>NC_064641.1:397391085-398026085 GCF_023864345.2 Schistocerca serialis cubense | reverse complement strand
GCACGGCCTTTCTGCATCGTTATGTGAACTGACAGAAATGAAATGTGTATAACTTGGGGATCGTTAAATTGAACTGGACGCTCAGAAAGGGCTATGTCGTAATTCCTTGTGCGACACGTTCCTGAGGAATTGATACGCCGATCGCAATTAAATTTCACCAGTCGATGTGAAACATCGGTTCGCAATGTTTTAATTTCGCACAGAAGTTTCTCAATAACGTACTTCTTCTGTAGATTAAATTACGTTAGAGATGAAAGGAGACAAACGTTGATATTTTATTGGTATCTTCAGCGGATGCAGTCATATATGCTCAAATTGTACGTGTAAATTGGAGCTTATAACATTTCATGAATCTGTGCTTGTAGTTGCATTAATGAAATTTGAAGTATTTGCACACGGCACCAATGTTAAATATTGCGATCTTCTTTATTATTCTGTAGCGATATTATAGCATTTGGAGAATTTCTTTGCCTTTATAAATACTGCGTAGTCGATGAATGTTGTGCGTTGTTCACACGTTTAACGTGATGTGGCACCATTGTGTCGAGTAAAGTAACATAATATTTGAAAATTGTATGTGGCTGCATCAGGTCTAGCAACTCCACCCTTCACTCATTGGCCTGCGGAGGGTGAAGTGACGGGGCTAAGCTCTATTTTTTCCATGAACTAATACTTCTGATAATATGTGATCACTCCCTATGTCCTTCATATGGGAACCCACTTTTACTTCTATCCCTTATCAGACAGTTCCTTGTGTGGAGGCTCTCGGTGTACACATTCCGCCTCTTCGCTTTCCCTTCTGCGTTTTACAGAGAAATCCCTTTGTATGCTAAATCTTGCCACCTTTTCTTTTAAATTCTCTGAAAGTTATTTTGGGTTTTCTGTACGGTAAATCTGCTCTTCTGAAGACCATTCCTTTTACAATGTCTTCACAGTTTTCCTGGAAACATTGTACTTTAGCTTCATTCTACCTGTTATTTATTTAAGTTGACATCAATTCTTTCTTTTCCTATCATTTCGTGCTTTATTTTTCTTCGTCAGTCGATAGAAATATTTCTTATCTTCCCACAATTTCTTCTCAGGTGCCTTTCTGATTTCTATATTTGTGTGTCCAACTTGTTTGATTGTATGTTTTAGAGACGTCCATTCCTCCTTAATTGAATTACATTCTGTGGAATTCAGTATCGCGGTAGCTATAGCCGGAAAGAACTTCAAACGCACGTAGTTGTTCTGCTTACTTCAGTGTCTCATTTACGTGTACACAGATTCTTCCCGACAATTTTCTTGCACGTCGGACAACCCTTCTTGTTTAATTATTATTCTGGGTACATACAGTAGTCAAATATCTCATTTTGGAATCTCATACGAGTATAAAGCAGCTGGTATTGTCTAGTCTATCCTAGCCTTTTCTAAATATAAGTCATCCTGTTCTAGTTTCTGAATACTATATTTCTTATAACTGAATGAAATCGTTCTCCTCTCTCTTGCCTGCTGTCGAGCCTGTGGTCTCCCGTACTTCCACTTGCTATTAGCTCCACATAAAAGGCGAAATTTACACATATTTCTACATTTGTATTGCAAGGGAGAGACTGTACAAAAGTAGTTTCTTAAGTAAAGCTTACTGAAACGTTTTAAATATCTTCACACAGTAGCAATAACTGCACACTGCTTGTGAGGTTGGTATGCATGTACTGAGACGAATTCGAGAATGAACGTGTCATTTATATTTCATGTTGATGTGTTTCATGACTAAATTAACTTTGTTTCTGTTGCATTGTATTGACCCATTTAGGTAATTCCTGTCACCCAATACTACCATAAACTAGCATTTTTCCATTCAATGATTAATAGATTAAATAACGTCCTATTAGATTTAGTAACTGCTGAACTGTTACCATACTGAAATTTTGTTTATAACGTCTAAGTTAGTGAGACATTTATTTTATTGCTCGACTAATATGAGCGTGGCAAGTACAGTGTCCTATAATGATCCCGTTAATCTTATCGCAGATTAGGTATGGCATGTAGCAAGGTAATGGATTTCACCGGTCATTGTACTTGGTATTTTCGAAAAGCTATGTACCTTGTGCAAGTGAAACAATTCACATTCGGCTGAACGTTTTGAGACAACCGTAAAGGTACAACAACAATTAAGAGCGGTTTTTAGATGCAGGTGATGAAATAATACGAACAAATGAAGACCGCATACAATGTGTATGGTCCATGAAAAGTAAATTTATATATCTGCGATTTCTCAGTCTAGCAAATTATATTTCTGATTACAATTTTATTTCCACTTCTAATGTGCCACTCATGATTAACGCATCGTGTCTGGAAAACTATCTGAATAGGGGGAATCAGCTGGTTTCTATTATGTATTCTATCACAACACCCGTCGTCCCTACACTGATCATGAATCAAAAGTATATACAGTTGCTTTTCTAAGATAAATTTATAAGGCATCTTTTGATAAAACAAAGTAGATGAACACTTGTGCATGATTAACTGTTTGTGGAATTAAATAAGTTACACAAAATGAACAGTAAAAACTGGACTTGTAAGAAGGCAAAGACTCTGTGTAAACTCCTCATTTACGAAAGTATAATCTTATTTTCCATGTATAAACTCACATGACTTTGTTTCCGTCTTCCCTTTTTAGCAGTAGTGTGATAAAGACGTTTATTCGCTGTAGTTTTTTGCCAATAGTAACTGGAGGGGTTTATTTCAGAATGCAATTTTATTTTGTGATGTGATCAAACTTCCAGTTTTCCTGTATTAATTATATGAAGGAAATAATTTCTGACCGTATTTTTTAAGTTGAGAGCGACTTTCTTGTTGACATAGAGATCGAGTACCAGAAGTAATCTATCGTTAGTTCTTTTATCTTCTGCAAGTCGTACGATCACTTTTATTCAAAGTCCAAACAACACAAAAATGGCGGCAACATGTAAAATTGTTGCATGGCTGAAGAAAGGAGTAAAAGAAAGAGGAAACCTACCGATTATCTGTCTGATAGAGTGAGGATAAATGTATATGGTATGAGGAGGAAATTCCAGCAGAGTGGATCTTAGCATTCCTAAGCTCCATACATAAAAAAGGAAGCAATTAAGTGTGTAGCAACTATCATGGCATAGATGTTGCAAGCTCGGTTATTAGGCTGTATGGGAGGACTTAAAAATCAAGAATGGAGAAGAGTTTAAATGAAATGAAGAACAAAGTGGCTTTAGAAGGGGCAGGTTACATGTAGCTAATATGTCTACCCTAAGACACATCATGGAGAAGAGATTGGAAAGAGGTCAAAGCAGCCATTTAGGCTTCATAGATCTTGAGAAAGTGTATGACAGAATGCCATTAAAGCTATTTTCGAGGCGCTGTGGCGAAGGCAATAGCCAAAAATTCATGTAAGAAGTATTATAATCCATGTCAAGTCGGCAGCATGTCTCATTGAAGTGGGGAAAGAAATAAGAAATTTCTAGAGCGGGCTTCAGAATAATTAAAGGACTAAAACAGGGGTGCTATCTCTCTTCAGGATATATGTGCAGAAGGCGTTGAATCTACTGTGTAGGAAGTGCATGGACATGGCGACTGAAGTAGGGGACCAGTGTATGGACACAGTTTCCTGTGCTGAAGGTGATGACGCAGAAAACAAGGAGATGGATATATCTTACATGCTTAGGAATTTGCTAAAAGAGTGTAAAAACTGGTGTTTGAAAATTAATTTTGAGAAGACGGAATAACAATGTTGTGGAGAGGAGGGAATAAATTGGTCACTGGCGGACATATTAAAGCGTGTAAAAGAATTAGGCACCTGGGTAGTATTCTACCACTTGATGGATGATGAGAGATATTCAACAACGGATTAGGTAGGGAAGGGTGGCTATCCAAAAATTAAATCCTGTAGTTAGTTCATCAGAAATGGGGTTGAAGGTTAAAATGGAACCAAAAACAAGCTATGGGGGTGAGTGCTGGAAATTCACAGACAGAAATAAAAAGAAAATACTTAAGGCTTTATAAATGGAGAACTTGGGATGAACATCAAGAATTTCGCGACATGATCATGTAAGAAGCGCGAAAATAAAAGAAAGGACGTAGACTCGTAGTATTATGCATATTACAGAAGAAAGACAGCTAAGATGGCTAAAGTATGCAGAAGAATGGAATAAGACAGATGGCCCAAGAGAGTACATTCATGACAACTTCCTTGAAGGAGAAGAACAAGAAGACTAATGAAAGGTTGGCTAAGGAGTATCCCAGAAGTGATGGAGCGAACAGGAATAGAAGAGGATAAGGAAGAATGACGAGATCGTGACGTTAGCAAACGTTTAAACAAAACTGGGCAAGCCTTAGAATACTGTGTCTACCATAATATCATTCAGTAAGTTACAAAAATCTTTTGCATTTACAAGCTGCCCTATACTCCAACCATGTTATCATAGCAAATTAACACTTTAAGAAGCGAATGACACAAGTAGAGCGCGCAAACACATGCTCATTTTCTTGGTTTCGGAGAGGATCAGAAAAACGTAACACGGAAAAAAAATCGTAACACCAATAAGAAGCTGTGCAACATAAATGAAAGTTTCTACGTATGAGAGGTGATATCTATTTAAATTTCGCGCGAATCACACGAGAGACGCGCTGCTAGCACCAATATGAGTATGGAAATCAGGTTTGCTTTAAATACACGCTACAATGGTCGTGAGCGTTAGTTTCCTTGCGTTATCTAGGCACGGACTCGTGTTTCAGTAACTGTTGTTCAGCATCGATTAGAATGGACAGGGACTGTGATTGCTGTGTTCGGATGAGGGCTGAGTTGGCATCCCTTCGCTCACAGCTGCAAGCGGCGCTGACTTCGGTCGCGCAGCTTGAGACTTGCCAGTGGGCACGACTGTAGTGAGCCGGACTTGGGTATCACGGGGATGTCAACCTCGTCCCGTCTGTCCCCAGATCGGTCTGCCGCTGTGGTTACCCCGGTTGCTGCCCGCAGAGGGGCTGAGCCCTCGCCTGTGGTTGATTGGGAGGTCGTTCCAAGGCGTGGCAGGCAGCGAAAGACGTCCCCGGAGGCTAATCAAAAAGCCTCCCCGGTGCGTCTGACAAACAGGTTTCAGGCACTGTCTGTGGCTGAGCCAGATGCAGCTGCCTGCCCTGTTTCAGAGGATGATTCTCAGCCTTCAAGGTCCGGGCAATCGCAGAGGGTGGGCTTATTGGTAGTTGGGAGCTCCAATGTTAGGCGCGTCATGGGGCCCACTAGGGATATGGCGGCTAAGGAGGGGCAGAAATCTAGTGTGCACTCCGTGTGCATTCTGGGTGGAGTCATTCCTGATGCGGAAAGGGTCCTTCCGGATGCCATGAAGAGCACAGGGTGCAGCCAGCTGCAGGTGGTGGCACATGTCGGCACTAATGACGTGTGTCGCTTTGGATCTGAGGAAATTCTCTCTGGATTCCAGCGGGTATCTGATTTGATGAAGGCTGCCGGTCTTGCTTACAAGATGAAGGCAGAGCTCACCATCTGCAGCATCGTTGACAGAACCGACTGCGGACCTTTGGTGCAGAGCAGGGTGGAGGGTCTGAATCAGAGGCTCAGACAGTTTTGCGACCGTCTTGGCTGCAGATTCCTTGACTTGCGCCATAGGGTGGTGGGGTTTCGGATTCCGCTGAATAGGTCAGGAGTTCATTACACTCAGCTGGCGGCTACACGGGTAGCGGAGGCTGTGTGGCGTGGACTGGGCTGTTTTTTTAGGTTAGAAGGCCTCGGGAAAATACGGGGTGGGCTGCAATCTCAAAGGATGCATGGCAAATACAGGACGTTCTTGGATCAAGGAACAGTCGGAATTGTAGTTGTAAATTGTTGTAGTTGTGCTGGGAAAGTCCCTGAACTTCAAGCGCTAATAGAAACCACAGAAGCAGAAATCGTTATAGGTACAGAAAGCTGGCTAAAGCCTGAAATAAGTTCTGTAGAAATTTTTACGAAGTATCAGACGATGTTCACGGAAGATAGATTAGGCAGAATAGGTGGCGGAGCGTTTGTGTCTGTCAGTGGTAGTTTATCTTGTAGTGAAGTCGAAGTAGATACTCCGTGCGAATTGGTATGGGTGGAGGTTATACTTAACAGCCGAACTAAGTTAATAATTTTCCGACCCCCAGACTCCGATGACATAGTTGCAGAACAGTTCAGAGAAAATTTGAGTCTCGTAGCAAATAAATAGGGTTATAGTTGGTGGGGACTTCAACCTTCCCTCGATATGTTGGCAAAAATACTTGTTCAAAACCGGTGGTAGGCAGAAAACATCTTTCGAGATTGTCCTAAATGCCTTCTCCGAAAATTATTTCGAGCAGTTAGTCCACGAACCCACGCGAATTGTAAATGGTTGCGAAAACACACTTGACCTCTTAGCCACAAACAATCCAGAGCTAATAGAGAGCATCGTGACTGATACAGGGATTAGTGATCACAAGGTCGTTGTAGCTAGGCTCAATACCGTTTGTTCCAAATCCACCAGAAACAAAGGCAAAATAATTTTATTTAAAAAATCGGATAAAGTGTTACTAGAATCCTTCCTAAGAGACAATCTCCATTCCTTCCGAACTGACTATGCAAATGTAGACGAGATGTGGCTCAAATTGAAAGATATAGTAGCAACAGCAATTGAAAGATTCATACGTCATAAATTGGTAAGAGATGGAACTGATCCCCCATGGCGCACAAAACAGGTTCGAACGCTGTTGCGGAGGTAACAGAAATAGCAAACGAAGTTCGAAAGAACGCGAAATCCCGAAGATTGGCTAAAATTTACAGACGCGCGAAATTTGGCACGGACTTCAATGCGAGATGCCTTTAATAGGTTCCACAACGAAACATTGTCTCAAAATTTGGTAGAAAATCCGAAGAAATTCTGGTCGTATGTAAAGTACACAAGCGGCAAGACGCAGTCAATACCTTCGCTGCGCAGTGCCGATGGTACTGTTACCGACGACTGTGCCGCTAAAGCGGAGTTATTGAACGCAGTTTTCCGAAATTCCTTCACCAGGGAAGACGAATAGAATATTCCAGAATTTGAAACACGAACAGCTGCTAGCATGACTTTCTTAGAAGTAGATGCCTTAGGGGTTGCGAAGCAACTCAAATCGCTTGATACGGGCAAGTCTTCAGGTCCAGATTGTATACCGATTAGGTTCCTTTCAGATTACACTAATACAATAGCTCCCTACTTAGCAATCATACAACCGCTCGCTCACCGATAGATCTGTACCTACAGATTGGAAAATTGCGCAGGTCGCACCAGTGTTTGAGAAGGGTAGTAGGAGTAACCCCCCCCCCCCCTGAACCATGGACCTTGCCGTTGGTGGGGAGGCTTGCGCGCCTCAGCGATACAGACAGCCGTACCGTAGGTAAAACCACAACGGAGGGGTATCTGTTGAGAGGCCAGACAAACGTGTGGTTCCTGAATCCTGAAGAGGGGCAGCAGCCTTTTCATTAGTTGCAAGGGCAACAGTCTGGATGATTGACTGATATGGCCTTGTAACAATAACCAAAACGGCCTTGCTGTGCTGGTACTGCGAACGGCTGAAAGCAAGGGGAAACTACGGCCGTAATTTTTCCCGAGGGCATGCAGCTTTACTGTATGGTTAATTGATGATGGCGTCCTCTTGGGTAAAATATTCCGGAGGTAAAATAGTCTCCCATTCAGATCTCCGGGCGGGGACTACTCAAGAGGATGTCGTTATCACGAGAAAGAAAACTGGCGTTCTACGGATCGGAGCGTGGAATGTCAGATCCCTTAATCGGGCAGGTAGGTTAAAAAATTTAAAAAGGGAAATGGATAGGTTAAAGTTAGATATAGTGGGAATTAGTGAAGTTCGGTGGCAGGAGGAACAAGACTTCTGGTCAGGTGACTACAGGGTTATACACACAAAGTCAAATAGGCGTAATGCAGGAGTAGGTTTACTAATGAATAGGAAAATAGGAATGCGGGTAAGCTACTACAAACAGCATAGTGAACGCATTATTGCGGCCGAGATAGATACAAAGCCCACACCTACTACAGTAGTACAAGTTTATATGCCAACTAGCTCTGCAGATGAAGAAGAAATTGAAGAAATGTATGATGAAATAAAAGAAATTATTCAGATAGTGAATGGAGACGAAAATTTAATAGTCATGGGTGACTGGAATTCGAGTGTAGGAAAAGGGAGAGAAGGAAACGTAGTAGGAGAATATGGATTGGGGCTAAGAAATGAAAGAGGAAGCCGCCTGGTAGAATTTTGCACAGAGCACAACTTAATCACAGCTAACACTTGGTTTAAGAATCATGATAGAAGTTTGTATACATGGAAGAACCCTGGAGATACTAAAAGGTATCAGGTAGATTATATATGGTAAGACAGAGATTTAGGATCCAGGTTTTAAATTGTAAGACATCTCCAGGGGTAGATGTGGACTCTGACCACAATCTATTGGTTATGACCTGTAGATTAAAACAGAAGAATCTGCAAAAAGGTGGGAATTTAAGGAGATGGGACCTGGATAAACTGAAAGAACCAAAGGTTGTACAGAGTTTCACGGAGAGCATAAGAGAACAATTGACAGGAATGGGGGAAAGAAATACAGTAGAAGAAGAATGGGTAGCTTTGAGGGCTGAATTAGTGAAGGCAGCAGAGGATCAAGTAGGTAAAAAGACGAGGGCTAGTAGAAATCCTTGGGTAACAGAAGAAATATTGAATTTAATTGATGAAAGGAGAAAATATAAAAATGCAGTAAATGAAGCAGGCAATAAGGAATACAAACGTCTCAAAAATGGGATCGACAGGAAGTGCAAAATGGCTAAGCAGGGATAGCTAGAGGACAAATGTAAGGATGTAGAGGCTTATCTCACTAGGGGTAAGATAGATACTGCCTACAGGAAAATTAAAGAGACCTTTGGAGATAAGAGAAACACTTGTATGAACATCAAGAGCTGAGATGGAAACCCAGTTCTAAGCAAAGAAGGGAAAGCAGAAAGGTGGAAGGAGTATATAGAGGGTCTGTACAAGAGCGATGTACTTGAGGACAATATTATGGAAATGGAAGAGGATGTAGATGAAGATGAAATGGAAGATACGATATTGCGTGAAGAGTTTGACAGAGCGCTGAAAGAGTCGAAACAAGGCCCCCGGAGTAGACAACATTCCATTGGAACTACTGACGGCCTTGGGAGAGCCAGTCCTGACAAAACTCTACCATCTGGTGAGCAAGATGTATGAAACAGGCGAAATACCCTCAGACTTCAAGAAGAATATAATAATACCAATCCCAAAGAAAACAGATGTTGACAGATGTGAAAATTACCGAACTATCAGTTAGTAAGCCACAGCTGCAAAATACTAACACGAATTCTTTACAGACGAATGGAGAATCTAGTAGAAGCCGACCTCAGGGGAAGATCAGTTTGGATTCCGTAGAAATACTGGAACACGTGAGGCAATACTGACCTTACGACTTATCTTAGAAGAAAGATTAAGGAAAGGCAAACCTACATTTCTAGCATTTGTAGACTTAGAGAAAGCTTTTGACAATGTTGACTGGAATACTCTCTTTCAAATTCTAAAGGTGGCAGGGGCAAAATACAGGGAGCAAAAGGCTATTTACAATTTGTATAGAAACCAGATGGCAGTTATAAGAGTCGAGGGACATGAAAGGGAAGCAGCGGTTGGGAAGGGAGTAAGACAGGGTTGTAGCCTGTCCCCGATGTTATTCAATCAGTATATTGAGCAAGCAGTAAAGGAAACAAAAGAAAAATTCGGAGTAGGTATTAAAATCCATGGAGAAGAAATAAAAACGTTGAGGTTCGCCGATGACATTGTAATACTGTCAGAGACAGCAAAGGACATGGAAGAGCAGTTGAAGGGAATGGATGGTATCTTGAAGGGAGGATATAAGATGAACATCAACAAAAGCAAAACGAGGATAATGGAATGTAGTCGAATTAAGTCGGGTGATGTTGAGGGTATTAGATTAGGAAATGAGACACTTAAAGTAGTACAGGAGTTTTGCTATTTGGGAAGCAAAATAACTGATGATGGTCGAAGTAGAGAGGATATAAAATGTAGACTGGCAATGGCAAGGAAAGCGTTTCTGAAGAAGAGAAATTTGTTAACATCGAGTATAGATTTAAGTGTCAGGAAGTCGTTTCTGAAAGTATTTGTATGGAGTGTAGCCATGTATGGAAGTGAAACATGGACGGTAAATAGTTTGGACAAGAAGAGAATAGAATCTTTCGAAATGTGGTGCTACAGAAGAATGCTGAAGATTAGATGGGTAGATCACATAACTAATGAGGAAGTATTGAATAGGTTTGGGGAGAAGAGAAGTTTGTGGCACAACTTGACCAGAAGAAGGGATCGGTTGGTAGGACATGTTCTGAGGCATCAAGGGATCACCAAATTAGTATTGGAGGGCAGCGTGGAGGGTAAAAATCGCAGGGGGAGACCAAGAGATGAATACACTAAGCAGATTCAGAAGGGTGTAGGTTGCAGTAGGTACTGGGAGATGAAGAGGCTTGCACAGGATAGAGTAGCATGGAGAGCTTCATCAAACCAGTCTTGGGACTGAAGACCACAATAACAACAGTAGGAGTAATCCATCGAACTACAGACCTATATCATTGGCGTCGGTTTGCAGTAGGGTTTTGGAGCATATAGTGTATTCAAACATTGTGAATCACCTCGAAGGGAATGATCTATTGGTAAGTAATCAGCACGGTTTCAGAAAACATCGTTCTTGTGCAACGCAGCTAGCTCTTTATTCGCACGAAGTAATGGCCGCTATCGACAGGGGATCTCAAGTTGATTCCATATTTCTAGATTTGCGGAAAGCTTTTGACACCGTTCCTCACAAGCGACTTCTAATCAAGCTGCGGGCCTATGGGGCATCGTCTGAGTTGTGCGACCGGATTCGTGATTTCCTGTCAGGAAGGTCACAGTTCGTAGTAACAGTCGGCAAATCATCGAGTAAAACTGAACTGATACCAGGTGTTCCCCAGGGAAGCGTCCTGGGACCTCTGCTGTTCCTGATCTATATAAATGACCTGGGTGACTATCTGAGCAGTTCTCTTAGGTTGTTCGCAGATGATGCTGTAATTTACCGTCTAGTAAGGTCATCCGAAGACCAGTATCAGTTGCAAAGCGATTTAGAAAAGATTGCTGTATGGTGTGGCAGGTGGCAGTTGACGCTAAATAACGAAAAGTGTGAGGTGATCCACATGAGTTCCAAACGAAATCCGTTGGAATTCGATTACTCGATAAATAGTACAATTCTCAAGACTGAAAATTCAACTAAGTACCTGGGTGTTAAAATCACGAACAACTTCAGTTGGAAAGACCACATAGATAATATTGTGTGGAAGGCGAGCCAAAAGTTGCGTTTCATTGGCAGGACACTTAGAAGATGCAACAAGTTCACTAAAGAGACAGCTTACACTACACTCGTTCGTCCTCTATTAGGATATTGCTGCGCGGTGTGGGATTGACGGAGGACATCAAAAGGTTGCAAAAAAGGCAGCTCGTTTTGTATTATCACGGAATAGGGGAGAGAGTGTGGCAGATATGACACGCGAGTTGGGATGGAAGTCATTAAAGCAAAGACGTTTTTCGTCGCGGCGAGATCTATTTACGAATTTTCAGTCACCAACTTTCTCTTCCAAATGCGAAAATATTTTGTTGAGCCCAACCTACATAGGTAGCAATGATCATCAAAATAAAATAAGAGAAATCAGATCTCGAACAGAAAGGTTTAGGTGTTCGTTTTTTCCCGCGCGCTGTTAGGGAGTGGAATGGTAGAGAGATAGTATGATTGTGGTTCGATGAATCCTCTGCCAAGCACTTAAATGTGAATTGCAGAGTAGTCATGTAGATGTAGATGTAGATGTAGTTGTAGACGTAGATGTAAGTTACATGCGGTGAGTTGACGTTAGTTAAGAATATACACTCCTGGAAATGGAAAAAAGAACACATTGGCACCGGTGTGTCAGACCCACCATACTTGCTCCGGACACTGCGAGAGGGCTGTACAAGCAATGACCACACGCACGGCACAGCGGACACACCAGGAACCGCGGTGTTGGCCGTCGAATGGCGCTAGCTGCGCAGCATTTGTACACCGCCGCCGTCAGTGTCAGCCAGTTTGCCGTGGCATACGGAGCTCCATCGCAGTCTTTAACACTGGTAGCATGCCGCGACAGCGTGGACGTGAACCGTATGTGCAGTTGACGGACTTTGAGCGAGGGCGTATAGTGGGCATGCGGGAGGCCGGGTGGACGTACCGCCGAATTGCTCAACACGTGGGGCGTGAGGTCTCCACAGTACATCGATGTTGTCGCCAGTGGTCGGCGGAAGGTGCACGTGCCCGTCGACCTGGGACCGGACCGCAGCGACGCACGGATGGACGCCAAGACCGTAGGATCCTACGCAGTGCCGTAGGGGACCGCGCCGCCACTTCCCAGCAAATTAGGGACACTGTTGCTCCTGGGGTATCGGCAAGGACCATTCGCAACCGTCTCCATGAAGCTGGGCTACGGTCCCGCACACCGTTAGGCCGTCTTCCGCTCACGCCCCAACATCGTGCAGCCCGCCTCCAGTGGTGTCGCGACAGGCGTGAATGGAGGGACGAATGGAGACGTGTCGTCTTCAGCGATGAGAGTCGCTTCTGCCTTGGTGCCAATGATGGTCGTATGCGTGTTTGGCGCCGTGCAGGTGAGCGCCACAACCAGGACTGCATACGACCGAGGCACACAGGGCCAACACCCGGCATCATGGTGTGGGGAGCGATCTCCTACACTGGCCGTACACCACTGGTGATCGTCGAGGAGACACTGAATAGTGCACGGTACATCCAAACCGTCATCGAACCCATCGTTCTACCATTCCTAGACCGGCAAGGGAACTTGCTGTTCCAACAGGACAATGCACGTCCGCATGTATCCCGTGCCACCCAACGTGCTCTAGAAGGTGTAAGTCAACTACCCTGGCCAGCAAGATCTCCGGATCTGTCCCCCATTGAGCATGTTTGGGACTGGATGAAGCGTCGTCTCACGCGGTCTGCACGTCCAGCACGAACGCTGGTCCAACTGAGGCGCCAGGTGGAAATGGCATGGCAAGCCGTTCCACAGGACTACATCCAGCATCTCTACGATCGTCTCCATGGGAGAATAGCAGCCTGCATTGCTGCGAAAGGTGGATATACACTGTACTAGTGCCGACATTGTGCATGCTCTGTTGCCTGTGTCTATGTGCCTGTGGTTCTGTCAGTGTGATCATGTGATGTATCTGACCCCAGGAATGTGTCAATAAAGTTTCCCCTTCCTGGGACAATGAATTCACGGTGTTCTTATTTCAATTTCCAGGAGTGTATTTAAGGCGACAAAGACGCCGTTGTTAACAGCTCACTGAGTTTGAACGAAGTTTTGTAATAAGGCTACGAGAAGCTGGATGTTCCTTCTGAGATACTGCAGAAAGACTTGGCAGGACTGTATCCACTGTACATGGATCCTGGCAGCGGTAATCACGGGAATGTACAGTCGCGAGAAGACCAGGCTCCAGACAGCCACATGGCGCTACCGAGGGAGAAGACCATTGTGTTCGGCGTGTGGTTGTGGTTCATCGTACTGCGTCTGCAGCCGCAAGTAGAGCAGCAGTTGGCACCACAGAACCCAATGAACTGTTACAAATGAGTTACTTCAAGGACAGCTTCGATCCAGATGTCCTGAAGCGTACACTCGGCTGATACCAAACCACCGCCATTTGCAACTTCTGTGATGTGAAGCAAGAGCTCATTTAGGGCAGGGTGGAGGTCTGTTATGTTTTCTGATGAAAGCTGGCCCTGCCTCGGTGCCAGTGATGGTCGTGTGTTAGTTAGAAGGAGGCTAGTTGCGGACCTGCCACCAATCTGTCTGTGTGCTGGACACATTGGACATACACCCGGAGCTATGATCTGTGATGCGATTTCTTATGACAGTAGGGGCACTCTCCTGTTTATCCCACGTACCCTGACTGCAAATTTGTACGTCAGTCTGGTGATTCGGCCTGTTGTGCTGCCGTTCATGAGCAGCAAAAAATGGTTCAAATGGCTCTGAGCACTATGGGACTTAACTTCTGGTGTCATCAGTCCCCTAGAACTTAGAACTACATAAACCTAACTAACCTAAGGACATCACACACACCCATGCCCGAGGCAGGATTCGAGCCTGCGACCATAGCGGTCGCGCGGTTCCAGACTGTAGCGCCTAGAAGCGCTCGGTCACTCTGGCCAACCGTGAACAGCATTTCAGTGGGTGAAGGGGTGTTTTCAACAGGATAACGCTCGCTCAAATACCGCTGTTGTAATCCAAATCGCTCTACAGAATGTCGACATTTTGCGTTGGCCTGGTCGATCACCAGATCTGTCTCCAATCGAACACAAGTGGGACATCATCGGACGACAATTCCAGCGTCATCCGCATAAAGCCCCCCTGCGGGTCTGGGGATTAGAATAGGCCCGCGGTATTCCTGCCTGTCGTAAGAGGCGACTAAAAGGAGTCCCTCCCCCTCAAGGGGGTAGTTAGCGCCTGCGTCCGGAGACGGACGGTTCCACGACCTCTATTTGCGGTCATTTTGCTTTTTCACTTCTCGTTTCTTCCTTCCTTTGGTTGGTTCCTTTCTTTGCTCTTCTCCACCTCACTGTCTTCCTTACTCTTTCCCCTGCAACATCTCGTTGCCTTCATATTGCCTTCTTCTCCTTGGCTTCTCATTGCCTTCTTCTCCTTGCTTTCTCATTGCCTTCTTCTCCTTGCCTTCTCATTGCCATCTTCTCCTTGCCTTCTCATTGCCTTCTTCTCCTTGCCATCTCTGGTCTCCGCCTCGGCGTTAGTCTGTCCTCTCTCTCTCTCTCTCTCTCTCTCTCTCCCTCTCTCTCTCTACTTTTTCCTCTTCTTCCTTTCTCCCTGTGCGCGCCTGAAGGCTGACCCACGCGTTCGCACGCATAGCCGGTGACGGGGTAACGCGTAATTCCCCGACCTGGGTAGACATGTAAGGCACGCACGTACCCTCTAGTAAAGGCCAGGCCCGGGGAGGGATGATTGCCTGAGCTGATACCTTTTGACCATGCCGATTGGTCCCTCCGTCTCTTTCTCGGGAGGTGTGACCTGAGGTGTAAACATTCACCTAAGGCGGGAGTGCCCTCTGAGAGGGTCCCCACAAGGTAGGAGCGCGCCATCGGAGACGCTGGCAATCATGGGGGATTCCTCCGCAATGGATTTCACTCCATCTCTCTCGACTTCTGCCCAAAAACGGAAACATGACCAGCCACCAGTGACAAAATTACTACCGCCTGCCCCACAGTTCCTCGTCGTTTCTCGATCTGAGGACGGAAAGGATTTTTCCTCTGTCAACCCTTTCGTTATCCAGAAGGGCGTAGATGCCATAGCCGGATCTGTCAAATCTTATACCACGTTGCGTAACGGTACCTTATTACTAGAAACAGAGAGCGCCTTTCAGGCACAAAAACTGCTTCGGGCCACACTCCTGTACACGTTCCCTGTCCGGGTGGAGGCTCACCGAATTTTGAATTCGTCTCGTGGTGTAGTCTATACTAGCTCCCTCGACGGATTGACTGACGAGGAGATTCAATCTTTCGTCGCTGAGCAGGGCGTGACGGCTGTCCATAGGGTCATGAAAAAGGTCAACAATGACCTTGTACCGACCCGGGCACTTTTCTTGACCTTCAATAGTGTTAAGCTGCCATCGCGCATCAAGGCGGGCTACGAGGTTATTTCTGTTCGCCCCTATGTCCCGACACCTACGCGCTGCTACCAGTGTCAGCTTTTCAATCACACTCGACAATCTTGTTCCAATGCGGCTAAATGTGTCACTTGTGGCAGGGATGCCCATGAGGGTCACTGTCCACCGTCTCCTCGTTGTGTGAACTGTCAGGGTGACCATGCCGCATCCTCCCGCGACTGTCCTGTCTATAAGGAAGAACGCTGTATCCAAGAAATTCGGGTCAAAGAGAAAGTGTCCACCTCGGCTGCTCGCAAGCTATTGGCTAGTAGGAAGCCCACGCTGCTCCCAGCGGGGAAATACAGTACTGTCCTCGCCTCTCCTCGGACTACCAGGGAGGTGGCAACCCAGACATGCGATCTGACCTTCAGCACCACGGTCGTCCGTTCGGCCAGTGCTAAGATCGCGCGGTCGACGTCTCCTCTTCCTCCCATCACCCCACAGACACCAGCCCCGTCATCAGCTTCTGCTAAGACGAAGACCCAGAAGTCAGATGCACGGGCCTTCAAGAAGGAACCGTCCCGTGCAGACTTCCTACGTACCTCGACCTCCCAGCCTTCGACTGGTACTTCCACCAAACGTCCTTCCAAGAAGGCTCATAGGAAGCACAGTTCTCCTTCTCCGCCACGGCGCATTTCTTCTCCTGCGCCACTCAGCGGTTGCCGCCCCAGGCCGTCATCCGTTTCGCCTGGCCGCACCACTGGTAGCCGAACATCTGGCCGTTCACCGGCGGAGGAAGCTCCCCCTCCCGGCCATCTTCCCAAGATGGCCGATGAACCTATAGACCCAATGGACGATGACTGTCCGCCTACTGATAGCGGCGGCAGTGCTCGCTCGAAGCCAGGCCCTCAGCGGCCTTCGAGGTGACCCCTTCTTTCATCTTCCTTTTCTTCTTACGATGGCACTTATTGACTGGAATATTCGCAGCATTCGCTCCAACCGAGAGGACTTGAAGTTGCTGCTCCGCTTGCACCGTCCGCTCGTCGTAGCCCTCCAGGAAACGAAGCTACGCCCATGCGATCAAATTGCCTTGGCACACTACACCTCTGTGCGTTTTGACCTACCCGCTGTGGTAGGTATCCCGGCTCATGGAGGGGTTATGTTGCTGGTCCAGGATGATATTTACTACGATCCCATCACGCTGCACACCGGCCTGCAGGCAGTTGCCATCCACATTACTCTCCCCACTTTTACATTTTCCATTTGTACCGTTTACACTCCATCGTCATCTGCCGTTACCAGGGCAGACATGATGCAACTTATTGCTCAGCTACCTGCACCATTTTTGTTAACTGGAGACTTCAATGCCCACCATCCCCTTTGGGGCTCTCCAGCATCCTGCCCGAGGGGCTCCCTGTTAGCAGACCTTTTCAACCAGCTCAGTCTTGTCTGCCTCAATACTGGCGACCCTACTTTTCTTTCGGACACATCTCACACCTATTCCCATTTAGACCTCTCTATATGTACTCCTCAACTTGCACGCCGGTTTGAGTGGCATGCACTTTCTGATACATATTCGAGCGACCACTTCCCGTGTGTTATCCATCTCCTGCAGTATATCCCCTCTCCGTGCTCCTCTAGTTGGACCATCTCCAAGGCAGACTGGGGGCTCTTCTCTTCCAGGGCGACCTTTCAGGATCAAACCTTCACAAGCTGCGATCGTCAGGTCGCACACCTCAAGGAAGTCATTCTCGCTGCTGCTGAATATTTCATCCCTCACCCTACTTCTTCTCCACGTCGCGTACCGGTCCCCTGGTGGACCGCAGCATGTAGAGACGCTTTACGTGCTCGTCGACGTGCTTTACGCACCTTCAAACGCCACCCTACAGTGGCGAATTGTATCAATTATAAACGATTACGTGCTCAGTGTCGTCGTATTATTAAAGAAAGCAAGAAAGCCAGCTGGGCTGCTTTCACAAGCACCTTCAACAGTTTTACTCCTTCTTCTGTTGTCTGGGGTAGCCTGCGCCGGCTATCTGGCACTAAGGTCCACTCACCAGTTTCTGGCTTGATGGTCGCGAATGACGTCCTTGTGGCCCCTGAGGATGTCTCCAATGCCTTCGGCCGCTTTTTCGCCGAGGTTTCGAGCTCCGCTCATTACCACCCTGCCTTCCTCCCCCGCAAACAGGCAGAGGAGGCTAGGCCACCTAACTTCCGCTCCTCGAATCGTGAAAGTTATAATGCCCCATTCACCATGCGGGAACTCGAAAACGCACTTGGCCGATCACGGTCCTCCGCTCCAGGGCCTGATTCTATTCATATTCAGATGCTGAAGAACCTTTCTCCTGCGGGTAAAGGTTTTCTTCTTCGTACTTACAATCGCATCTGGATTGAGAGACATGTTCCCGCATGCTGGCGCGAGTCTATTGTTGTCCCGATTCCTAAGCTGGGGAAGGACAAGCACTTGCCTTCCGGTTATCGACCCATCTCGCTTACCAGCTGTGTCTGTAAAGTGATGGAGCGAATGGTTAACTCTCGATTGGTTTGGCTGCTCGAGTCTCGACGCCTACTTACCAATGTACAATGTGGATTTCGTAGGCGCCGCTCTGCTGTTGACCATCTGGTTACCTTGTCGACCTTCATTATGAATAACTTCTTGCGGAAGCGCCAGACCGCGGCTGTGTTCTTTGATTTGGAGAAGGCTTACGACACCTGTTGGAGGGCGGGCATTCTCCGCACCATGCATACATGGGGCCTTCGCGGTCGCCTCCCTCTTTTTATTCGTTCCTTTTTAATGGATCGACAGTTCAGGGTACGTGTGGGTTCTGTCCTGTCAGACACCTTTCGCCAGGAGAATGGGTGCCACAGGGCTCAGTTTTGAGCGTCGCTCTCTTCGCCATAGCGATCAATCCAATAATGGATTGCCTCCCAGCTGATGTATCAGGCTCCCTTTTCGTGGACGATTTTACCGTCTATTGCAGCGCGTAGTGTACACGTGTCCTGGAGCGCTGTCTTCAGCGTTCTCTTGACCGTCTTTACTCCTGGAGTGTCGCCAATGGCTTCCGTTTTTCTGCCGAGAAGACGGTCTGTATTAACTTCTGGCGCTACAAAGAGTTTCTCCCACCGTCCTTACGACTCGGTACCGTTGCTCTCCCAATCGTGGAGACAACAAAATTTTTAGGTCTTACATTTGACAGGAAACTTAGCTGGTCTCCACATGTGTCATATTTGGCTGTCCGTTGTACCCGTTCTTTAAATGTCCTCCGTGTTCTCAGTGGTATGTCGTGGGGAGCGGATCGAACCGTCCTGCTTCGTCTATATCGGTCGATCGTCCGCTCCAAACCGGATTATGGGAGCTTCGTATACTCCTCTGCACGGCCATCCATCTTACGCCGCCTCAACTCCATACAACATCGGGGTTTACGACTTGCGATCGGAGCGTTTTATACTAGTCCCGTAGAGAGTCTTCATGCTGACGCTGGCGAATTGCCACTCACCTACCGGCGCGATATACTGCTTTGTCGGTATGCCTGTCGGCTACTGTCAATGCCCAACCACCCGTCTTATCGTTCCTTTTTTGACGACTCTCTCGACCGTCAATACGGGCTGTATGTCTCTGCCCTGCTACCCCCTGGAGTTCGCCTTCGTCGCCTCCTTCAACACCTTAATTTTTCACTCCCTGCAACCTTTCGAGTGGGCGAGAGCCACACGCCACCTTGGCTCCAGGCTCAGGTCCGCGTTCACCTTGACCTCAGCTCGCTCCCAAAAGAGGTTACCCCCGGTTCGGTCTACCACTCCCGTTTTGTTGAACTTCGTTCGAAGTTCATCAATATGACCTTCATTTATACAGATGGCTCAAAGACCAATGACGGGGTCGGGTGTTCTTTTATTGTCGGGGCACAAAGTTTCAAATACCGGCTCCATGGCCATTGTTCGGTCTTCACAGCTGAGCTCTTTGCACTCTACCAGGCTGTTCTTTACATCTGCCGCCACCGACATTCTGCTTATGTCATCTGCTCCGATTCCCTGAGCGCCATCCAGAGCCTCAGTGATCCGTATCCGGTTCACCCTTTCGTGCACTGGATCCAACGCTCTCTTCAGCAGCTGGTGGACGTCGGTTCTCCAGTTAGCTTTATGTGGGTCCCTGGCCATGTCGCTATCCCTGGGAACGAAGCTGCAAATGCCGCGGCCAAGGCTGCGGTCCTCCAGCCTCGGACAGCTTCTTGTTGTGTCCCTTCATCAGATTGTAGCAGGGTCATTTGTCGGCGCATTTTATCGCTGTGGCATGCCGATTGGGCTGCACTTACAGACAACAAGCTTTGGGCCTTGAAACCTCTTCCCGCGGCTTGGACGTCCTCCTCCCGCCCTTCTCGGCGGGAGGAGGTAGTTTTGGCCCGGTTACGCATTGGACACTGCCGGTTCAGCCATCGCCATCTGCTGACGGCTGCGCCGGCGCCGTTCTGCCCATGTGGGCAATTGCTGACGGTCCGCCACATTTTAATGTCCTGTCCGGATTTTAACACACTGCGTCTAGATCTTAACCTGCCATGTACTTTAGATGCCATTTTTATCAATTTGACAAACCTCTCTAAGGACATTTGATGATGCTGTTTTTTAATCCTATGCCTGTCAGTCTGTGTTTTATCGTGTTTTCCCTTTTAGTTGTTGTTTTAAACTTGTGCCTCGCAGTGCATTTTTAACGTAGTGAAGTTGTGCGCCCTAAACCCACAAAAAAAAAAAATCCGCATAAAGGATTAATCGTCCCTGTACTGACCGACAAAGTGCAACAGACGTCGAACTCCATCCCGCAAACTGGCATCCGGTAACTGTACAACACAATGCAAACACCTTTTCATGCAAGAATTCAACAGTTTGACGGCTACACCGGTTTTTATCGTACCAGTATTTCACATTTGCAATGTCTTATTTCGCGCTTACGTTAACATGTGATCTTGAAATGGTAATCAGCTAAATGTGTTACGAAGGCAAATGTATTCACGAAATTTCATTACTCTCCTTTTTTTCTTTCAGTGTATTTCATTAAGAACTCAACCTCTTGTACCACTAGAGTCCGTTTGAAAGTTCACTAAAAACCAACTTAACTTCCGAAATACATTCACATTCTAACGGCTGAGTTTGCTACGACGACGGGGCACGCTGTCTTGAAGGCCTGGCCCCGTTCACTTCGCAGCTTCGGTCCCCGCGCCGTCCGTCAGGCGAGGCGGAGTCCGCCACGCAGGCCGTCAACCCTGTCACCTCGTGACGTGTTTCGCCGTAAAACGTATGGTGACTGACAACATCAAATCTTACCTGTACTTCGGTTAGAGGTGGGCTTGAAGTTATCAAGGTATTATTGTTACTTTCTTTCCTAGCAATAACCAGTGCTTCCGGCCGTCCTGTTAATCCCTCATGCCTACACAGCTCCAATGGGCAATCCGCTGACGGCTTTATAGCACATATATTCCGCCTTGCACTCCTTTTGGAGACCATTTGTGCATTCACATTACGTGGTATATGTTTTGCAATTGGTATTGTTCTAATATTATGACGTGTGAGAGGAAGTATGGAGCCTCCAGTGATTTAACAGTAGCCCAACCTTTTCCAGAAAAGAAAGCTTAAAGCAACTGCCAACCAAAGAGTAGACAAAATGCCGCCGGTCGCGTGCTGCGAAATTTATAACAATTACACGATATGGATAATGTAGACAGTGAAACCACTGGTCATTCTGCATGAAATAAGTTTTAATTAGTCTACAGACTTAGCATAAATTTTGTCTGGCGCTCTCGAATATAATACGGGGAATTTACATCAACCTGATGAGCATAAAAGTATCCCATGAGTCTCCTAGTTAATTGTACAGCATCAGCAGAATATAACACTGTAGAGAAGTTTTGGTACTATTTTTGCTACGCATTGTAGTGACTGATATGATAGCGGCCATTTAGAAATGAGCTGTCAAGAATATTGTAAGTGGGGGTATACTTCGTGAAGACATCCCGAAATGACGGTTCAGTTACGAACGGCTTTAAGCAAATGCAGCCTCAAAACAAGTTCGGTACTTTCATCTTTTCATAACCTGGCTTGTGGTACCATTTAAATACCCGACACTGAAGAGCCAAAGAAACCAGTACACCTGCCTAGAATCGTGTAGGGACCCCGCGACCACGCAGAAGTGCCGCAAAAAACGATGTGGCATGGACTCGACTAATGCCTGAAGTAGTGCTGGAGGGAACTGATACCATGAATCCTCCAGAGCTGTCAATAAGTCTGTAAGAGTACGAGAGGGTGAAAATCTTTTCCGAGCAGCACACTGCAAGGCATCCCATTTATTCTCAATAATGTTCATGCCTGGGGTGTTTGGTGGCCAGCGGAAGTGTTTAAACTCAGAAGAGTGTGGGGAGTCGCATTGTCTTGCTGGAATTGCCCAAGTCCGTCGGAACGCACAATGAACGTGAACGGATGCAGATGATCTGACAAGATGCTTACATACGTGTCACCTGTCAGAGTAGTATCTAGACGTATCAGGGGTCCCATATCACGCCAACTGCACGCACCCGGCACCAATACAGAGCATTCACCAGTTTCTACATCAACATGTTTACGCTGCTATTCACAATAAAGTACCTGGCAGAGGGTTCAATGAACCACCTTCATGCTGTCTCTCTACCGTTCCACTCTCGAACGGCATGCGAGAAAAACGAGCACTTAAATTTTTCTCTGCGAGCCCTCATTTCTCTTATTTTATCGTGATGATCATTTCTCCCTATGAAGGTGGGTCCTAATAGAATGTCTTCGCAATCGGAGGAGAAAACTGCTGATTGAAATTTCATGAAAAACGCCTTTGTTTTAATGATTGCCACTCCAATTCACTTATCATGTCTGTGACACTCTCCCCCCTATTTCGCGATAATACAAAACGAACTGCCCTTCTTTGTACTTTTTCGATGTCATCCGTCAGTCCCACCTGATGCGGATCCCGCACCGCACAGCGATACTCCATAATAGGGCGGACAAGCGTGGTGTAAGCAGTCTGTTTAATAGACCTGTTGCACCTTCTAAGTGTTCTGCCAATGAATCGCAGATTTTGGTTTGCTCTACCCACAATATTATCTATGTGATCGTTCCAGTTTAGGTTATTTGTAATTATAATCCCTAAGTATTTGAGTGAGTTTACAACCTTCAGATCTGTGTGACTTACCGTGTAATCGAAATTTAGCTGATTTCTTTTAGTACTCATGTCAATAACTTCACACATTTCCTTATTCAGGGTCAATTGCCACTTTTCGCACCATACAGATATCTTATCTAAATCATTTTACAAGTCGTTTTGATCATCTGATGACTTTACAAGACGGTAAATGACAGCATCATCTTAAAACAATCTAAGACGGCTACTCAGTTTGTCTCCTATGTCGTTAATATACTGTAGATCAGGAACAATAGAGGGTCTATAACACTTCCTTGCGGAAGACCGGATATTACTTCTGTTGTACTCGATGACTTTTCGCCTATTACTACGAACTGTGACCTTTCTGACAGGAAATCACGAATCCAGTCGCACAACTGAGGCGATACTCCGTACGAAAGCAGCTTAGTTAGAAGACGCCTCTGACGAACGGTGTCGAAAGCCTTCTGGAAATCTAAAAATATGGAATCAATTTGACATCCCCTGTCGATAGCACTTATTACTTCATGAGTATAAAGAACTAGTTGTGTTTCACAAGAACGATATTTTCTGAATCCGTGCTGACTATATGTCAATAAATCGTTTTCTTCGAGGTACTTCGTAATGTTCGAATACAGAATATGTTCCAAAACCCTACTGCAAATCGACGTTAGTGATATAGGTCCGTAATTCAGCGGATTACTCCTACTTCCCTTTTTGGGTATTGGTGTGACTTGAGCAATTTTCCAGTCCTTAGGTACGGATCTTTCTGTGAGTGAGCGGTTGTATTTTATCAGCATATTCTGAGAGGAACCTGACTGGTATACAATCTGGACTGGAGGCCTTGCCTTTATTAAGTGATTTAAGCTGTTTAGTTACTCCGAGGATATCTAATTGTATGTTTCTCATCTTGGCAGTCGTTCTTGATTGGAGTTCAGAAACATTTACTTCGTCTTCTTTGGTGAAGGCGTTTCGGAAACCGTGTTTAATAACTCTGCTTTAGTGGCACTGTCATCAGTGACTTCACCGTTCTTATCGCGTAGTGAAGGTACTGATTGCGTCTTGCCACTGGTGTGCCTTATGTATGACCAGAATCCCTTTGGGTTTTCTGCCAGATTTCGAGACAGAATTTCTATGTAGAAATTATTAAAAGCATCTCTCATTGAAGTACGCACCAAATTTCGAACTTGTGTAAAACTTTGCCAATCTTGGTGATTTTGCGTTCTTTTAAATTTGGCATGTTTTTTTTGTTGCTTCTGCAACAATGATCTGACCCGTTTTGTGTACCATGGGGGACCAGTACCATCACTTATTAATCTATGTGGTACATATCCCTCAACTGCTGTCGATACTATCTCTTTGAAAACATTCCACAACTTTTCTACACTTACATGATCATCTCGGAAGGGGTGAAGACTCTCTCTTAAAAAGTTACTGTGATCTTTTTTCAGTTTTGGTTACTGATAATGACTTGATAACAGTGCCTATGAGTTTAATTCGTACACCACAGCATTGAAGATGATCACAATGTGATTGAAAATCGATTTTGCTGTCAATAAACCATCAATATTACGGCCAACGCTGACCTTCCTTTTCATTTTAATCTTAAAAAGGCTTTAAGAGCATTTTTATCAGCTTTTTTTAAATAGATATACTTTGCGTTTCTTTTTGACGGTTGTAGGTGTTACGGTACTCAGCCTAGCAGCAACTGCCTTGTGGTTGCTCCCTGTATTCGTCACAATACTCACTGTTTGTCCAGGATTATTTGTTGCTACAAAGTCAAGTATGATTTGGCAACCACTTCCACTTCGAGTGGGCTCATCAACTAATTGTTCAAAATAATTTTCTGAGAAAGCATTGGGTACAATTTCGGATGACGAAATTCCTACCACCGGCTTTAAACGTATAATTTTTCCGGCATATCGAGGGTAGATTAAAGTGACCACCGACTATAATTGTATGAGCGGGGTACTTTTTTGAAATGAGACTCAATTTTGGTCGGTAAAACGATCCAATTAATAGTTTAGTCCGACTGTCAAGTATATCCTCTACCCATACTATTTCACACGAACTATCTACTTCAATTTCGTTACGAGGCAAACTACCTCTGACAGCAATAAATACTCCACCACCAACTGTATTTAATCAATCCTTTCTGAACACATTTTTGAAAAAATGTCGCCTACAACTACGGAGTCCCTTCCTCACAGCCCCGCTACCCGTGTAGCAGCCTGCTGTGTGTAGTGGACTCCTGACCTATTAAGCGAAACCCGGAAACCCACCACCCGATGGCGCAAGTTAAGAAATCTGCAGCCTCTGATTTAGACCCTCCACTCGGCTCTGCACCAAAGGACCACAGTCGGTACTATCGACGATGCTGCAGATGGTGAGCTCCGCCTTAATCTCGGAAGCAAGATTGGCAGTCTTTACCATTTCCCCTGGCCGCCCGAAACCAGACAGAATCTGCTCCAATCCAAAGCGACACACGTCATTAGTACCGACATGAGCCACCAACTGCAGTTGGCTGCGCCCTGCACTCTTCATGGCATCCGGAAGCACCCTTTCCACATCCGTAATGACTTCCCCCAGAATGCACACGGAGTGCACACTGGCTTCCTTCCCCTTCTTGGCAGCCATGTTCCTAAGGGGACCCATTACACGCCTAACATTGGAGCTCCCAACTTCAAGCAAATCCACCCTCTGTGAATGCCCAGACCTTGCAGCAGGTCGAGAAGCTTCCTCTGGAAAAGGGTGGACGACTGCATCCGGCTCAGAGACACCATCAGCCACAGATAACGCCAGAAAACTGTTCGTCAAATGAATGGGGAGGCCCTGCGATCGGCCCCTCAGAAAGTTTTTTGCTGCCTGCCAGACTTTGGAATGATCTCCCACGCGACCACGGGTGAGGGGTTAACCTCAGTGCAGGCAGTACCTGGGGAGGTCACAGCAGTGGAGTGATCAGAGGACACATGGGACGTGCTCGACGTCCCTCGCATCCCAGCGTTCCATCCCCTACAGTGACACCCCTTGGCAGCAGCCTCAAGCTGTATGACGGAAGTCAAAGCAGCCTGGAGCTGTGAGCGAAGGGTCGCCAACTCAGCTCACATCTGTACACAACAACCACAGTTCCTATCCATTACTGCAGTCGCTCCTGTTTGAAGCTCATAAAAATACATAACAAGCGAACAGTGTACTCACCTTATTAGTAGCAGGAACTAGCGGTGCTGCTCTCACTGACAGTCTAACCGACACTGAATAGCCTCTGCTGACATGCAGGGTCCATGGATTCATGAGGTTGTCTCTGTACCCATACACGTACATCTGCTCGATACAATTTGAAATGAGGTTCGTCTGACCAGGCAACATGTTTCCAGTCATCAACAGTCCAATGTCGGTATTGACGAGCCCAGGCGAGGCATAAAGCTCTGTGCCATGAAGTCATCTAAGGTACACGAGCTGGCCTTTGCTCCGAAAGTTCATATCGATGATGTTTCGTTGAATGGTTCGCAAGCTGACACTTGTTGATGGTACAGCATTGAAATCTACAGAAATCTGAGGAAGGGTTGCACTTCTGTCACGTTGAACGATTCTCTTTAGTCGTCGTTGATCCCGTTCTTGCAGGATATTTTTCCGGCCGCAGCGATGTCGGAGATTTGATGTTTTGACGAGTTCCTGATACTCACCGTTCGCTCGTGGAATGGTCGTACGGGAAAATCGCCACTTCATCGCTACCTCGGAGATGCTGTGTCCCATCACATTCAAACTCAGTTAAACCTTGATAACCTGACATTGTAACAGCAGTAACCGATCTAATAACGGCGCCAGACACTTGGTGTCTGAAATAGGCACTGTCAACCATAGCGCCGGATTCTGGCTGTTAACATATCTCTGCATTTGAATAAGCATGCCTGTACCAGTTTCTTTGGAGATTCAGGGCATAAACTTGGCTGAGAAGCTGACGTTGTGAGGTATTACTTTTGTTGTAGTAAGAAAGTGGCAATATTCAGTAGCAGTTTTGCAGACCAGGCCTAGAGGATAGGTAATGGGATTTTAAACATGAGGTTTACAATCACAGATGCTATAAGCGAAGTAAATAATACGGGTTACTTCAGTCTGAACCCTCGTATGTTCAGCTCTTTATTGCATTCTGATTGAACTGAAACTTATTTAATGTGGAAACATAGGAAAATATGGTTTCGTGGTATTCTAAGGAACTAACAGGGAAAATCTAAAGATTGAATACGTAGAATTCTGAGTAATTTTATTTTACATAGGCTGTTAAGTCTTCATAGCTCCACTGAAAGAAATTAATACTGCCACAGATTACTCAATGTACAGACATATGATTTAACCTCAGATTTCAATATCCACTTACATACATGTACATTAAATGGTTACTTGAGCTACAAGCTAAAGTACACGAGTATTTGCTGCATCGCTCTATTACGCGTACTTGATCACTTTTCTATTGGCTGGAAAATTCCTGTCCATCATTTACTCGTTAGAACATCATGTAGTAACCCAAATTAACGCCAGATTGAAATGTAAAAATTAATCTTTCGAAATATAATCTACATTGCTCAATAATTTATTGAATGAATTTTGGACTGAAAATTTTTAAGCTAGCAGTTATAAAAATCGTACTACTGTTAATGGCTAGAGTCTATAGGTCAATCTCATAGGCTACGATAATACTCTGTCCCTCCCAATGAATGACAGTATATGCTCAGGTATTTTAAGGGTAGTTGCAGATTGTATAGTGTACGTAATACAGTGTGAGCAGAAAGATTCCATTTTATCCTATCTCATATACACAATCAAATTACCATGAACTTAAAGAAAGAAGAAAAAAGTCTAATGCAATCTTCTTGCTCTAGTCCTACGGTTAGCTCATTCCGTTTCTACGACACCTCAACCACTAAACTAGCATACATGTTCCAATATGCTGCAACGCACTAGATGCCTAATTTTTTTTCTCGTACTATGCTGCAACACATTGACTGTCACTTAATTTCAGATAATAAGCACTAACAAATTAGATCGCCGATTTAAAGGGTGACTTCTGATGTACACTCCTGGAAATGGAAAAAAGAACACATTGACACCGGTGTGTCAGACCCACCATACTTGCTCCGGACACTGCGAGAGGGCTGTACAAGCAATGATCACACGCACGGCACAGCGGACACACCAGGAACCGCGGTATTGGCCGTCGAATGGCGCTAGCTGCGCAGCATTTGTGCACCGCCGCCGTCAGTGTCAGCCAGTTTGCCGTGGCATACGGAGCTCCATCGCAGTCTTTACCACTGGTAGCATGCCGCGACAGCGTGGACGTGAACCGTATGTGCAGTTGACGGACTTTGAGCGAGGGCGTATAGTGGGCATGCGGGAGGCCGGGTGGACGTACCGCCGAATTGCTCAACACGTGGGGCGTGAGGTCTCCACAGTACATCGATGTTGTCGCCAGTGGTCGGCGGAAGGTGCACGTGCCCGTCGACCTGGGACCGGACCGCAGCGACGCACGGATGCACGCCAAGACCGTAGGATCCTACGCAGTGCCGTAGGAGACCGCACCGCCACTTCCCAGCAAAGTAGGGACACTGTTGCTCCTGGGGTATCGGCGAGGACCATTCGCAACCGTCTCCATGAAGCTGGGCTACGGTCCCGCACACCGTTAGGCCGTCTTCCGCTCACGCCCCAACATCGTGCAGCCCGCCTCCAGTGGTGTCGCGACAGGCGTGAATGGAGGGACGAATGGAGACGTGTCGTCTTCAGCGATGAGAGTCGCTTCTGCCTTGGTGCCAATGATGGTCGTATGCGTGTTTGGCGCCGTGCAGGTGAGCGCCACAATCAGGACTGCATACGACCGAGGCACACAGGGCCAACACCCGGCATCATGGTGTGGGGAGCGATCTCCTACACTGGCCGTACACCACTGGTGATCGTCGAGGGGACACTGAATAGTGCACGGTACATCCAAACCGTCATCGAACCCATCGTTCTACCATTCCTAGACCGGCAAGGGAACTTGCTGTTCCAACAGGACAATGCACGTCCGCATGTATCCCGTGCCACCCAACGTGCTCTAGAAGGTGTAAGTCAACTACCCTGGCCAGCAAGATCTCCGGATCTGTCCCCCATTGAGCATGTTTGGGACTGGATGAAGCGTCGTCTCACGCGGTCTGCACGTCCAGCACGAACGCTGGTCCAACTGAGGCGTCAGGTGGAAATGGCATGGCAAGCCGTTCCACAGGACTACATCCAGCATCTCTACGATCGTCTCCATGGGAAAATAGCAGCCTGCATTGCTGCGAAAGGTGGATATACACTGCACTAGTGCCGACATTGTGCATGCTCTGTTGCCTGTGTCTATGTGCCTGTGGTTCTGTCAGTGTGATCATGTGATGTATCTGACCCCAGGAATGTGTCAATAAAGTTTCCCCTTCCTGGGACAATGAATTCACGGTGTTCTTATTTCAATTTCCAGGAGTGTAATTATACTGCTTGTAATGAGGACTCCTAAGTGATGATTAGCATCAACATTAGTAATAACTCTAAAGAAAGTCCTAAATGTGATACATATCGTAGTTCATAATCGTAAACTGACCATTCGTGCTTGCCAAACGATTTCGGACGTAGAATAACCTAGTCTGGGGTGCTGGAGACTAATTACCATCTCCGTCGCGCCTAGGTGGCCGTACGTGCTACTCCACAGAATTAACACTGTAGCGGAGGATATGTTGACAAATTATGAAACGACTCATTATGTTATATAGTAACACAAGTCACTTTTAACAAAAAGAAGAAAGCAAGCTTCCTCCTTCTGACCACACGTGAGCCAACTGGGGCCGATCGAGAGCCGTGGCCCCCTCGGCCAACGGCGCCGTCTGGATACGGTATGGAGGGAAGTGCAGTCAACTCACAACCCTCCCGGCTATTGTCTGTTTTACGTACCTCGGAGCTACTACTTCCCAGTCAAGGCCTGGGACTGAGAGGAGCCCGTTATAGTCCTCCCGCTAAGGAAAAATCCCTGGCAGTACCAGGAATTAAAACCAAATCTTCCGTGTAACAGCTATTTGCACTGAACGCTCACCTGCAGGCGCGGACAGTCAGTGTTAACGGTCGAAAGTAATTTTCAAGTATCTTACGGAAACGTGTCGTTCAGTGGCAAGAGAAGTAAGCTATGCTGTGTCTCTTTCCGAATAAATTGTTTTTCAACCCGTTACTGAAAACTTGTGCGCCTTGAGTCTTAGCAAAGGTACACCATTTCGTGTTAAGTCCCAATAACAACTTCAAAGGACGTACATGATTCATAGATTCGAGAAGTTCTGTACATCTTACTTAGCGAAACATTCATTTTTTTATGGGTACAAGCTGAAGATTGTTAAAGTTTCATTGTCAGTAATGCAGTGCCTTAGTAAGACTTCACATTCGTAATGGTATCACGTACTGAGGACAAAATGAGGATCTCAAACGTTTTTCATGATCAGGTAACATTTCAAAATTACTGAGTTGGAGAGAAACATGCACATTTTGCGCCAAGAGGCGGCTTGCAAGGTAAAGACAGGTAGCTCATGGTGAGCATTTAATGTGGCTTTCCGCATTACAAAATATTTGCTCCAAAAACTGTCATATGTACGGAAACAATACGTATTTTAATTGCCTGCTGTTTCTTAATTGCTAAAGTGTTAATCCGATGCTCCGCAATGTTTTTCGTAAGAAGTGCTTCACAGCTATAATTAAAGTAAGTAACTCAGTTTGTCTAAACATACTGACAACTACTAGGTGCACTGCTTTTATTTTGAAAAGCAGTTTTAGGTGTTTCAGTCCATCTTCAGGTTTAAAAATGTTAACAGAGTGCACACATGTTCACATTATGATTTCCAAATATGATTATCAAATCAGTCTGTCTCGTTCCTCGAACATAGTGTGAGACTTGTTCATTTGAGGTCTTAAACGTGATTTCACTCTGATTGGCTAAATAAACACCTCTGAAATTCATCGTGTGAACACATGTACATTATGTCGTTGTACATGTGTACACCTGAAGATGACGTGAAAAACCCGAAATGGTTGTAAAATGAAAGCAGTTTATCTGCTTGTTGTCCATGTGTCTATACATCAAGCGTTTCAAATTACTTGAAGAAATACAGCAGCTACCGACATTTGTGTAGCATCGTTTTATGCCAAAACGTGGTTCGGGGTTTCACTCATCGTCAACTGACGTAATATACGTACACGTTCATCAGTATAACGTTTCCATCCACTCAGTTTTAATGCTGTAGTTTCCCTGAACAAAGTAGCAGCTCGATTAGCTATCACGTTTCTTGTCTATTTACGTTTGATTAATAGTTAGTTTGTAAGCCGTATGGGTATTAAAAACGAGAAGTGATATTAAAGCCCTAAATTACTTAGCTATAAAGTAACTATGAACCTCTATGTCCCAGAAAACGATTGGAAACGCATATGATGAAGAACATTTAAGAGTATAGTAACAGATATACACGCTTACATAATCTAAGCGCAACGAAAAATGAGTTTTTATTAGTTACTGTTCGATTTTAAACAATAAGGATTCGCCAAGAAACTGACAAAAAATTTAATAATCTCTTTACTTTCGGCTTAAGCTCCAAACAGTGCCGATGATGTTCCATCAGATACGTAATCATTGGCTCTGAATTTGAAACAGTAATTGAAATAATACTTTCTGAAATCATTACGGTAATAACATAAGTGCAGAATATGCAGTCCACCTAATATCGTAGTTAACAAGCCCTCAGTATCATGTATGCCTCGCCATATCTCGCTAGTTTGCTAGAACGCTCCGCAATACCTTTAGAAGACAGAGATTGTCCTTAATAGCAGCTGACGACCCATCTTTAACTCATCTGAAACATAACTTCGTGCAAGGAAATAGTACTTATTTATAACTGTTTGCTTTTACAGACTTAATGTACTTAACTGTTTGTGATACGTCAGAATATACATAACACAGTCGTCGTCAACAACTGATAACAATAACGGCGAAGTGAAAGTGAGTTGCTTATTACCTAATGTAGCACTGAATTAAACTGGTTTTTGTCGAAATAATTCCGAGGAGAATAGCATTAATATGTACATATTGTAAATAAATGAATGCAGTTGATTTACACGCCTACATAGCTTTTCAGAGTTGCAAATGGAAAAGTAAATCTCAAAAAGTGTAATCAGAATAATATGTTCTCAATACACAGATCCAAATTGGACAACAACTCTTTCATAATTCACGAGAGGGTGATAACTCTGATTCTACAATACGACAAATTGAAATGTAATGTTCCCTCCTATAATCAGCTTCTGTTTAACAAGAGGTGAGCACTCAATAGGCTCAATTTAGCCACGTGGAATGATGTTACCTCTAGTCTCAACGTGATCACAAGTAAACTGTAGAGAAATTTAAATAACCTAAGCGCGCACCTAATATCCAACAATGCAAGTAATTTAGAAGATCTCACCTATTTTCTTCATCACTATAGAAATCCGAAGCAGTTGGCAGCGACATCAGAGTAAGCCAACCTCTTCTCAAACCAGACAGAATTCCAAGCGGAGCAGAAACAGGAAATACAGGGTGTTTATAAATGAATATCGGGGTTTTAAAGCTTTATAATATTTATTATATTAAACTTACAGTTATAAATGATATGTCAAATGAAAGAGCAACTCAAACAGTTCTACCAAGAACCTAATAAATGTTCAATGTGAGCACCATTTGTCACGCGGCACACATCAAGTCTTTAGCCGAGTTCTTCCCAAACGTTGATAAGTGTGTCTTCAGTGATTTAACAACAGCTGCTTCATCCGGTTTCTTAATTCAAGGAGGTCTGCTGGTAGCGGAGGCACGTACACACGATCCTTGACGAAGCCCCAAAGGAAAAAATCGAATGGCGTTACGTCGGGTGGACGTGGAGGCCATGCAAAGCTAGCCCCGTCATTGGGCCCCTTGTGGCCTATCCAGCAGGACTCGGCTATAGACTTCATGTGTGCCGTGTGACAAATGGTGCTCACATTGAACATTTATAAGGTTCTTGGTAAAACTGTTTGAGTTGTTCTTTCATTTGACATATCATTTATAATTGTAAGTTAAATTTAATCTAATTTAATTAAAACCCCGATATTCATTTATAAACACCCTGTAGAATGGTGAAAGCGCATTCAAACAAGGAATACCTCGTGTTTTCAAAACCGCGACGGCTCCCCACTGGCTGCTGGCCAAAGGCCAAACCAACCTCCAAAAAATGCAAAATGCCACAGTGGACAACAAAGAGATAGCTCACAGAGCTTATCTCGAGCAATCAAAGCTGATCATAGCAGATACAAGCAAAATATTGCAAAGATAAATGTCGCGATTTACGAAACATAAAATAAAATGAGCAAAAATGAAATTGCAGCTGAACAGGCAACACTATAGTTGCATCTACTTTTGTTATTGGTCTGGTTCACCGGTCAGCCTGGGAGTGGTTTTAAGAGAATTTCCCAAAGTGAATACTATGTTGATCCGGAATTTCCTCTTTAGAAAACACGACACACTAATATGAAATATGATTACACTCACAACGATGCATATCTGTTTATAGATAAACGATACTGTACTGTTACTGTAGTAGCAATAACGGCACCCAACCACAAACTTAAAAGAAAAAATTCTAATTATGAAACTAGAGTGAATCTCATGAGTGTTGGACAACACTTGAATGAAGAAGCAGGAGATACCTTAAATCACATTTCTGACATTTCCTCGACGGTAAATTGGTTACGATGGTCCAACAGCTTGGTCTCTACTAACATAATCAATTAAATATATTTTACTTCCGGTTTATACAAGAGTCGTATCTGCAGGATTTTTGTACCAAATACAACTGTCGTAATACAGGCATTTGAAGTTACACTCACAAATAAAGAGATAAATTGATATTTCGGGTAGTTGTGTGTTTTGCGTGCAACTGATGGTGTTTTCATGTTTAGTTACTGTTCACACAACACTCTTTTTACCTTTCTGCCAAAAATAAAAATACATCAACATCGTTACAAGCGAAAGCCACAACGCACACTATATAGTAAACCACGCTCTACTTGTTTCTGAACAGCCATGGTAGTTGCTTTCTACGGGATTACGTTTTGGGATGATGATAATTACTTATTTAATTCTAACTTACATTGGTTTTCGGTGTTACCACTACACATCACAACAAAAACCGGTAGTAAGCTGTAGCGTACCACGCCCAGCCCTGCTGTTTGACATCCTACTTGCAGCTGGAGACTCCATAACTTGCTTTAAGTGGTTCGGTGAAAAGACATGAGATGGCTACACGTTTCCGATCTAAACCACTTTGTTCTCAGAAACTACCACCAGGCCGGCTTAAAGGTAATGCTCTTTACCAATGAAACAGGTGTTTTCCAACGCCATTGTTCTTGACCAACGAAGTTATTTTACCAATACATAAAGCGTGCACCGATTCGAACACCTGTTCCTCTGTGCATGTACGGGATATTGTTTAAGCATGCTCGGGTGTTAAAAATGTCGCGACAGGTAATGTCTCCTATCTATGAATCAGCAATGATGGCCGAAGACTTCCAGCACAAGCAGTCAACGTCTTTGTGCCGACGGCCTTGTCAAAGAGGGCGGAGTAGCGAATAAAGGTTCAGGGTACTCTCTCCTTCTTGGGTAGGGAAACTGCCCCTAAAAGGCGAAAGAATCAGCAGTGACCTACGGAATGAGGAGGTATACTTGGAAAAGGCTAATAGAATATTCACACGTTACTGTCGTTAGCATCTATGTAAAGAGGTAGGTGAAGAAGATTCAAACTAGCCGTTAATAGGTTGGACGTCCACCACTCTTCACAGAATTTGAGGTTTGGAGGTTTTTCTGTTCTTAGAGGACGATAGATGGTGATCTGTGGCTTCTCTGCCGGAAGAGCACAATGCTGATCAACGCACAAGTGTTTCGGAGAACACCGTTCATCGTACATTGTTGAACATTGAGTTATGCAGCACTACACTCCTACGCGCTCGCATGTTGACCCCAACGACTTCGTCAATTACGAGTGGAGTGGGCACGGTACTATAGGAATTCGACCGTCGATCAATGGAAACGTGTCGGCTCACTGGGTGAATCACGTTTTTGGTACACTAGCTCGATGATCGTCTCCAGAAACGCCGTTATCGAGCTGAACGGCAGTTCTAAACGTGGCGCCCGCCACGGAAGCAGGTTGGTGGGAGCAATATTATGGTTCAAATGGCTCTGAGCATTATGGGACTTAACTTCTGAGGTCATCAGTTCCGTAGAACTTAGAACCACTTAAACCTAACTAACCTAGGGACATCACAAACATCCACGCCCGAAGCAGGGTTCGAACCTGCGGTCGCGCGGTTCCAGACTGTAGCGCCTAGAACCCCAGTATTATGCAAATGGAGACATGCCTCTGGGCTTGCGTGGCACCTGTGGTAGTACTCGATGACATGCTGACCACTGCGAACCAGTTGCATCCTATCATGCTTGATGTCTTCCCCGAGGGAAATGTCATCTTTCAGTAACATAACTATTCGTGTCTCAAAGCCATACCCGAGCTACAGTGGTTTGAGGAGCGTTATAGTGAAATCACGATTCGCGGCAACCAAATTTGCTTGACATGAATCCTATGCAACCCATCTGAGTCGCTCTCGGGCAGCATCACCTCGTACGCCAATCAGGGGCCCGTTATTTACTCGAGTTAAATGACTTGTGAGTAGACATCTGACGACACATACATCCACAAACCTGCCAACAAACTGTCGGTTCCCTGATACGCAGAATCAGGATGTATTTCGTTGCAAAGAGGGACAATCAAGCTATTAAGTACGTGATCATAATGTTTTGGCTCATCAATGTTAAATGGTGCAAGACAACTGAATTTCTGAGTAAAATAGGGGTAGGTTGTAGGGAAAGACGGGTAATATATAATATGTAGAGGAACAAGGACGGAACAATAAGAGTGGGAGAGCAAGAACGAATAGCTCAGATTAAGGAGGGCGTAAGACAAGGATGTAGTCTTTCGCCTCTACTATCCAATCAGTACATCCAAGAAGCAACGACGGAAATAAAAGAAAGATTAAAATGAGGGATTCAAATTCAAGGTGAAAGATATGAATGATTAGATTCGCTGTTGACATTGCTAACCTCAGTGAAAGTGAACAGGCTAATATGTACAAAATATGGGCTGAGAGTAAATCGAAGAAAAACGAAAGTAATGAGAAGTAGGAGACATGAAAACAGCGAGAAACGTCGTAATTGGGGCTCAAGAAGTAGACGAAGTCAAGGAAATCTGGTATCTAGGCAGCAACATAACCCATGTCGGACGGAGCAAGGAGGACATAAGAAGCAAGCTAGCACTGGCAAAAGGATAGTCCTGGCCAAGAGACGTCTACTAGCACCTAAATTTTGGAAATTTGTGGTGAGGTATTATGCTACCAAACTGCTGATGTCACCGGTCCCTAAGCTTACGCTCTACTTAACCTAATTTAAACGAACTTATTCTAAGGACAGCGCACACACCCATGCGCGAGGGAGGACTCGAACCTCTGACGGGGGAAGCCGCTCGGACCGTGACTAGACGCCTAAGACCGCGCGGCTAGTAGTATCTAACTTAGGCCGTAATCTGAGGAAGAAATTTCTGAGAATGTACATTTGGAACATAGCATTGCATAACAGGGTACATGGCTTGTGGGAAAACAGGCCAGAAGAGAATCGAAGTATTTGAGTTGTAGTGTTACAGAAGAATGTTGAAAATTAGATGGACTAATAAGATAAGAAAGGAGGAGGTTCTCCGCAGAATCGTTGAGGAAATGAGTATATCGAAAATATTGCCAAGAAGAAGAGACAGAATGATAGGACCCCTTTTGAGGCATCAAGGAAGACAGAACGGAATACATTCAGCAAATAATTGTGTATGTAAATTGCGACTCCTGCTCTGAGATGAAAAGGTTGGCACAGGAGAGGAATTCGTGACGGGCTGCGTCAAACCGGTCAAAAGATTGGTGATTGTAGAAAAAAGGAGTCAGTATGGACTTGGAAAATGACGATCGTGCTTGTGTGACAACCAGCTCGCTCTGTTCGCCCGCTTAGCTGGGTGGTAACGTGCTTGCCTTCCTTGCACTGGCCCCGACCTCGATTCCCGGTCGGGTTGGAGACTTTCTCCGCTCGTGGTCTGGCTGTTGTGTTGTCCTCATCATCGGCACTGACTGGAATAAGTCTTGCACGTGGCGGCCGCACCTGAATGGGACCTCCCTGCCAACAATGTCAGACGTTCATTTCATTTTTTCAGCTCGCTATTTTCGTCCACGAGACCCAGAAAGTAGTAGATACATGTGCCCGGGTAGATGCCGTGTTACTTGCTTTCCGGAAGGCGTTCGATACAGTTCCGCACAGTCGCGTAGTGAACAAATTATGCGTGCAAAGAAAATCAGACGATCTGTGAGATTACATTGACGAGTTTTTAGCAAACGAAACACAGAATGTCACTCTCAATGGAGACAAGTCTTCAGATGTAAAAGTAACTCTGTGCGTGACTTAGTAGAGATTATGGACAGACGTTTCGAGGAGCCAGTCGGGGTATTATTAGTAGTGTAAATTTTCCAGTCCACTGGTTAGAGGTCGGTAATTTTCAGGAAATGGTTAGATTTCTACATAATATTTATTAGTCGCATTAGTCGCAGGTTCGAACCCTGCTTCGGGCGTGGATGTTCGTGATGTCCCTAGGTTAGTTAGGTTTAAGTGGTTCTAAGTTCTATGGAACTGATGACCTCAGAAGTTATGTCCCATAATGCTCAGAGCCATTTGACGATATTGTAACCGTGTCTGGCGCATCCGAGTAAACTTGTCAACCTCTCATCTTGGCATTTTACAAGTGTCAACAGCGCAGAAAAGTAATCTTAGACCAACGTTAAACGTGTCCTATTTAACCTTCTAAGGAATGCGTCGTTTAAATTTGTCTCGCATACCACACATATCAAAGAGTATCTTCACTCTGACCACGGCCGCGAGTGGGGCTTTCCACGAGGTGGCAGAAACTCACCTGGCAAAGAAGGGACATGATATAGACCTTTTTGAACGCTTTAGGGATTTGCAAAGAAATTGGGAAACGTAAGCCAATATGGCAAGACGAACTCTCGAGACTATAAAGCAATTATCACACTACCTTTGCCCTCTTCGTAAGCAGCTTCTTGTGTCGGGAGAGACATCGTCACACCCCATTTGCAGACCAAAGCAACGTTACAGAATATCCAGTACTGAATACATCACAATCACAATAGGAGACACAGATGTTGGAGACTATATTAAAGCATATTCGAAGTTGGGAAGAGAGGCCGTGGCTGAGATAGGATCCGAAGTAATTAGATTAGCACGGCACTGTAGATAAAAGTGGCAGAAGTTGCGGCGCTCTTGTTCGGTTCCCAGCCCGGCAGCGACGGAGGCCGGCGTGTGGATTTATGCGCATGCGGGCCGGATGTCGCCCAGCAGCCAGATGTGGCCTCCAGATAAGCTCCCTCCCAGCTACGCCCTGCTGCATCTGCAGCTCTCCGGGCGCACTCATGCGAAACTCAGGAGGAAGATAACGCGAATAGCAGACACTAAAGCAGTTAATACACTTTCATCGTAGCCAAAGCGAAGGAAGTTGCGGGTAATATACCTCGTTCATGAAAACGACTTTTGCCACTTAAGATTCTCCCAAGATGAGAAACCCGATTAATATTGCCCACAGCCGCAACCATATAGTTGGTGTTTAGTAGCAAAATTATCATCGTCGAAGTATGAAGACTTTTAAGCAATCATGATGTGACGAGACATACAGGTGTTGTGCTTGTGTCTGTTCTGAGGTGCCATGACCGGCCTCATTCAAACTCTTCTGTTAGGAGAGTTAATTTAGTGGTGGAACGGCTGCTTCTATCAGATATGGAGTCTCATATCAGTGTGGTTCCTGTTGACTCTATCAGCAGGTGGGACTATACTAGGCATGGCCTTCGCCTCAACAGGAAAGTGAAGGGAAAACTGTCTGGGGTAATAAAAAAAAATGTTCAAATGTGTGTCAAATCTTATGGGACTTAACTGTTAAGGTCATCAGTCCCTAAGCCTACACACTAGATAACTTAAATTATCCTAAGGACAAACACACACACCCATGCCCGATGGAGGACTCGAACCTCCGCCGGGACCAGCCGCACAGTCCATGACTGTCTGGGCTAATAGCAAATAACTTAATGGGGGGGGGGGGGGGAGAATGTCACAAGTGGTGAAGAACCAGTGGTTTCAAGTGACAGACCAGCAGGTTTTTTTAGGGAAGGGAGGTCAGAAACAAAAGATATTCAAAGGCAGGCTGAAAATGACATTCACATTGATAAAACAGGCAACTAGAAAGCAAATTTCAATGTACACAATTCATGCAGACAGGCTCTGATTGAATCTAGAGATTCTCAAAAATTGGCAGGAAAATTAGGTTCATCAAGTTGCAATTGAGCCAGTGCATCAAAATCAGTTATCGTCATTGCATCAGAATATCCCAGGACTAAGGGATAAGCTTAATGAGTTGCTTATTTGTGTTGAAGATTTAGAGTTGAGGAAACTAGTTGATGTAACCTGCCTCTCTGAACATCATGTGAACACTGGTATACATATGGTGAATGTTACAGGACCCAAGTTAGCTTCTTACTTCTGTAGAGAAAATATGGAGAAAGAAGGAGTTGCCACATTTGTCAGAAACTCTTTTGATTTCAACAATATTGATATTAATAAGTTTTGCTCAGAGCAGCACTTACAAGCTTTTAAAATAGAAGTAGTATTTCATAATAAGCCCTTTCTAATAGTAGGTATATACAGAACACTTTCAGGAAACTTTAAACTCTTCATAAAAAAAAATTGAAAGTTCTGCTGTCCCATCACATGGTAAAAAAACAAGGAAATAGTGGTTGCTGGTGATTTTATTGTGTATTTATTGCAAAGCTCTGTCAGTGAACAATTATTGCAGTCAGTAACACTATCATTCAGTTTAGTTTCTACTGTGAATTTTGCAACTATATGTAAATGCTCTGAGACTGCTGTTGATAATGTCTTTGTAGACAAATCTAGAAAAAAAAGTCATATCACAAAACCAATAGTAAATGGGGTGTCTGATCATGACACGCAGCATCTTGTGTTAAATGTTGAAACCTGTCAGAATAAAAAAATCCATTAAATCTGAACTCAGGAGGGTAATAAATAAGAAAAAATTGAGAAATTCAGGAAATTGCTCAAAGACATGAACTGGATCGATGTTTACAATACTTCTGACTCAAATGGAAAATACAAAGTATTCATTAATAGAGTTACCTTCACTTTTGAAAATTGTTTTCCCCTAAAGGTAACTTAAATCACACATAAGTCTAAAAATAAACCGTGAATTACACAATGAATAAAGATATCATGTGGGACAGAAAGAAGACTGTATCTACTATCTAGGAACAGCTCTGATGTTAGAATTGTAAGGCGTTGCAAAGAATACAGCAAAATATTGTAGCAAGTAATCCAGATATCGAAGCAGCTTTATTATGAGAAAAAGATAATTACATCAGGCAACAAAATAAAAATTTTATTGTGTATAGTGGAGACAGAGACAGGCGAGCCCAAAAAGGAAGAGGAAAAGTACCTCTAAAAATAAATGAGACTTTAATAACAATTGCACGTAGTGTTCCAAACCTCTTAAACAAGTACTTCATTTCTCTTACTGACAGCTTGGGGTTATCAGGTTCGGTGAATAGTGCAATGGAGTATCTGAGACCAGTCTTTAAAAATAACTTCAGTAAAATTGAAATGACACTCACATCTCCCAAAGAAGTAACGTCCATCACAAAATCCTTAAAATCTAAGTATTCCAGTGGGTACGATAACATATCAGTCAAGTTAGTCAAAGAGTGCTAATGCAAGTTGAGTATCATGTTAAGTTACTTTGTAATGAACCTCTTATCAGCAGAACATTACCAGACTGGCTAAAATACGCTGAAGTTAAGCCTCTTTATAAGAAGAGGGATAAAGAGATACCATCAACTATTGACCGATTTGACTTTTGCTAGTTTTCTCAAAATTATTTAAAAAGGTATGTTCAACCAAGACGTTTGAAAAAAAACGCTTAAGCATCAGACTGAAAATAATATATTGTCAAAGTCACAGTTTCGATTTGTTAATGGTTCTGGTATAGAGAAGGCTATTTACACTTACAGTGAGAATCTAGTTAATTCATTAGATAATAAAGTAGAGGCTACTAGCATTTTCTGTGATCTGTCCAAAGCCTTTGACCGTGTGAACCACAACATTCTTCTAAGTAAATCAGAATATTATAGTGTCACCAGCAATGCTGCAAAATGGTTTGAGTGATATCTGTCTAACAGGAAACAAAGGGGGTCGTTACAAAATACCTGTGCAGTAAGCAGTCAGTCTTCATCTGACTGGGAATTAATTACATGTCATGTTCCTCAAGGTTCCACCTTGAGTCCATTGCTTTCTCTTGTGTACATTAATGACCTCTCATCTGTTACATTGTAAGATGCTAAGTCCAGTTGAGATTTCGAAATAGCTGCTAATCAAATTTTCACTGACATTAATATGTGGTTTAAGGCTAATTCACAGTCGTTAAATTTTGAGAAGACCCACTATATGCAATTCAGAACCTGTAAGAGATTTCCTTCCAGCGTGTGTATAACATACGAAGGCATGGAGATCTAAGAAGTTGACAGTATTAAATTTCTGGGATTACACCTCGATAACAAATTCAGTTGGGAAGAGAATACCACAGAATAGCTTAAGCACCTAAACAAGTCTGTATTTGAAATTACACGCCTGGAAATTGAAATAAGAACACCGTGAATTCATTGTCCCAGGAAGGGGAAACTTTATTGACACATTCCTGGGGTCAGATACATCACATGATCACACTGACAGAACCACAGGCACATAGACACAGGCAACAGAGCATGCACAATGTCGGCACTACTACAGTGTATATCCACCTTTCGCAGGCTGCTATTCTCCCACGGAGACGATCGTAGAGATGCTGGATGTAGTCCTGTGAAACGGCTTGCCATGCCATTTCCACCTGGCGCCTCAGTTGGACCAGCGTTCGTGCTGGACGTGCAGACCGCGTGAGACGACGCTTCATCCAGTCCCAAACATGCTCAATGGGGGACAGATCCGGAGATCTTGCTGGCCAGGGTAGTTGACTTACACCTTCTAGAGCACGTTGGGTGGCACGGGATACATGCGGACGTGCATTGTCCTGTTGGAACAGCAAGTTCCCTTGCCGGTCTAGGAATGGTAGAACGATGGGTTCGATGACGGTTTGGATGTACCGTGCACTATTCAGTGTCCCCTCGACGATCACCAGCGGTGTACGGCCAGTGTAGGAGATCGCTCCCCACACCATGATGCCGGGTGTTGGCCCTGTGTGCCTCGGTCGTATGCAGTCCTGATTGTGGCGCTCACCTGCACGGCGCCAAACACGCATACGATCATCATTGGCACCAAGGCAGAAGCGACTCTCATCGCTGAAGACGACACGTCTCCATTCGACCCTCCATTCACGCCTGTCGCGACACCACTGGAGGCGGGCTGCACGATGTTGGGGCGTGAGAGGAAGACGGCCTAACGGTGTGCGGGACCGTAGCCCAGCTTCATGGAGACGGTTGCGAATGGGCCTCGCCGATACCCCAGGAGCAACAGTGTCCCTAATTTGCTGGGAAGTGGCGGTGCGGTCCCCTACGGCACTGCGTAGGATCCTACGGTCTTGGCGTGCATCCGTGGGTCGCTGCGGTCCGGTCCCAGGTCGACGGGCACGTGCACCTTCCGCCGACTACTGGCGACAACATCGATGTACTGTGGAGACCTCACGCCCCACGTGTTGAGCAATTCGGCGGTACGTCCACCCGGCCTCCCACATGCCCACTATACGCCCTCGCTCAAAGTCCGTCAACTGCACATACGGTTCACGTCCACGCTGTCGCGGCATGCTACCAGTGTTAAAGACTGCGATGGAGCTCCGTATGCCACGGCAAACTGGCTGACACTGACGGCGGCGGTGCACAAATGCTGCGCAGCTAGCGCCATTCGACGGCCAACACCGCGGTTCCTGGTGTGTCCGCTGTGCCGTGCGTGTGATCATTGCTTGTACAGCCCTCTCGCAGTGTCCGGAGCAAGTATGGTGGGTCTAACACACCGGTGTCAATGTGTTCTTTTTTCCATTTCCAGGAGTGTAGAATGATGTCAGATGTACAAGGCATATATATAAAAAAACTTGCATACTTTGCTTACTTTCATCCTATTATGTCATATGGGATCATATTCTGGGGCAACTCATCAAACTAAGCAAAAGGTTTTAGGGTGCAAAAGCGTCTGATAAAAATCATTTGTGATGTAAATTCAAGATCATCATGTAGAAACCTGTTCAAGGAACTTTGTATCCTAACCACTGCTTCTCAGTATGTTTATTCCTTAATGAAATTTGTTGCAAGTAATACATCTCTATTTCCAACCAATAGCTCTATTCATAGTTCCATACTAGGAGTAAGGTCAATCTACATAAAGACTTAAAATCACTTATTTTGCAACCAAAAGTGCTCCAATATTTAGAACACACATTGCCAGAAACCATTAAAAACTTGGATTCAGATAAAGCATGGTTTAAACAGAGTTTGAAAGATTTTTTGATACACAACCGCTTCTACTCTATAGATGAATATCTTAACAGAGACTGTTAAGCCAGCTTAAGTAGAAAAAGTCTGATAGATTTCAGTTCGCTGACAACAGTCAAGATTAGATATTTTGTTTATGATAAATTTATTAATAGTGCATAACAGTGTTTCCTTACCCCCATGAACCATGGACCTTGCCGTTGGTGGGGAGGCTTGCGTGCCTCAGCGATACAAATGGCCCTACCGTAGGTGCAACCACAATGGAGGGGTATCTGTTGAGAGGCCAAACAAACGTGTGGTTCCTGAAGAGGGGCAGGAGCCTTTTCAGTAGTTGCAGGAGCAACAGTCTGGATGATTGACTGATCTGGCCTTGCAACACTAACAAAAACGGCCTTGCTGTGCTGGTACTGCGAACGGCTGAAAGCAAGGGGAAACTACGGCCGTAATTTTTCCCGAGGGCATGCAGCTTTACTGTATGGTTAAATGATGATGGCATCCTCTTGGGTAAAATATTCCGGAAGTAAAATAGTCCCCCATTTGGATCTCTGGGCGGGGACCACTCAAGAGGACGTCGTTATCAGGAGAAAGAAAACTGGCGTTCTATAGATCGGAGCGTGGAATGTCAGATCCCTTAATCGGGCAGGTAGGTTAGAAAATTTAAAAAGGGAAATGGATAGGTTGAAGTTAGATATAGTCGGAATTAGTGAAGTTCGGTGGCAGGAGGAACAAGACATTTGGTCAGGTGAATACAAGGTTATAAATACAAAATCAAATAGGGGTAATGCAGGAGTAGGTTTATTAATGAATAAAAAAATAGGACTGCGAGTAAGCTACTACCAACAGCATAGTGAACGCATTATTGTGGCCAAGATAGACACAAAGCCCACGCCTACTGCAGTAGTACAAGTTAATATGCCAACTAACTCTGCAGATGGTGAAGAAATTGATGAAATGTATGATTAGATAAAAGAAATTATTCAGGTAGTGAAGGCGGACGAAAATTTAAGTCATGGGTGATTGGAATTCGAGAGTAGGAAAAGGGAGAGAAGGAAACATAGTGGGTGACGATGGATTGGGGGAGAGAAATGAAAGAGGAAGCCGTCTGGTAGAATTTTGCACAGGGCATAACTTAATCATAGCTAACACTTGGTTCAAGAATCATAAAAGAAGGTTGTATACATGGAAGAATCCTGGAGATACTAGAAGGTATCAGATAGATTATATAATGGTAAGACAGAGATTTAGGAACCAGGTTTTAAATTGTAAGACACTTCCAGGTGCAGATGTGGACTCGGACCACAATCTATTGGTTATGAACTGTAGATTAAAACTGAAGAAACTGCAAAAAGGTGGGAATTTAAGGAGACGGGACCTGGATAAACTGACTAAACCAGAGGTCGTACAGAGGTTCAGGGAGAGCATAAGGGAACAATTGACAGGAATGGGGGAAAGAAATACAGTAGAAGAAGAAAGGGTAGCGCTGAGGGATGAAGTAGTGAAGGCAGCAGAGGATCAAGTAGGTAAAAAGACGAGGGCTAGTAGAAATCCTTGGGTAACAGAAGAAATTTTGAATTTAATTGATGAAAGAAGAAAATATAAAAACGCAGTAAATGAAGCAGGCAAAAGGGAATACAAACGTCTCAAAAATAAGATCGACAGGAAGTGCAAAATGGCTAAGCAGGGATGGCTAGAGGACAAATGTAAGGATGTAGAGGCTTATCTCACTAGGGGTAAGATAGATACTGCCCACAGGAAAAGTAAAGAGACCTTTGGAGAAAAGAGAGCCACTTGTATGAATATCAAGACCTCAGATGGAAACCCAGTTCTAAGCAAAGAAGGGAAAGCAGAAAGGTGGAAGGAGTATATAGAGGGTCTATACAAGGGCGATGTACTGGAGGAGAATATTATGAAAATGGAAGAGGATGTAGATTAAGATGAAATTGGAGATATTATACTGCGTGAAGAGTTTGACAGAGCACTGAGAGACCTGAGTCGAAACAAGGCCCCAGGACTAGACAACGTTCCATTAGAAATACTGACGGCCTTAGGAGAGCCAGTCCTGACAAAACTCTACCATCTAGTAAGCAACATGTATGAGACAGGCGAAATACCCTCAGACTTCAAGATGAATGTAAAATTCCAATCCCAAAGAAAGCAGGTATTGACAGATGTGAAAATTACCGAACTATCAGTTTAATAAGTCACAGCTGAAAAATACTAACGCTAATTCTTTACAGACGAATGGAAAAACTGGTAGAAGCGGACCTCGGCGAAGATCAGTTTGGATTCCGCAGAATTGTTGGAACACGTGAGGCAATACTGACCCTACATTTCTAGTTTTTGTAGACTTAGACAAAGCTTTTGACAATGTTGACTGGAATACTCTCTTTCAAATTATGAAGGTGGCAGGGGTAAAATACAGGGAGCGAAAGGCTATTTACAATTTGTACAGAAACCAGATGACAGTTATAAGAGTCGACGGGCATGAAAGGGAAGCAGCGGTTGGGAAAGGAGTGAGACAGGGTTGTAGCCTCTCCCCGATTTTATTCAATCTATATATTGAGCAAGTAGTAAAGGAAACAAGAGAAAAATTCGGAGTAGGTAATAAAGTCCATGGAGAAGAAATAAAAACGTTGAGGTTCGCCGATGACATTGTAATTCTGTCAGAGACAGCAAAGGACTTGGAAGAGCAGTTGAACGGAATGGACAGTGTCTTGAAAGGATGATATAATATGAACATCAACAAAAGCAAAACAAGGATCATGGAATGTAGTCGAATTAAATCGGGTGATGCTGTGGGAATTAGATTAGGAAATGAGACACTTAAAGTAGTAAAGGAGTTTTGCTATTTGGGAAGCAAAATAACTGATGATGGTCGAAGTAGAGAGGATATAAAATGTAGACTGGCAATGGCAAGGAATGCGTTTCTGAAGAAGAGAAATTTGTTAACATCGAGTATAGATTTAAGTGAAAGGAAGTCATTTCTGAAAGTATTTGTATGGAGTGTAGCCATGTATGGAAGTGAAACATGGACAATAAATAGTTTGGACAAGAAGAGAATAGAAGCTTTCGAAATTTGGTGCTACAGAAGAATGCTGAAGATTAGATGGTTAGATCACATAACTAATGAGGAGGTATTGAATAGAATTGGGGAGAAGAGGAGTTTGTGGCACAACTTGACAAGAAGAAGGGACCGGTTGGTAGGACATGTGTTGAGGCATCAAGGGATCACAAATTTAGCACTGGAGGGCAGTGTGGAGGGTAAAAATCGTAGAGGGAGACGAAGAAATGAATACACTAAGCCGATTCAGAAGGATGTAGGTTGCAGTAAGTACTGGGAGATGAAGTCTCAGGACTGAAGACAACAACAACAACAACAACAACAACAATGTTGCATTCTGACAGTGTGTTAATTCTGTAAGTATTAGCTGGTCCAGTTAACCACATTGTATTAACCTATTTCGACAATGTCCTGACAAATGGTCAGGGTAATAAGTATTATATTCAATTTGTTTTATGTTATACGTACTATCTGACATGTTCCACATCCACAAGAATCATCTCATTTATTGAGTCTAAGGAACTAGAGCTGAATCTAATCTAATCTAAACTTGGTAGGCACTATAATAATGAGTCCCTGCCCAGTCTTAAGCAGCATTTTTAGGTCTTATAACAATGAAAACGGTTGGTTATGAAAATTGCAACTCTGTGAGGAAATGGCTTGAAGTGTACTAGATGTACTACTTGACTGGATATGCATGTGATCAGTGGCAGCCAGTCATGTGCTGCAGCACATTGTAAATACAGCACTAAAATTATACGATTTCTCTGCCAATTGAAGTTAGAAATCGCACTAAAATTAAGATAATTGTCTTCCAATGTGATCCAAAATCAAACTAAAATTACTCCATTTCTCTTTGAAAGTTTTTTGGTATGTAAACAATGTGGAAGAATCATTAGTGCTCTTTCTGCAGTAACTATAAGTCAGTCTCACGTACTGAAATGACTGTTAACCGCGCTACGATCAACTCACAGAAGGGATGCAACTGTCTGTTTTCGACTGCACATGCTCTGATATGAAGTTATCCCTTCCGATACCAAAAGTGCTACAGTGTTCGCAGCACCTGGTCCGTATTTTTCTTTGCATATCGCGTATAGTTTGCGCTATATGCGATGGTAGAGTAAGGTAGAGGCGAAACAGACGCTGCACATTTTTTTCAAATAAATTTTTATCAATATATAAACACTTAAATCGCAATAAAGTTAGGCAAGATTGATGGTTTGAACATTGTATTTTATTATGGATACCATCGCATTACAAAAAACTTTATAACAAAGGAACATTCTTATGATGCACAAAGGCTTGTAAATTTCAATTAGTAAGTGGTAGGCAAGATGCCGCAGGTGGGAGGGACAGAGATAGCCAATGACAAAATGCATTGAAAATGGCATTCACTTTGATTTTTGTTTTTCAAGTTTATTTTTAAGTCGTCCACACAAACGACACATGTTCTCATTGAGAGTGCATGATTCATGAAGGCATCTAGAACATCCTATACATTGAATCCAGTCAGAGGTAGACGTTGTTTCTTGATAGAGTTCAATGCACAATACTCATTCGTTTTCTTCGAAACTTAATTCATTGGAGGAACTACCGTGTGAGGAAATATCATTATCATCTTCTTCTGAAACTGAGTCTTCAAACAGACGCCTCTCTGGCGGTTTTTTCCCTCTGGATTTGGGGATTTGATTTCATTTTGCTGCTACATTTTGTGGGCAAGAGCTTTTCCTTTCTTGTTTCTTTTGGTGATTTTCTTTCTTTTCGTTGCTATAAAGTCGTCGGATGTTATATTTATTGCTAATTGCTTTCTTTTGGATTGATTTTTCTGAGGCAGTATAGGAACAGCCGAAATCTTTTCCAGCAATTTTGATGGAGTCTCTCCAGTTGTCATTTACACAGCAGCTGCCTTGGTCAGTTGGTCGATGAGTAGCCAAATTTGTGCAAGGTCTGCAGGTAGGAGGGTGTTCTCTTAATACATTTGTTTCAGATCTTGATGTTGATGGCTCATCTGGAACCAGATCATTAGAGACATCTGCAGTAGTTGGGAGCTCAGTATTATTAATGTCTGAAACAAAGGCATGGTTTGGAATTACTGCTCAGTCAAGCAGGATAATTCCAGCAGCTCTAAATCCGGAAACACCAATCTGGACAGAAGCAGCACGAGTCCACCCTTTGAAGAGCAACTCTCCAAATTGCTGCCTTCTAATGCTTCTGTCTTTGCTTGCATTACTTACAGTACAGGAATGACAAGACTCTTTAATGTAGGATATCAGTGGCTTGAAAAATGATCGGTCTAGTGGCTGTAAAAAGTGTGTCGTGTGGCTAGGCAAACAGATTATCGACACTTCATTTTCAACAGCTATATCCAAAAGGGTGACACAATTCATATGAGAGGCATAACCATCTAACAGAAGCAGAACAGGGCCAGGCGCCTTTCTAGGAAGGAAATGGTTTCTGAACGAATCAATGAAAATATCACTGTTGACATAAGCGGATTCTCTCCTCATAACAACAACTGATCCTGGAGGCATGTTGTCTTCAGCGTCTTGTTTTTTATTCACTCCTTTGTAAATGCAGTAAGTTGGTAAGAAATTTCCCTCACCACTACAGCATGCAATAAATGTTATTGTCTCTCCACTTTCAGCAGAATTAACGACATGAACACCTCTGCTTCTTTTTGCCGCAACAACCTTCCCATACTCATTGTTTAACTGTAGACCAGTTTCGTCTATGTTGTAGATACTACCTGGTTTATCCGAAAGCTCATTTTTGGTCAACGTTTATGTTAACAGATCAAAGTAAGAATTGACTTCGTTTCTGTTCACTCCAATCGCTCTGCCCACAGAAAGCCCTTGGGCTTTTCTGATGCTTAAGCGCTCATTGCGTTCTAAAAAAAGAGACAAAACCAATCTTTCCCTGCATTTTTTTTCCTTGTTGCATTTGTTTTCAGTCCCATCTGATCAGCTAAATTGAAAGCTATTTGCCTGACTTCTGACGGTTTGAGAGCAAAGTCACATGATTGCAGTTTCTTTATATGGGCAACTGATTTCCTTTCTGTATTTTCACCCAATTATGACGATGGTCCACACTCTGCTGTCTTGAAATTGTGCTTAGTAAGTCTTCTCCTTAATGTTCGTTCTGGTATATTTTTCATTTGAACTGTTTTCCTTATAGCATAACCTTCCTCTTCGACTAGTTTCATTGCCTCTAATAGATCTTCTGCTGTCCATTTACCCCTGCCTATTGTCCTAATGCGTTTTCTCGGCATTTCTCTGAAAAACAAAAACGTATATACTTTGTTAGCACTGCAAGCACTGCGGCATCTGTTCCACAGTAATGGTGCGTCATCTGTCCGTTTTCGTAGGGACTGATGCCGTACCCCCATTTTCACCAAAGATGTTATTGGAAGAAGCCACTATTCGACTGACATAACCTACAATGTTTCAACTGCACAATCTAAATATAAGTTATAAGGTACTAAGCGTGTGTCTACTAGTATATACTATTAAAAAGGAATCGTGAAAATTTTCCCTGACTTACCTTGGTCTCGAAATGCTATTTTCTTAAATTTCTCTTCTATTTTCTGCTCCTGAAGTATAAAAATTTGGGAGTAAACTGATCTCACCAGCGGGTACAACAACAACGAGCGTCGCTGACGAATTTCTTGGGAGTGCGGCGTCTGTCCTCCCGCGTCATCTGTCCCGCTTTTACCTTATGAGGAATTTATGAGGGGCTATTTTGTAAGTGCGCTGTTGCCAAATGGGCCAGTTCCACCTCGTGCCCTGAGGGCGGAGATCGCTAGTTTGTCAGCTCACCACAGCGTCACGCGCGTCAGGACTGCTTTTCCTCTCGTGTGTTTCACGTAGTTGTCTGGTCCATAACGCTAGTAGTTGTGTGTGTCTCCTGGCAGTGATGTAGTCAGCTTGTAATGTCCACCACGGGTTCCAAGTTTCTTATAAGAGAAGCTATGGTTACCTTTAGCTTTAACAAATCCTCGCTTTCCGTGCAGCCCGGATCTTAGGAAATTAATGATGGCTCGATAAAATTCACGTAACGTCTGATCAGGTTCATACTGCCTATTTGATTCTGATAACTACGTCCTTTTCTAAAGTTTTGGATGCAGTACAAGTCGATAAGTTGCTTTTGCGTCATCGTTCTCTAGTTCCCTTAAAGCACTGTGATAGTTCCATAAGTATGGTGCTTCTTACTAACGCGTAGCTGGATTATAGCAGTGTCCGAGTGTTCAGTCTCCCGCTGGAAGTTGACGACAGTTTAGTTAGGGAGGAGCTGCTCCCTTACCGTGATGTGAGAAGTATGTGAAGCGAGCGCTGGTCCACTCAACACCGGTTGCTATGCTATATGTTCAGTGGAGATGTAGTTAAACGTAATATTCCTCCCCATCTACAGGTCTGCAGTTACCGCTTTCACATAACATATAGTGGGTAAGTGGGGACGTGCTTTCTCAGCTGTAAAAGTGACAACATTACATCTAATTGCATGCGGCGTGTATTTGTACAGAAATCATCATTTGAACAGTGTCGAAATTGATGATAGTTGATCTAGTTTCCAATGGCAAGCCTTCCCCAGGTGCAATGGAACAATAGAGGGATGCCCGCTTAATGCTCCCGACTCCCCGCCTTTACCCTCGCAGCACAGCAAGGTCCTGAATTTGTTTTTGCCAAGCTGGCAGTGTCCACATTGCAACATGAGAGACGTCGTACACAGAATAGTGAGTATTCGGATACGTCTGGTCTAGTGGCTAGCTTTGCTGCCTCTGTATCACGGGGTCCCAGGTTCGATTCCCGGCTTGGTTGGGGATTTTCTCTACCTGGGGACTGTGTATCTGTGTTGTCTTCATCATTTCATCATCATCATCATTCCTGACAACCCTAGATTGGACTGTGAACAAAAAGTTGTACTGCGTAGAACTTGGGACTTTGTACAGGTGGTGATGACCGCGCAGTTGAGCGCCCCACAAGCCAGTCATCATCATCAGATACGTCTACCCGTCACGGACCCTTCCCTGAAGCAACTTTGTAGGCTGATGTCTCTTGTAGTACTGAGTCCTGCATTCCCGAAGGGGTTGATAGCATGAATACAACTGCTGAGGTCTCTGGTGTTTCTGTTAGTGTTCCTCCCGCAGCTGAGGCAATGTTGCCAGAACCACCCAAGCACGGGGAAGTCGCTGAGCCTTTTGATGTTCCAGTGATTCAAGGGCAGCAAACTGAGATGTCCCTGAAATTGCCTGTGCCCTTGACGTCAGTCATTCAGGTGTCATCGGAACGACCAACTGTTGCTACTCCAGTAGAGGCAATTGGTAGCCATGAAATCCTACCAGTCTGCCCAGATGCTGTGATTTCTGACTCCTCACCTGTATGTCAATCTGAATTACAAGGATCACATCCTACAGTGTAGGTCTCTGCATTCCTAGTTTGCTACCTAATTTGGTTAATGTTTAGGAACCGCCTATGTTCACGACTGCCGATGCTGTATTTCCTCGTAGTCGTTGACCCTCTCACTCATCATTAGAATCAGCACTGGACCTTGACACACACGCTTATTACGTAATTCAGTTGGTCGGCAGCTCAAATTTCGTGTCTTGTAGTTATGCAGGCATATGTTTCTTTCTTTGGATGTTGATAGGGTGAAATCGGACCTGTGACTAGACCTATGATTCCTACGCCGATGTCTTATTCCTACAAGAAGTTCAATTTACTCGCTTTTCTCTCCCTGATCTGGTTTCCATTGGCAAGTCTTCCCCAGGTGCAATGGAACAATAGAGGGACGCCCGCTTAATGCTCCCGACTTCCCGCCTTTACCCTCGCAGCACAGCAAGGTCCTGAATTTGTTTTTGCCAAGCTGGCAGTGTCCACATTGCAACATGAGAGACGTCGTACGCAGAATAGTGAGTATTCGGATACGTCTGTTCTAGTGGGTAGAGTGGGCATTCCCATTGAAATGATTGAAATTCTTGGTAATGGTGGAGGAATAATACTTTTCTTTCGACTGACCTTGGTTCTCCTTTATACACCGTCCAGCACAGGACACACTTTGGACCGCTGCCGATTTTATAAGGAAGAGTTTGTTTATTTGTTACGGAAAATATTTTGGTAGATGGTGACTAACTGTGTAGCGCTCTGAAGATCAATTTTAATTTCGTTGGGAATTGCAACATTTAGTTCGTTTCTTGAAACTGCAAGATTTTTGAGTCTGTAAATATCCGACACATTTCAAAGATACCTATTTTACTGTTACCTCTGGCAGCAGGACTTAGAGACTTTATTTTTCTGATAGGATGCGTGATATGATTTTGGCTGTCGATGTGATCCCCGTCAGCTTCACAGACCACTCTGCAGTGACTTATTTTAACTGACTCGTTGAAATTATTTCGATTGCTTTGGATGCTGAATGTGAAGTACTCTCTCGACGAGGTGATCTGGGAAGAGTGGGACCGTTGTCTCCGTTAAACTGTGCGATATGCCTCTATTTTGGAATGGTGGGTTCAGGTGGCAAAGCCGAAGCTCAGACAAACACCGATTCGATTCTACGGCGATAGAACACAAAATTTTTAAAGCTCTCCCTTTCGTGACTTTTCAGAAAGTGCTCATCAGTCTGCTACAGATTGCAGACGTCAGGTGTGTAAAGGCGCAATATTACGGTTGAAGCTGCGTCAAGTCGAAGGGTTGAGTATGCGATCCAAACCATCATGTTCTACATTCATTCTACGTTGCACAGAATGCGATGCACTCTATGGGAATCTATCCTGTCGATACGTCATCCAATTTACTTGTTCAGACTCTGGATCGTAGACTTACACCTGATCATTGTTCTGCGATTCTAGAAGCTTTTTAAAGTGGCGATGTCTGTGATCTTGTCGGATGGCCTTTACGTAAGTCACCGGGATTGGATAATGCGCCTAAGGAGTTCGATGTGCGTTTTTGCCCTTTCTTGGGTACTGCTTTTACATTGATTTTGAACGAAGCGTTGAGAGAATGGTTTGTGCGCGACTCGTTTATAGTTGGCTGAATTTGGTTAATTTCTAAAAGTTCTGGTCAAGCGGCAATTGGTAAACTGCATCCGATTACCTTATTAAATTTTGATTATAAGACTGTGGCGAGAGCGGTGAACAGCCGGCTGTCTACGTTGCCGGAGATCATTGTTGCTAACCATCAAAGTTGTATTCCTGCTCCTACTTTTCTGATCGCGGAAGCTGAATATTGTGATGTCATGTCGTTCGCCGCCGTTACGTTTGTTCCTGGTGTTAAGGCATTTTTGGATGTGGATAAACTTTTCCTCAGGATTAGACGTGGCTTCCTACTGCAGGTACTGGAACCCGTTCAGTTCATAACTGACGCCCGCAGAATATTTTTATAATTTGTTTACGGGTATCCAAGCCTCGGTGGCTGTCATTGGCCAGCTGACACCCCCGATTGCCGTGCGTGGGGGTTTTCCTTAGAGAAGTCCGCTTTCAGTGTCGTCGTCTGTTTTATGACTTGAGCCCCTTCTTCGAAGAATCGTCACTCAGTTATAAGGACGGATACTCTTTGGCGAGACGACCTCGCTGCGCTCGTACGCGGATGATATGATGATATTACTCTGTTCTTCCGCTGAGATTAAATTGCTCAAAGCTACGTTGTCTTTCTCCTTGTATCTGATACGCGAAGGCAGAAGCCGACTGATGAAATTGCAGTGTTTTGATTGTGCTGTCACTGTGTGGGCGACGGTGATCGATAGACATAAATCTTTAGGACAGCCCTCCACTCGAAACGGCTACACTTTATTGGAAGTCACTTACGGAGAGGATACAAGGAGCAGTCCTGGAACATGAACAGCTTTCCCTTAACCTGCTTCAGAAAGTTCGGAATACAGATACCTACGTTTTATGAAAAGTTTATTACATCGCTCACATCCCTTCTCTTCCCACTATGATGGCTAGGAAACTAAATCAGCTGTCCAGTCGGTTTTTTATGGAAGTATCACATATTTCGATACGAGGTGGTTGCGCTTGTGCGTTCTCTCTGAGGTTTCCGACATTCCAGTATTCTAAGGAAAGCTCCTGTGTTTGTTCGGCGCATTGTGCTGATTATCCCTCACGCAATCCGCTCATCCACGTCTCGGTTATTTTTCTGCCTGTGGACGGGCAGTTGTGATCTGCTGTCGCTGTTTGGCGAGTGAATTTCCAGTTAAAACACGTCCGTGAATTTTACATCACTGTCAGTTATTTGGTGGCTGATGTTCTGCATAGGCAGCGTCTCGCTGATACATTTTTGTTAATGCGGAGGAGAGGAATTGACTGTACGGCGGTTGAACGGGCAACACCGAACTTCTTGGTAGACGGTTTGGTTTCGTCTTAGCCTTCCTGTCCTACCAGTGGCGTTTGTGTCCTCGTGGTATCAGGTGGTACACAATCTGTTGTCCAATAATGAGCGTCTATTTCATATTGGACTTAGCGTCACGGATCAGTGTAGTCGCTGTCCCTCCATAAACACACTACAACATAGATTTACCTGTCATGCTCACGAAGCGAACTGGCTTTGGATTGCAAAATAATTAGCATTTCTAATTCGATTCACTGAGACAGTCTTTTCAGCTGATATCCTATTCCATCCAAACTCCTTCCACTTTCCGATGGCATAGCCGTAGACGATTTCATGGTTCTTAGGACACTACGTTCATTACACTGTAGATGGAAGGTGCGATAGGGACGCACTCACCTTACACCAATATACGGCAACTGCATATTGATAGTGTTTGTGCCTGCCACGGCATGGCTACTTACTCGTCAGTATTTTGAACTTCGTATTTTCTCGTCAAATTATCGGTTAACTGGCGCTCATATGTATTATCGTCACGGCCCCTTTTGTACTATACTATTAAAGAGTTTATTCCATTTTTGTGGCCCTGTTTGTCTTTTCTTTTTTCATTAATAAAGAAATAAACAAAAATTTGTTGCAAACAACGACAAGAAATATTTCTTTTTTTTTTTCTTTTTTAAGTGGCGGAAGCCATATAAGTTTAACTGATTTTGTTTCATTCTTCTGGAGTAGTAAGTTGGAAGTTGGAAGTTTTCAAAACAAATGAAAAATAAAATAAGAAAAGCAAGTCAGTATCATGTGGGGGACCAGCACAGCAACAGGCAGGGGAGGCGTCGTGGCCAGACAGACACCCATCCACCTTGTGTCCACCCAGCCCGAAGCTGAGTGCGCCCCATTCTCATGGAAAAAAATTGACTGCCAGTTCGTCGACTCAGGTTCGATTCGTGCTGTTACCAATTATTTTCAGCATTCCATCGTGGCAGGCTGTTCCAGCAACCGGTCTAAAAGTGCTTCAAAACAAAAACAGTCCCGGTTGGGAATTTATTTCGTGTGGCGTCAATGACATGAAATATTTTCACAACCCAGACAGTTCTTGTTCTGGGACGAATATTTGTCCATTTCATTTTATTTTTTCCAATGTTTAACTGTTGATAGTAAAATTTAAATTTATTTAAAGAGTTCAGTTTATACACGTAAAATAGATATATTCAATGCTACGATAATGGAACTACCCCTGTAAGTCAAAAGGCTAGGTGGTGGCAAAAACAGGGAGTATGCGAGGGAATTTAATATGAAAGTGTTACCTATAGATGATCTGCTACTGAGGCCCTATTCCAGTAGATATTTGGAGGCAAAAGTGAAATGTAAAGAGCCGGCCGGAGTGGCCGTGCGGTTCTAGGCGCAACAGTCTGGAACTGTGCGACCGCTACGGTCGCGGGTTCGAATCCTGCCTTGGGCATGGATGTGTGTGATGTCCTTAGGTTAGTTAGGTTTAAGTAGTTCTAAGTTCTAGGGGACTGATGACCTCAGATGTTAAGTCCCATAGTGCTCAGAAACATTTGAACCATTTGAAATGTAAAGAGTTAGGTAGATCTACTTCGTATGTAGATCTGATAACAGGGGGACGTGAGATTAGACTCAACTACTTTCGCTTACGTAATATTTCGAAATACTTGGAAAATATTTTGATCAGCTTCTTAACTGTCAAGAACTAATCGATTTGATCAAACACTTTAACACTCGTGACAAATGTAGAAGACGATTTACTCCAACTATCAAAGAAATATAAGAAGTTATTAAAGCCTTATTAAGATAGTGGAGAACACTATTACAGCAGAACTTTTGAATTGGTCTCTACCAAAAATGAAAAATGAACTAAAATTAATCCTTGAAAAATCTGGAAAACAGGAGAACTCCCAGGGGAGTGTAAGGTGACCTTGATACATCCACTACTTAAGAAAGACAATAAACAAGACACTAACAGCTACAGAGGAATTTGTTTGCAACGATTTCTATAGAACATGTTTTCTAAGATTAAGGTAAACAGAACAGGAACAACACTGAAGAGTAATTCGTATGAGTATCAAGGTGATTTGAAGAAGTGCACATCATATTCTGAACAAATATTTAATCTGAATTTAATTATATGCCACAGATTACTGAATACAAAAGACGTTTGTTGATTTCCAAAAGGCAATTAAGTCCATTGAGGGACGTCGTAGATAAAATACAATTATGTCAGTAGAAGCAAGTTGATGCCTCTTCCAAGTTCCTACAATATTTCGCCTCAATGGCCCGTAGGCAAAAGTAAAACGCCCACTAAAGATCTACATGTAGAGTGTGAGAGACTTATGAACAGTAATTGACGTCTATAGGATGAAATTTTCACTCTGCAGCGGCGTATGTGCTAATATAAAACTCCCTGACTGATTACAACTGTGTGGTGGACCGAGACGCGCACTCGGAATCATTACCTTTCGCAGGAAAGTGCTCTAGCGACTGAGCTACCCAAGCACAACTCACGACCCTTCCTCACAACTTTACTTCTGTCATTATATGTCGCCTTGGAAGGTAGGAGTCGAGGTGCTGGCGGAAGTAAAACTGTGAGGACGTGTTCTGAGTCTTACGTCGGTACGTCAGTCGGTAGATCACTTGCCTGCGAAAGACAAGGGTCCCGAGTTCGACTCTTGGTCCGGCACACAATTTTAATCTGCCTAGAAATTTCAGCAGCTGACGTAACGGAGTGATAGTACAGGGATTGCTGCAACTGAGTGGCAGTTTGTTGACTCGAGTTCGATTCCCACTGCTACCATTTCTTTTTTATTTAATTTTATTCATAGTATTGTTAAACCATTAATTATATAATTTAAAATTGAAATAGATGAATTTGTATACGTTAAAATAAAACGAGTATGTTCAATTTAGTTACGATTACTACCCTTGTAATTCAAAATGCTATAGCTCACCACTCTGTAGCACAATGGTAAAATTTTGCTCGAGCCGCACACTTCATATGTTTATCATTTCAGCACAACCTCAAAGCAGAAACGAGTAATGCCATTGACATTCTGAAGAACGAAACATTGTGCAGCAGGTTTCTCGTTCATACCTCGCATTTGAATGTTTGTTGTTTGTGAGAGCTTCGTGTTGTAAGGTTATTGTTACGTAATCGCCCACCAGAAGACGTCGAAATTTGGGAGCGGTGGGATAGTAGCCCATCGAGAATTTGGTTAACCGTTTCGTGATGTCGCTCCCTATTTAGGATAGGATCCAATCGCTTTCATGTAAATGTGGAATCATTGTATTTCAAAATGGCCACACTTAAGGCCATGCACGCTCTCCACAACTCCGCGTGACTAACGCCCAAGAGAATATACATTTTGTTCACTTGGCCGTACAGGATCGTACAGTCATATCACGTACCTTAAGTCAGAAAATGGGCTTGTTTGCAGCAACACAAGTATCCACACAGACTGTACGACAGCATCTGGGGCACCACCGACTCACAGTACAGTGACCACTGTTGGGACGCCTTCTGACGCAGAAGCAGCGTGCAGTGAGCACAGAGTGGTGCGACCGACGACAATACTGGATACAGAAGTTGCACCACATCATCTTTTTAGACTAGTTCGACTCTTACATAAAGCGTCACGATGGGTGAATCCGCGTGTAGCAGTAACGTAAACATCAAATACTGGATACAGTAGGGACAAACCTTGTGTTTACAACCAAAACTTTTTTCTTTGCAATTGCAAAAGCAATAAAGATATATCATAGAATTACATAAGATACAGATACATATTTCTGGTCATTAATAAAACATGTCTAAGACGCTGCAGTCATGGATTGTGCAGCTGGTCCCGGCGGAGGTTCGAGTCTTCCCTCGGGCATGGGTGTGTGTGTTTGTCCTTAGGATAATTTAGGTTAAGTAGTGTGTAAGCTTAGGGACTGATGACCTTAGCAGTTAAGTCCCATAAGATTTCACACATATTTGAACAAAATAAAACGTAAATGTAACAAAACTTACACCTCACGCTAGTGTTGGCGTAAATCTTGGGTTGGTCTTAATATAAAAAATAAGCCTCTACCTAATACAATCCACTGATCATACACACAAAATCATATTTAGGAATTATACAGGGTGGTCCATTGATCGTGACCGGTCCAAATATCTCACGAAATAAGCGTCAAACGAAAAAACTACAAAGAACTAAACTTGTCTAGCTTGAAAGGGAAAACCAAATGGCGCTATGGTTGGCCCGCTAGATGACGCTGCCATAGGTCAAACGGATATCAACTGCGTTTTTTAAAATAGGAAACCCCATTTTTATTACATATTCGTGTAGTACGCAAAGAAATATGAATGTTTTAGTTGGACTGCTTTTTTCGCTTTGTGACAGATGGCGCTGTAATAGCCACAAACATATGGCTCACAATTTTAGACGAACAGTTAGTAACAGGTAGGTTTTTTAAACTAAAATACAGAACGTAGGTACGTTTGAACATTTTATTTCGGTTGTTCCAATGTGATACATGTACCTTTGTGAACTTATCAATTCTGAGAACGCATGCTGTTACAGCGTGATTACCTGTAATTACAACATTAATTCGATAAATGCTCAAAATGATGTCCGTCAACCTCAGTGCTTTGGCAATACGTGTAACGACATTCCTCTCAACAGCGAATAGTTCGCCTTCCGTAATGTTCGCACATGGATTGACAATGCGCTAACTCATGTTGTCGGGCGTTGTCAGTGGATCACGATAGCAAATATCCTTCAACTTTCCCCACAGAAAGATATCCGGGGACGTCAGATCCGGTGAACGTGCGGGCCATGGTATGGTGCTCCGACGACCAGTCCACCTGTCATGAAACACGCTATTCAATACCGCTTCAACCGCACGCGAGCTATGTGCCGAACATCCATCCTGTTGGAAGCACATCGCCATTTTGTCATGCAGTGAAACATCTTGTAGTAACATCGGTAGAACATTACGTAGGAAGTCAGCATACATTGCACCATTTAGATGCCGGCCGCCGTGGTCTAGTGGTTCTAGGCGCGCAGTCCGGAACCGCGGGACTGCTACGGTCGCAGATTCGAATCCTGCCTCGGGCATGGATGTGTGTGATGTCCTTAGGTTAGTTAGGTTTAAGTAGTTCTAAGTTCTAGGGGACTGATGACCACAGAAGTTAAGTCCCATAGTCCTCAGAGCCATTTGAACCAACCATTTAGATTGCCATCGATAAAATGGGGGCCCAATTATCCTTCCTCTCATAATGCCGCACCAAACATTAACCCGCCAAGGTCGCTGATGTTCCATTTGTCGCAGCCATCGTGGATTTTCCGTTGCCCAATAGTGCATATTACGCCGGTTTACGTTACCGCTGTTGGTGAATGACGCTTCATCGCTAAATAGAATGCGTGCAAAAAATCTGTCATCGTCCCGTAATTTCTCTTGTGCCCAGTGGCAGAACTGTACACGACGTTCAAAGTCGTCGTCATGCAATTCCTGGTGCATAGAAATATGGTACGGAAGCATTCGCAACACCGACGTTTTTGAGATTCCCGATTCTCGCGCAATTTGTCTGCTACTGATGTACGGATTAGCCGCGACAGCAGCTAAAACACCTTCCTGGCCATCATCATTTGTTGCAGGTCGTGGTTGACGTTTCACATGTGACTGAACACTTCCTGTTTCCTTAAATAAAGTAACTATCCGGCTAACAGTCCGGACACTTGGATGATGTCCAGGATACCGAGCAGCATACGGAGCACATGCCCGTTGGGCATTTTGATCACAATAGCCATACATCAACACGATATCGAACTTTTCCGCAATTGGTAAACGGTCCATTTTAACACGGGTAATGTATCACGAAGCAAATACCGTCCGCACTAGCGGAATGTTACGTGATACCACGTACTTATACGTTTGTGACTATTACAGCGCCATCTATCCTAAAGCGAAAAAAGTGGTCCAACTAAAACATTCATATTTCTTTACGTACTACACGAATATATAATGAAAAATAGGGATTCCTATTTACCAAAACGCAGTTGATATCCGTTTGACCTATGGCAGCACCATCAAGTGGGCCAACCATAGCGCCATCTGGTTTCCCCTTTAAGTAGGGTGGTCCATTGATAGGGACCGGACCAAATATCTCACGAAATAAGCATCAAACGAAAAAAATATATATACACTAAAATATATACACTTTACACTAAAAAAATATATATACACTAACATATTATTTTAGATTCTGTGTTTGAATACAAACTAAAAAATACGAATCTTTATTATAACAATGCAAAATTATAGGTGCCTGACATGAAGAGTACTTCGAGATGATGTCCAGATAAACGACTGTTTCATGTTCATCTAATTGTAATATTTACATAAGCATCTGTATCTGAATGAACAAGCCTATATAAAGACAACTGTCACATATGGAACATTTACATTAGTTAAATATTGTTCTATTCATATTGCGGTATATCAGCAAAATTTTCTAAGAAATTTTTCATTGTTAGATCTTTTTGTTCATTTAATATTTAATCTGGGTATAACTGAAAGTTACAGAAAATCTATTTCTTCTAATAAATTCATACATTTGCATTTGCTTAATTTTTGTGGTTATTTCATGTTATTCTCCATTTGGCCTTTTGTATGTTTGCTGGATTTAAAATGAGCACTTAAAGGTGATGAACTAGATTGGTGAACGAATTCTTGAAATCTAATCCTAAGTTTCCTGCCAGTTTGACCAATGTATATTTCTCAGGCTATTCACAATTACTTTTATAAACTCCTGTCTGTTCAAGGGTTGATTTCTTTTCGAAGTTGCTTTTAAGCCTAATACCAATGTCATTCTCACTCTTGAAAGCTTTTGTAACATTACTAGATCTATAAAACCTGACTAATTTTACCTGAAATTTTGCCTACATACGGAAAGGTAACGTATTTATTTTTCTTTCTTGTCTGAGTTTTGTAATAGTAATCACTCGATTATTGTGGATTCCTTTCCTTTCAACTTTTTTCAGTGTTCTGTGTACTAGTTTGGTGTTACATCGATCGTTTACCGTCACATATCTTACTGCATATGATTCTGCAACTGCATTGTCAGCAGTCACTTCAATTTTAAGTACTCTTTCTAGCACTGCATGGAAGAAACAATGTTTATATCGAACAGGATGAAAAGATAACTCATTAATGATTATATTACAAGTGTAAGGTTTTCTAAAAACGGCACATTTATTATTTTGTTTGGGAATAGTCAAGTCACAGAAATTAATCTTACCATCTTAATTTTCAATTGTAAATTTTAATTTTGCGTGTATACGGGTATTATTGAACAAGCTGTATAACTCTTGTTATCATTATTGCTATTAACTGAAATCCTTGTGTCGTCTACATACATTTTGTAACACAATATTTCCTTAATGATATCTGAGCCATTGTTAAAATTTTTATTTTCTACAAAATCCATTAAAATTTTATTTAAAGTACCTGCTAGACAACAACTCATGACAATCACTTCTGTTTGCTTGAAAAATATTTTGTTAAATATTTAATGTTCTGAGAAAGTACAATATTAAGACGATCTATGAGTTCAGTATTCACATGCACACTTTCATGTGAAACCAATAACTAATTCAAAAGATCCACTTACTGGTACATTTATGAAAAGATTTGTAACATCTAAGGAAATAACTTTGGCTCCATAAGGTCAATAAAGAAAGAGTTTATTGAAATTGAATTATGGTGTAGTAGAAGTAATTACTAGTCCCTCGTGAACACCAAATATTATCATACCCTAAAGTCATCACATGGTACAAAGAAGTATTGGTTCTGTTATGATTATCGTACATTAACACAACATTTGCAAATCTAATACCAAATATTATGGAGATTGGATACCTTGGGTTCAACGCAAGTACCTCTGCACAATAGACCTGAAAAGTAGTTACCATCATACGGAAGTTATGCTAGAGAATTGGCCAAAGATAGCATTAATAGTTCCTTGGAATGACCAGTATCACCAGATGGCTTTTGCTGACCTCATTTCCGTGGTTGCTGGAGAGATTGTAAAGAGATTTAATGCTACAATGCATTGTGTATCTGGATGACTTTTGAAGGATATGAAGGAACATGCACAGCAACTGGAAGAAGTTTTCAAGAATCTGTAGTCTATATGTGTGACTGAGTATCAAGGGTTGCCATCTTGTGTTAAGAGAAGTAAATTAGCGTACATGGGACTAGTAATGAGTCAGAATGGCGTAAAAACAGATCTGAGATTCATACACATAGTGCGTAGTTTCCTGACACTGCAAATCAGTAAAGACCTACTCTCGTTTTTGAGATTAGTTAATTATTATATGGATTGGGAGTGGGGTTTGGAGATATTGCGAGGCCACTGACAATTCTTGAAGAAGTGTGTAAAGTTTCAATCGACTGCAGAGTGTCTAGTCGCATATGAAAAATTGAATGAGCCAATAACAACTAGCCCTGTATCGGTATTCTAAGATTATGAGAAGAAGTTTATCTTCTCATGAGATGCTTTCAACCAGGCGACAGAGTGTGTTTTAAGCCAATAAGAGTATATCAAGGAGCATCCGGTTGCTTATACATCACGGCATTTGAATAAGGCTGAATGGTATTACTGGATCACTGAAAAGCGAATGTTAAGTTTGATATATGGTGTTATGTATTTCAGTTGTAATCTGTATGGTGAGACATTCAAATGATTATGAGACTAATTAGGTTTAAAGGATCCATCAAGTAGACTGACTAGGTGGGCGTTCAAGCTGAATAAATTCGACTCTGATGTCTTTTACAGAAGAGAGTAGACCACCTGGAATGCCAATGAACTGAGTAGAAAGTCTGTTACAACAAGAACGTGATCATAGCTTTGCAGAAAAGTAAACCCAGTTATTCAAAACACAGCTGCAGTTCACTGTTCACGATTAGTTGTTACATAAGATGTGTGGTTCACACATCATAGCGCCCGGTCCACTACAAAAGGGAGTGTTTAAAGAAGCGCGTGATACTGTGTCATCTGGACATAGAGAGCACAGGACAACAGATTACAAGATGGCGAAGTGTTATTGATGGAGGACACAGAAACAGGATGTGGACCAGTATGTGAAGAACTGTGCGCATGTTGGAAAGAACGTCTCAGGCACAATCAGCCAGACAACAGTTTGGAAGTACTATGTTCTGACTCCTATAAATCATATTTCACAATATGTAGCCGCCATCACCATTCCGAACCAGCAATCGAGCACAGTAGCACTTGCATTGGTAAATAACTGCTTGTTTTGAAGTTTGGTGTCCCTGGGACAATAAAAATGGATGAAGGAACCAACTTCATGTCAGATCTAATGAAAGAGGTATGTCACCTGTTACAAATCAGTAAACTAAAAACTAGCCCGTTGTGCCAAAGGCTAAAGGGAGGACTAGACACATTCAATGAATGATCAGTAAGATGCTGAGCAATTATGTCAGTGATGTAATTAACAACGATCAGGATTTTTGTATCATATGTGAGGAGGAAAATGCCACTACTGTTTGACGTTATTCCGCCAGAAATAGTAAGAAAACGGGGACCCTGTATGGAACTTCGCTAGAAAATTGAAGGAGGTGTGGGAGGAAGTCCAGAATTCAAAGGCCTTCAAACATCAGAATAAAATTGGACAGCATAGCGTTAAATTTGCACACAATATCGGGTTGGCCATTGCGTGATGTTAGCCAGGCCATACATGTCAACGGCGCAAGCTGAAGATGAAGAGATAGAAACAGTACATCAGTATATTGAAATGGTAATACATTACATAAAAGGAGAAGAAAGTCCAGTAGTCATGGGGAACTGGAACGCAGTTGTAGGTGAAGAAGTAGAAGAAAAGGTGAAAGAGAATAAGGGCTTGGGACAAGGACTGAGACAGGATCAAGATTGAGTTCTGTAAGAAATTTCAGCTAATAATAGCGAATAATCTGTTCAAGAATCGCAAGAGGAGGTATACTTGGAAAGAGCCGAGTGATACAGAAAGATTTCAGTTAGATTACATCATGGTCAGCCAGGGATTCCGAAATAAAATACCGGATTATAAGGCGTACCAAGGAGCAGATATACATTCAGATCACAATGTAGCAGTGATAGAGAGTAAGCTGAAGAGATTAGTCAGGAGGAATCAATACACAAAGAAGTGCGACACGGAAGAAATAAGGAATGACGAGACACGCTTGAAGTTCTCTAAGGCTCTAGATACATCAACGATGAATACCTCAACAGGCAGTACAGTGGAAGAGGAATGGACATCTCTAGAAACGGCAGTCACAGAAGTTGGAAAGAAAAACATAGGTACAAAGAAGGTAACTGCGCAGACACCATGGGTAACAGAAGAAATACTTCAGTTGGTCGATCAAAGAAGGGAGCAGAAATATGTTCAGGGAAATTCAGGAATACAGAAATACAAGTGACTGAAGAATGAAATAAATGGGAAGTGCAGTGAAGATACGACGAAATGGCAGTGAAATAAATAGGAAGTGCAGTGAAGATACGACGAAATGGCTGGATGAAAATTGTGAAGAAATTGAAAAGGAAATTATTGTCGGAAGGACAGACTCGGCATATAGGAAAGTCAAAACGACTTACGGTGAAATTAAAAGCATGGGTGGTAACATTTCGGATAGGTGGAAAGAGTACTTTGAAGGCCTCTGTGAGGAAGAAGATTTGTCTGAAGTGAAAGAAGAAGAAACAAGAGTGGATTTAGGAGAGATAAGAGATCCAGTATTAGAATCAGAATTTAGGAGAGCTTTCGAGGACTTAAGATCAAATACGGCAGAAGGGATAATAATAATATTCCATCACAATTTCTAGAATCATTGTGGGGGGGGGGGGGGAGTGGCAACAAAACGACTATTCACGTTGGTGTTAGGTCTGGCTACATATCATCTGTCTTTCGGAAAAATATCACCCACACAATTCCAAAGACTGCAAGAGTTAACAAGTGTGACAATTATCGCACAATCAGCTTAACATCTCATGCATCCAAGATGCTGACAAGAATAATATACAACATGGAAAAGAAAATAAGGATGCATTAGATGACTATCAGTTTGGCTTCAGGAAGGGTAAAGGCAACAGAGGGGCAATTCTGACTTTACAGTGAAAATGGAAGCACGACTAAAGAAAAAGCAAGACACGTTCATAGCTTTGTAGACCTGGAAAATGCGTTCGACAATGTAAAACTGTGCAAGATGTTCAAAATTCTGAGAAAAGTAGGTTGGTTGGTTGGTTGGTTTGGGAAAGTAGACCAGACAGCGAGGTCATCGGTCTCATCGGATTAGGGAAGGACGGGGAAGGAAGTCGGCCGTGCCCTTTGAAAGGGACCATCCCGGCATTTGCCTGGAGCGATTTACGGAAATCACGGAAAACCTAAATCAGGATGGCCGGACGCGGGATTGAACCGTCGTCCTCCCGAATGCGAGTCCAGTGCCTAAAGAAAAGTAGGGGCAGGTATAGGGAGAGACGGGTAATGTACAAAATGCACAAGAGACAAGAGAGAATAATAATAGTGGACGACCAAGAACGAAGCGCTCGGATTAAAAAGGGTGTAAGGCAGGAATGTAGTCTTTCGTCCCATCTCTTCAATCTGTTCATCGAAGAAGCAATGAGGGAAATAAAAGAAAGCTTCAGGAGTAGTAATAAAATTCAAAATCAAAGGATATCAATGATAAGATTTACTGATGACATTGCTATCCTGAGTGAAAATGAAGACGAATTACATGATCTGATGAATGGACTGAACACCATATTGAGAGTGAATCGAAGAAAGACGATAGTAATGAGAAGTAGCAGAAATGAGAACAGCGAGAAACCTAACATCAGGATTGATGGTCAAGAAGTAGATGAAGTTAAGGATTCTGAGATGAAGAAGTTGGCACAGGAGAGGAATTCGTGGCGGGTCGCATCAAACAAGTCAAAAGACTGATGACTCAAAAAAAAAAAAAAAAAAAATTCTGAAAGGTAAGACGAAGTTGACCACACGACATCAGGGACCATACTAAGTTGTGGAAATTATCTCACTGGTAAATGTTACACTGCAATTGTCAGTGATTACAACTATTTTCCTAGTGACGCGCATTCGTCCTTTTAAAGATCGTCCAAGTTCAGTGGAGAATGTAGAAAGCATAACGGGAAGTAGGTATATCGAAAATCTCTTACAGAGTATTCCGTTCACATTTAGGACACAGAAATAGAGTTGTAGGATACCATGTGTGTTTTGAGGGTGTTCACTGAATGTGATTAACTATGCAGGAAATGAAAGATACATGGAAAACTTTTTGGAAGATTGTGTCTTATTTGTCTATTTTTTTCGTACGTTTTGTTTTTCTTGTGATATTTTCTTGTTGATATGGTGGGTAGGATTTATTTTATTTTTATGTACTTTGTAGGAATGTGCATGGTACTGATTTTATTTTGTGCGGAATTAAGTAAAACAAAATGTGTGTTGTAATGGAACAATTTGTATCATTCATGATGTGTTTGTGAATGAATCACAATTACCCATTCTTTTAAGAGTAGGGTGTGAGAGTGATTATGGCTTTCTTTCCCCAGGTGCTATTACCACCAAAGACGACCAAGATTTGAAAATAGTTCTGATAGTGCTACAGCTCTTCAGGGGGGAAAGTACAGGAGTTTCGCAGAATCAAGAATTGCAAGGAGGTGTATTGTTGTCTACACAGGACATCACCCAAACTAATTATCACTAGACTCTGGAATTAAAGTTCAAGTAAGGAGACTGGAGGAGATGTTTCCTGACTTACCACTTGAGGCTGAGAAGAAAGAGTGGGAGCAAACACGTGGAGAGAAGCAGAGATTATGCCTCTCCGATGAGTGACTGTGGAAGCAGTAACGCCAAGCAGTGGATGTGGTATCACACACGCTGCTGCACCGTAAGAGAGGCTGGCTAGAAGATGGTAAGTTGTCAAAGATGGTCTTTGGGACTGCGGATACTGAAAATATCCGCCAATTAAATGGCATTCTCGGAATTGCAAGGGAAGGTATAATGCAAGCAGGAATAAAACTATAACTGAATGGTACATTACACTATTAGCGAACTTTGATCAGGGCGTAGTAACAGCACTCTAATTATGTGAGAGCTAACAGCATAAATGAGGAAATGACGATGAGCATGGTGAATCAAGAACTGAATGCGATACAGACCTGCTGGATATGTTGCATATTAGAATAGTGTGGCAAGAGTCCTACAGCTACTAGCTAACAGAATGGGGGATGCTAGTGTGGACATGAGAACATTGTAGGAGAAACCGTACACCATGTTGTGCTTGGTCAGATGAACGCTACACGGCTACCCCCCCCCCCCCCCCCCCCCCGATAAATTCCAGGCTGGCTAACAAATGGTCCAGAAGGAATTGACAGCTGAACAAAAATACATAGCTACATCAAGTGAGCGGACGACGTCGTTGCTGTAGGACGTTGCAGTGGTAGGAACCAACACCAGTATGAAATGACTTCATTCCCTAGTCCAGTTTCCAGTAGCAAGTATTACTGCACAGAATGAATGTTTTAAAGTCCACCCCAACCCGGTAAAAGATGGAAGAACTGAAGAACGGTATACTGTATCTCCCATGTCCAGACATGTAGTTACCATGAATTGCTATGAGCAGGGTCGACGTAGAGGATTGATGAAACTAGAAATATGAGGTAGTGGGCTATTGATTAAAGGTACAACTTAAGAGTTGATGTCAGTCGAGTTTGAACGATGTCATGTAAAATGTCTATGAGAAGCTTGGTGTTCCTTCTGCGATATTGCAGAAAGACTTGGCTGGAATGTAGCCACTGTATATGATTACTGGCAGCAATAGTCACAACAAGGTATGGTCACAAGAACATCGGGCTCCAGACGGCCACGTGGCATTCCAAGAGAGAAGACCGTCGCGTACGGCGTATGGCTGTGGTGCGTCTTAATGCATATACAGTAGCAATTCGAGCAGCAGTTAGCACCACAGCGACACAACGAACTGTTACAAATCGGTTACTTTAAGAACAACTCCAAGCCAGATGCTCTGTAGCTGCATTCCACTGATCCCAAGCCACCGTTATTTGCGACTTCAGTGGTGTCAAACGAGAGCTCATCGGAGGGTAGGATGGAGGGCTATTGTGTTTCCTAATGAAAGACGGTTCTGGCCAGTGATGGCCATGTGATGGTTAGAAGGATGCCAATTGAGGGCCGGTGACCAAGCTCTCTGCATGCTAGCTAGACACAATGGACCTACACGTGAAGTTATAGTCTGGAATGTAATTCCGTATGACAACAGGACCACCCTCGTGGTTATCCTACATACCTACACCCAAATTTGTATATCGATCTGGCGTTTCGACCTGTTATGCTGCCATTCATATCATAGTACTCCAGTGGGTGCTTTCCAAGAGGATAACTCTCCCCTATACATCGCTGTTGTAATCTAACATGCTCTACAGGGTGTCTACATGTTGACTTGGCTGCTCGGTCACCAGATCAGTCTCCAATCGAGTATACATCGGACAGCATCGGACTACAACTCCAGTGTCATTCGCAGCTAGCATTAACCGTACCTCTATTGACTGAGCAAGTGCAACAGGCATCTCTGCCCCACAAACTGAGTTCCGACACCTGGAAAAGACAATGCATGCACGTTTGCATGCTTGCATTCAACTTTCTGGCAGTTACACCAGTTATTAATGTAACAGCATTTCATATCTGCAATGGCTTACCTCGCACTTAGATTAATTTGTGATTTTGTAATGTTAATCACTTAACTGCGTTACCTACACGAATGAATTACCAAAATTTTATTGCTCTACGTTAATCATTTTTTGGTGTTGTGATTGTTTTTCCGTCGGTGCATTTCGAACCACGAAATTCGCTGTTAAGAAATTTTTCAGAAATGTAAAAAGACAACAATCTAGTGTACTCAACATTTCAAAGGGCCGAGGAGTCTTATGTCACCATTATGCCTGGCGAAGGTGAATGTTTCTTGTAGCTGAGTCTACAAAATAATATCATAGGAAGTCCGCAGCTCGTGGTCATGCGGTAGCGTTTTCGCTTCCCGCGCCCGGGTTCCCGGGTTCGATTCCCGGCGGGGTCAGGGATTTTCTCTGCCTCGTGATGACTGGGTGTTTTGTGATGTCCTTAGGTTAGTTAGGCTTAAGTAGTTCTAATTTCTAGGGGACTGATGACCATAGATGTTAAGTCCCATAATGCTCAGAGCCATTTGAATCAATATCATAGGAAGGGTATTGCAAGCCATCGAGTAACTAGGTCTCCTTGTGCAACTGCATGTATTCAGTATGCAAGAAGATGTATTCAGCACGCCGTCATTGCAAAAGTCAGTGCCACCAATTCTGGAGCAACAAATTACAGCACTGACAGGACTCCTGGAGGCGATGATGTGATAGGAAAGTTGGTGCAAATGATGTCGTGACTGCTCAGTGATTATGGCTGGTACCCCAGCGTTTTTATGACTTCAGGCCAGGGGTTCTGCCAGTCCACGCACATAAGCAAATGAGCCTTGCAATTTAGACAGACATTATGCAGTCATCACCAGCTGCTAGCTGCTACGATGGAGGTGGACCAAAGACAGTGTTCAAGATGACAGCAAGGATTAATCACCAGACTGCCCCACTAGCTGACTAGCCTTTGCTAAGTCAAGTTGCTGCCAACATCGCATGTTTCCACCAGTAGCCCAATCACTGAGTGACTCTCATCTATCTGATGCTGGCTGCCTCCCTGAGAATCAGGTTTCGAGTCTGAACCATCTAAATTTCCAGCAGTCACCATCCAAGATGGCGAACACCGTCGCATTTCATCGCCCTGTGAGAGCAGGTGCTATTGCCTTCATCCATGCAGGGAGCTACGGTTTGACTGGCTGTGCAGGTGTGCTAGGACTGAGCAGTGTAAGCTGGTCAGCTGTGTGGCTGCGTTTGCTGCCTGTGCCTACCACATGCTGCTGGCAGTCATTCCGTGTTACCCTCTCCGCTTCTGTGCTGGTTAGTGATGGGACCACCCACTGTTTTTAACAACCAACTGGTCAGTCGACTGTTTTCTTTTTCTTCGGTCGGTTTTTTCAGTCGAATGAAACAAGGAAATGAAACTAGTCTCTGTGTCCACATCAGTTATACCAGTGCTTCCACTCGCCAGGTTTGAGTGGTTTCATTTAATGTGAGAAAACTGACTGAAACAAGTCTCCATCGATGGTAGCCGTTATATGAGAGTTTCCACTCAGTGACCAGGTTTGAGTGGTTTTATTCAATGAGAGACAACTGACTGACAAGTATCTGTCGATTTTGGCTGTTAGATGAGTGTTTCCACTTGGTCTCTGGGTTTCAGTGATGTCATACGGACGTTGAGGAGGGCGTGTAGCGCGACCGCCATAGCCCCTCTTGCTGCTGTCTAGGTTGCAGCTGGTACGTGGAGGTGGAGCGGTGACCGACTCGACCGCAGCGAAACACTGCCGAGTTAGCGGCGACTGGCCACCGCGCCACCTCCTCGCGTCGACTGCACCCGTGGCCGCGGCAGCAGTACGACACTGATGTGAAGCGTGCGGGACGCTCTTTTATGTAATTGGTTAATGGTCATCATCGCATTTTTTCAGTAAAATGGGATGCAAACAGTTGCATCCTCTCTTTTTCACATACCGTTAACAGAACTTCTATGCCTGCTGATCTATGTACTCCCAAGGAAGCTTTAATCGTTGTATGATGTTGTTAAATGCATGAGGAACAATTTAAGGTGAAAGGAAGAAAGTCTTTCAGTGCATACTTAAATGAATATTTAAAATGCTCACTTTAATTTTAGCATACCCTCTGTCACATGTACCTGGGGTTCCAGCTATTCTCTGGCGGTATATGTACCCCAGGTTGTACTGTATACCACTGCTTTACTTCAGCTACTGAAGCACTATAGACTGGTTTCGCTCATAAGAATAACTGGATAATTCAGTCAATTAAACCACTAAACAGTAGGTTCGGATGAACGAACGAATGAATACAAGCGTCAGTCAGCAGAAAAACTAAAGACTGGTTCCACATGAAGTGAAAGAATGAATAATTCAACTGATACATAAGGTTACAACCAAATTAGTCGATTGTTTTCCAACAACCGACTGAATCGATTGTTTCATTCGATTGTTGCCAACACTAGTGCTGGTTACACCATTCCCCCAGCAACCCCAGTTGCCTGAGGGAAAACGCCACACTTTGTCTGTAGGACAGACACTGCTGACTACAGCAATTCAGCCGAGGCCAACGTACACTCAAGACAAAAAAAAAAAAAAAAAAAAAAAATACATTACGTTGGAATTATTCGAATGGAGCAGAAATCCATATATGTAATGTAGAACAGAAAAAAATAATTAAAATTTCAGAAGAATAGGATGATACACTCAAGAAGAAGAGTTTCACAAACAGAGCAAGTCAGTGACAAGTTAGTCTGCTACAGCGCTTATGAAAGCAGTTATTCGGCATGACATTGATTGACAGAGTTGCTGGATGTCCTCCTGAGGGATATCGTGACAAATTCAGTCCAATTGGTGCGTTAGATCACGAAACTCCCTAGCTAGCTAGAGGGTCCTTCCTATAATGTTCCTAACATTCTCAATTCTGGAGAGATCCGGCGAAATTTTTGGCCAAGGTAAGATTTGACGAGCACGAAGACAAGCAGCAAAATCTCTCGCCGTGTGTGGAAGAGCATTATCTTGCGTAAATGTGAGCCGACGATGACTTGTCATGAAGGGCAAAAAACAAGGCATAGAATATCGTCGATATACCACTGTGCATTGCAATCAATCAGAGGGGTCCTGCTATGAAAAGAACTGGCACCACAGATCATCACTCGGTTGTTACGCAATTTAAAATGCGACAGTCAAGTTCGTGTCCGACCTCTGTCCATGGAGTCCGGCCAGGAATCCAATTGACTGGAGAAGATTTGTTTTCAGTGATAAGTCCCGCTTAGAATTGAGCGCCAAACTTAGCGAAGACGTGTCTGGAGACTCCTCAGACAGCGGTGTGGTTCTAGCCTGACTATAGTGCGCTATACAGCCTGACAACCAGGAGTAATGGTCTGGGGTGCCATTTCTTTTCATAACAGGACCCCTTTGGTTGTCAACCGTGGCACCCTTACAAACAGTGGTACGTCGAAAATATTCTACGGCCCGTTTTGTTTTCCATTGTGGCAAGCCACCCTGGCCCTACATTTCAGCATGATGATACATGCCCCCACATGACAGGGATGTCTATTGACTGTCTTCGTGCTTCCCAAAAACTGCCTTGGCCTGCAAGGTACCCAGATCTCTCCCTAACTGAGAACGTTTGGAACAGTATGGGTCGTGCCCTCCAACCAGCTCGGTATTGTGGCGAACTGATGCGCCAGTTGGTCAGAATTTGGCACGATATTTCTTAAGATGACATTCAACAACTGTTTCAATCAATGCCAAGACGAATGTCTAAGAGCCAGAGGTGGACCAATGCGTAATTGACTTGCTCAATTTGTTAATCTCTTTCTCTGGAATAAATCATCCATTTTTTTCTAAAATTATCATTTGTTTGTCTGCACATATCATCACATTTATCGATTTCCATGCCATTCAGATAATTACTTCCTGATGTGTTTTTTTTATCTTTTTATTTTTTTTAGGTCCTCCTTTCTATTTTCCATGTGCCCTATCCAGAAGCGCTTTTGATTGAATGACATCATAAGTTATAATATCCACTCTTTGGACTTTCATTACGAATACAGATGAAAGCCAATGTATAACTATTTGTGCTGCATATATCTCGATTACCTTTATAAGTTTATCGACCTCTTCCTCGACGCTATATTTATCGAGGTCATCACTTATAGTGTGCACAGCTGCTGCTTTGTTCTTCTTCAAAGACTTCTTCTTCAAAAGCTGTGGTACCCCAGCTGCGTCAAAACGCAGGGCAGCAGGACGTAAGTAGCTCGCCCCGGCACTGCCAGGTCGTGGCGACTGGCTTTGCCTTTCTGAGACAAAATTTACAACTAGCAGGGCATAAAATTTATACCTTATATCCTCACCCGTGGATGCAACTGACTTGGTCCTTATTTACGGGGGGGTCTAAATTATTAGGAGACTGAGGAAGGTGACCATGGATCTGACAACTAGTAAAATAGATAATCATATATATTCTACCAGAATTCACAAACGGTGAGCTGAGAGGATTCTTCAGTGACATTTTTAGCATTACCGACATACATGAGAGACATTGACAGAGATATCAGCCAATGAATGCAGGAGTCAACATATGAAGTTACAGAATGACTTCACAGCAACTGCTTTACTAACGAACTGGACAGAGTTGAATTCATGAGGGAATTCTAACATGATAGAAAGAGAACTGAACCCATGTTACAACGAACAAGATAACGGGAACCTTGCAGTGACTACATACTAAATGGCGGAAGGTGTCCTATCATGGCAATAGAGTGGCGAAGTCACATGCACCAAGTGTAAGCAGTGATGCCTAGATGTGAGTGATAATACTGTGCTCTGCTGAAGGTAATGAACAGGCAATTATAGCGTTGGTCCAAAGAGAACCTGGCAAAATATCTTGTGGTAGGAGGAGGGGAGAGGGAGGGAAGGGAGTTTCTGCTTCAGAGTTGCGTGATTTCTGAGTGATCTCTCTCCAGGCGAGCTGGAGTCGCTGTCACAAAACCCCCTGTTAAAATTTTTGTGTTGTCGTGGTCGGATAATGTGGCAGTCTAACCTCTACTTCAAACGACTGTGACATTGTGAATAAGGGCTGTTTGGTTTTGATCGCTACGGAAGTTGTTTCAGTAGGATTTTGCCTGGTCAATAACATTATCTTGAAATAACAGAGATTTTGCATTAATTAAGCTCACAAAAACTTTGCACAAAGTGAATTTATATATTCTCATTGCATTCTAAATGCAGACAGTCCCTACCATTGTCATACATTTCTATTCACGTTTAATCTCAACACTAACTGAATGAATTGAAATACCGTCACACACTGTTCTAATAATTTGCATATGTTATCCTCAGAGTGCAGTCCACTGGACCGTTCAGTGGGCGCGAACGCGTGATATCGGCACTCCATATTTATAAACACTTTTCGGTAGAAACACAAATTTCCCAATTCGTTACAGATAATTTTAAAACGGGGAGAGTCACAGCTAAAACACTTATACATGACGCAATACAACAGCTGTTTAAATGAAGGCATTAAAACTATTAAAGTATAAAACTGAGTGAAAAGTGTAACAATCCGCCGTAGCTGTATTTATTTAAGTCTGTTACAGACCCACACAACCAGCCTCGCAACTTAGGTTTCTTCTTCTGGTGCTTATCTGTACACAAAATTTTATAAACTGATGCTTTGATAATCGGGAAATGAACTTATCTCAGGTGTCTTAAAATACTGAGTGAATAACCTTAAGCAAGGAAGAAAATTTTACACACCTAGATAGGAAACTACGTGTGGATCACGGACGCCCGACAAAAAGCAGGAGTATACGTATTTAATAAGTAAGATCTGTAGTTTCATACCAAAAGAATGTTACGTACAAATGCTACGTCGTACGACGTGGGAAGTTGTTACAGAATGCCGCAGAGTAACAGTTGACATGGCCAGGCAAAGTTCTCAGCTCTCCTCAATTCATAAAAACCATCAACAATCATTAATGTACAGTCTAAAAAACTGTGGAATGGCAACTGGGATCAGAAACTAAACAGTGAATCAGTTACTAAAATGAAAAAGAAATGGGCATGATCCCATGTAATGTGGAACAACTACCGAAAACGGGACTTACATGTGTTAAAATCATAGCACTTTACCGATTAAAAAATATTCCTGTCATTCTACGCCAAGAAACAGACGATCCCAGCCCATAAACGTTACCCATGAAAGCATTGAGTCCTACAGTGATTGGAGAATAAAATAAAGTTAGTGATGAGGAATAATGTAATCATTGTATTGAAATACACTGAAAAACTGTTTATATTTTAACATGTTTTGGGGTCCATCAGTGATCGAAATTAAGAAACTTACGCTGATGGCCAAACTTAGCGAAAAGCTGATACGCTTGCATGTATTTGTCACAAAAATCGTAGTAATCGTAGCAGCAAGAACACAGGAGTTTATTCAATTTCCTGTAATGACTGTTCCAAAAATCACATTGGGAAAACTGATAGAGATTTTGAAATTGACTTCAAAGAATATCTCAAAGTGAGGAGTTCAGATCTCCACAATAGCTTGGAGATAATACGTAAAAAAAGAAATGGAGGTGTTTTAAACGTGCTTCAAGAGATACGTATAACAAACACCATAAGACAGTCCCCTGACAATACCCTCAATAACGAAACGGAACTAAAACACCGACCTTCATTGGTTACTTTCGACTATTTGAATTTGTGAAGTATTGGTCTCAGCATCCAACAAGTTGGTTAGCTTATTACAGTTTTTTTTTAGTTTTTTTTTTTTTAATGCTAGTATCCAGTTTTTCTCCTGTTGCTGATCCACATGCAGGTTATCTGATCTACGTAACGTATACAACGCTTTGATGATGCAGAAATAAGTAGCAGTTTTTAAAACTTTCACCTTAATATTGTTATTGTGTTAATATCACTCAGGTTCAATTATTCCCCAACGAAGCACTATGAGCGTGCCTCTCTTATCTTCCGCGTTGTCCACGATAGTTCGATTTCCTTGATTGTCTCCATGGAGGTAAAAAGAGAAGGGTTCAAATGGCTCTGAGCACTATGGGACTTAACATCAAAAAGAGAAGGGAGGTGACACTATCATGGAGATAAAAAGAGAAGGAACTTGTCATTACGTCACAAACTTGAAGGCAATGTCGGCCATCTTAAGTAGCCCAAACCATTACATTCACTGCATTCTATACCCCATTGGTCACTGTGGTGATACTTCCTTGTGACATCATTCTCACGTGCCCGTACCCAGCTTTGACGGTGCTGGGTGCTTTAATTGTGTGGCGACACAGTTGTTACAGCAAAAATGCCAGCTTGCGTTGTTTGCGGTGTACTAATCGATCCGAACGTAATCTGAAATTTAAAGCAGTTACATTTCATTCATAAGTATTGCCTTACAAATCGCAAGCACGCTGATATTCGAGTCACGCTGTACCAACGGTCTCGTTCCTGCAAGCACATGGTTACCTAAACACCTTAACTGTTAGGACAGCATTCATGCTCCAAATTCCTCCCGCCAATAACTGAAAAAGATTCTGGCTAGAACAGTCGGAGTTTTGAGTGTGTGATTGTATGAATGTGTGTATGTGTTTTGCATCCTTTCTAAAGAAGGCTTTGGTTGAAAATTTACGTGAACACACTGTTCGTGGTGCCTGCCTGCTGCTCTGTTTGTGAGTAGCAATCTATCCGTTTCACAGTATACTTGTTCCCTCATAAAGCTGTTGCAAATAATCCACGGCACTTCAACAGGAACAGTATTGTACATAATTACAGTAACAGAAAATAAAAATGACTTTCATTACATTGCATCAAGGATCTCTCAAGTACAAACAAGGGTTCACAATGCTGCAAACAAAAACTTTGATCACTTACCCATTGATACAAAATGCATGACACAGCAAAATAAAATTTGAAATTAAACCGAAAACGTTTATGTTTGACGAATTCTCCCATTCCGTGGAAGGTTATCTATTACTGTAGTGTGTAAATGGTGATGGGTAGGAATTACTAACATCTATCTCTTTAAGTAAAAAACTAAAAAAACCTATAAATGATCGGAATGGAGGCATATTTACAAAAGAGATTGATACCACTATATGACGACTCGTTCCACATCATTTACGATTTATCATGCAAATGATACCAAATGAGATTTTCATTCTGCAGCAGAGTGTGCGCTGATATCAAACTTCCTGGCAGATTAAAGCTGTGTGCCGGATCGAGACTCGAACTCGGGACCTTCGCCTTTCGCGGTTTTTTTTTAAAAATAAAATAAAAGATATTAAGCTCTAAAAGATTTTTCGTGCCCCTCGACTTTTAACTGCCATTAGGTTTCTGTAAAAATTGTAAATAGCCTTTTGCTCCCTGTATTTTACCCCTGTCACCTTTAGAATTTGAAAGAGAGTATTCCAGTCAACATTGTCAAAAGCTTTCTCTAAGTCTACAAATGCTAGAAATGTAGGTTTGCCTTTCCTTAATCTTTCTTCTAAGATAAGTCGTAAGGTCAGTATTGCCTCACGTGTTCCAGTATTTCTGCGGAATCCAAACTGATCTTCCCCGAGGTCGGCTTTACTAGTTCTTTCATTTTTCTGTAAGGGATTCGTTTTAGTATTTTGCTGCCGTGACTTATTAAACTAATAATTCTGTAATTTTCACACCTGTCACACCTGCTTTCTTTGGAATTGGTATTATTACATTTTTCTTGAAGTATGAAGTTATTTTGCCTGTCTCATACATCTTGGTCAGCAGACGGAAGAGTTTTGTCATGCCAGGCTCTCCCAAGGCTATCAGTAGCTGTAACGGAGTGTTGCCTACTATCAGGGCCTTGTTTTGACTTAAGTCTTCCAGTGCTTTGTCAGCTTCTTGACGCAGTATCGCATTACCCTTGTGATCTTCATCTATGTTTTCTTCCATTTCCATAATATTGTCCTCAAGTACATCTCCCTTGTATGGAGCCTCTGTGTACTCCGTCCACCTTTCCGTTTTCCCATCTTTGCTTAGGAGTGGTTTTCCATCTGAGCTCTTGATATTCATACTTCCGGTTCTCTTTTCTCGAAAGGTCTCGTTAATGTTCCTGTAGGCAGAATCTATCTTACCCCTAGCAATATACGCTTCTACATCCTTACGCTTGTTCCCTAGCCATTACTGCTAAGCCTTTTGCGCTTTCTGTCGAACTCAATTTTTAGACGTTTGCATTCCCTTTAGCCTGCTTCATTTATTGCATTTCTATATTTTCTACTTTCGTCGATTAAATTCAATTTCTCTTGTGTTAGACAAGGATTTCTGATAGCCCTCATCTTTTTATCTACGTGATCCTCTGCTACCGTCATTACCCATTCTTCTTCCACTGTATTTCTTTTCCCTCTTCTTGTCAATCGTTCACTAATGCTCCCTCTGACACTCTCTACAACTCCTGATCCGTTCAGTTTATCCAGGTTCCATCTCCTTAGCCGGCCGGTGCTTCAGTCTGGAACCGCGTGACCGATACGGTCGCAGGTTCGAATTCTGCCTCGGGCATGGATGTGTGTGATGTCCTTAGGTTAGTTAGGTTTCACTAGTTCTAAGTTCTAGGGGACGGATGACCTCAGATGTCAAGTCCCATAGTACTCAGAGCCAATTGAACCATTTGAACCCATCTCCTCAAATTCCTGCCTTTTTGCAGTTTCTTCAGTTTTAACCTGCAGTTCGTAACGAATAGATTGTGGTCAGATTCCACATCTGACCCTGGAAATGTCTTACAATTTAAAACTTGGTTCCTAAACCCATATCTGACCATTACATGATCTATGTCAAACCTTCCAGAGTCTCCAGCTCTCTTCCACGTATATAACCTTCTTTTATGATTCTTAAAACAAGTGTCAGCAATGCGTAAATTATGCTCTGTGCAAAACTCTACCAGGCGGCTTCCTCTTTTATTCCTTTCCCCAGTCCACATTCACCTACTACTTTTCCTTCTCTTCCTTTTCCTACAACCGCATTCCAGTCCCCCATGACTATTATATTTTTGTCTCCCTTATCTATCTGGATAATTTCTTTCAATCTCATTACACATTGCCTCAATCTCCTCATCTGTCGCGCTAGGTGATATATAAAGTTGTACTACCGTAGAGGGTGTGGGCTTCGTGACTGTCTTGGCTACAGTAATGCGTTCACTGTCCTGGTCATAATAGTTTATCAATGTTCCTAATTTTTTAACCTATTCCTGGATTTCCCCTATTTGATTTTGTACTTATAACTCTGAATTCAACTAACCAGATATCCTGCTCCTCCTGCCACCGAACTTCACTAATTCCCGCTATATCTAACTTTAACCTATCCATTTAACTTTTTAAATTTTCTAACCTAAATTTTCTTACCTGCCCAATTAAGGGATCTGACATTCCACGCTCCTGTACCTAGAACGCCAGTTTTGTTTCTCCTGATAACGATGTCCTCCTGAGTATTCCCTGCCTGGAGGGGCATCAGATGCTTTAAAGTGTACTAGTAATGACACTGGCAACCTTCGTTTGTGTAGCAACATCAGCTTTCTGCACTGGCTGATTAGCAACTGAAGTGAAGGAGGTAGCGAACATTGAGGTATTCATAGATTTATACAATTTTTGACCTCATATGAGATGCACTTCATAGTTTTAAGCTCTTGTATCTACCGTTCTTCGAGGCACACACTGCAACTCCGACTCCAAGCAGAGTAACTCCAGAGCAATTCACACACTTCAGTGGAGACAAATATGGGAACTCATGGGCAGTCTTACCACATTTGCCACAGGCAGCTTCTCCATGACATCCATGAGTATTGTGCCCAATGCGTTGGCATTGGGTTGCGTATGTAAGGCCGAACGACAAGGCAAAGGAAATCTGCCTTAACACGCTGAGGAAGTTTGATGATGATGATGTCTGATTTGCGGGGCGCTCAACTGCGTGGTCATCGGCGCCGAAAGTCACAATTTTGACATAATCCAATTTTTTTCTCAGTCCAGTCTAGCCACTGTCATGAATGATGATGATGATGATGATGATGATGAAATGATAAGGACACAAATATCCAGTCCCCGGGCAGAGAAATGCTCAGGAAGTCTTGTGCTATTAAACGTCAGGATAAATGAGTCATCACTTACAATATCCCTATCCAAACTCTTCATGAAATTTTGCAAGTCAACTGTTCCTTCTGGAGCCCACTCATCTTTCAGTTCCTCCTTAGGAATATCAACCAGACCCCTACAGGTCACAACACCATTGCTGCAATTCAAGGTGCTGTGTATCTCAGTTTCGATGGCATGCAATCGCTTAACGGATTTTAAATTGCCAGCAATGCCTCCAAGCACTTTTAGAATATAGAAAGGCGAAACTTTGTAAAGCTGCCCTCTTTCCCTTTTACTATTAAAAACGCACTCTCACTGGCAGCAAATGTTCTATTAATAGACCTGAATCTCTTAGATTTCACACCCAAGTCAGGAGGACTGGCTATGCACTAGCCCTCTTATTTCATTGGGTATTCGCACTTACCAGCGGCTCACATATTCCACTGGGAGGTGGAAGAGAAAATTTCGAAGGATCGATCTCAGATCCACGAGCTGCTAGGGAAATGAAAGTCCACCCAGACAGAGTCGGGCGTGCCTAGTTAAGACTGTACAACTGAGGTGTGGCAGGTTTCCCACACGCGCTTTTAGATAGAAAATGAATTAAAATGATGATGGTGTGGTGTTCAACTATGTACTCAGACTCAAAGCTGAAATATTAAAAGTTTTGGCTGGTTTCGTTGTCTAGGGGCTGGGATACGTAGTTACCGCATTACAGGCCAAATACTGCTGAGTCTACATCTACAGCATACGATAAGCGTACATACATGAATCGAATGGTTGAAGGTTTCTATAACTCGGAAATTGCGAATGTAGCTTAGAAATTTATAAATGAAAGATTGAAATTAAATGAAATCTGCAGGTACTACCTTAACGACTTTAAATGATTTGTACGATAGCAGAACTACTTTTGAGAATCTGGTATATTTCTGCAAAACACTTATTGGTTTCGATGGTCCAGCAAATAAATAAAATATAAGTTCCCAGAATGTGATTTTCACTCTGCAGCGGAGTGTGCGCTGAAATGAAACTTCCTGGCAGATTAAAACTGTGTGCCCGACCGAGACTCGAACTGGGGACCTTTGCCTTTGGCGGGCAAGTGCTCTACCATCTGAGCTACCGAAGCACGACTCACGCCAGGTACTCACAGTTTTACTTCTGCCAGTATCTCGTCTCCTACCTTCCAAACTTGCCCGCGAAAGGCAAAGGTCCCGAGTTCGAGTCTCGGTCGGGCACACAGTTTTAATCTGCCAGGAAGTTTCAAAATATAAGTTGAATAACATGGAAACAGTCAATTCCTACTGCACGTAATTGGTTATGAACAACAACATAGCTCACGAGATATTCGCTTCTAAACGCACACTGCATCTTCACTGTACAAGCCATGGAAATGTCTCAAGTGCACAAGTCGGCACTACGACATATTTCTATCTGCCGCGACCACGCGCAAACCACTCCACGCTCTCCAATTCCCCCTCCTACGACTCTCCGTCCATCACGTCCTGTGGCACACTCCGTGTCCTGTGTCATACCATACCGTTCTCCCACTTCCATCGAGTCTCCTTATTCACGAGCGCTGTGATTGGCTAGAGCGCTCGTGCCATGTCTTCAAGCCAATGCACACTCACAAACCCCAAACTACAAATATTTACTATATTTACTTTTAAATAACTTGAAACTAAATAAATATTCCTACAGCTGGACCATAAACATGCTCTAACATACATTGTTAAATACATAAACAAATTAAATAAACATATATCAAAGGAATATCAAGCAAAAGTAGGTCAGTAGCCTAATGTCTCTGTGCCTTCTAAAACACAGTAAATATTTGACCAGTTTCTTCATGAATAATATATATCGGATATATACAAAGACATAGAGGAATAAGTATATTTATAAGCATGTTGATGCCGTTTTTCGTGTAACTGTGGAGTACGTATGGCCTGACGTGATAGTAATCTCCCACTTTGTCCTCCAATAACTCATGTACTATTCAAGTTAAATGCCTGTAATTTATACCAATTTAGGTTTACACTAATAGCATCCTAAAGACGTGTCGATAGAGAAAATGGGATGAAGCGTTTAGATTTGGGAAATTCGTTGCTGGGTGGTGCTTGTATAATTTACAGTCAGATACTAAACTTTAAACTAATAAAGATATTGAAAATCTGCTTACACGATCAGAAGCGTCGTGCAAATAATGGTAATGTACGTGTTTCTTTTTGAGGTATCATCATTCATCCGGCTTCTATTAATTTCTATATGAACTGTGAAACATCTGCTATTATGGTTTCACAAAGTCCACCATCTTTGGCACTCCCGGCACAGACATCTCCTTCATCGACACGAAGCACCGTCCTCGTCACAGCGCCACAACGGAATTCCCAGCCACGCGATCAGGCTGGACCCCTCTTGCTTCGTCCAGTGTCCGGCACCACGTGGTCGGCCTGCCGAGCAGCCCGCGCCCGCCGAGCGCCCCGTGCGGCCACGACAACTCCGAACTTAGAATATTTTCAGGGCGCCACAAGTCGCCCGTTACCTCACATCCATAGGTTGCCCGCTATCGACTGTTGTCAACAGCCCTGCAGCTTATCAGCACGCAGCACTTCATGAGATTGAGGGGTGTTTTATAGAGGTTTTTACCATCCTCACGATGTGGGCGGTGTACTCAATGCATTAGTCCACTGCAATTTACATGTCTCACTTTGAAATCTTACCCAAGATGAACCATTCAGTGTGTGGCCAATAATAGCAATTCAGAGGATAAAAAAGATTAATGTTTAAAAATCTTCCAGCATCGTGAATCTCAGTTCCCTGTGCTGTGACACAGAACGTTCCACTGCAGTGCAGTGCAGTTGTCGCTGAAGCATGCCCAGAGCTAACAACAACCGAGAACTAGTGACGCTTACCAGCCCCCAGCACAGAAACGGCGGGGTCAAGAGGCCCGTAATCAGCAAAGTATTGCTGAGCCCATGATAGGTTCTTGTTCGTTGCATTTTCAACTTTCAACTCGTATCATAACATTTTTAATGTTCAGATTTGCAAAAATTTTGTGTGTATGTTCGTTGTTAGCCCATAACGTTTGTAATAATGGAAGATGCAAGGCTTGCTTCTGTGTCTTGCGCATGTCAACAGTGTTAACTATTATTGAAATGTCAACGAAACAGAACTGCAGAGAGGAATTCCTCCATGTAGAATAGAGTTCTTGTTTTATTAGATTCTAAGTGCATTAGTCCACTGCAATTTATATGTCTCACTTTGAAATCTTACAAATGATGAATCATTCAGTGTGTGGCCAATAACAGCAATTTAAAGGACAAAAAAGATTAATATTTAAAAATCTTCCAGCATTGTGAATTGCTATAAATATGATTACAGGAATGGTCTCAAACGCTTAAGAACCCAAGAAACGGATGTTTTGCTTTAACAGGTATGTAAGTAACATTTTTTATGAGACTTTCTTGCCAGTAACTGTCAGTTTCTCAGGAATAACCAGACATAGCACAGTTGGAATGTACATCTACTCTAATCATCGGCGTTATTTTACTTTTGAATTTCATTTTGAGGTTTTCAAAGGAGATAACCCTATACCATGTTTTGTGCTATACCAATAGTTAGTTTCATGTTCAATGTATCAATTTCACGATAAATTGTAATGGTGGGGAACGAGTTATCATATACTGACATCAATCTCTTTTGTAAATGTGCCTCCATTCCGATCATTTACAAGCTTTTCGTTCTTTAATCACAGAGACAAATGTTAATAATTCATGCCCATCACCACCCAAATATTACAGTAATAGATAACCTTCTGCGGAATAGGAGGATCTGTCAAAGAGAAACGTTTTCAGAGCAATTTCAAATTTTATTTTGCTGTGTCACCCATTTTGTATCCATGGGTTGTTGTTTGTTGTTGTGGTCTTCAGTCCTGAGACTGGTTTGATGCAGCTCTCCATGCTACTCTATCATGTGCGAGCTTCTTCATTTCCCAGTACCTACTGCAACCCACATCCTTCTGAATCTGCTTAGTGTATTCATCTCTTGGTCTCCCTCTAAGATTTTTACCCTCCACGTTGCCCTCCAATGCTAAATTTGTGATCCCTTGATGCCTCAAAACATGTCCTACCAACCGATCCCTCCTTCTAGTCAAGTTGTGCCACAAACTTCTCTTCTCCTCAATCCTATTCAATACCTCCCCATTAGTTACGTGATCTACCCACCTTATCTTCAGCATTCTTCTGTAGCACCACATTTCGAAAGCTTCTATTCTCTTCTTGTCTAAACTAGTTATCGTCCATGTTTCACTTCCATACATGGCTACACTCCATACAAATACTTTCAGAAACGACTTCCTGACACTTAAATCTATACTCGATGTTAACAAACTTCTCTTCTTCAGAAACGATTTCCTTGCCATTGCCAGTCTACATTTTATATCCTCTCTACTTCGACCATCATCAGTTATTTTACTCCCTAAATAGCAAAACTCCTTTACTACTTTAAGTGTTTCATTTCCTAATCTAATTCCCTCAGCATCACCCGATTTAGTTTGACTACATTCCATTATCCTCGTTTTGCTTTTGTTGATGTTCATCTTATATCCTCCTTTCAAGACACTGTCCATTCCGTTCAACTGCTCTTCCAAGTCCTTTGCTGTCACTGACAGAATTATAATGTCATCGGCGAACCTCAAAGTTTTTACTTATTCTCCATGAATTTTAATACCTACTCCGAATTTTTCTTTTGTTTCCTGTACTGCTTGCTCAATATACAGATTGAATAACATCGGGGAGAGGCTACAACCCTATCTCACTCCTTTCCCAACCACTGCTTCCCTTTCATGCCCCTCGACTCTTATAACTACCATCTGGTTTCTGTACAAATTGTAAATAGCCTTTCGCTCCCTGTATTTTACCCCTGCCACCTTCAGAATTTGAAAGAGAGTATTCCAGTTAACATTGTCAAAAGCTTTCTCTAACCTATCCATTTGCCTTTTTAAATTTTCTAATCTACCTGCCCGATTAAGGGATCTGACATTCCACGCTCCGATCCGTAGAACGCCAGTTTTCTTTCTCCCGATAACGACGTCCTCTTGAGTAGTCCCCGCCCGGAGATCCGAATGGGGGACTATTTTATCTCCGGAATATTTTACCCAAGAGGACGCCATCATCATTTAATCATACAGTAAAGCTGCATGTCCTCGGGAAAAATTACGCCTGTAATTTCCCCTTGCTTTCAGCCGTTCACAGTACCAGCACAGCAAGGCCGCTTTGGTTAATGTTACAAGGCCAGATCAGTCAATCATCCAGACTGTTGCCCCTGCAACTACTGAAAAGGCTGCTGCCCCTCTTCAGGAACCACACGTTTGTCTGGCCTCTCAACAGATACCCCTCCGTTGTGGTTGCACCTACGGCACGGCCATCTGTATCGCTGAGGCACGCAAGCCTCCCCACCAACGGCAAGGTCCCTGGTTCATGGGTAAGTGATCAAAACTTTTGTTTGCAGCATTGTCAACGCACGTTCGTGCTTTAGACATCCTTATTGCAGCGTAATGAAATTCATTTTTATCTTCTGGTGTTATGTGCAATGGATTATTTACAACAACTGTATGAGGAAATAAGTATACTGTGAAGGAGATAGATTGCTACTCACATACTGAACAGTAGCCAGGTACCATGAACAGAGTGTTCACGTAAATTTTTAGCTAAAGCCTTCTCTAGAATGCAAGCAAAACAAATATACCCATTCATACACCTCCCACATATCACCCTATTTAACGTTTCATTATTAAAATAAAGTAATGCTATGATGTATGCTTACTTCATAAGTATTGATCAATTTTAGTTAAAGAAAGATAAATGAAATGCCAAACGAAATTTCAATGCAAAAATTGAAGATGTAATATATTCAAGACTCGCTGGTTAATAGATCTTATAAATAGTACAATTCCATTTTCCCATATAATTACATGTTATTTTTGGAAAAGAGAAATAGATACATACTTATTGTTGTCAGTGTGTATTAGAAGAGCTGAACAAGGAGATACTCTGCCCTAACACAAACTCTTTGACATAACTTTAACTATATCCCTTGTGTTATTTACGTTATGTAAAGCATGTGGAACGTGTTACTTGTTGCTAAGTGTGTGAAGAGCAGTAAAATTATCATCACTGGAAAACATTCATACTTTGTGCACCAAGAACCAACTAACATACACTAATAACTAATTAATTCAACAAAACCGATCTAACAATGTGGATAATTTTCGCTAAACTCAACGCTTGCATGTTTTGTACATACATCTAGCCAACACGACTCCCACATTGCTGCAAACAGTCAATAAACGTGTCCATCAGATGACGAAACGCTAGGCGGTTTGAAACCGATAATGGGGTAATAAAAATTGTACAAAACAAAGGGCGAGTGGTTGCAGTGATTCCAAGAAACCTTTATTCATTACAGTCGCAGTGATCCTCATCCATAACGGGTAAGGCTTTTTTTATCCGATTTCTATCCGTATACACTTGTGCACAGTATTTTTCGTTGTGACAGATCAGCTTTGGTGGTAGTGAACCTTACGGACTTAGTAATATCCTGTGAGTCACATCCGTTATTAAGATCAGTATTAACATATGCCGGCAGCTACCATTAGCCCCACTATACACAAAAATAGTAACTGTGGCTGTCCTTCAGTACATGGCGTCATTGTACTGATACGTATTATGATCTGTCATGAGACAACATCGAAGCTCACGTGCGATCGTTTTGTATGGACAATCATTTCTGAATACACAGATCTTACGCACTGTCTTGTCTGCTCAGTTAAGTGACGAGTCTAGGTGGAGCCTGCACTGTCCGGCGTTGCTTTCTCTCCTACAGGCCCCATTCTTGCTAGCGTCTGCTCACAGTGTGTTATTTCTACGGGTCTGTGTCTAAAGGGTGGAGTCTTCTCAACTCTCCAAAAGTCATTCATATATATATATATATGAAGTTACATAAGTCTCTTCAAAGGTTCTGCGAAAACAGTCTTCAGACAGGTAGTCTACAAACATTTAGTGAATATGTTTGACTAAAATACAACAAATAATTGAATCTTATCTGAAAATAGATTCATTAAAAGGGAACAAAAACAATTTAAGCTCCTTGATAAGAATCCGTCACTTGTTGGGCAGTGTGGTTCGGCCGACGGACCGAATTTACTTATGGCAGGACCGATACGTTCCTAACCACACTCCTTTTCTAAGCAACCAATGGGAACACGCCCCAAGGCATACAATGATAGCCTGATGAACAAAGAGGTAAATGTTAAGTAAGACGAAGATAACGTAAGTAATCAGATTAAACGCTGGCATTGCGGACAAAAAAAGTTATGAAAAGTTGCTAAAAGATAAGGTAACTGACCAAGGCAACCACACCTCACTTACACCCGATAGTGGAGAAGTTCCGTGGCCAACCGACATTCAGCTTCAAATCACGCCACGAGACGGAAATGGTGAAAACTTAACGGATGAGCGGGACAGAAAAGATAAGTGGAATGAAGACGCGGCCGGTTGGCTGATGAACCTATGTGAACCCAAGCTGGGCTTGGAGGTATAACCCACTAAAATACATGCAACAAGATTCGCCCAGGTAAGGAGCGTAATAAGCTTACAGGCTCAAATAACTGAAAAAGCGGTTTGGCAATTTAATGCACAACATGTCAAACCAAAAATACTTTGAATGTCCTATAAAATAACACATTAAACATTAAAACAATTTGTGGAACCTCAATAATTTAAAACACACCGTCAAAGAACAACTCAATGTCAATCACCAAATGGAAGCTATCATGTTTTGATAGGTGCAACACGTTCTTCAAATTGCCTGGCCAGTGCAAGAACAAATAACAACAGAAGGCTGAAACGAATCCGATATAAAAGCAGCAAGACACAAACACGAGCAGGAAAAGAATCACTCGCAGCAGAGAGCAAAATCAGTCTTTACGAATGCCGTGGAGTCTCGACACCGATGAAAGGAAGTAAAAATAGCTCAACAATCATACAAAGCCACTGTGCGATGACAAACAGTGGAAAATCTGGAGCCGCCAGAAGATGTGTGGATCATTACGACCCAACAGTCGCCTCCAGACCTAGTATGCCAAAGAAATAATGTAAACATTTAGCTGTTTACTTTTTAAACATTTTCTCAGTTACCCCTGTAACTGTTTATCTATAACCCATCTGCCATTTACCCATTTACCTCCCACCCACTTCCAATTTATCAATTTACCATTTACCTGTTGGCTATTTAGTCATTTATCATTTATGTGTTTACCCAGCACGGCTTACCATTTACCCATTTCCTGTTTAAATTTAGAAAAAATGTTCAAATGTGTGTGAATTACTAAGGGACCAAACTGTTGAGGTCATCAGTCCCTAGACTTACACACTACTTAAACTAACTTAACTCTAAGGACAACACTCACACCCACAGCTGAAGGAGGACTCGAACCTCCGACATGAGGGGCCACGATTAGTAAAATGGCGCCTCTTACTGTGCAGCCTCTCTGTGTGGCTTTACCATTAGACCTGACCCCTATTAATTTTTACCATAATCTATTTACTGTTACCTATTTACTATTTACAGTCTACCCGTTTAATGTTATCTGCTTACCATTTACCATTTGCTATTTACTGTGTACTATTTGTAGTTCAAATTACCTATTTACTATTTCCCATTTACTGTTTGCTGTTTCCCATTTACCATTTGCTATTACCTGTTTACTGTTTAGTCATTTATCTTTTACCCATTTCCATTTACCCACTACTGAGCACTCATTTAGCTGTTTGTCATTTACCCATCTATTTTTTACTCATTTACCATTTACCCATTTAGGTTTTACCTATATACTATTTACTGGTTACCATTTACCCATTTACCATTCAAAATTTACTCATTAACTATTTACCAAGTATTTGTTTCCAGTATACAGATTTATCATTTACCCCTTTACCATTTACCTATTTACTGTTAATCCATATATGAGGCGTCTAGATGCAAACTGCTGTAGATCCACTTTTCCTCCAAAATGAGTTTGTGCAACCATTGTGCTCTCTGTACTGTCTTCTATCGATTACACTTTAAAAACATGAATAAAACTGCTTTTTTCTGCTCTAAAATGTACCTCGAAAACCGTCTACAGATGCAAAACTCTGTCTTTCCACTTCTAGTTGCAAAGCAAAACTGAGTGAATCCATTGTATGATAAAGAAGCAGAGCTTGTTGTATCCTTATCATGCACCATTATTAAAAAGGTTTGAAGATGCAAAACTCACTTTGTACACATGACGTATTTTGTCCGAATATTTTCCCAGCTTATTACTTCATAAACTTTACTTTTGAGCCTATGGTGGCAATTTATCAAGTTGTCCCTACTGCAAACTAATGCGAAACAAAAAACAGTAACACGTCAACTGTTACCTAGCCATATTGGCGAGTTTTTCTTGGCTTGGCTTGTTTGTGAGTGCATGGAGAGCGTTTGTGGTTTTGTTGTTGGATAAAATACGAAGAGTGCTTTATCATTTCCTCCATAATCATGGATGTTACTGATGAAAGACATGTACAATCAGTTCCAAAAGGAAAAGGCCATAAAAAATTGGCCAGTCCTTCTGACTGGAAGAGGAACAAAGCAAAACGCATGAGGTAAGATTTAGTTCTCAACCCTAGTATTTTGTGCTATTGCACTGCATGGAAATAATAAGAACTTCATTACCAGCATTTCTGCAAACAGTAAGTTACAGTGTGATGTTTTAGGTTTATGTTAATATAAATTATGGTCAATTCATATGGCTGCAGTCCGGAACGATTTCCTTGAACTATCAGTGCGTAATTGATTTTATAATCATTTGAATAGGAAAACGTAGTACAGTATATGATTTTTAGTGCATGATCGTAGCTTTCTCCTTATTAGTACTGTTCTCTGCTAGATATTCCGCAAGTGGGTTTCCAGTTCATTCCCATTGCAAGCATGAAGCTTCATCGGTATACCAGTGTGCAAGAGTATCAGTGCAGAATATAAGGAGATCACATCAGGCCTTTTATAAAGTTGCAGAAAAAATTAAACAGGGCGAGTTTATAATTATACATACATCAGTCGAATCTCCAAGGAGGCATCGGATTGAAGCTGTAGATTCCAGGAAAAGTCATAAATACTTCAATCGGATACTATTTGCCCCATCTGAAAGTGGTAAACCAGACTCAGTTATTGCACATGTGCCAAAAGATGTTTACTAGTGTTCTTGGCATATCAACAGCGAGAATACAAAGAGTCTGTAGACGGTACTTACAGACAGGAGAAGCTCCAATTTAAAGACGAGGTGGAGACCGAATGGCGAATATTTATCAAGGAAAACGAGATGCGGTTAAGGAGTTTATTGAGAAGCTGAAACCAGGGCAATCACACTACATCCGTGGAAAAAACATCAGTAGACTCTTTAGAAGCTTTGTAAAATGTTTAATGTGGATCTAGAGAAAACTGTGGATAAAGTTACGTACTAGTTTTTCAGATCAACTTTTGTATCTGATTATAATATCAGTTTCGCTTCCCCAGCAACCGACTGTTCCTCAGTGTGCATCAGTTTAGAACAACAAATAAAACTATTCACCCAAAAAACTGGGGATGAGGTGAAGAAACAAGAATTGACAACACAACTTGGTTTACACAAAGCTAAGGCAAATGCTTTTTATGAGATACTGAAAGTTGAGGACAATGGTGAAATAGACCTGATATTTCACTGCCAGAAAAACCTTCCACTGCTCAAACTGCAAGATCAAAGTGTTTATTATACACATCAAAGGTACGTGTACAATTTTACAATCTGTCAAGGACCATCTGGTTCACGGCAAAACAAGGCGAACACATTTATATACACATGGAAAGAAATAGACTTTGCAAAGGGATCCAATGAAATTGTGTCTTGGGTACATCAGAGGTTAACATCTACAGGCCTAACTGATATCCATACCATCTGACTGATGTCAGATAGTTGTGGAGGGCAAAACAAAAACCAGACGATGTTGGGTATGCTATGCCACTGGCTAACACAAGAAGCTCCTGTCAACGTGAAACGAGTGAAGATACTCTATCCAATGGTTGCACATTCGTTTCTACCACCCGACAGAATTTATGGTCGAAAAGAAAAGGTTCTCAGGTCTAAAGTCACAATTACCTCACCGAGTGAGTACAATTAAGTGTTTGAGGACCACGGAGTAGTTTTGCAATTAGGAGTAGATGTCAGCAATCTGTATTGGAAGGATGCAGTTACTGATGTCATTAAGCCATCTCGTCAATGGCACTTCAGATTTGCCCCTGTAAAACGGGTTGTGATCACCAGAAGTAAACAAAGAAACGCACTAGGAAGGGGTGGAGTGGCTTATAGAATGGATGCTGGTGAACGAAGAGGGATATGCAGATGAGGCAAAGCCTACTCGTCCATGGAGCCAAACGTTATCAGAATTGAAAGATCCTTAAAGGGAGCTAAAGTGAGGGGTATTGTTTTCCTGCTCAAAAAGCATTTCGGGCACACTCCCGAAGAAAACGAAAATCTTGCTTTCTACAAGAATGTAATCCATTGTCAAGACAGCTGGGAACAATACAGATGAAGATTCAGACTTTGAAATTCATCCAGAGGAAAATGAGTTGCCAGTGTAATTTCGAGAGAATGAGACAGGACTTGAATAACTACTTTCAAACTATTGTTTAATGTCATATACTCTGTATTAACTACTTTCAAACTATTGTTTAACGTCACATACTTTGTAATAACATTCAGTTTTATTCATTAAATCTTTTGTAACAGTATTAAGGGGTCCTTTTATTTTTATGTAATCATAATATATACCCATCGATCTGCACAGAAGCATAACTCTGTAGATCCCTGGGAACAAAGGCAAAAATCGGTGAATCCAAATTATTTTAGATAATAACTAGCAAAATAAAAGCCGAATATTTCAGGTATTGTCATAAATGTACTCCTTAGGTAAGAATAAATGTATGGTGAAAAGGAATTTCAAATATCTGCCATATGAAGTAAGTAAGAAGATTTTTGCATTTCCTGAAAAAAAATGTTCTAGTATTTTGCTTCTGGGGGCCTCATATAGTGAACTCATCTACCATTTCATTTTCACTGTTAACCTACAAGCTGTTTACTCATTTGTCTTTTTCCTGTTTTCTGTTTACCATTACTCATACCCATTAACTGTCTATTATTACCCATTTAAAATTTACCATCACTCATTTAATGCTACTGATTTACCGTTACACATTTGCCATTATTGTTAGCAGTTTACCACGTAGCTTCACTGTTTACTATTACCCTCCTAGCAATTTCCATTTATCATATAGCACCATTCACACTGGTAAATGTACCAGTAACTGCTACACCATAGCAGGTGCTAGAAAATCTTAGAAATTTCCCTGAGCACGTTCTAGAAAATATCCAGTTCGAAGACAGTTGATTCCACTGTGTGACTGCATGATTTAGCATTATTGGCAGAAGAAGACAAGGGTCTTGAACTGAAAGGTAAAGTTACTATGCTACAATGCTCTCACTACAATATTTCAATGACTGAATGGGTGTAGTTGAAAGTATAGTTCCCTTATTTCTTGGATAACTGAAAGTACTAAAGAACCAATGTAATGACTGGTATTAATGTGTTGTGTGGACAGCACGTGTTAGCATTATCAGCAGAAGATGACAAACTTCTTTCACTCCAAGTAGCATAAGGATATTGCAATACGTGGCATTATCAGCAAAATATATCAACCATTTCGTACTGTAAGATAAATGTTAAATGGGTAATGTTAAATAGTAAACACTAAGTGGGAAATTAATAATAGGTGACAGTAAACAGTAAAAGAGTAACCATAAATGGGTAACGATAAATGATAAATGAGTAATGGTAAACAATAAATGGGTTATGCCAAATGGGTATAGAACAATGGAAAATGGGCAGCGGGTAACAGGTAAGGGTATATAATGAATGGTAAATGAAAACAGTAAACAGAAAATGGCAAATAGGTAACAGTAAATAAGTGACAATAGAGAGTAAGTAGCCAGTAGTAAACAATAAATTACTTTTGGCTAATGGGTAGTGGGGAAGAGCTAATGGATAATATGTAAAAGGTAGAGGGGTAATGGGTAATGAGTTACATGTAAGGGTTAGAGGCAAGTGGTAATGGTAGCAGCGTGAACACCCATATGGTAAAGGTTCCCAGTGAGAACCACACTGTCACTGTGACTAGCAAGAGCAACGAAAGCTTTCAAGAAAAGTCACAAAAACCTCTTAAAATGTTTTAATAAAGCTGGATAAAACATTACAAATAGTAGACTAGTTTATAAAGAGCAGATTGTTTATAAAAGCATTTTAAACTAGCATCGAATCAAAAATTATTTACACGAATTGCGAACTTAAATTGGTCGTTCAGCCCATGAGAAATCTAAGTGTGTCCACATTTGGCACGTGACACATTTAACACACACTTCTCCACAAGTGTCTTCAAAGAACTTCTCCTTGCCCAAGTTTGGTCTATCCCTGATGAAAACTTGGATCATTTCATGGGTGGAATGTGCTTTTACTGCAGGCTTTTGATCTCCCCACGCTTGCCCACTAACCATTCTCCAGCCCTTGATAAACTCAACGACCTCTTCTTGACAGCACTTTTGTCAAGTGATGTGCTTAGCTGATCCGTGCGGGGCGTTCAGTGAAGAGACTGATGCTTGCAGCTTTGCATCCCTGTGTACTGATCCTCTCCTTAATGTTGGGGAGAGGAGATACATCGGAAAGCTGTATTTGAAGTCCCCAAGGAACGCAGCGGTGTATGAATGAGGGCCCATACTTAACCAACACCCCCCAAGAAAGCTGACCCCTATCACAGATAACCTAAGTACGTGGGTGACAAAATACGTGTTTCTAAATGTTGCTTTGGATTCTACTTTCCATATACTACTGCAAAATTAGTTTGAACTAACCATAAGGATGTAAAAAGAAACCATTTTTTCACAAATCTATCAATGATTTGTAGTCTATAACAAACACCAGTCCGCACAATAACAGGCGTTGCATCCACTGTACCTAAAAGGAAACCTACAGCTGCTCACTGGTATCTTCTGTCGCCAAGTGGTACCTGACCACCAGCCTGCAGCACTTCCCGTACCCCTTTAGGGAGGGATACTCATATTTACACCTCTTCCCATTGTTGCACCTTCTCCTCAACGCTCTAACAACATTCACACGTTACACTAACCATTGCTGAACTGTTTAGAAACGGAGTAAATGTTATGACAACATATGTTATGATGTTGGCTGTCCTAATCAATGTTATATTGTACGATACGTAATCTCTATACAAAGTGTGTCAGAAACAGCTTGAAAAGCTTGTAAGGGTTTTGTAGCGTAGATTATGCTGGGAAATAATTGTTACGAAAGATATTAGATACACTGCGCCGCTTCCAAGTGAATTAGCTTTGAAGTTCGTCAATCCGGACGTTGCGAGCGCATATTAAGCGGCCAGCGAGAGATGGTTTTGCTAAACGTGTTCTTCGTTTGGTTTCCTAAAGCGGAACAAGACAGCGATACAAAATTGGACATTAGTCGGTAGTAAGGATCAAAACCGAGCCAAAAGCTCAGCAGTCTCTTCTGCTACTATTGACACTATGAGAGGAACTGACACTAACTGTATCCGGCGGGCCTTGTGCCTTTGCACGCAACGGCCTGATTGGTTAACTTCAGTTCTCATTAACTTGGAAACGGCACGACGCAACGAAACTTTTCCTTAAAGGTTAACTATCAGCACAACTTACCCTGCAACACCATTACAAGCTTTATAGACTGTTCCCGAACAAAACGTACAAAAAGAAATGTTCTGATTGATTCACTGACTAAGTATAGAAACTCGACATTTGGAAACCGTGTTTGATCCTGTACTGCAGGCTGGGAAGAGATTTTTCGAAACTCCACCCCTAAGGGAGTGAAATACGACAACTGAATGTATTGTAGGCATTGATTTTTTTAGCGAGATGACGGCATTGATCGACCTCTCAGCTGGCAAGATATTTGTGAAAGTAGGTGCTCAAGACATCACAGTAGATTTAATCACTGTAGTAAAGAGCTGTGAAAAGTTTTGCTAGGGAGTGAAGGTGAAATTCGTCAATGATGTTGCCCGGGAAAATGAGGATAATTTGAGGACTAATGTGCCATTTGTCATCAATGAGTAGGTGCATGAGTCTCTCTCCAAGTGTCACTGCGAACTCAACTAGGGAAAGTATTGAATGCCTTTATTACTGTTTTCGAAGAACGTCCTGGTATTATCAGCCAGTATGAGTGTTAACTTTCATAAAACCATCTGCCATACTTCCTACATTGATCTCAGGACAGAGTCTGACGATTAGAAAAAAGATCATAAACAATCATGAACATAAATTTAATGGTCAGAACACAAATCTTTGTTACAATTTAAATACATCCTTATACGGGAGACTGAATACCTAATTCTGGCAGCTACTTGCTAGCATATCCTGAATCTGGTAGAGTTAAGGGGCTGTATCCCTACCAAGATTTAAAAAAGTCCCACCAATGAGCTGTAAGCGTTTAGGGGCTTTATGCGCCATGCAGCAATATAATTAATTAATGGAATTTATTTTTGTGTTCGTAGTATTTAGTGAGCATATGCGTATTTGCTTCTTTCGTGTTAATCTAAAATACTATAGGCGAGATGCAAGTTACTGTTGGAACAATGTGGTTACAGTTAATTGAAAGTAAATGTTAAGCATTCTGAAGCATTTTATGTCATTGCTAACACCGTTAGGATGAATTAATTTGTGTATTTGTAGTTTGGGGATTCTATTTGATTTTTCTTAAAGAAGGGTTGATTCGATGAAATGTGTATATAGGATTACTGTCTTGTTTTAAATTCCATGAATTATTCCTGAGCCACGATACGCTACTGCTGTGTCAAGTGTTACTGGCTCTGTGCAGGAGTTCAACGTGTCGATGGAGGGAAAAAAAAGATGTTTTGCTTCTGACTCAGGACACATGCAAACTATGTGCACAAATCAGTCAGCTAAGATGAGGGAAAAGCAACTATAATTTTTTCTGTTGTGTGCAGAGGTGAAAACATTTTATTGTAAGTGGTTCATTGTAGCTTCTAATGTTTCATGTTGAGAAATGTCAGATCAGTGACATTAGCAACAATTAATTGGGCAATCGTTTAACTTTGGATGTTTTGTGGAGGACAATCTATTAAAATACGGTTCGTGAAGTGATTCCTAAAGACATTTTGACTCACTTTTTGGCATCGTACGACTCGTTGGCGTAATGGAGTGTGAACAGTGCAAATAAGTGCCTAGGCTGCTATACAAAGGCTTGATCCATAAGGTAACATCTGTTAGAACTCCTCCAAACTAGGATACTGCATCTTACGAGGCATGTCCTGTCCACATCGATGTGCTTGGTTGTCCATGAACATTTTCCATTACTGAAGTGTCACTCAATCAATCGAATGAAAACAGTTTATGGAACGTAGGGAACTATATGACTGTTATGACAGACTGTCATTTTAAGATATTTGAATCCAGCGTGACAGTGGCACAGCACTGTTCTGCTGAGTGGAAAATACTCGTTTGTGGATTGGTAGCTTGTGTGTAGATGCCAAGCACTTCCATGACACGACGCCAGCGTTACACCGCTGAGGTGGTTAGACTACAGCCTATTTGGTATTCGCCACCAGCTACTGATGGAGCTTATCGCTCGCTTCATTTCACAAATGTTAGACACAAGTACATCCATGGGCATTAAACTTTACTGTGGCTAAGGGAACATTGTCTACACGTTGAGTGCAACGCAGTTCAAAAACCAAACTAGGCAAAGGTGCCGTAATCAAATGCCATATTCTTTTCCAAGTGAAGATATAATTATATTTGAGTATACCCACTAGAACATACATTCTTGAGTAGCTCAAATATATTGTTCGCGTTCTTTTTGAGCACTTCTGGATAATAACGTTGTAAAATATCGAAATACTTTTTTCAAGAAGAACATTGTCTTTTATTGATGTAATCTTTGTTGCACAATCCTCCTACTTATTTGCATTTAGTAACGAGCTGAAAACACCCATGAGTTTTGTGCCTGTAAACAGTGAGACACAATAAAAACTTACTTAAATTTGTATGTCTCGTTATAGACAATAACTCTGAGATAATTTAATGAGGAGAATTATTTATTTATTAAGTAATTATCTGAAGCCCTCCCTTAAAGAAGGTTGTGTATCACACATTTCGCAGATCTGAGTTTTTACTCGAGTACAGTGGTACATCACATATGACGTGCTACCTTTGCAAACGATGTCTCTTTTTCTGATTACAAGTTGAGCTATTTATAGTTGTAAAGTTGGCTATCCTAGAAGAACATTGTATATCAATGAAAATGGCGGTAGTGGCTGACGTAAGTTTCATTTCAAAGGATATTGTATCGTTAAATAAAATCACAGAAAGGAAACAGATCAACCAAATTGGAAGCAGAATGTCAACAAAAACAGCAGAAACAGTAGAAAATTTTTGCATTTCTACAGCTGCTACAGACGTGCCTCAAAAACTACATCGAAAGTGGTGCGTATAAGAACGTTGTATTCTCATTATAACGTAAAAGTTGTACACTAGAATAATTTGTTTAGTCTGCCCGTTGTTTTGGGAAATAAACCTATACTCTCTTGTTTTGACAGGATATTTTAGAACAGTAGAGCGTAAGTTCATTGTTTTGGGGCACAGCTTTCTGCCTTGGGGCCGTACTTTTACATTAACATAGAAAAAAGAAGAGTAATTAATGTCATGATTACCTACGAATGGAAGCATGCAATACCCGAATCTTGTTTCATCTTTCCTTACAAAGTAAATGAGGCAGAGTGATTTTGCTGCTGTCAGTGTTCTTGGAGTAATTATGAAATAAGACCTAAAGTTGGAAAGCACTAGTTACAAGGTTGAGTATCAGTTCAGATGACCCAGATACATGGCATCTGTGTCTTACGTTTGTCATAATGTCATCCAACCTTGGGTATGTTATTCTCTGCTAAAAACGGATGAGAAAATCAATCTCAAGTGCGACCTTCTAAATACGTTGCAAGTATCAGCCGTGGTCAAAGTAGTGTCGTGTGTATTTGTGAGTGTATTATGTCGGAGCTAAGTGAAATCGATCACACGAAAATTGTTGGTGCTCGTGTGGTAAGTGCACACTCTGTTGTACGGTATAAAGAACTTCTTCCCCGAACTGCCAGGATAGTCAGAGCCTTGTAGAATATGAGTAAACATCTTAAAGTAACATACAGGCAATTTTATGTGAACTTATCTTATGACTGAAGAGTTCAATTTATTTTCCTTCTGTTTTTTTTTTCTTTACTTTCCTGGTGTTTCTTGCCCTGTATTGAACTAGTTCGTTTTAGTTTGGAAACTAATTAAATAAATGCATTGTACTATCTAAGTATGGAAGATAATATTCTCTTAACGTTTTCCATTTTTTATCAATGTAACCGAATATTAATATTTTTTATTTCATTTCACAATGAACTTTTACAGACTATGCAACCTTCTTTCACCGAAAACTACGTAAAAATTATGATAACTTTCTAAGTATTGTAATAAAACCTAAAAACGTGTTACTGTTCTATAATAAATACTCTATCACTTGTCACACGTTTCAAAATGTATAAGTAAACAATATGAAAGAAAACAACAGATATCTTTACTTCCTTAAAAATTATGATATTCTAAAGTGCAACCTTCATATAAACGAATAAGACGTCAAAAATTAATCAGCGGACGTCACAACTGGTGTATTATGTTCCTTCTGCCACATCTCTGGCAAAATTCAAATCTAGCAGTTAATCTAGACGTGAATATGAGAGGGGCCCTACGAATCAAGAAAACTAGCAAAAAAGCCGAAGCTCGATTCTTGCGGCATATCGAACGATAGAAATGAGAATTCAAGTCGTGTAGTGCGGCTTACGGGAGAGTGGGAAGTGATGGCAGCCCCTGGCCGTTACTCACTGAGTTATGACTCCCCGCTGGTTCCGGTATTGAGCTGCCCCCTGCCGGTGGTTGCCCTCACCAAGGGGGCGCTACAAGTAAACATTCGCCACACTCGTACGGCAACCATTCACTGGGGGACGTAAATGAACAACCCGCATCCCCTCCATCACTTTCACCTAAAAAGTAAAAATTTGCAAGTTCCAAAACATGTTTCACATACATTAAATTCTTCTCAAACTTCATCCTGTGACGTAATTCTTCATGATTCATGCAACAATGAAGGATGCATGTGCTGTAGCCTGTAAACTATTTAGCAACACAGAGGACTATAAACATCTTTTATTCGTAATTTGTTAGTAAAAGGCATGCTGGGTGGTTTTCTGTCCTTTGAAGGAAAGTCGGAGATGAGTATGAAGCATATCTTCGAAAGATTATGGGAATTAGATTGAAGTTCCGAATTTTTTCCTCAGGTCATATTTTGTGTGTTAACGATGTGTTGCATGCTTGCATTCGATTTTGCGAAAATTGCACATAAAAATGGTTCCAATGGCTCTGAGCACTATGGGACTCAACTGCTGAGGTCATCAGTCCCCTAGAGCTACTACTTAAATCTAACTAACCTAAGGGCATCACACACATCCATGCCCGAGGCAGGATTCGAACCTGCGACCGTAGCGGTCGCGCGGTTCCAGACTGTAGCGTCTAGAATCACTCGGCCACAACGGCCGCTAAAAATGACTAACACTTCATCAAATAAAAAGGAAGAGTGGTTTGATCTCTGTACTGTCTTCACTGACATTACTGATCTTTTCGTGTACATGTAGCAATCTACTGACTACTTCACTCACTCTATTTCAATGTATTCTTTATTGTGCTTGATACAGGTATTTCAGTCTACAGTAACCAACTGCCACTTCGGCCGGCTGCACATAAAAGATATAGTGTAAAAATGAAATGAAATTGTCATAAAGTGTACTATATGTTTCGATATGCAAATGAGCAGCATTTCAGCACAGAGAAGATAGGAGAAACGCCATCTGCAGTCTGTTCACAGGAAAATATTACGCAGTTAAATGTTTGTTGTGTCAAGATCAAGTCACATATCATGTAACAAGGAGCTGCATCTACCAGCATGTGATGGAATCTGACAGTAGCAGGACTGAAGTCAGTCAGAATTACAATTTATAGTTACACGGTATTGCTGCTCGCATTGCTCTCGATCTATGGATTCAGGAGGTCATACTCAACGTAATACATAATCTCGATGGTCCATACAAATGGTCCCTGAGTGGGCAGACATATTATCCCTTCGACTGTGAAGAATTGTACAGCTACATCTCCTACCATCGGTCAGGAAATTGTTTGCAGCAAGACAAATATCCACAAGTAAGTTATGATGACGTATGAAGTACCTCAGACTGTCAGCACAGCAATTGTTGTTGCAGTTTATCATGATGTGGCACCAGAGAGACGCGGCCTGATGCTGGAGCACCCAGTGAGAGGCACCACAAAGAATTTTGAGACGAGTCCCAGTACTGCGAACAACATCACGATGCACATATAGGTGCGTGGAGGTTCTAAGCAGAGCAAACGTTGCCACATTGGGTCCATCACACAGGTCCAGCATCCGACGAGACGGTATGCTGTGCAATTTAGCCTCTAATTTGGACAGCAGCAGCAACAAATCTGCTGTGGTATGGTCGGTGGTTGTGCCCATCTTCAAAGACTCCATGATTTTGCAGCAAAATACCACACCACTGCCTGTTGTCCATGCTGTCCCGACGTGTTTCGATTCAGAACTCTCACCCACTGATAACATGTAGTCATGGGCTGCTGAGGATCCGACAAGCAAGTACACGCCAGCCACTATGATTGATTTACGCTGGCACAGAGATGAACCAAAAGGGAATGAGCGAGGCCTGCCTGCATCCTTGAACTGACCTCAGGTCACCTCAATGTTGAAACGGGTTAGGGCCATTGTTGCTGCCAGAGGAGTCAGTACTGGTGCTCAGCTCCACAACCCCCACAACCACCTATATACTTAATCATGTATACCTGTTACTTGATTGCACCCGTGATCTAGGGGTAGCGTCTTTGATTCATAATCAAAACGTCTTTGGTCCCGGGTTCGATCCCCGCCACTGCCTAACTTTGATAAATGATCAGCATTGGCGGCCGAAGACTTCCGGCATAAGAAGTCAGCCTCATTCTGCCAACGGCCTTGTCAAAGAGGGCGGCGGAGCGGATAGAGGATCAGGGCGCTCTCTTGTCCTAAGGGTGAGAAATTGCCCCTAAGGGTGGAAGAATCAGCAATGATCAACGACATGAGGATGCAGAAGGCAATGGAGACCACTGCATTAAAGACACGTAACGTGTATCCACAGGACATGTGGCCTGTATTTGAAGAAGTGTCATGATGACCTCTCCATTGGCAAAAGATTCCGGAATAGTCCCCCATTCGGATCTCTGGGAGGGGACTACCAAAGGGGAGGTTACCATGAGAAAAAGATTGAATAATCAACGAAAGGATAACATTCTACGAGTCGGGGCGTGGAATGTCAGAAGCTTGAACGTGATAGGGAAACTAGAAAATCTGAAAAGGGAAATGCAAAGGCTCAATCTAGATATAGTAGGGGTTAGTGAAGTGAAGTGGAAGGAAGACAAGGATTTCTGGTTAGATGAGTATCGGGTAATATCAACAGCAGCAGAAAATGGTATAACAGGTGTAGGATTCGTTATGAATAGGAAGGTAGGGCAGAGGGTGTGTTACTGTGAACAGTTCAGTGACCGGGTTCTTCTAATCAGAATCGATAGCAGACGAACACCGACAACGATAGTTCAGGTATACATGCCGACGTCGCAAGCTGAAGATGAACAGATAGAGAAACTGTATGAGGATATTGAAAGGATAATGCAGTATGTAAAGGGGGACGAAAAATCTAATAGTCATGGGCGACTGGAATGCAGTTGTAGGGGAAAGCGTAGAAGAAAAGGTTACAGGAGAATATAGGCTTGGGACAAGGAATGAAAGACGAGAAAGAATAATTGAGTTCTGTAACAAGTTTCAGCTAGTAATAGCGAATACCCTGTTCAAGAATCACAAGAGGAGGAGGTATACTTGGAAAAGGCCGGGAGATACGGGAAGATTTCAATTAGATTACATCATGGTCAGACAGAGATTCCGAAATCAGATACTGGATTGTAAGGCGTACCCAGGAGCAGGTATAGACTCAGATCACAATATAGTAGTGATGAAGAGTAGGCTGAAGTTAAGACATTAGTCAGGAAGAATCAATACGCAAAGAAGTGGGATACGGAAGTACTAAGAAATGACGAGATACGTTTGAAGTTCTCTAACGCTATAGACACAGCAATAAGGAATAGCGCAGTAGGCAGTACAGTTGAAAAGAAATGGACATCTCTAAAAAGGGCCATCACAGAAGTTGGGAAGGAAAACATAGGTACGAAGAAGGTAGCTGCGAAGAAACCATGGGTAACAGAAGAAATACTTCAGCTGATGGATGAAAGGAGGAAGTACAAACATGTTCCGGGAAAATCAGGAATACAGAAATACAAGTCGCTGAGGAATGAAATAAATAGGAAGTGCAGGGAAGCTAAGACGAAATGGCTGCAGAAAAAATGTGAAGACATCAAGAAAGATACCATTGTCGGAAGGACAGACTCAGCATACAGGAAAGTCAAAACAACCTTTGGTGACATTAAAAGCAACGGTGGTAACATTAAGAGTGCAACGGGAATTCCACTGTTAAATGCAGAGGAGAGAGCAGATAGGTGGAAAGAATACATTGAAAGCCCCTATAAGGGTGAAGATTTGTCTGATGTGATAGAAGAAGAAACAGGAGTCGATTTAGAGGAGATAGGGGGTCCAGTATTAGAATCGGAATTTAAAAGAGCTTTGGAGGACTTACGGTCAAATAAGGCAGAAGGGATAGATAACATTCCATCAGAATTTCTAAAATCATTGGGGAAAGTGGCAACAAAACGACTACTCACGTTGGTGTGTAGAATATATGAGTCTGGCGATATACCATCTGACTTTCGGAAAAGCATCATCCACACAATTCCGAAGACGGCAAGAGCTGACAAGTGCGAGAATTATCGCACAATCAGCTTAACAGCTCATGCATTGAAGCTGCTTACAAGAATAATATACAGAAGAATGGAAAAGAAAATTGAGAATGCGCTAGGTGACGATCAGTTTGGCATTAGGAAAAGTAAAGGGACAAGAGAGGCAATTCTGACGTTACGGCTAATAATGGAAGCAAGGCTAAAGAAAAATCAAGACACTTTCATAGGATTTGTCGACCTGGACAGAGAGTTCGACAATATAAAATGGTGCAAGCTGTTCGAGATTCTGAAAAAAGTAGGGGTAAGCTATAGGGAAAGACGGGTCGTATACAATATGTACAACAACCAAGAGGGAATAATAAGAGTGGACGATCAAGAACGAAGTGCTCGTATTAAGAAGTGTGCAAGACAAGGCTGTAGCCCTTCGCCCCTACTCTTCAATCTGTACATCGAGGAAGCAATGATGGAAATAAAAGAAAGGTTCAGGAGTGGAATTAAAATAAAAGGTGAAAGAATATCAATGATACGATTCGCTGATGACATTGCTATCCTGAATGAAAGTGAAGAAGAATTAAATGATCTGCTGAACGGAATGAACAGTCTAATGAGTACACAGTATGGTTTGAGAGTAAATAGGAGAAAGACGAAGGTAATGAGAAGCAGTATAAATGAGCACAGCGAGAAACTTAACATCAGGATTGATGGTCACGAAGTCAATGAAGTTAAGGAATTCTGCTACCTAGGCAGTAAAATAACCAATGACGGACGGAGCAAGGAGGACATCAAAAGCAGACTCGCTATGGCAAAAAAGGCATTTCTCGCCAAGAGAAGTCTACTAATATCAAATACCGGCCTTAATTTGAGGAAGAAATTTCTGACGATGTACTTCTGGAGTACAGCATTGTATGGTAGTGAAACATGGACTGTGGGAAAACCGGAACAGAAGAGAATCGAAGCATTTGAGATGTGGTGCTATAGACGAATGTTGAAAATTAGGTGGACTGATAAGGTAAGGAATGAAGAGGTTCCACGCAGAATCGGAGAGGAAAGGAATATGTCGAAAACACTGATAAGGAGAAGGGACCGGATGATAGGACATCTGTTAAGACATGAGGGAGTGACTTCCATGGTACTAGAGGGAGCTGTAGAGGGCAAAAACTGTAGAGGAAGACAGAGATTGGAATACGTCAAGCAAATAATTGAGGACATATGTTGCAAGCGCTACTCTGAGATGAAGAGTTTAGCACAGGCAAGGAATTCGTGGCGGGCCGCACCAAACCAGTCAGTAGACTGATGACCAAAAAAAAATCCCACCATGTGGTGGACCCTTCCTCCCCCTCCTCCTCCTCCCCCTCCTCCTCCTCCCCCTCCCCCTCCTTATTTTTCATCCTGGTGCAGTTGAGAGAACTCGCTTATGGATTATACAGCTCTTTAAGAGAAATCTTGTGTTTCTACAGGAATTTGTGAGGTATCAGTATCAAAGAGCTGCGCCACTTGATGTTTTGCCCAACAGGAAGTAAACAGTGGGGCAAGTGGGTGGGTACGGGGGGGGGGTGGGGGCGACTGGAAGGAGGATACGTGGGGAGATGGCTTCTCACAGCATCCTATGCTGGTGGTAATGTGGACTAACTCAGTCGTTATCTGCACAGCAGAGCGAGCACATAGAGCAGCTGCTTCCACTGACCTGGTATGGAAGATGCATGTTTTGTAACACAACAACAAGTGATGCTGGTATCAAAGGGATGCGGGCACCTGATGCTTTGTTCGACAGGAAGTAGCCCCTTGAGAGGGGTTGACGCACGTGTGGACGTCCAGTCTTGCCGTGGCTGGAAGTCATGGCACGTCAAGGTGATGCAGCTGGCGTTTGTGTTCGCGAAGACTCAATGTGGCAGCCGGAGCTCCCCCAGGACATCTGCCCTGCTGGTGGTGCAAAGACGCAGTCACAAGGTTATTAACAGTGTAAATACTATCGGTGAGTTATGTTGACGTCGATTTCGTGACATTATTTCTTGTGTGTTCGGAAAAACGTGTCGCAAACTGTGTAAATATTCCACACATTGCCTTGTGAGCCACAAATTGTTCACATAAACAATATTCCACACACTGCAATCAATTTCCTGATAAAATCTTGAAAAAAATAAATAAACTATATTGTATACACTGACTTATATCCCCAAAATCGTGCTAAATAAAAAAAAAAAATATTCCACATATTGCCTTGTCTGTCAGAAATTTGCTAAACAATTTTCCCTATCTTGCATTTGATTTCCCGCCAAATAGCCAACCAACAAATATTTCCAGAATGGGTGGAGCAGTAACCACCAATAGGATGTAAGGAAACTGCCTCATGAGTGGATACAGATTTCATTAATTTGATAGAATGCAGGGGGACAGGGGAAAGTGACATAGAACTGAACAATAGGTTAATGAGAGGGGAGAGGGGGAGGAATGGGGATTTCCCAGTGGGGAAGAAGTGGGGTGGCAAAGTAAAATGGCTCAGAACTCTCATTGAAAAGTGCACAAAATTGAAAAAGTGACATAGTAGCAGCTGGTGAAGGGGAAGGTGGAAGGGGCCATGTGCCGGGTGCGAAAACCTATGACATCAGGGGAGTGGTAAATTAATTGATAAATTAATTAATTAATTAGATATCAGTTTGATATAAAGTACCACAGAACACACTTTACCCTACTACGTCTGTCACGTACTTGTGTTAATGCACTCCAGCTCACTTCCCTCTGAAGGAGCTACTCAAAGATAACAGCCTGGCCAGGACTGCAGGAAACGCATCAGAATCAAAAACCTGAGGCAGAAGCCTCCTGCTTGGCTAAAACAGGGAGCGAGATGTCTATGCTGCATGTCTAACCCACGAGCAGAGACAATGCCTGCACTTCCTACAGCACACGACTGCCTTGGCGATCACAGTCGCTCTGCTTAACGCTGCATACACTGGTTGCTCCCTCTGCTTAAGGAAGGTAAACACGTACCTGCGAATCTAGCTAACATGTGGAACACTGACACACATTATCGACGACTATCATTTAATAAACTTGTTGCAGTTGTTAGTGAAGGTAATAAATAATCTATAATTTTCCCGAAAGAAACTGTTTTTAAGTTACATAAGGCGTCCATATCGACAACTTTTCCTCTAAATAAAAATTCAACTCAACTTCCTGTTTTCATATCTGTTGAAGATATAGTATCCTGAAATCACCTCCTCTATATCGTATATTATCGCAAGAAACAGTCATGACTCCTTTGAAAATATAGACATTGAATCTGGGATCAATAATAGTGAGACAGCTCTGGCAACAATGATTACCGACACGGAAACGTTCAGTAGGCTGCAAGGTAGTGACAGGAATATTTCCGTGGTGGGAAGGCAGAAGCTGGGTGTGTTCTGCCACGTGGGAACATCTAAGAAACTATTTCGAGGATGAGTAGCTGCTACTCTGTCGAAGACCAACGTTGAAAATGCAGTAGCGGTGCACTGACTGTATACTGTCCATTGTATTCTTGAAACGAAGTCTCAGACGTAGAGTGAAGTAGTGGCGGATGGACAGGAAAATGTCCTGCGCGACGAAAGCGCCACGTAGTCGAGTTTAGTAATAAGTATTTCATCTAAGTAACAGTAAAACAGACTTCTGTTAATTATGTACATTATGCTTGAAAACGCCGAAACAGAGACACGCCCCACCTACAGAATATCTGCAAACGATTCTCAGAATTCTTGCTGTTATCATGGATGACCTGATAACGAAGTAATTTCAGACATTTCACGCCAATTAAAGCCTTTGATTGTTTGCTTTTGTCTGCTGTGGCATTTGCCTTGCAGTGAAAGGGGCTAACAACATCGAAAGATGGCCTGTGCGTCTTCAGCAGCCGACACAGACAACCCTCACCCCCTGGTATAGCTGAAGTGCTCGCTAACGACTTCGTTTACAAGAACTCAGAAAATACTTGAGACTGTCTTACTGAGAGAGAACTGTCGTCCAGCTAACAGACAGAGCGGAAAATTCTGCAATAGACCTTTCACTACCATAGACGACCTGCGGCCTTAAAGAAGTGGCAGATTCCTTCCCTACGTACACAGTGCTACTGTAAATGATTCATTCGTAATGATTCATTCGTTTTAAAATATTTTCCAAAGTATTACATGTGCAAGTATTATTGGTGCATGAATAGAGCCGTAAACCCACCAAGTTTAAATTTTACACTCAACAAATGTTATATGAGTGCCCCTCTAGTAACACGACATAGATCTAAGTGGCAATAAAGTTCGTTACATATCGTCTACATCTACATCTACATGATTACTCTGCTATTCACAATGAAGCGCCTGGCACAGGGCTCAATGAACCACCTTCAAGCTGTCTCTCTACCGTTCCACTCTCGAAAACGCGGGAAAAACGAGCACTTAATTTTTTCTGTGCGAGCAATGATTTATTATATAATAACATCCTGTCAATGATCATCAAAGCTGCCTTGACGAATTCTCTGAGCTGTTCCAGTGTTCTTAGCAGTGGGGATACACGGTCCTTAATGTACTACTAAGAACGAAGTCACAAGCCGTTAGGTCAGACGGCCTGGGAGGCCAAAGGAACAGCGCCACATCATCTTCACCATTACACCCAATCCATCAATGTTGGTCGTTTAGGTAGCGATGAACATCGATGTTCCAAAGAGTGTGTGCTCCGTCTTGATGGAAGATGAAATTCTCATAATCAGCAGTCAATTCTGGAGAGAATGTAACTGCAACGTATCAAAGTAAGGAACACACGTCGTAGTCTTCTCAAAGAAGAAAAGCGGCCCATACTCCTACATCTCTGACACTGCACAGAAAAGACTAACCTTAGTAGAAACTCGTTCATGCACCACAGTTTCATGAGGATATTCAGTGCTCCACACTCTCACATTGTGGCAGTTAATCTTTCTAGAGAAATGGAATGTTGCTTCGTCGCTTAATATCAGCTTGGAGGGGAAATATTCAGCCTCAAGTGCTTTCAGCATTGTGGGGCAAAACTGAGGGGGCCATTCATGGACTTTCGGTTTAATTGTTGGAAGATATGCAGACGGTACGTTTTGAAATGTAACCGCTGTTGCCAAATATTCTTCAGATTTATAAGAGATAATGATTTGTTTTAGTAGTGTGAATAAATTTCAATTTCTTCTAACGCATGAAGAAGTAGCCCTTTAGGTGTATTATGTAAAATTTTCATGTTGCTAAAAATGCGACCACAGAGTGATTTTGTCCAGCAAGATGGTGACCAAACAAGGATTTGGTACATGCAGTACCAGTAGTATACTCTCTAAAATTTATTAAAAGGTTACAGCCAGTCTGTCTAATAAATTATTTATTGGAGTCGTTGCACTATATTTTGTAGATGCCAGAATTTAGGTATTTCTTAAATTCACCACCTGGATGATTTAATTTTTTTAGTAGATTGTTAGTAATTGTTTATTTAGTCTGAAATAAGTCTCATGCAAGTCATTTTAGTAAAGCTCTTCTATTGGAATCTGTAACACTGTCATTTCATTGTTGTAATTTTTGATTTACAAAGTCGACTTGACTAGCACTAAGTGATTAATAATGGAATTTCGTTTTAAAGTATCAGTTTCTCTTTGGTGTGCATCAGCTTGAAGATGTAATTGCAATGACCTGTGTATCATTGTTTTGAAGAAGATTTTTATTTTTATTTTAGTAGGATAACATGAAATGGAGATAATTGTTATAGCCATTGTTTTTGGTTTTCTGTAAACATAGATACAGTGTTTTCCGTTTTAATTTGACATTGTAAGATCTGGAAAATTATTATTCTGTTGGCTTTTATCCTCTACTCTGAAAGAAAGTTAAGGATTTACGTTATTTAAGCTGGTGGTGAGGAGATCAATTTGGTCCTTTGAGCCTTCATGTAATAACAATGTCTCATCGACATATCTTTCGTAATAAAGAAATTTATTGGTTATTTCTGCTTTATTTCCGAACAACTGCAGTTCAGCATGATTTACAATATCAGCAAAGTGCCAGCACTTGATTCTCTATAGTAAGATCATCCTCTTGAATAGAGTATTACCGAATGAAAAATAAAAGAAAGAGTAATTTCTAATAGTTCAACGAATTCAATTATCTCTTTGGTGCTCATAATTTTGTGATGAGTTAAGTTATCTTTGACGATGGTAATAATCTCTTGAATAGGTATAGTGACATAGGTATGGTGACATTTAACAATGGAAATCTGGTATTGTCTGGAAATGCTACATCAAAAATTGAATTGGTCAACTCATAACTGCTTTTAATACTGAAACTTTCTGCATAAACATAAAAAGGTTTTAAGATTTCGATCAGTTTCTTATTTAGGTTACAAGAGGGATAGTTAATGTTATTTACAATTGGACAAATCAGTAAATTTGGTTTATGTAATTTAAGTTGTGATCTCAGCCTAGATAATTTAGGATTAATAACGTTAAGTGCTGCTTTCATTTCATGCGAAAACAAAAAATTATTCTCATCAATAAATTTTTATTAGTTTATTTTTTAAAGCCCTTAATATATTTATTTGACTACAGCTCTGTAAAGAAGCTGTTTCTTCTTTATTGTAAAATTATTGTACATAATTTAGACGTTTTATTTACTGATAAGTATATCTTTTGCACATAATTCTCTTGACTTATACGTGATTGGCTAATGCTGACATCATGCTGTCAGCTGTAGGTGGAGTCTCCAGTATTTAAGAAACAGCAGCACTGCTCTCTCCAACAGATGGCTACTGTCATTCAGCCGTTCCAGCTCCATATACAGCCGTTGTTCATCAATATGAGTAAATCTACGTTTTGCAATTTTATAGATAATTTTTAGTTCTTTTAATGCTTCCCTCTAATTTATTTCCTGTATTACACTACAGCTGCAGGTCTGAAGATGTTTGTGTATGGATCGAAACCAGTCACCTTTTAAGAAACGTGCCTTCGATCTAGAGTATTATAATTACTTTCATAGAAAGCATTTCGGATCATACTGCATTTACTATATTTATTTATAGATAAACTAGAACACCAGTTCGTGTGCACTGATTAAAACAAAGTATGGTGAGGGTCTCAAAATATTGCAACACAGCACCTTTAGTCTAGAAGATATTTTACGACTGGATTGGCACTTCTATCTGATTGCCAAGTAAAACGCGGCTAGCTTCGTGTCACATGCACTTACAACCTCAATGACAGGCACAAAAGATTTTTAGAAGATTTAACTCAGCAAAATACGTTATTTGAAAAAAAAAATTCCTACGGAAATATATTTCTGTTACAAATCTCTCTCACTAAAGAAGGCCGAGGTTCTCAAATAATTTACAGTCATGATGGTACATATCCCTCCTAGCTCCTGATACCGGAATTTATATTTTCCTACGAAAGAAGTCACATTGTTTTCTTAAGAAAAGATCGACTGCTTCTTAAGAAGATTTTATTTTGAAGAAGGGCTTTTACTTTTTTTAAGAATAGTTTTCAAGAATTTTTCCGAGAAAATTACTTGGTATTTTTCAAAAAGAATTTTTTTTTTTCAAGGAGAACATTTATTGGTTTTACCTATCCACATGATTCTTCTATTCGTTTCCTAGATTAGGTTATTGATTTGTTTCTCATGAAGAATTTTCTCACGAGAACGGTTTTTGCAGTTCAGAAAAAGTTTCAGAACAAACAAATCACAAGGCAGAGATATAATTCTCGGTATTTTAAAATCGTTGTGGGAAGTCGCAACCAAACTATTATTCAAGGTAGATAATGGGATTTATGTGACTGCAGAAATACCATCGTACTCTCAGAATAAAGTCCTACGCACAATTCCAAAGATACAATGGGTAGATAAATGAGAAAACTGTCAACCTATGAACTTGAACTCTCGTGGATTAAAACTATTGACATGGAGAATGCAAAACAAAACTGAGGATCTTTTAGATGAGAATCATTTTAGATTTGGGAAAGGTTAATGCCATTTGCATTTCTGACGTTGACCTTGATAATGGAAGTAAGACAAAGCAAGACGCTTTCGTTGGATTTGTCTCTCGGGAAAAATATTTTCGAGGAAATTGATGAGAAAGCAGACTAGCACAGGGAGAGAGGCCATTCGTGACCAAAAGAAGCCCCTACTCTCTAACGTAAGTCTTAATTGGATGAAATTTTCTGGAATGTACATCTACAGGGTGTCCCAGGAGGAATGGCCAATATTCATTCAAAGCAAAAAAGTCTTGTAAACATAGGCTCTGAAATGCGTACCTTAAGAGCTGTGAGCACTTGTGCATCTTCGATACCGTGAAACGCATCTCTTCCAGTGAACAAGTACTCATACCTCTTGAAGTATGCGTTTTAGAGCTCATGTTTACCTGACTTATTGCTTCGGTGATCAATCTTCTCATATCCTTGAATATTGACTATTACTCCGGGGACACTATATATAGCCCAGCATTCTACAGAAGTGAAATAGACACTGTGAGAAAATCTGAAAAGAGAACTGAAGCTTTGAGATGTTGTGTTACAGAAGAAGGCTGAAAATAAAGTGGCCTGATGCGAGAAAAACTGAGGAGATTCTTCGCAGAATCAGCGAGGAAAGAAATATCTGGAGATGACTAGTTAGAGGAAGAGACTGGATCATGGAAAAACTTCGATGGTTGCGCTAGATGAAGTTGTAGAGATAAAAAATTTATCACCTAGGCTGGCTTCGTTGCAGTTTTCAAATCACGTGGCGAGATTTATTCTTCTCAAGAAAGAGAAATCCTCGACCTCAAAGACAGCCCGCGCGACCGCAGTACTTCTCGCTTTCGAGCGCACTCTGTGTCATCTACCACGTTCCAGCTGAAGAAGATTCACTTGATATATGTTTGTGCACCCGAAAGGGTTGACAGCTATATGCACGACGAGTCCATGATACTGTTGGATATGGTAATCTGATAAGTTACAGTATATCGATGTTCTGTTAATGTGATTCTGACGATGGATTAAGCCGAAACACGTATAGATTTTTAGCTTTTAAAGAGAATTACTCGATTACTGGGAGTCTTCCTATCGTCCCACGATGTATCGCTGCAAGATGGCGCATGTGCAGCTCCAAACCTGAGAAGAGGAAAGTGGGGACCGATAGTTGTGGACGGGCAAGTGAACGTGGTGCTTTGCTAGCGAGCGGATTGCAGCGCTTCATCGATGCTGAGTTTACGGCAGGCACGATGTGGTGTGGTGCTGAAGTATACTTTAAGACTTGTAGACAGTAGAGGAAGCCCATCAGTGTTGTGACATATTATTAAGCCGTCATGTCCTGGCTTCATGCAGAAACGACGCTCGGCGTGAAGAATGTTCCTTGTTGCAGCTGGCTAATTTGGAGGTTGTAACCGTACTGGGCGGCAGCATTTTGTAGCTGGATAGAGTAATGTACGATTAATGCTAAACTACTTAAGTTGCTGTCACATTGGGAAGGTGTTGTGCGCTGATGGGAAGTTCTTCCATGTTGTTGAACAGAACTGAGCTTTGCTTCGACGTCATGTAGGTGATCATCTGCAAGTCTGCCAAACTTCGTTCATTGCCTGTGCTTGAACCCATTTAGTGGAGTTTGCCCATCTGCTAACGACACTAAGCTTTATTAGCTTTATGTGAATTTGGTATGTCAGTGAGCTCGTTGCTGTTGAAAAATGGGGGTTTTACATTCATACGTGTGCTAAGATTTTGTGTGATTTTCATATTATTGGGTTTATCGAAACACGCTTCTGTTTAATAACCTTAAATTAGTAATCATCGACACATTAGCTTTTCACAGCAACGGTTCACTAATTGTTTGTTATCGGACTGCTATTGCCAAAGTGTATTGTGTCTTTATCACGGTATAATTATATATGTGTGGGTGTTCGGAGCCCATTTATCCCGGTATAATTATGTTTTTATTTTTATAATTATATATTTTTTTATTTTGGTTGGGGTGGCTTTAAATATTGTGGGCTAGCGTGAGACTTTTAATTAACTAATACCGCGATAACACTCGTACGGACATCAGCTGCCCCGAAGAACGTATGATACAATATTTTTTTAAACACAACGCGCGACTCACCGCCTTCTAATAAATAGTTTGCGTGAGCGCTGCTATTTGTAAAAGAAAATATGCGTATTCTTACGCAAACTGTAATTATTAATATAGGTGACAGGGGCTACTGGTTATTTATGTACCAAACTACATAAAGATTAACTGAGTTATTGCGGAATGTAATGATTTTCACTATTTCTTGTCCATTATTTGCAAGGCAAAACTGGAGAGAATTTCATCTGCCGTTAGGCGGCTAAAATGAAACATTCAGTGCTGTGAATTTTGATAAATGAAATCTATCACTACTGTCTTTTTAACTTTGAAATTAATGAAGAACAAAACTGAGAAGTCTCTATCATTTACATTTAATATTATGTCATGAAATTTCAATTAAATAATACAGTCAGCGTAATGGCCAACTAAATCCTGCTAGGGGAGATGAGCTCTCTGCACTACGAAGTTCTGTAAAAAATTTGTTAATGAGAATTAATGGTCGCGATCATGAGAGGTGCCAACTAAGTCAATAATACACACTTTCTAATAACAATTATAAGTATATTTTACTAAATTAGAACAAAACTTACATTAAATATTATCCAGCGCTACAATGGCGGCCTACCTCTAGACGAAACAAAACAGGAGAGCTTTCAATTAAGTAATTGTCTCTGGTCATGTTCGTTTCCATTACACAGATAAAAAGAATGTTCTTTTGCTTTTATATCACATCGCTGTTTGTGATTTTTGGTGGTATTATTTAATTTTTTTAATCTTTCTTATGCACCACTCACACATATACAGTCTTTTATTTAATTTTTTTTAATCTTTCTTATACACCGCGCACACATGTACAATCTTGAAATAATTTATAATTCACACGTCTCATAACAAAAGCTTCTTTTCCCTTTCTCCAAATGTCCATTTATGTGACTTACCGTCACATTTTTCAAGTAAAGTAACTGCCGAGAAATTTTGCGGCAGTTACTGACTATAGTTTACTTAATGTTGTGTTTTAAAGTTGGCGAACACTTGGATCGCCTAAATGTCGAATCGAGTTGATTTTAGGATCCGGCAGCAAAACCAGAAGAGTCTTTCAGATCCTCAATTTTCTTTCACACTCTTCTGTACGTTATTGTTGCCAGCAACTTGAAAGCATGAGCCTTAAACTGATTGTATGATAGTTCACGCACTTATCTGCTCTTGCCATTTTCGGATTGTGTAGGCGGTATTATTTAGAAAGTCTCGAGGTATGTCTTCGGACTCACAGGTTTTACGTACCAACCTGAGCAGTCGCATGGTTACCACTTTCCAGGACGATTTCAGAAATTAAAGAGGAATCTTAGCTTTCCCTTCCGCCTGATTTTAAAGTAAGTCTTCCAAGTTCTAGTGAACTGTGGCTCTAATACTGGATCCCTGTGTCCTCCATACCGAGTCCCATATCTTCCCCATCACGTCATCAGACGACTTCAACCCTCCGAAGGAAGGCCTACTTACTTATTTCACCTATACGTTCTCTCCTCTGCGCTGAAGAGTGCAGTTCCTATTGCTCTCTTAACACTGACGCCTTTGCTTTCAGTTTCACCTAGTTTTCTATAAGCTGAGTCAGTCGTTTCGAAACCACTTTTGTTTCTTCGATTTCTTGACATTTTTCTTGTAGCTATTTAGCCTTGGCTTCCCTGAAATTCCTATTTATCCCATTCCTAAGTGCCTTACATTTCTCTATTTCTGAATAATCTTGAACATGTTTCTACTTCCTTCTTTAGTCAATAAACTGAAATATTTCTTCTGTTACTCAAGATTTCTTCGTAGTTACCTTCGTTGTACCTATGGTTGTCTGTTCGACATCTGTGATGGCCATTGTTAGAGATGTCCGTTGGTCTTCAACTGAAATGCCTACTGTGGCGTTCATTACCGCAGTATCTGTAGCCTCAAATAACTCCAAATCCATCTCATCATTCCTTGTTATTTCAACATCTCACTTCTTTCCACAATAATTCTTCCGCAGAATCTCAAAACTCAGGCTACTCTTCATCGTTACTAAGTTGTGTGGATCACAGTTTAGTAATGATGAAGACTAGGCAGAAGTTTAATTGACTGGTGCATGTGTATTTGATCTTGGGTACGCCTTACACCTCTGTACCGAAGTTAGGAGTTTCTGCCTGACCATGATGCAATCCAGCTGGAATCTTCCAGCCTCTCCTGGCCTTTTCCAAGTATTCCTTCTAATCTTTTAGTTTTTGGAAAGTGTTTCCGCCACTATTAGCTGAAATTAACTGGAGCTCTCAGTTTGCCTTTTATCTCTCATTTCTACTACCAAGCGCATATTCTTCTATTCCTTCTCCTTCCACTACTTCTCCTTCCTGTCCTCCATGATTACTAGATTATTATTTACTTTTACGTACTGATCAATCAGTTTGATCTCATCATACAGTTTCTCATTGTCTACTTGCGATATGTAAGTGAACCATGACTATTGGTGTTGATTTGCTGTCGATTCTAATGAGAACAACCCTGCCACTGAACTATTCATAAGGATTCTTACATAAGTTATACCATTTTCTGCTCTGTTTGTATTAAGCTATGTTCTTCTGACCGGGAATAGTTATCTATTTTCCACTTCACTTCATTGATCCCTGCAACATCTAGGTTGCCTTCTCATTTACCTTTTCAGATTTTCTGACATCCCTACTACGTTCCAGCTTCTGATATACCCTTCTCCGCGTAGTGAAATACGTTAAAAATTTAGGAGACTGAGGAGGACTTATATTAACCGGTCACAAACTGATATTCAAACAGGTATCGATGGAAAATGCACAACGGTGGCCGATGGATGAATGTGTGACGCTGCAGCGCAATTTTACAGCACAACAGGCTAAGACGGTAAACTAGTGACATGTCGTTACCAGAGCATAAAGTCTTTATCAATGTACTCAACTGGACAGTAACTATGCCTCGCAGACAGACGAATGAACAATATACGCAGACCTCAGCGTTTGAGACAGGACACGTAGTTGAGATCGAAGAAGCCGGCTGGAGTGATCGGCGAACTACTCGACATTTGGAGAGGAGCGATGCCACTCTTCGACGATGTTGTCAAGAATGGGTGGACCATGTCCGAACACAGTCTCGAGAAGGAAGCACTCGGCCAAGAGATACGACAGAATCTGAGGACAAACCAATCGTGAAAGAGGCCCTCAGAGCCCCAGATTCGCCATTGTATCAATCCGTTGTGTAACTGGTGCTTGAATGAACATTAGGACCGTTAACAGGCGGCTGACAGAAACGGGGTCAAGCTTACGGCAGTGGTGTCGAGCACATTCGGCCTGACGTTCATTGACTGGAGTAGAATTGTCTTCAGTGAAGAGCCCTGCATCGAACTTAGCTCCGGTGAATAGGGAATACGTGTCTGTAAACGCCCCGGAAACGGCTTGAACAACAACCTGACTGTCGCCTGCCATACAGACCGACAACAAGGAATGTTTTGGGGGTGCCATTTCTTTTCATAGCAGGACGCCTTTGGCTCTGAACAGGGGTGCACTTAGAGCACAGCAGTACGTCGACGATTTTCTACGCCCCGTTTTGTCGTCCTTCAGGGTAAGCTAAACTGCGCTTACATTTCAGCAAGATAATCCCCGCCCGCTTCACAAATCCTACCTTGGCCAGCAAGGTCGCCGTATCTCTTCCCAATTCAGAACGTTTGGACCATTATGGGCAGAGCCCTCCAACCAGGTCAGGATTTTACCGATCTAACACGCCAGTTGGACAGAATTTGGCACAATGTCCCTCCAACAACTCTGTCAATCAGCGTCAAGTCGAACAACTGCTTGCACAAGTGCCGGAGGTGGGCCATCGCGTTATTGACGTGCTCAGTTTGTGAAGCTCTTTCTCTTGAATAAATCATCAAATTTTTCTGAAATTTTAATCTTTTGTTCGTCTGTACACGTACGTTACATCTACCGAGTTCTGTTCCATTCAGGTAGTTCCTTCGTGGTGCGTCTTCTTTTTTAGTGTAATATGCTTTCGATGGTCACTCAATATTTTTTTAATGGGAGACTGTTCTGGTATTTCTTGCTGATGGCAAGGTCCTCATGGCACTTTTTCGTTTATAAGCTACATGTTCTGTGGATACACATTGCGTGACTCTAATGCAAAGGCTTCCATTGCCTTTTGCATCATTATGCCAGTGATAATTGCTGATTCACCCCCCTTCTAGGGGTAGTGTTCCATCCCAGGGCTAGAGGTTGTCCGGAAACTCTGTCCGTTTCTCTGCCCTCTGCCCTCTTTGACGAGCCCGTTGGCAGAACGAGGGTGACGCCTTACGCCGAGAGTCTTCAGCAATCATTATTGATGATTTTTATTCAGAATGTAAGCAGTGGCTGGGTTCCAAGCCAGGACTATTTTATTATTAGTCAAAGCCGCTACCACTAGAGTGCAGGTTCATAGCCCGCCTTCTTACAACAGCAGTAAAACGTGTCGATGCCTGTCATGTATCTACCACAGTCACCAACCATATGTTATGGGTAAGATGTGAGTCCAATTAAGTGGGGTCTTACTCGAAAAGTTTACATTTTCAATACGTCTGTACAAACTGCAACAACATTTAGTACTGATGTCAGTGGGTGCTGGCAACTAATTTTTCGTAATTATCTCGCAACTGCCGGCTTAGGACCCGTATTTACTGGAACGTCTTTGCATTCATGACAGCCTTTTCTCTAGCCTCTTATAAATAAATAGCTTACATTTTTAACTTTTTGTAGAGCTGGATCAAATGTGATATGCTGAGTTGAAAATCTGGCGGACTGCCTGTACTTCCAACGAGGGATGCGCCTTGAGCTCTGCCAATACCTCCTTCTCTGTGATCGTCGGACTAAGCCGAGTAATCACGGCGGTGAGGGTCAGCGGGCGATGCGGGGGTTGGAGTTGGCCGGAGGGACATGGGGAAAGTGCGGGGATGAGGGTGGCATTGGGGCATTGGGACCAAAGTGGGTGTTGGGAATGCGGGAAAGGATGTCAGTGTGAAGGGTAGGGCTGGAGGAGATGAGGATGGAGTCACGGAGTGAGGAGGGAGATGGGGGCACCGGGAATGTGTTGGCGGAATAAGAGAGTGAGGTTTCTGGGCCTCGAGGAGGGAGGGATCACGACGGGAGAGGAGGTATCTGGATGAGGAGGGGGAGGAGGAGGAGGCAGCAGAGACAGGCGGGGAGACATCCATGGCATCCTGGGGGGGGGGGGAGGAGGATGGGGCTGGGTCTTCTTAGGATCAGAGGAGGTACGGGTGCCACTGGGGCGTTTGGTGGCGACGGAAGGGTGAGAGGATGTGTGGGGGACAGGGGCAATGGGAAGATGGTGGGAAGTGGCAGGTCCCAGCGTGGACGCTGGAGCCGGCTCCAGAGATGGCGATGGTGAGCGCGATGGCGATGATGAGGATGACAACGATGGTGAAGGCGAGAGAAGGGCGTGAGCCATGGCCCTCTGGGCCACCACTCTAGTGGGGGCCACAGAAACGGAAGGAGCAGAGGGAGGGAGTGGAGGGAAGGGGTCAGAGAAGGAGGCACGGGAGGAAGGAACCAAGGAAGGGGCGACAAAAGCGAAGGAGAGAGGAGACTGAGGAGTGGGGGGATGGAATGAGGGGGGGAGATTGGGCACACCACATGATGGTGGTGGTGGCAGTGGATGGAGGACATGTAGACTATGGCGGTAGTGGTGGCAGTGGTAGTGGTGGTGGGAGTCGACATGATGAGAGGGGAAAAAGGCACAGAACAGGACAAAAACGACAGAACAGAACAAGGGACTTACAAGGTGGACGAAAAACGGAGGAAGGCAAACGAGGACCGATGAAAAGCCGACTGGGGCCGAAGCCCCACTCTGCTGCTGCTGGCAGGCTCCGACTGCAAGGCAAGAACTGTGGCTGGCTGGTTGGCAGGAACGTTGGATGGCTGGCTGACAGGAATGCTGGGTGGCTGTCAGGAAGGCTGGCTGGCTGGCTGGCTGGCTGGCAGGAATGCTGCCTGGCTGGCAGGGCCGATGGCTGGCTGGCTGCCAGGAACGCAGGCTGGCTGGCAGAAACGCTGGATGGCTGGTAGGAACGCTGGCTGGCTGGCAGGAACGCTGGCTGGCTGGCAGGAATGCTGGCTGCCTAGAAGGAATGCTGGCTGGCTGGCAGGAACGCTGGGTCGCTGGCAGGAACGCTGGCTGGCTGGCAGGAACGCTGGCTGGCTGGCAGGAACGCAGGCTGGCTGGCAGGAAAGCTGGCTGGCTGGCAGGAATGCTGGCTGGTTGGCAGGAACGCTGGCTCACTGGCAGGAATGCTGGCTCGCTGACAGGAACGCTGGCTGGCTGGCAGGAAAGCTGGCTGGCTGGCAGGAACGCTGGTTTTTTTTTGGCTGGCAGGAACGCTGGCTGGCTGGCAGGAATGCTGGCTGGCTGGCTGGCAGGAATGTTGGCTGACTGTCTGGCAGTAACGCTGGCTCGCTGGCAGTAACGCTGGCTGGCTGGCAGGAATGCTGGCTGCTGGCAGGAACACTGGGTCGCTGGCAGGAACGCTGGCCAGCTGGCTGGAACGCTGGCTGGCTGGCAGGAACGCTGGCTGGCTGGCGGGAACGCTGGCTGGCTGGCTGGCGGTAACGCTGGCTGGCTGGCAGGAACGCTGGCTGGCTGGCAGGAGCGCTGGTTGACTGGCTGGCAGGAATGCTGGCTGGCTGTCAGGAAGGCTGGCTGGCTGGCTGGCTGGCAGGAATGCTGGCTGGCTGGCAGGGCCGATGGCTGGCTGGCTGCCAGGAACGCAGGCTGGCTGGCAGAAACGCTGGCTGGCTGGTAGGAACACTGGCTGGCTGGCAGGAACGCTGGGTGGCTGGCAGGAATGCTGGCTGCCTAGAAGGAATGCTGGCTGGCTGGCAGGAACGCTGGGTCGCTGGCAGGAACGCTGGCTGGCTGGCAGGAACGCTGGCTGGCTGGCAGGAACGCAGGCTGGCTGGCAGGAATGCTGGCTGGTTGGCAGGAACGCTGGCTCACTGGCAGGAATGCTGGCTCGCTGGCAGGAATGCTGGCTGGCTGGCAGGAAAGCTGGCTGGCTGGCAGGAACGCTGGTTTTTTTTTTGCTGGCAGGAACGCTGGCTGGCTGGCAGGAATGCTGGCTGGCTGGCTGGCAGGAATGTTGGCTGACTGGCTGGCAGTAACGCTGGCTGGCTGGCAGGAACGCTGGCTGGCTGGCAGGAATGCTGGCTGCCTAGCAGGAATGCTAGCTGGCTGGCAGGAATGCTGGCTGGCTGTCAGGAAGGCTGGCTGGCTGGCTGGCAGAAACGCTGGCTGGCTGGCAGGGCTGATGGCTGGCTGGCTGACAGGAACGCTGGCTCACTGGCAGGAACGCTGGCTGGCTGGTAGGAATGCTGGCTGCCTAGAAGGAAAGCTGGCTGGCTGGCAGGAACGCTGGGTCACTGGCAGGAACGCTGGCTGGCTGGTAGGAATGCTGGCTGCCTAGAAGGAAAGCTGGCTGGCTGGCAGGAACGCTGGGTCACTGGCAGCAACGCTGGCCAGCGGGCAGGAACGCTGGCTGGCTGGCAGGAACGCTGGCTGGCTGGCAGGAATGCTGGCTGCCTAGAAGGAATGCTGGTTGGCTGGCAGGAACGCTGGGTCGCTGGCAGGAACGCTGGCCAGCTGGCTGGAACGCTGGCTGGCTAGCAGGAGCGCTGGTTGTCTGGCTGGCAGGAATGCTGGCTGGCTGTCAGGAAGGCTGGCTGGCTGGCTGGCTGGCTGGCAGGAATGCTGGCTGGCTGGCAGGGCCGATGGCTGGCTGGCTGCCAGGAACGCAGGCTGGCTGGCAGAAACGCTGGCTGGCTGGTAGGAACGCTGGCTGGCTGGTAGGAAAGCTGGCTGGCTGGCAGGAACGCTGGTTTTTTTTTTTGCTGGCAGGAACGCTGGCTGGCTGGCAGGAATGCTGGCTGGCTGGCTGGCAGGAATGTTGGCTGACTGGCTGGCAGTAACGCTGGCTGGCTGGCAGTAACGCTGGCCTTCTGGCAGGAATGCTGGCTGCCTAGAAGGAATGCTGGCTGGCTGGCAGGAACGCTGGGTCGCTGGCAGGAACGCTGGCCAGCTGGCTGGAACGCTGGCTGGCTGGCAGGAACGCTGGCTGGCTGGCAGGAACGCTGGCTGGCTGGCAGGAGCGCTGGTTGGCTGGCTGGCAGGAATGCTGGCTGGCTGTCAGGAAGGCTGGCTGGCTGGCTGGCTGGCAGGAATGCTGGCTGGCTGGCAGGGCCGATGGCTGGCTGGCTGCCAGGAACGCAGGCTGGCTGGCAGAAACGCTGGCTAGCTGGTAGGAACGCTGGCTGGCTGGCAGGAACGCTGGCTGACTGGCAGGAATGCTGGCTGCCTAGAAGGAATGCTGGCTGGCTGGCAGGAACGCTGGGTCGCTGGCAGGAACGCTGGCTGGCTGGCAGGAACGCTGGCTGGCTGGCAGGAACGCAGGCTGGCTGGCAGGAATGCTGGCTGGTTGGCAGGAACGCTGGCTCACTGGCAGGAATGCTGGCTGGCTGGCAGGAACGCTGGTTTTTTTTGTGCTGGCAGGAACGCTGGCTGGCTGGCAGGAATGCTGGCTGGCTGGCTGGCAGGAATTTTGGCTGACTGGCTGGCAGTAACGCTGGCTGGCTGGCAGTAACGCTGGCTTAATGGCAGGAATGCTGGCTGCCTAGCAGCAATGCTGCCTGGCTGGCAGGAATGCTGGCTGGCTGTCAGGAAGGCTGGCTGGCTGGCAGGAATGATGGCTGCCTAGAAGGAAAGCTGGCTGGCTGGCAGGAACGCTGGGTCACTGGCAGGAACGCTGGCCAGTGGGCAGGAACGCTGGCTGGCTGGCAGGAACGCTGGCTGGCTGGCAGGAATGCTGGCTGGCTGTCAGGAAGGCTGGCCGTCTGGCTGGCTGGCAGGAATGCTGGCTGGCTGGCAGGGCCGATGGCTGGCTGGCTGCCAGGAACGCAGGCTGGCTGGCAGAAACGCTGGCTGGCTGGTAGGAACGCTGGCTGGCTGGCAGGAACGCTGGCTGACTGGCAGGAATGCTGGCTGCCTAGAAGGAATGCTGGCTGGCTGGCAGGAACGCTGGGTCGCTGGCAGGAACGCTGGCTGGCTGGCAGGAACGCTGGCTGGCTGGCAGGAACGCAGGCTGGCTGGCAGGAATGCTGGCTGGTTGGCAGGAACGCTGGCTCACTGGCAGGAATGCTGGCTGGGTGGCAGGAACGCTGGTTTTTTTTTTGCTGGCAGGAACGCTGGCTGGCTGGCAGGAATGCTGGCTGGCTGGCTAGCAGGAATTTTGGCTGACTGGCTGGCAGTAACGCTGGCTGGCTGGCAGTAACGCTGGCTGGCTGGTAGGAATGCTGGCTGCCTAGCAGGAATGCTGGCTGGCTGGCAGGAATGCTGGCTGGCTGTCAGGAAGGCTGGCTGGCTGGCTGGCAGAAACGCTGGGTGGCTGGCAGGGCTGATGGCTGGCTGGCTGACAGGAACGCTGGCTCACTGGCAGGAACGCTGGCTGGCTGGTAGGAATGCTGGCTGCCTAGAAGGAAAGCTGGCTGGCTGGCAGGAACGCTGGGTCACTGGCAGGAACGCTGGCTGGCTGGTAGGAATGCTGGCTGCCTAGAAGGAAAGCTGGCTGGCTGGCAGGAACGCTGGGTCACTGGCAGGAACGCTGGCCAGCGGGCAGGAACGCTGGCTGGCTGGCAGGAACGCTGGCTGGCTGGCAGGAATGCTGGCTGCCTAGAAGGAATGCTGGCTGGCTGGTAGGAACGCTGGGTCGCTGGCAGAAACGCTGGCCAGCTGGCTGGAACGCTGGCTGGCTGGCAGGAACGCTGGCTGGCTGGCAGGAACGCTGGCTGGCTGGCTGGCGGTAACGCTGGCTGGCTGGCAGGAACGCTGCCTGGCTGGCAGGAGCGCTGGTTGGCTGGCTGGCAGGAATGCTGGCTGGCTGTCAGGAAGGCTGGCTGGCTGGCTGGCTGGCAGGAATGCTGGCTGGCTGGCAGGGCCGATGGCTGGCTGGCTGCCAGGAACGCAGGCTGGCTGGCAGAAACGCTGGCTGGCTGGTAGGAACGCTGGCTGGCTGGCAGGAACGCTGGCTGGCTGGCAGGAATGCTGGCTGGCTGGCAGGAACGCTGGCTGGCTGGCAGGAACGCTGGCTGGCTGGCTGGCGGTAACGCTGGCTGGCTGGCAGGAACGCTGGCTGGCTGGCAGGAATGCTGGCTGGCTGGCTGGCAGGAATGTTGGCTTACTGGCTGGCAGTAACGCTGGCTGTCTGGCAGTAACGCTGGCTGGCTGGCAGGAATGCTGGCTGCCTAGAAGGAATGCTGGCTGGCTGGCAGGAACGCTGGGTCGCTGGCAGGAACGCTGGCCAGCTGGCTGGAACGCTGGCTGGCTGGCAGGAACGCTGGCTGGCTGGCAGGAACGCTGGCTGGCTGGCAGGAACGCTGGCTGGCTGGCTGGCGGTAACGCTGGCTGGCTGGCAGTAACGCTGGCTGGATGGCAGGAATGCTGGCTGCCTAGCAGGAATGCTGGCTTGCTGGCAGGAATGCTGGCTGGCTGTCAGGAAGGCTGGCTGGCTGGAAGGAATGCTGGCTGCCCAGAAGGAAAGCTGGCTGGCTGGCAGGAACGCTGGGTCACTGGCAGGAACGCTGGCCAGCGGGCAGGAACGCTGGCTGGCTGGCAGGAACGCTGGCTGGCTGGCAGGAATGCTGGCTGCCTAGAAGGAATGCTGGCTGGCTGGCAGGAACGCTGGGTCGCTGGCAGGAACGCTGGCCAGCTGGCTGGAACGCTGGCTGGCTGGCAGGAACGCTGGCTGGCTGGCAGGAACGCTGGCTGGCTGGCTGGCGGTAACGCTGGCTGGCTGGCAGGAACGCTGTCTGGCTGGCAGGAATGCTGGCTGACTGGCAGGAATGCTGGCTGCCTAGAAGGAATGCTGGCTGGCTGGCAGGAACGTTGGGTCGCTGGCAGGAACGCTGGCTGGCTGGCAGGAACGCTGGCTGGCTGGCAGGAACGCAGGCTGGCTGGCAGGAATGCTGGCTGGTTGGCAGGAATGCTGGATCACTGGCAGGAATGCTGGCTGGCAGGAACGCTGGTTTTTTTTTTTGCTGGCAGGAACGCTGGCTGGCTGGCAGGAATGCTGGCTGGCTGGCTGGCAGGAATTTTGGCTGACTGGCTGGCAGTAACGCTCGCTGGCTGGCAGTAACGCTGGCTGGCTGGTAGGAATGCTGGCTGCCTAGCAGTAATGCTGGCTGGCTGGCAGGAATGCTGGCTGGCTGTCAGGAAGGCTGGCTGGCTGGCTGGCAGAAACGCTGGCTGGCTGGCAGGGCTGATGGCTGGCTGGCTGACAGGAACGCTGGCTCACTGGCAGGAACGCTGGCTGGCTGGTAGGAATGCTGGCTGCCTAGAAGGAAAGCTGGCTGGCTGGCAGGAACGCTGGGTCACTTGCAGGAACGCTGGCTGGCTGGTAGGAATGCTGGCTGCCTAGAAGGAAAGCTGGCTGGCTGGCAGGAACGCTGGGTCACTGGCAGGAACGCTGGCCAGCGGGCAGGAACGCTGGCTGGCTGGCAGGAATGCTGGCTGCCTAGAAGGAATGCTGGCTGGCTGGCAGGAACGCTGGGTCGCTGGCAGAAACGCTGGCCAGCTGGCTGGAACGCTGGCTGGCTGGCAGGAACGCTGGCTGGCTGGCAGGAACGCTGGCTGGCTGGCTGGCGGTAACTTTGGCTGGCTGGCAGGAACGCTGCCTGGCTGGCAGGAGCGCTGGTTGGCTGGCTGGCAGGAATGCTGGCTGGCTGTCAGGAAGGCTGGCTGGCTGGCTGGCTGGCAGGAATGCTGGCTGGCTGGCAGGGCCGATGGCTGGCTGGCTGCCAGGAACGCAGGCTGGCTGGCAGAAACGCTGGCTGGCTGGTAGGAACGCTGGCTGGCTGGCAGAAACGCTGGCTGGCTGGCAGGAACGCTGGCTGGCTGGCAGGAATGCTGGCTGGCTGGCTGGCAGGAATGTTGGCTTACTGGCTGGCAGTAACGCTGGCTGGCTGGCAGTAACGCTGGCTGGATGGCAGGAATCCTGGCTGCCTAGCAGGAATGCTGGCTGGCTGGCAGGAATGCTGGCTGGCTGTCAGGAAGGCTGGCTGGCTGGCAGGAATGCTGGCTGCCTAGAAGGAAAGCTGGCTGGCTGGCAGGAACGCTGGGTCACTGGCAGGAACGCTGGCCAGAGGGCAGGAACGCTGGCTGGCTGGCAGGAACGCTGGCTGGCTGGCAGGAACTCTGGCTGGCTGGCAGGAATGCTGGCTGCCTAGAATGAATGCTGGCTGGCTGGCAGGAACGCTGGGTCGCTGTCAGGAACGCTGGCCAGCTGGCTGGAACGCTGGCTGGCTGGCAGGAACGCTGGCTGGCTGGCAGGAACGCTTGCTGGCTGGCAGGAACGCTGGCTGGCTGGCAGGAACGCTGGCTGGCTGGCTGGCGGTAACGCTGGCTGGCTGGCAGTAACGCTGGCTGGATGGCAGGAAATCTGGCTGCCTAGCAGGAATGCTGGCTGGCTGGCAGGAATGCTGGCTGGCTGTCAGGAAGGCTGGCTGGCTGGCAGGAATGCTGGCTGCCTAGAAGGAAAGCTGGCTGGCTGGCAGGAACGCTGGGTCAATGGCAGGAACGCTGGCCAGTGGGCAGGAACGCTGGCTGGCTGGCAGGAACGCTGGCTGGCTGGCAGGAATGCTGGCTGCCTAGAAGGAATGCTGGCTGGCTGGCAGGAACGCTGGGTCGCTGGCAGGAACGCTGGCCAGCTGGCTGGAACGCTGGCTGGCTGGCAGGAACGCTGGCTGGCTGGCAGGAACGCTGGCTGGCTGGCTGGCGGTAACGCTGGCTGGCTGGCAGGAACGCTGCCTGGCTGGCAGGAGCGCTAGTTGGCTGGCTGGCAGGAATGCTGGCTGGCTGGCAGGGCCGATGGCTGGCTGGCTGCCAGGAACGCAGGCTGGCTGGCAGAAACGCTGGCTGGCTGGTAGGGACGCTGGCTGGCTGGCAGGAACGCTGGCTGGCTGGCAGTAATGCTGGCTGCCTAGAAGGAATGCTGGCTGGCTGGCAGGAACGCTGGGTCGCTGGCAGGAACGCTGGCTGGCTGGCAGGAACGCGTGCTGGCTGGCAGGAACGCAGGCTGGCTGGCAGGAATGCTGGCTGGTTGGCAGGAACGCTGGCTCACTGGCAGGAAAGCTGGCTGGCTGGCAGGAACGCTGGTTTTTTTTTTTTTGCTGGCAGGAATGCTGGCTGGCTGGCAGGAATGCTGGCTGGCTGGCTGGCAAGAATGTTGGCTGACTGGCTGGCAGTAACGCTGGCTGGCTGGCAGTAACGCTGGCTGGCTGGCAGGAATGCTGGCTGCCTAGCAGGAATGCTGGCTGGCTGGCAGGAATGCTGGCTGGCTGTCACGAAGGCTGGCTGGCTGGCTGGCAGAAACGCTGGCTGGCTGGCAGGGCTGATGGCTGGCTGGCTGGCAGGGACGCTGGCTCACTTTCAGGAACGCTGGCTGGCTGGTAGGAATGCTGGCTGCCTAGAAGGAAAGCTGGCTGGCTGGCAGGAACGCTGGGTCACTGGCAGGAACGCTTGCCAGCGGGCAGGAACGCTGGCTGGCTGGCAGGAACGCTGGCTGGCTGGCAGGAATGTTGGCTGCCTAGAAGGAATGCTGGCTGGCTGGCAGGAACGCTGGGTCGCTGGCAGGAACGCTGGCCAGCTGGCTGGAACGCTGGCAGGCTGGCAGGAACGCTGGCTGGCTGGCAGGAACGCTGGCTCGCTGGCAGGAACGCTGGCTGGCTGGCAGGAAAGCTGGCTGGCTGGCAGGAATGCTGGTTTGCTGGCAGGAACCCTGGCTGGCTGGCAGGAATGCTGGCAGGCTGGCTGGCAGGAAAGTTGGCTGACTGGCTGGCAAGAAACGCTGCTGCTGCTGCTGGCTGGAACCGCTGCTGCTTGCTGGAACCGCTGCTGCTGCTGGCTGGAACCGCTGCTGCTGCTGCTGCTGGTGCTGCTGCTTGGCTGGCTGGCTGGCTGGCTGGCTGGCTGGCACCTGCAAAACCCTAACACTTCGCTTAATGAGGAAAGCCACAATCGAAGGGCAAATTCATAGTGAAGTACTGCCGGAGATGTGTGTACGTTATCACATGGGCTGCTTTAATATGCAAATCAGAAATCAACAATCCTGGGAACGGATCGCTGACGAGTATCAGTAAAGGTGGCCACACAAGAAGGATCCACATCACAGCTAGCATGGGCCATTAACATGAACACTTGAACTCGTGAGAAGCAAAGAAAGCTAGCGAATCGCCGATGACAGACCTATCCTCGTTAACTGCAAACAGAGCGGCCCACCGAAACGGTACGGCAGCGAAGCAACTCACTGTCGTGTGTAATCACTCCTCGCCGAAATAAACCTGGCGTCAAGTACGAATAACTTATTCAAATGATATTAAATGACATAGAAATAATATTACACTTAGTTTAAATATATTACCTAGGTCAATACCCTTGCATGGTATGATCGATTTAATTACACATAGATGCTCCAAACTGACATAAACCAGCTAGATGTCTATTACATTTTAATGTCAATGGGTCTTTTAGGGAGTTAATGGAAACTTAATCCTCGCTCGTGTGGCACCATGTAATCGTAAGTTACGTATACGGCACTGTCATAAAAACATACTCTCAATTTAGGCTCAACAGGAACGGCCTACAAGACACAAAATACTAACGGCCCTCTATTCCATCGCAAAAAAATTTCCGCTAATGTGCAAAATTCACTGTGTTACACTCATAGGTCTAAGCCTTTAAAATAGCTTCCTTACCCTCACTCAGGAGACAATACTAGCGTCCAGCAGGTCACTCTAAACGCCCCCACTGAAAACACAGGGACGAGCGACGCATACTACCCATGCCGCTCGGCTCACTCAAGAAATACCGTGTAGCAACTCGCGCTACAGCCTTCCCGTTGTAGATCAACGGGGAAGGTAAACAATAGGCTGCAGCCAGAAGAGGGCAAGGTCTGCTCTTGACCGATGTCCATTTCCAACTCAACTCGCCGGCTCCAAGCCACCTTCTAGCTGCGCGAAAATTCCAGCAGACGGCGCTGCAGATGCGCATAATGGAGAGATACCGCGAAGCCGACTCGATGCATCCTGGGCGAGCCACACGGACATCCTCCTTTTTAGAAAACGGGAGGACCCACCCCACTTTTCCTATGCAATGGTGAGGAAGGAAGAACATCATTGATCGATCACATGCTGGGCAACGGGGAGTTCAGGGAGTAAATGAACGTCAGGGAAGCTAGAGTAGCCTTAGGACTACTTGCTACATGGCGAGAGGTACTGAAAGCCAAATTTAACCAGGGTAGTGACACATCCCATTTCCGCTAAGAATTCTGGTGGAAGACACAACAGCGGATTTGAGATTCTGATTGATTCTTTTTGCATACCACATTCTCGAAACCAATCTTTTTAAACTGTCGCAACACAAAGGCTGGGGCTCCATCACTAACTACTTCGAGAAGTAAAAACAGAAAATATACCAGATAAACGACGAATAGTTAAAGCAGCAATAACGCAGTTACTGGGAACAAGCGAGAAGGCATCCACAACAATCAAGATATAACAACTGGCGTTCTGTATCCTGGTCAATGGTCCATTGTAGTCAATGAACAATTTGTCCATCGGGCCGTCCGCTCTTGAGGGCTGCAAGAACCCTTTCCTTGACTTAGGATTACGCTAATGCATCTTGCAATAGTAGCATTCACCCACTAACTTGCGAATATTTCTATACAAGATGCGCCAGGTAAGTTGGTTCCTAATGTTGGAAATACTTTGAGCCCCTCCCAAATGCCCCTCTATTACAGAACTGTGAAAGCAATGGGAGACTTATAAACATGGTAAGCAAATCTTGAGGCTGCCATCACTTCGGATCTGTTAGCACACGATGTCCTTTTCTAAGCTGTATCCTAGCACCTGCTTACCCTCCAGCAGCTGCTGCTTGATCACATTCAAGGAAACGTTCTATCTCTGCTTCTCGCTCAAATTTCTAAAGAGCTTGGGAACCTCAGAGAGAACCCCTATTACCCAACTAGAGCTTCCTTTAGGTTGCATTTCCTGATTATTTTGCTTACCATCGACTTAGGGCATCAGCTGCCACATTATCGGAGCCCCTTATGTGATTGACAGTGAACCGAAAGGCCAACATATGGACCGACCAGTGGGCAATGCGTCCAGTCTTCCTCGGCTGGGTCAAAACCCAGCTTAACCCCTGGTTATCGATTTCCAGATCAAAATACCGATGGTCTAAATAAAAGCGGCATTTCTACAAGACAAACATTACTGCCAAGGTTTCCTATTTATAAACAGAATACTTTAATTCTGCAGGAGAGAGTGGTCTAGATCCATAAGATACAGAATGGCGTTCACCTTCGTATAACAGGAGGCCGTCTGCACAATAAAAGGGCTATCAAAGTCTGGAGCAGCAAGGACTGGCCTCGAAGACCAACTGTTGAGATTCTCCCTACTTGATGGCCTTGTTCTTCTCATGCAGCTGGTTTCAGGGAGCTACCAACTGGACAAAATGTGGCACGAATTTCCTAAAAAGCTGACCATGTCATGAACTGGACAATTCCCTTTTTAGGTATAGGTGGGGGAAATTTATGTAAATTCCTTGTTAAATCGATGACACTAAATGCCCCAGAAAGAAGATTTCATTGCATGTTAGTCGTAAGGTCCTGACATGCAAGGAAATCTCCTTGCTGTGGCATCTTGAGCAGGTGTTATTTCGTTTTCGTGTTGCTAGACTACCTGTTAAGACATCTGAAGTAGATGACTTAAGAGTTAGTGTAGCAAGACAAAAACGAATTAACACCTGCTCAAGATGCTGAAGATGCTCTTCAAACGTGGCACTATAGACGACAACATCGTCAAGATGATTATAAACAGATTTGTATTTCAAATTGCCCAAAACCTTATGCAACAACTGAGAGAGAATGGCTGTGCCGATGGACGCCCAAATGGAACCTGTATGAACTCATATAGTGTCAGGAATGATGGCGATGATACGGAATGATGAGGACAACACAAACACCCAGTCCCTGTGCAGAGAAAATCACCAATCCCGCCCGAGAATCGAACCGGGGATCCTGTGATCCAGAGGCAGCAACGCTGGCCACTAGGCCACGAGCTGCGGACGTTACAATCAGTGCAAAAGGCAGTGATCGGTTTGGATACCTCAGTCAGGGGTATCTGATAATAGGCCTGGTTAAGGTCGAGGACCGTGAAAATCTTAACTCTGGCGAACCACGTGAAACATTGATGTAGGTCAGGCAACAGAACAGATTCCACAATGACGGGGTTCAACTGCCTATAATGCACCACCAGGCGATAGACAGACTCTCCTTTAGAGACTAAAAACAAGGGAGAAGGCGTAAGGGGAATTAGACTGCTTAACATTTCCTTCATTCAGCACGTTACATACTACCTGCCGTAAAGCTTTCATCTTAAGCGGCGAGAGCCGATAGAGAGGTTGCCGGATGAGGATATCATTTATCGACCGTATTTCATAATGAATTTCAAAATTTTGCACATGGCTGGGGGAGCAACTGTACAATGAAATCTTTTTCTAGAAATAATGAACAACCAATTAGTTGGTTATTGGAAGTGTTATTAAAACCCTGTTACCATCTTTACAATGTTTATAATAATGTCTTCTTCGGAAGGAAATATAGACTACTGTTTGCATATTGTGGCAGAGGTACGTTAAAATACAGCTGACTGACCGACGCCTTTCGGTTATATTTTAATATAACTCTGCCGCAACATGTATTTCCTTCTGAAGAAGACGTCTTTATAAAAGTTTGAAACGATGATAAAGGGGTTTTAATAAACCCCCCAATTAGGAATTGATTGGCTGTTTTCTATTTCTACATAAAGGTTATAACGAATACCATTGGTGACCCCCAGTTTTCAGTCAAAACATCAAGGATCTAATTAAGAATATTTAGTAGAGGCCAAACCTCTTCACAGGATAAATGGTTCACCCCAAACTCAGAACTCTCTACAGAAACATTATTAACCCCCACTGCAATTTGACATAAGCACAAACTAAATTTCTTAGCATGGCAAAACTTAAGGGAAATGCCTTACTGGCGTAGTCTAAAACGAAGCCCATTCGCTGGGTAGTCCAACAACAAAGGAAAGATCCTTAACGACCATTATCTGAATAAGCTAAGGGAAAATTTTGCATCGAGAGTCTCCCTCTACAGTGCCCCATGAGGGGTAACGCCTGTGCATTGACAGCACATCACTATAACAGGGCCTGCAGAGGAGGGCAGCCTATAAATGGCCCAGTTATCGAGCTAGCGCTGGTGATCCAACAAGGAAACAGTGCTCCCGGAATCAATCAGATTGCAGACGGCTTCGTGTTTCGAGGCAGCACAAACAGATGGCAGCGATTGATTAAGTATCGCCCTCACGCGGTTACATCGCATAATCGACGGACTCTGCCTACGGGTTCTTCCATTCTGTAGGCATAAACTGTTCAGCCGAGGCTTCTACTGTATGGGGCAATCACGAACGAAATGCTCGGAACTCTGCAGCGACAACGCTTCTTCTCTCCGAAGCTGCTTCTCTGTCCACGCGTAACGGCGGATTACACATTCAATGGCTCTTGGTCCTTGGTTCCCACGCCTACGCGCTTGGTATCGGAAAACCGCAATCCCTCAGTCTTTTGGACTAATTTGTTGAGATAAATGAAGTTAATTGGCTTACGTGCCAACATAACCGTGAACGATCCTGAGGCTTAATACCCTCCGAAATATTTTCTATAAACTTCTGCACTACATCAAGCCAAGAGCAAGAATGGCAACACGAATTTCTTCAATATACTGCTGGGGAGACTCCGTAAGACTCTGAACATGGAGGGTATTTAATGACCAAATCTCCCTTAATACAAGGGGTAATAGTGCCCTCAACAATACTCTTAGGCAAATCGGACATGCTGCCTTTCAGTCAAAATATCTGATGACCTGTGGTACTCAGTTACCTTTTCGTGATCAGGTAATTAATTGCAGAATGGTTTGGCGGGCTCCACCCAGTGCATTAGCGTGAGTTTATAAGTGCACCAACAACCAAAGACTTAAACAACAAGAAGCAACACATCACCAATTCCTGAACCAAGGCAAATATTGGGTTGGGGAGCTTAGCAAATGTTCTGTAAACAAGATGATTTACCACCGACCTTCCTTCCCTACTGACAGGACTGAGTCATCCATCTGTTCAGAAGCTAAGGTACCTCCACCTACTGTACCACTCTCCGACTACTCACATAATTAAGATCCATTTTCTTTCCACCTTTTCCTGAAGCAAGTGGCTTATAGTCACCTTTTGTTCGGGAATAACCCTTATCTACTCTAAATCACGCAATTTGCACAACCAGTGATTGAGGTGGGCCTGACACAACTTTTAATCTGAATACGGAAGGGATTACTGTTTTACAAAAAAGCAAAGTAATCTCGGATGCCACAAGGAGCCACAATACTCAAGGGCAGTAAAGCACCTAATTCACTGATACATTCAGCCGTGATGCACGCCGGCTGCTCCAAGACTCACCTAAAACGCGTGCGAAGTTCCATGACGGTCCTATCGGTCGGCACCCCTTTGATGTTCAATTCGTAACTTGACTTGTGTCTCCCAAGCTGGTTCAAGACAAGGCATCCCCTGCGCTGTGAGGAGCTGGTTCTGTCTTCCTGCAACATAATAGGATAAGAGAGCCTGTTCGCATAACCGAATACCAAACTGATAAACTATATATACGAGGACTGCCCAGAAAATAATGCATCACATTTTTTTTCTTCTACAGCTTCTGATTGAATATAATGAAATTAAACATACGGAAGAATTGTGTTTTATCTACCCATCCTATTTTCCACGTAATCTCTATCCCATTCTAAAGCCTTCTCCCAGTGCGATCAAGGGTGTGAATGCCCTGTCGGTACCAACGCTTGTCCCAGTGCTTCACTGTGTGAATCAACTCCTCATTTTCCTCAAAACGTCTTCCACGAATGGCATCCTTTAATGGCGAATGACAACATCAGCTCGCTGCAATATGTCAGGTGTGACAGCCGTGGATGGTCTTCCCGATCGCTGAAAATTAGTGGAGCTCTGCCGAACCGCCTTCTGATGACCTCACCCTCCGTGCCCAGCGACTAACTGTACTTCTGTCGACAGCAGATGCTCCATAGACTTTGCACAAGCGTTTGTGAATATTTCCCACAGTATCTTTCACTGCAGTGAGAAATTCAATGGCGACACATTGCTTGTAACGGACGTCACCTACAGACGCCATTTTGAGACTGTCCTGCAGCTACACTATCCGGAAGTGACGGAAACTTGGTGCACTCATTCTGGAGACTTCATCAAATAATACATACGTAACCTTTTGCATTCGTAGCACTTTTTTCGGCTGAGAAAAAAAAAGCAGTGCATTACTCTCGTAGTAGTGTATGAATGTTGTTGCTACAGGCTACAAGGGAACTAAGAACACAACCACGCTCTACTATCAGTGATATGCGTCAATTTAAATTAAATAATAGAAAGGAGCAGCACACATGGTGGTGGAGTGGAGGCGTGAGCGAAGTAAGCGTACAAGGGCAACAACACTCATAGACACACACACAGCCCTTTATTGTACAAACTAAATAACATTTCCATCACAATACAAGCACTTAAATCCCAATTAATGAGTAAGCTATGATACAAAATTACAGAATCGCGTAAGTTCCTCCTGTTTGCCTAGAATGGCAACAATGATAACAACCAGAGAGTTGCACACTGAACTGGAATGACAATTTGAAAACCACTTCAGTTATCGAAATTTACTGATAGTAATAAGGCCTATATGCTCAAACTGGCCAATAGCAGCACATGAAAATCTCATTTAAAGCAGTAAATAATAAAACATAGAAGCACAAATGTCAGATATTTCTAGCATTAAAAACCTAATTTCAATTCAAAAAATGATTAACATCTTTCCCCAAAGTGGCGTTAATAGTACTGATAATTAATTGTCAATCAAACTGTAAATTTAAATGGTCGAAAACTGGAAATCCGCTTCCGCTACAAATTGACCAAACACAAAGAAAACTCTTTATGGCAGTAAATATAAAATTAAAATTAAGGAAATATTAAAGTAGCTTCAGCTATGGAAATTAACTAATACAAGAAAGTCTCATTTACAACCGCAAATATTAAAACATAGATATACCATTGTTCAATAACTTTAGTAAAAACATCAGATTTCAGTCTTGTGTCCAAAGTGGCGTTAATGGCAGTGATAATAAATAGTCAAACAGACTGAAATTTAAATGGTTGAAAATTATGAGTCAGCTTCAGTTACAGAAGCTGAATATGATATGAAACTCTTTACTAAATCAGTAAATAATAAAATTTAAACAAGTGAAAATTTTAAATCATCTGTATTTACCGAAGCTGGCTGAGAAAAGGAACTTTCATCTGAACTAGTGAATGCTAAGATATAGAAACACCATGTTAAATAACTTCAGTATTAAAAATGAGATTGTAATTCCAAAACCTTGGGAGGGACAAAATATTACGCCGAATCGCGCGGGGTTGCCGCGCGGTCTGGGGCGTCTTAACACTGTTCGCGCGGCTCCTTCCGTCGGAGGCTCGAGTCCTCGCTCGGGCATGGGCGTGTGTGTCGTCCTTAGCGTAAGTTACTTTAAGTTACACGAAATAGTGTGTAAGCTTAGTGACGATGACCTCAGCAGTTTGGTCCCATAAGACCTTACCACAAATTTCCAAATTTATTACGCCGAAATGGCGATAATAATAGGGCGACACACTCTCCTTTTAAACAGTTATAATTTTCGATAAAAATGTTGGGAATTCAACGAACAATGACTTAAAATATATTAAACAACTCGGCCATTGGGCAGACAACCACCCCTAAGGTGAGCCCAAACACTTCCACAGCATGACGATGCACTGTCACTGCCCCCAGTTACAAAGGCCAGATAGACGCAGAGTGCATATACAACACACTAAGGTTGTGCATTAACTAACCGTTATGGCAAGGATACCATAGCATATTACATCGATAGAGTTCCATATGAGAACAAGTTATCACATGAGCTATTTTAAGGTTCAGAAGTCAACAAGCCTGGAAACGAATCACTAACAAGTTTTACTAAAAGCGGCTGCGTGACAGAACCACAACACAGCTAGCGCGGCCTTTAAGATAAGCACTTGAGCGTGTGAGAAGCGAGAAAAGCTAACGAATCGCCCATGACAGACAGATCCTCGTTAACTGTATTGGGCCTCTTAAACGGTGCTGTGACCAGCCGATTCACGGTTGTGTACAACCAGTCCTGACTAAAATAACCCTGGCATCAAGTATGAATAACTCATCCAAATTTTATTAAATAACATGAAAATATGGTTAGGCGTTATTTAAGACGTTGTCCCAGAAAGAACTTAGTAGCATAGTCACTGTGGTGCAGTTGGTATGTTACGAAACTGTGGCTCGGAGGTTTGTGAGTTCAGAACTCACATATACCACAAATTTTAATTTCTATATTCGGTTCGAGTACATTCTAGAAGTATCCACAAATGTAAAGAATCATTGTATTGGAATATTCTGAACCTGTACAAATCCCGTATGTGTTCTGGCCGGAGACAGTTCGCTCCGCGCTCTTGTATGTGCAAGTGCTGAATAAACCTTCGTTAAGTGAAGTTAGTGTTCGTCATTCATCCAATTACACATTCCTCTACGTGACATTATTCTGGTGGAGACGCTGGGTACTGGAACTTGTGACAGCGCACATTATTGACGAAACCCGAGTTCGAGCCATATACAACAGATCGCAGTCTATCGGAGACAGAAGAAGAGGACGTCACAATGACGGCAACTGCGTACCACCACATGAGACATCCTTCCTAGTTCTCTGGTGACGATGGCCAAGATCCAAACAAGTGGTTGAAGCTATATGAGCGTATAGCCAAATTCAACGAATGGGATGACACCGTATGTTTGGCTAACGTATTTTTCTACTTGGAGGGCACTCCCAAGCAGTGGTATGAGAACAAAGAGGAGAAGTTCACAAGCTGGGAAGTATTCCAGGCGGAACTGCGCAAGTATTTCGGCGACACACAACGACAGAAGTGCAAGGCTGAAGGTAAATTAAAGTGCAGGGCATAGCATGCAGGAGAAAATACAGCCTCCTACATTCAAGACGTCTTGGCGCTGTGTAAAATAGTGGATCCTAGAATGAAGGAGGAAGATAAAGTTGCACGTCTCATGAAGGGTCTTGCTGAGGACATGTATCAAGCCCTATTCCTGAAGGAGGTTTCGTCAGCAGACGACTTCATAAAATGGTGCCGGTATATCGAGACAATGCATCAAAAAATAATTACACGCAATAAGTTTGAATGACTTCCAAACGTTGTATCGACGTCTGTGATGGAGGAAGGAACTGATTTTACAAGTGTTCTTCTTCAGATAGTGGGAGATGAGGTTCATAAGGTACTTGGATAGCACGGCAAGCAGAAAACCGAGACGCTTCAAGAGGTCATAAGGGAGGAAGTAGAACAGACATTGAACCCAATATTTCGTCCTTCATTTCCCTTTAAAACGGTGAAAAAGTCGAGACCCAGGCGAAGTTACGTTCCTACAATGCCGCATGAGGAACCTGTTTGGGCACCAAGGAATACTGGCATCTGGAGGACCCAAGATAACCAACCAGTATGTGGACGACCGGGACATGTGGTGCGCAATTGTGGAGAGAGGCGCCGGATATTTGATGACGCCAGCCCCAGAAGACAGCAGACCGATCTTAGCCGACACCAACTCCGGGACGACGAAGGTTAACGAGAACATGTGGGTGCAGGACGACATAGGTCACCATCGCCGCAAGCTATCCGCTGGAGAGGACGCTCCCCAACACGCCATCAAGGTCTCCATCGCCGTTTAGAAGCTCCAGCCGATCACCTAGCCGCCGCAACCAGTAAAACTAAAGGGTGCGACCTTCCTTGGAGGTGAGGCCGCCGAAGAGAAAAATCTTCCGCCGTCGATCACTACAAAAATGATAGGAAACTACGTCGATATCCTCTTGGATGGCCGACCAGCCCAAGCTCTTGTGGACTCTGGAGCATCATATTCAGTCTTTTCGGAGAAGTACCGTCGCTAGCTGCAGGAAACTGTATTCGTCGACAGCAAAACATCTCTACTGAAAGTGGCTAATGGGACATATGTAAAACCTACAGGTAGATGTGTCATTCGTGTGGGTATAAGTGGCCATACACAGCCCTTAGAATTCATCGTCTTACAAGAGTGCAGTCATGACGTCATTCTCAGATGGGACTTTTTGAAAGCTTCTCTGGCAATTATAGATTGTGATCGCTCAAAAATTATGCTAGACGAGATGAGATACTGCGGACAGCAAGATGTGCATCCGAGTGTGTGGAGACTATGTGTGCTGGATGAAGTGATCATTCCTGCAGTCAGCGCTAGAAAGGTAACTGTCACGTGTTATACCATGCATCAACCCATGAGCATGAATGTAAAAGAAGCATACCACTGAAGAATAACTTGGTCATCCCAGCCTCTGTCGCCTCGTTTAAGAACGGATGCGGTGAATTGTAGATAGTTAACTGTCACTGAGAATCGCAGATCCTTCCAAGACGCTTGTGCGTAGCAAATGCTGAGCCGTTAACTGCCGAACAGCTGAGCATTGTAGAAACGTCTGTGGGCGACATTGGCGCTGCCACTACGAGACAAGATCTTCTAGCTCGACTATCACCAGATCTCACTAAGGAAGAACAGAAGAAGCTACTTGCCCTTCTTCAAGAGTTCTATGAATGCTTCAATCCACAGGTGATGAGCAAATTAGACAAATCGACGGTGAAGTACCGGATTTGCACTGGAGACGATCAACCAATAAACCAGAGAGCATACCGTGTGTCAGCAACAGAACGTCGAATAATTCGCGACGAGGTAGAGAAAATTATGAAGAATGACATCATTCAGCCTTCGCAGAGCCCATGGTCGTCACCAGTGGTTCTTGTCAGGAAGAAGGATGGCAGTTGGCGCTTTTGTGTTGTTTTCAGGAGGCTTAATAAGATAACTAAAAAGGACGTTTACCCCCTTCCACGAATTGACGATACACTAGATTGCCTGAAGGGGGCTAAGTTTTTCTCAACCATGGACATGTACTCGGTATGCTGGAAAATCGAAGTAGATGAGGCTCATAGTGTGAAAACTGCTTTCATCACTCCTGAGGGCCTGTATGAGTTTAAGGTAATGCCGTCTGGTTTGTCTAATGCATCAGCAACTTTTGAACGGTTGATGGATAATCTTCTAAGTCACCTGAAGTGACGATGTGTCTTTGTTATTAGATGACATTATAGTGTTCTCAGAGACATTTGATGAACACGTACAAAGATTGAGGGCCATTCTTAAGTGTCTCCAACAACGTGTATCTCATTAGAGCAAAAGAAATCAAAATACTTGGACACCTTGTGTCAAACGAAGGTGTGTGGCCAGACCCAGAAAATGTGAGTATAACGGAATCTCGTATTCCTAAAACTATTACATATGTGAGAAGCTTCCTAGGTTTATGTTCTTATTACCGTCGTTTCAAAGACTTTTGTATCCAAGCGAGGCCACTCCAAGAGTTGCTGAAAGCTGATGCTAAATTTATCTAGGTTGGTGCTCGACGAGATTCTTTCGATGTGCTGCGAAAATCTCTGACGGCTGACCCTGTACTTGGTCTGTATGACGATAGACCACCTACAGAACTACACACAGATGCCAGTGGGAATGGGATCGGTGCTCTTCTGGTAGAAATTTCGGATGGAAAAGAGAAGGTTGTAGCCTATGCTTGCAAGACACTTACAAATGCCGAGAGAAAGAGAATGTCTTGCTGTGATATGAGCCATGTGCAAATTTCGACAGTATCTCTATGGAAGGCCATTTACAGTTGTTGCAGATCATTGTTCACCTTAAGGATCCAACGGGACGACTCGCCAAGTGGGCACTACGTCTTCGAGAGTATGACATTACCACAGTGTTCAAAAGTGGAAGAAAACACCAAGATGCCGACTGTCTCTCAAGAAACCCTGTGCAAGACCATCAAGACTTTGATGAAGATAGTGACTGTCTCGCTGAACAGAAGATGGACGCCAAGATGTCTCAAATTATGCTTGCCTTAAATCGGTCAGAGGATGTGAAAGGACAATTTAAGGTGGTTAATGGATTACTTTGCAAGAAAAACTTTGATCCGTTTGGAAAGAGGTGGCTACCAGTGATTCCTAAATACATGTGCTTAGATGTTCTACAGAAATTCCATGACACACCTGAGGCCGGACATTTAGGATTTATTAAGACATACGATTGGATCCGCAAGAGAATTTTTGGCCAGGTTTATTTAGGAGTGTGCGTCACTATGTGTCGCACTGTCGAGAGTGCCAGAGGAGAAAGGCAGTTCCTCAGAAACCACCTGGCCGACTCATGCCAATTCCACCAGCCAAAACGCCTTTCCAGCGTCTTAGAATTGACCTCCTCGGACGATTTCCAACGTCCGCTTGTGGCAATGATTATCTGACACGTTATGTCATTACAAAAGCCATGAAAACAGCTGAAGCATTCGAGGTAGCCAAATTTATCGTGGAAGACATTGTATTAAGACACGGTGCCCCAATGTCATTAATTGCAGATCGAGGGAAAAAGTTTTTCAATCGAACCTTGTGACAGAGATAAACCGTCAGTGCAACCTTACTCATCACAGGACGACTGCCTACCATCCGCAGACTAACGGGCTCACTGAACGCCTTAATAAGACCTCGGCCGACATGCTATCAATGTTCGTCAATGTTGAGCATAGCAACGGGGAGGAGGTGGTACCTTTAGTGACGTTTGCCTACAACACCGCCAAACAAGACACCACAAGATTTACGCCATTTTCCTGGTGCATGGGCGTGAGGCGACTACGACGATGCACACTGTCTTTCCGTTACATACTGATGACGTGGATGACGACTACATAGGCCAGGTGTTAACCAGAGCTGAGGAAGCTCGGCAGTTAGCTCGACTCCGCACGCTGCAGGCTCAAGGAAACGATCGCCGAAGATATGACGCGAGACACCGCCCTGTTGTCTACCAGCCTGGTGACCTCGTCTTGATCTTCTGTTCGGAAGGTTGGTCTCTCTGAGAAGCTCCTCAGGCGCTACTTTGTACCTTGTAGTTGTTTGATGTTACTTATGAAGCTGAAGATTTCTACCCCGACGCAAGAGGACGAAAGATCAGAGATACGGTCCACGTCCTTCGAATGAAGCCCTATAAGGATCCTGCAACCCAGGGGAATTCTAAGCTCCAGCGACAAGCAACAAGCGGAAATGTGACGAAGAGTGTGATGGCAAAGGAAGTTCTAAGAAGATCACCGCCGAGGCGAACATCAGTCAACGGGAGTCGGAGTATGCAGAACCGATGACTCGTTCCCGAACCAGGACGACGTAACACCGAGACCCTGTTCTCTCTAGGTGGAAGTAATGTCGCAGAAACCGTGGTGTAACGGTTCTGATACTAAACTGTTGCGTGAAGGGTCGTGAGTTCAAAACTCACATAAACTGTAAAATTTTGAGTTCTACATGCGGTTCGAGTACATTCTAGAAGTATCCACAAATGTCAAGAATCATTGTACTGGAATGTTCTGGAGCTGTATAGATACCGTACGTGTTCTGGCTGCAGGCAGTTCGCTCCGCGCTCTTCTATGTGCAAGTGCTGACTGAATAAACATACGTTAAGTCAAGTTAGTGTTCGTTATTCATGTAATTACACCTTCTACGTGACAATATTAAAAAATCAATGGAATATATCCTTGAATGGCATGATCGAATTAATCACAGGTCAGCTGGATATTTTCTACAGTTTACTGTTAACTGGCCTTTTGTCGAATGAGCTAAACTAAACTAAACTCCGCCCGAATAGCCAACGCAGCAGGTCCAACGGTACCCACCGGCCTCCGTGTCCTCCTCAGTTCACAGGCGTCACTGAATGAGGAAGTGTTGGGGCATGTGGTCAGCATACCACTCTCCCGCCCGTATGTCAGTTTAAGAGATCGGAACCGCCACTTCTCTATCAAGTAGCTCATTAGTTTGCCTCACAAGGGCTGAGTGCATCCCGTTTGCCAACAGTGCTCGGTAGACCGGACGGTTACCTATCCAAGAGCTAGCCCCGCCAGACAGCGCTTAACTTCAGCGATCTGACGGGAACCGGTGTTACCGCTGCGGCAAGGCCGTTGGCTTTAAGGAATCAACAGACATTTAAACCTTGCTTTTGTGGCACCACGTAATCTTAAGTTACGTACAAGGCACTGTCAACAAAACAATACTCAGTTTAGGCTCAATACGAAAGGCCTACAAGACTTCAAATATTCATATTAACGTCCCTTTGTTCCATCTCCAGAACACTTCCGCTAACACGCAAAATTCACTGCGTTACACTCAACAAAACTTTGTCAGTAGCAACCCCCAACATAGTTTTCTTACCTACATACAGTTGACAGAATCAGTGTCCAGCAATTCCGGATGCAACAGATCACTGTAACCGCCCCACTGAGACTACAGGGTCGCGCCGTGCCTGCTGCCATGCGGCTCGGCTCACTGACGAAACACTGAAGAGCTGCTAGCACAAAAACCTTCCCGTAGCAGAGCAACGGGGAGGGTAAACACCAAAGTGTACCCGAAAGAAGGTGAGGTGTGCTTTTGACTGGTATCTATTTCCAGCACAACTCGCCGGCTGCAGCCACCTCCCTGCTGCGTAAAAAGGCCTTCAGACGTCACTGCAGACCCACCAAGGCGCACAACGGAGATTACCACGAAGCTGGATCGATACATGTCGGGAGAGCAACATCTCTCACTTTCTTCGAGGATTTCATTATTAAATCTTCTCTGGTTATCAGTTGATTCATAGCGTCGTTTGGTCATAACGTTTCAACGAGTATCTTACTGTGGTGTGCGTACTGTAAGACCTTCGGTACACACACCATCAGATTATTTGACTCGTCGCTCTAACGAAGTAGGCGAGTGTCAGCAATATGTCTCGTGGTCTTATCGTGATGTGTTTATCTTCTGCCGTTAGGTCAGACGATAGAAATGCCACTTGCACGCTTAGACGGTGACCAACTTTAAACAGAACTTGATTAATTTTCCCACACATTTATTAAAATAATAAAAAATATAGACATTACGTAACTTGATTCTGGATGCTGTTTACAACCTACAATCTGAAGTTCCTTTGGTTCAAATGGTTCAAATGGCTCTGAGCACTATGGGACTTAACTACTGTGGTCATCAGTCCCCTAGAACTTAGAACTACTTAAACCTAACTAACCTAAGGACATCACACACATCCATGCCCGAGGCAGGATTCGAACCTGCGATCGTAGCAGTCGCGCGGTTCCGGACTGCGCGCCTAGAACCGCTAGACAGTTCCTTTGGTCTTGGTACGTTAATCTTATTCTCAGTTATCTCTGATACTTGACAAAGTGTCTATACATTTATCTTCATGGCTACGTACAGGAATATGATAACTTTATTAGGCGCAGACTGAAACTTGACTACAGACTAATGCAGACTGATGCGGACTGACCAATCGGAGGTCTGTACAGTCGTTATAATACCTCGCGCGTTCATGTATCACTGCGAGAGTGTGATCCGTGAGGAGAAAAGGTTCTACGTTAGCAGCAATCTCATTGGCTGCGTTACATATGAATACGCGGATCGGCGGAAGCAGAATTCGGTCCGTCTCTAAGACAGCGCTATCTCGTAGTGCGGAGATGGACGAGCGCTGCGCCTGCGCTGTTGTGCTTAGTGGGGCGCGCTCTAGTGGGAAAGTTGTGTACGCGCTGACTACGCGGAACTATGTACACAACACTTACTCATCACCTTCAGGCTAAGATAAAATAAAAAAAGAGATGAAAAGTTGTAACACCACAATACCACTACTTTGCTGATAGCCCGTGAGGATTTAGTTAACAATAAAAGTATTTTCAATATACTTACAGGAAAGTGGTCATAAACGGTCTCCAACGGGTTTGTGATTAAATATACGTTTTATAAGCATGTAATATTTATTTTGTAATCTTATTCATGTTTATATTTTACTCTTAGAAAATGTAATTAAAAGGTACTTTAGTAATTATTTTCAGAAACCTTCACTTAATTTGAATAATAAATGTAGCTTAAACACTGTTTTCTTGACAACGATTTTGAAGTGCTTTTATGACCACTGTATGCAAATATGGCCTCAGTTCTGCTAAATTGGCTCCTGTTTTGTGGCAATTTAACATTTATGGATGGATATAAACATACAGCAATATCACGTGTGAGTAGGTGTGTCCTGATCAGAAGTCACATGATTAGTGTCTGAAATAACACCAGAATGACATACTGAGTACTATAACTAACTAATTATGGTTCGTTATTTCATAATGGACAAAACAGTATGGCTACATTCAGTGAGAGTGTAGCAAATACTTCTTCATGAAACGATGTCAGTTTTCTTCTATACTGGTCCTCAGGACAATAGCGTTGGAGGCACCAACAGTAGTGGACCATCGTATGTGTGTGCCACTTGCATCGATATCTCCCATTGTTCCAATTTCATGGTGAAACCCCTTCCCCTACTCCTCGTTGTAATCGCCTGATTTAGCTGGAAATCTTGATAAGTGGCCATGGAGGAAATGCAGTTTGATAGTCTTATTAACACCCAACCTTTTAAAGGCTATCAACGTATTCTGGACAATTTCTTTGCAACTGTCTACTTTACAATTACCTAAGAAGTTTTTCACAACTAAGATGCAAGTACGCCAGGCCGACAGTTCTGAATCATTTACGAAATTTGTCACGGTGGAATCATTCATGAGTTTGCGAATCTGCTGACCATCAAATATACCTGCTTTCAGTTTTTCAGTGCTCAGTGCAGGAAAGATCTACATATGAATTTGAAGCAACTGCCTTCTCTATTTAGGGCCTTAATAAATTGCTTCATCAGTCCGAGCCTTATATGCAATGGAGACAGAATTATTTTCTCTCTCTTACCCAATTTCTCCTGACTGATGTTGGCTGCGCCTACAGTGAGACATTCACTTAAAGGTCATGTCACTTTGCTCCAGGGATCTTGTTTTGCTCTGCTGTGACAACACAAGGATACATCGCGTACCCACACTGCTGCAAAAGCAAGATGTTTATCGTCTTCAGATCACAACAAACAGGCCATTGCTGTTCATGACAGCATAATTTTTTCTACATAATTCTGATAGTTTCAGATTCCTCTTTCATCTTTTTTGAGTGGCCAATGAGAATGTATTCAGAGATGTCACCGTTGTGAAGCAAGACACATTTCAGGCTTCTGGTGCAGCTGTCTATAAGAAAGCGGCAGTCTTTTGGATTGTATTCCTGTACCTCCATTTGCACAAGAAGATCAGGAAAGTTATTGCAGTAAACGAATTCTTCGTCTTGGCTTCTTTTGTATGGTATACTGAAAGTTCGGTTCTGGACTTAGGCAGATGTTTTCCTTTAGCTTGGATGCCAGAAGTTCTGCTCCATTCTTTGACAAATTAAGATCGCCTACCAGATCATTTAGTATCTCTTGAGTGAACAGTTTAGGGGTAGAAATTTCTCTTTCATATTCACTTCCACTGCTGATGCTGCTTCTACACTCCAAATCCTGTATTTCTTCAGATTCTGACATAATAAGTTCAGATAATTTAGAGAACACCGGTATAGGAACTTCTTCATTGTGTACCAAAAGTCTCCTGGATGATTCTAAACTTAGATACTCCCATGTACGTGTTTTGAATAGATTGAAAACTTTGACATCTACAGCACAAAAGTAACAGTCATCGTGTTTTTTTTTTTTTTTTTTCTCGCCAGACTATTAGTACACTGCAATTTAAACATTCTCTTTGTCCATTTTTTCACTGTCGAGGACACACAACACAATTTTTACAAACAGTCTAGGGAGCCCATGATCTATCTTGGTTCAAGCTGTATCCCAAAATATGCAAGATGTCTTCTTTACTAAACCTGTGATGTTCCGTGTTTGTTTCTGTAGGTAGTATTCACAGCAAACAGAACACATTGGGGCTGCTATGCATCCCCTTCGTGAAGAACTCATATTTTCCTGAAACGAATAAAATAAAAATACAAAATAAATTTTAAAGAATTTAATACAATGTTTAACTGCGAAATATCAAAAAATGAAAAATTTAGATGGAAATAAAGATCAACGATACTATCGGAAAATCAGTATCTGTGGGAACATTTAATTAAAATACAGAAACACAAATATCTTCAGAACTAGAGCCAGTTCGAGAAAAGTACAGCCATATTTAGATTCAGGGCCTCTGAAACATAACAAATGCGTTTTAATGTCTTTGGCAGTAAAACGAGTATTTTGTAGAACTATGTAATAAAAGTAACACTAAACCTAATTAGCAAAAATATTAAATTAGATAAATCATAATCTAGTGTCAATGTAGTTATAAAATAACTTCTTCAGAAAGTGTACAGAATTACTTTGCACTGACTTTGGTAAAGACAATAACCCTGCAACAGGATGCCCTTGATGGTTTTCTGACAGTTTGGTTTTGTGCCATTCAAGAAAAGACTTATACAGTTTTTGCCAGCAAGTTCGCGCTTGAATGGGTTTTCAACGTTATTTCTCTCTGCTAACTGTACGGCCATTTTTCGTAAGTAGTTTCGAGTAAGCTTAAAGACAGAAGATTTCATGGCAAGACAACAGTAAACAAGTTCCTCTTCGAGATCTTTTTCCAAAATTCTAAGTCTACTTCTTTTTGCTTTTTCTGCTTCCACAGGTTGTTGCACTGAACCCGAAAGTTCTATTTTTGGAACAAGTGTTTACTGGTTTTCTTTTAATACACATTCTTTTTCGGAAATACATCAGTAGCGTAGTCATCTTAGAGGGACTCCACTTTCTACATCCTCCGCATTATCCTCTTGAAATATACACGGGAATTATTACAAGAGAAAAATAGTTAGTACCAATACAGATACGCTTTAATTGTGAAAAAAGTATGGAGACTGGTTCAGTCAACAGAAGGGTCTAGTTTTCGGTACTACAACATATTTTCTGGAACGAGAATAATCTTATTGTTGTAGAAGAACACAATAGCTTACCTGCTAATATCTAGAATAAATAAGGAAAAATGTAGCACAGTGTAAAAACTTTTTCCACTGTCAAAACGCGTAATGGTGAACTGGTCAGTAACAACTGAAGCGAGCGACTTGTGCGCTTCGTTACAGAGCAGTAGAAATACTCGCTATTGTTTAGACTTGGTCCCACTAAAGTCCAGGAGAATGGAGGGAGCAGAGGAGTCAGCTTTAAGGGAGGAGTCCAGATTAGGACACTCTATATACGAGGGCTACTCGGAAAGTAAGCAGCGATAGGTCGCGAAATAGAAACCACAGTGAAAATCAAAACAGTTTTATTTGCAACAGTTAGCTACACCTTCCAGCTACTTCTCTACACAGTCGCCGCTCAGATTTAGACATGTATCGTAGCGTTGTACCAACTTTTCAGTTCCCTCGTTATAGAAGATAGCCGCCAGTGCTTTTCGACAATTTTCTACTCTGGACTGCTGCTCGTTGTCTGTTTCAAAATATACTCTTCGTAGCCAGCGGTTCATCTGAGCAGAGATGAACATCAGGGTTAGCCAATTACGGGCTGTATTGTGGGTGATCAAAGACTTCCCATTGAAATCGCTGCAGTAGCATCTTCATTGCCCCTGCAGAGTAGGCCCGAGAATTGTCATGTAGAACGAACTGCATGACAATTATGTTATGTGGATTGCAAAGCATCAGGCGGAATCTTTCGCAAGGCCCTCGTGGAGTTACAGCAACGAGCTGTATTTTTTTTTTAAAACTGAACATAAGTTTTTGCTATTAATTGGCTGACGTATTTAACCCAGTTGAGTACTAATCAGTTAAATAAAATTTCTGTCTGTTTTAGTTAGGAAACTAGGAACTTCGAAAGTATTCGGGGTTGGAGGCAAGCTGTTGCGGATAGTTGGCTTTTTGCTGTTTTCAGATGGATGTTATGGTGTTGGTATGTTCATTTAAATGAGGTTTTCAGGTGAGTGCCCGTTTCCCTGGACGCTCAACTCATTGTGTCTTCTAAACCACCCTCTAAACCACCTGCTTTGTGGTTTGTTAAAACATTCCTGAATTATGTATAAAAGATTCTCGGACTTGTTGCCACGTCAGTTAAGGGTAAAACTTAAAGTTTTCGACGATTTCTCCGTCGTCTTCGCGAGGAGCAACAGCAGCGCAGTTGCGAAAGATTTCGTTTCCATTCCTGAAGTAGCCTTATGTAAATTAGAAAAATAAATGACTGTAAAATATATTCCACAACTGCGAGTGACTTTGATGCATATCATCTTTGCTTATCCCGCGGGGAATCCGAAACCGTGATTCGGCTCTGCCCCCTCACCCCCGCAGCGAAGAGGCGAGGAGGCAGCTCGAGCAGGCAGGCATCGCGGCATCTGTCAGTGCAGGGCGCGGAATGGTCGCTCATTACAGGCAGCGCTCGAGGCCGGCTCCGGCTGTCCCCGGCGGCTAAATTTTAATTAAAGCGGCGCGGCAAGGCAGCGAGCACAGACCCCCGCTCCGCCGCGCCGCCGGGCTGCCGTGGCTGCGGCGGCAGCCCTAGCGCGCTCCTAATTGCGCCTGAAGCGCCGCCACCTGCCACGCCCCCGCACTGCAGCAGCCGACATTTCAGACCAGCCAGCAGCCTCCTCCTACAATAGTCGGCTTCACGTTGGAAAGCGAAATTTATCTGCTATCGACGCTCTATTCTTCGCGTTCTCCTTTCTGGAAAATGAAAATGCCCCACACTAAATAGACTGTTGGTATGCTGCATGGCTTTCCTTTATATCTTCTTGTTGACATTTGTGACTGAGTGTGATTTGTCTCTTCTCTTCGCGCTTTTTGCCGTTGTTCTGCATACTTATAAACTACAAGAGACCACCTTTGACTTTTAAAACTGTCGGCAACCGAGGGAAATGCTTGCTGCAAACATTCCCGTTTCCACCATCTTCAGAAATATAACAAAGACACGTATGTGAAACACCGTTGTTTCAACTCTGTAAAAATCGCAGGCTCTTTAATTTCTTCCGCCTTTAATTTCCTTTCGTTCATTTTTTTTTTATTTACTTGACTATCTTACAGCCATCGAAATATTTTTTCGAAATATATGCGCTGCATTACGATCCTTCCAACATCAGCTTTACACGAACACTTTTGTAGGACCGAGACTCGAACCTGGGTTTTGCACTTATCCCAGAAGAGTTTGGGTCGCTCCGCGGAGTGTGCTGGGGCAGCGTAAGTGGTAAGGTACCACTCGCACTAAGCAAGAGGTCCCAGCTAAAGTCCTGGTCCGGCACAAATTTTCATATGTCACCGATGGATAGTATAACTAAGAATTCGCAATTCAGTGCATGTATTTCCGAAAAAATGACTACAAATGGTTCAGATGGCTCTGAGCACTATGGGACTTAACATCTGAGGTCATCAGTCAACTAGAACTTAGAACAACTTAAACCTAACTAAACTAAGGACATTACACACATCCCTGCCCGAGGCAGGATTCGAACCTGCGACCGTAGCGGTCGCCCGATTCCAGACTGAAGCGCTTAGAACCGCTCGGTCATAACGGCCGGCAAAAAAGACTCAAATAAAAAGGAAGAATGGTTTGATCTCTGTTCTGTCTTCACTGATACTATCTTTACTGACATTACTGATCTTTCCCTGTACAGGTAGCAATCTACAAAATACTTCACTCACTCTGTTTCAATGTATTCTTCATTGTGCCTGATACAGGTACCACAGTCTACAGTAACCAACTGCCACCACACTGTATTTTAACTCCATTCAACTGCATTATTCTCATTTCAACGCCGATAAAATATCGTTAACATTTTGCTCACGTTCACTTAGTCGATGACATCATATACTGATAAACAAACTTCCCTGATACTGCCTCAAACGTTTTACATAGACAGCAGAAGTACGAACACTCATTCATACACTCAAGCCAGACAACGAATCATTAGAGATGCAGGAGTCGGCTACATATACACATGGAGCCTTCCGCGGGAGTATAAGATGGACGGGCGGAGGTGGCGTGGTGGAGTCGTGTAGAGCGATGGGGCGCTAGTGAGACATCGTTCACTTAACAGTCATTCACTCCGCTTTTTCCTTTAATTTACGTCTATGGTCACAAACTTTTGTTAACAGATTTCCGGTTTCGGACTTTAATGACCATCATCAGATCTGTTTCATAAAAACAAAGTCCTAATGTACTGTAGCCATAGTGGCATCGTCAAATGTTAAAATATAAAGCGCTACAAGCACATTCCTGCAAATGTGTTACCCACTCACGATAAGTTTGTTTTGACCTTTCCTTGCAATGAATGAATTGTTACCCAGCTGCCACCACATTAACTTGTTGGTCATAATAGTTATGAAACCTATAACCTGATCACAGGAAAGTTCATTCAGGGTGGCGTTATGGAACAATTTCACAATCAGGCGAAAGACTGCAATTTGTTCCGTTGGTAAAAGGTAATGTAGTTTTGCAGTACTTGGCACTTTATGAGCAATGATGTGGGGTTCGCACTGTTGCAAGCACTCGAACAATTCCTCTCTTTTTTTTCTTTAAAGTGGCGAAAAGGCACTGTGGCACTCGGTGCTACAATTGTTGCAGGTTGCGCAGAGTTCGGTGTTTGGTTCGCGACGAACTGCTGTACCCTATTGAGAAGGGTGGCAATCTGCTGCGACTGAGATCGAAATATCTGTGTTTCATGCTTTGTATCTTTTGCTTGCAGCTGACGAGCTTGAGCAAGGGGGTGGCAGAGGTGCGTTGGTCATTTTGGAGTAGGCAAATGCTATAAATAGACAGTGAAAGCAATAAAAATAAGCACACAAACAAAGAAAATTTCTGCAACGCCCACCTGAAACACTGAACAGAAAAACAGTATAAGAGACACTGTTACGTAAACACACTCCTGCAACGAAAAAACATGGTAGAATTAAGACGCCAGCAAAACACAAAAGCGCGTGACGAAACAAAACTGTGGCAGCTGTCGGCTCTGGGTGCGAAATGTGGACAGGTTGCCACGTTGGTAATCGTTTACCTCGTTGCCGAATCCTATAGTCTGTGGGAAGCCTGCATACTCGGTCCGCTAGACAAATAATCAAACAAGCCGTATTAAAGAGCTTTATTACAAAAAGAAAATTTCAATACTTTGGCAATTACACAGATGAGTCACAAGCAATGGGCGACATCCAAAATAATCAATCGTCTTCAGTATAGACATCCCAAGTCTGTGCTATAGAGAGTACAAGTGAAGTGACTAGCGTTGACGCTGCTGTCGAAGTAGCTAATCTTGAAGCTGCTATTGAAGTAGGCCGTCACCAGTCATCTCAGCGCTCATGTCCTCTTCACGTGGGGGCCGCTGCTGCCCCGTTGTCGTCCTGGACGGAGGTCGGGTTAGCGTGCGATTGGCTAACTTCTTCTCACAGCCTTCTCTTCCCTGTCGTTCCTGACTGGCGTGCCTACGCTTGACTTTACGCAGTAACAGAAACCAATGCGTTAAAGTCACATGAGGTGTATCCACAGGACATGTGACCTGCAATTAAAAAGTGTCGTGATAATTTCTTCAGTGGTAGAAGATTCTGGATTAGTTCTCCATAGACTCAACAGGAGCGGGCTGCAAAATCGAAGGCAACCATGACAAAAAGACTGAGTAAACATTGAAACTTTAGCATTTCACGAGTGAGAGAGTGGAATATCGTAAGTTAGAAAGTGTTAGGGATGCTAGAAAATCTTAAAGGAGAAATGCAAAGACTATCTAGATAATAATAATAAGCGGGTGGCACTGGTGGCTGGGTGACCCCTCGCGGGGTGGTTCGGCCGCCGCTCCACAAGTTCTTTAACGCCACTACGGCGACTTACGAGTGAATGAGGATGAAATGAAAGACACACAATACCCAGTCATCTCGAGGCAGAGAAAATCCCTGACCCGCCGGGAATCGAACCCGGGACCCCGAACACGGGAAACGAAAACGCTACCGCAAGACCACGAGCGGCGGACGGTTATCTAGAAATAGTGGAGGTCAGTAAAGTGGAATGGAAACAACATAAGGATGTTTGGTCGGACAGGTGTAAGGTAATATCAATAACAGCTGAAAGTGGTATAACACGTGTATGATCCATTACGAGTAGGAAAGTTGGACAAACAGATAGATAGTGCAATCAGTTCAGTAATAGGATATTTCTCATCACAATCAACAGCAAATCCCGCCCACAATAATAGTTCAGGCTATCATGCGAAGCAGAAAATGAAGAGATAGAAGTATATGATGATATTTAACGAATAATTCAGTACGTGAAGGGAGACGGTAAATCATTAAGCATGGAGGACTGGAACGCGGTACTAGAGCTGGGAAAAGAATAAAGAATTCACCTAGTAATAGCGAAGACGCTATTTAAAATTCACAAGGGGAGGAGATAATTTGGGAACAGCCTGGATAATGACGTGGTGAGAAAGATGGTTTGAGCACAGACTCTGATCACAATTTTGTAATGATGAAGAGCAGGCTGAAGTTTAAGAGACACAACTCGAAGAATCAGTGTGAGAAAAAGTGCGATACTGAAGTACAGAGAAACCGTAAGAAGTATTTGATCTTCCCTGAAGTTGTATATATTGCGATAATTAATACCACACTAAGCAGTTCAGTTAAAGAGCAATCGACATCTTTGACCGACCTATCACTAAGCTTGACTGACGAACTTACGCAGAAAGAAGTTAACTGCGAATAACTATTGGGTAACAGATGAAATATCTAAACTGATTCGGCGAAACAAAAAGGTAAATTTTCAGGAAAAGGTAATACAGCAAATCAAATTAGGAATAAAATACATAGAAAGTCAAGGCGTATAGGCTGCAGGAAAAATATGAGTACATCGAAAAAGGAACAGTCATTGGTAGGATTGATTTAGCACATAGAAATGTGGAAACAGTATACAGTGATATTAAAAGCATGGGGATCAACATGAGGAGTGACATGGGAATTCCACAGTTAACTGCAAAGCAGAGAACGTATAGGTGGAAAAGACACGTTGAAAAGATCTACGTGTTGGAAGACATGTCTCATGACGTGACTGAAGAAGAAACGGGAGACGATATAGAAAACATAGGAGATTTAGGGAGAAATTTTAGTAGAACTTTGGAAAACTGGTGATCAAATACGGGAGAAGGGGTAAATACCACTCCTTAGGAATGCACTGGGGCAGTGGAAACTTAGCGACTATTCAAGTTGATTTGCAGAGGCTATGTGTTTGTAGACATTCCATCAGAGTTTCGGAAAAATATCACGCACATTATTTCGAAGATATCTAGAGCAGATTAGTGGAAGAACTACCGCACAAGCAGTTTAATAGTTAATGCATCCAAGCTGATGACAAGAATAATTTATGAAAGACAGAAGAAATTAATGAGGCTCTTTTGGATGACGAACAATTTGTCTATAGGAAAGGTAAACGTACCAAGGAGCAATTCTAACACTACGATCGATAATAGATGCAAGACTTAAGAAAAATCAAGACACGCTCACAGGGCTTATCGTTCTAGAAACAGCGTCCGTCAATGTAGAGTTGTGCAAGATGTTCGAGATCCTCAGAAAAATACAGATGAACTGTAAGGGAAACCTGGTAATATGCTTTTCTCTGTATGAAGCTGCACTTTTGAACTTTCCAGATGCACAAGTTTTAATAAATTTTACGTGGCACGTTCCACTATAGTGTTTGCTCTGTTCGCGGATATTAAGGCCAGCACCTCTCAGGCCAAGCTGAAGGCACAGAACGAAGGGTACAACGTTTGGCTGGTGGCCAGCAACCAAGACAGCGTCAGGTGGGAGCTGTTGCACCACTGCATCGGGCACTCTGTGGAGCCATCGGTTGAAATAGTGCATGGCCGACCTGTTGTGGACATTCCTACCTAGTGGGTGGTCGGTGTTTTCTCCTGTAGACCAGAGAATACTGCAAACCCAGCAAGAAAAGGAAAAGAGTGGTTTTGTTACTATTGTAAATTGGAGAACGAGGCATATGTTTTAGTTTCCTGCGGTGATCTTCCGTGAGTTGACAAGCGGTCAGATTCAGAGTAGTGTATGGAGGTGCTACGTATAGTGAAGTGGATAATATTTGTACTTCGTATACGTCATGTTCGTTACAGTTGCAGTATGGCACGGCGTGATACGAGGGCATAACAGTGAGTTATGTATTGTATATCATTACACCCTGCAGATATGTGTCACTGTCTCGTATATTTTTATTAATCATGCTGAAGATGTATCCATTGTTCTACATAGCTATATGTTACTAAATTTTATGATATTGTTAGTGTTTTGTAGATGGTGCGAAATCTTATTGCCAAAAAGTGGCTGTAAGCACTATGGGACTTAACTTTTGAGGTCATCAGTCCCCTAGAACTTAGAACTACTTAAACCTAACTTACCTACGGACATCACACACATCCATGTCGAGGCAGAATTCGAACCTGCGACCGTAGCGGTCGCGCGGTTCCAGACTGTAGCGCCTATAACCGCTCGGCCACACCGGACAGCTCTCATTGTCAGTAGCAATATTACGTAGTTGGTGGAGGACCTTAGTAGTTGAGGCAGATTCTATTATTATTTTATTCATTTACTACATTATATTGAATTGATCTGTGATTGCAACGATCTAAGGGCAGAGAGTGTGAAGATTCTGTTCTCTGTTTGGGGCCTTGCTAGGTGCCCCCCTTATGTGTCTCAGGGGGATGAATCGAAAGTGATTTGTATTTATAGCTTTTTTTGCCCTCCTACTTACAGGGTTTGTTTCACTGATTGCCAGTGGACAAGCTGTTCAGTGCAACAGTCATCATACCATTTACATGAAACAAAAATAAATTTCAATTTAGTTATTTAGTGCAAAAAGCCTCGAATAATTTTAATGTGTTGCAGATGAAAACTGAACCATCATTAGATACAAATGACACTTATATCTGAAAACTAGGGAGATAGTTTCTTTCGAATTTTCCTATGTTATCACATGAATCAGTTTTAATGCGCTCTAATTTTATATAACTGATTCAGAGACAGTCATAGTTTTGAAAACGAGGGAGATATGCATTTCCGCTATGATTATGGGATCGTACTGACCCAAGTGGTACTAGGAGGGTGAAAGTGTTTTTTATAGTACTGTTATTATCCGATGCACAATTATACAAGATGTAACTTTGAGCAATATGACACTGATTTCTTATTACTCAATAACATTCTGGTCAGGTCATTATTTGGTGTCTTATTACTGATGCCCTTCTTAAATGTTTTTGCAAAATGAGACCACGCTCGCTCAACACCAGCCCAAATCCCACTCCACACAAAACTTTGAAAGGTTTGAAGACCAAAAACAATGTTCTCTGTTGAAAAAAGTGTATGAGATTGGGATGCAGTCTTTCGTCATTGCTGGTGAATCTATATAACGAAGAAGCAGTGATTGATATAAAGGAAAGTAGGATTAATATTCATAGTGAAACGATATTAATATCAATGATAAGGTTCGCTGATGACTTTTCTATCCTGAGTGAAGATGAAGAACAATTACAGGACCTTTCGTTGGAATGAAACGTGTTACAAGAACATAATATGGATTCGGAGTAAACCAAAGAAACACGAATGTCTTCAGCAGAAATGAGATTAGTGATTAACGATAATCTCAAAATGAAAATTATTGACCTCATTGCAGACGAAGGTAAGGAATTGTACTAGCTTGGGAGCAAAATAACCAGCGACAGAGAAAGCAAGGAAACATAGAAAACAGTTTAGTATAGACAAAGAGAGCATCCCTGACCAAGAGAAGCTCCCTCAAACATTGCCCTTAATCTGAGGAAAAACATTCTGATAATGTACGTTTGGAGGACATTACTGTATAGCAATGAATCAAGGAGCACGAGATAGCTGGAAAAGAGAATTGAAACGTTTCAGATATATTGCTATAGAAGAACTTTGATAATCACGTGCACCAATATGATAGGTAATGAGGAGTTTATCAGCAGAATCAGCGAAGGAAAATAAATGTAGAAAACAACACTGACTATAGGAATGGACGGAATGACAGAACGTGTTTGAAGGCATCAGGGGACAGCCTACGCAACAAGTAATTGACGACATATTGTGCAAGTGGTACACTGAGATTAAGAGGCGGGCGCCACGGAGGAATTCGAGGTGGGGCGCATCGGATCAGTCTTCTGACTGATGAAAAAAAAAAAAAAATACTAGAGCGAGAGAGAGAGAGAGAGAGAGAGAGAGAGATAGAGAGATGCAGTGGAAGCAACAGCTTCATGTTGCACTACACATGTTCGATGTTCGATCCTGTAAATTTCATGGCGCCACATTGTCCAGGACATTTGAAATTGAGCAATTTATTTTTATTTGGTACTGAATGATAATAAACTACATTATGCCACGTTTTCATGTGATTTTATATTAAAAATACGGTATCAACGCCAAATAAAACCGTGGACCACTACCCTGGAAAAAGACAAAAAATCTATAAATATCGAATGATGCAGCAAGTTTACTGTTACCAGTCACTGTTTATTTATATCCACAACACGTTTCGAAGTTTCAAACCTCCATCATCAGTAGAAAATATGTGTGCGTTGTGTTAGATTTTCGTGTCGCTTGTGGCACTGTCTCCAGCTGTCACAGGCTCCTTTGTCCATCATAACACATCACATGTAAACTGTCATATTTTGCAAACAAAGATGGTGTCTGGAAGCCACTAGGTTTCTGTTCGCATCTAAAGTTAAATATATCCATGTGTGAAATGGACTAGAGAATTAAGTGATGTGGGATCGATTTCATGACAAAAATGAAACATAAGTAAATCACACATGTCAGTATTAAACCACGTTTGCTGAGTGAATACTACACCAGTGTCACTAATACGATGCACCGAAGGTACGTAGACTCATCCAGTTTGCCGCGCGGGATTAGCCGAGTGATCTAGGGCGCTGCAGTCATGGACTGTGCGGCTGGTTCGGCGGAGTCCTCCCTCGGGCATGGGTGTGTGTGTGTTTGTCCTTAGGATAGTTTAGGTTAAGTAGTGTGTAAGCTTAGGGACTGATGACCTTAGCAGTTAAGTTCCATAAGATTTCACACACATTTTAACATTTTGAACTCATCCAGTTGCTCTTACAGTGTTCTATATAACTATTTGTGTGTTAATATATGTTTGTTGACAATCTCAATCAGGTTAGGGTGACATATAATTTTTTGTATTTCTTTTCATTTTATGTGCGTGTATTGAAACTACAGAAACTGCCTGAAGTTTGTAGAAATAATTATAGGCTATATTATAGAAAGAAACGTTTCAAGCATCTTTCTTTGGTGAAATTTTGAGGCGGTACCAAATAAATACAAACGAATAAACCACTAGTTTGGAGTAGAAAAAGAAGTTTGAATATGTATAAGTAAAGTAAAAACAAATGAAAACTTAGACGGTTTTTTCTGACCATTCACTTGCAATTTTCGACATCCGCTGCAGTATAGCACATATCGACAACAAACATAAAATTGTTGCTGTGCGGCTGAAAAATTATCTGTACGTATCCCAGTTTTCCTTGTTGATCACAGATGGGACTTAGAAGTCTTATTGGACTATTTAGTACATCTATTTCTATCTTACTTTCAACTGCCACAGATCTCAAAGATTTAAATAAGATTGGTTGCAATTATTCACTGTTGACATTGTCATGTTTTCACTAACAGCCTCATATATGGTCACTGGCGTCGAATCTCTTCATATTTATGTTTACAAACATGTCAGTGAGGACAGTAAATCTGTCCTAGAACTAAACGCTATATTAAAATTTCAATGACTGTGTAATTGGGTGCTTCCAGATTAAAATAGTTTGGAGCTATTTAAATTCCTATGGAAGCCTGTGTAATTAGGTGCTTCCAGTTTAAAATAGTTTGGAGCTATTTAAATTCCTATGGAAGACCATTTGAATATTTACGTTATACCTTGTATTCGAGGTCTTTTCGATAGCACCGTTTTCTATCAAACAAAAATTTGTTCACAGAATTTACTGTTCGGATGTTTTGATTTGAGGCCATGAGCTTTACTGTGATTAAAGACAACTCTTCCTAAATCGGGTCTAACGTTTTTACTTATTTTCTGGAGGAGAGTGTCATAAGTATGTTTCTATCCAGCAGATTTATGCTGTTGATTTATGAGGTCATAAATTTGCATTTACCCTCGCTTTTCAACGAAACTGAAGGCAACAAAAACTAAACTGGTCACTAGACTTGCCACGCCAGAAATGGCAGCAGTTAACGAAACTTTACTTATTGTCCTTATAGTATAGTAACAGGTTGTTTTTTTTGTCATCGGTCTACTGACTGGTTTGATGCGGCCCGCCACGAATTCCTTTCCTGTGCTAACCGCCTCATCTCAGAGTAGCACTTACAACCTACGTCCTCAATTATTTGCTTGACGTATTCCAATCTCTGTCTTCCTCTACAGTTTTTGCCCTCTACAGCTCCCTCTAGTACCATGGAAGTCATTCCCTCATGTCTTAGCAGATGTCCTATCATCCTGTCCCTTCTCCTTATCAGTGTTTTCCATATATTCCTTTCCTCTCCGATTCTTCGTTGAACCTCCTCATTCCTTACCTTATCAGTCCACCTAATTTTCAACATTCGTCTATAGCACATCTAAAATGCTTTGATTCTCTTCTGTTCCGGTTTTCCCACAGTCCATATTTCACTACCATACAATGCTGTACTCCAGACGTACATCCTCAGAAATTTCTTCCTCAAATTAAGGTCGGTATTTGATATTAGTAGACTTCTCTTGGCCAGAAATACCTTTTTTGCCATAGCGAGTCTGCTTTTGATGTCCTCCTTCCTCCGTCCGTCATTGGTTATTTTACTGCCTAGGTAGCAGAATTCCTTAACTTCATTGACTTCGTGACTATCAATCCTGATGTTAAGATTCTCGCTGTGCTCATTTATACTACTTCTCATTACCTTCGTCTTTCTCCGATTTACTCTCAAACCATACTGTGTACTCATTAGACTGTTCATTCCGTTCAGCAGATCATTTAATTCTTCTTCACTTTCATTCAGGATAGCAATGTCATCAGCGAATCGTATCATTGATATCCTTTCACCTTGTATTTTAATTCCACTCTTGAACCTTTCTTTTATTTCCATCATTGCTTCCTCGATGTACACATTGAAGAGTAGGGGCGAAAGGCTACAGTCTTGTCTTACACCCTTCTTAATACGAGCACTTCGTTCTTGATCGTCCACTCTTATTATTCCCTCTTGGTTGTTGTACATATTGTATATGACCCGTCTCTCCCTATAGCTTACCCCTACCTTTTTCAGAATCTCGAACAGCTTGCACCATTTTATATTGTCGAACGCTCTGTCCAGGTCGACAAATCCTATGAAAGTGTCTTGATTTTTCTTTAGCCTTGCTTCCATTATTAGCCGTAACGTCAGAATTGCCTCTCTCGTCCCTTTACTTTTCCTAAAACCAAACTGATCGTCACCTAGCGCATTCTCAATTTTCTTTTCCATTCTTCTGTATATTATTCTTGTAAGCAGCTTCAATGCATGAGCTGTCAAGCTGATTGTGCGATAATTGTCGCACTTGTCAGCTCTTGCCGTCTTCGGAATTGTGTGGATGATGCTTTTCCGAAAGCCAGATGGTATATCGCCAGACTCATATATTCTACACACCAACGTGAATAGTCGTCTTGTTGCCACTTCCCCCAATGATTTTAGAAATTTTGATGGAATGTTATCTATCCCTTCTGCCTTATTTGACCGTAAGTCCTCCAAAGCTCTTTTAAATTCCGATTCTAATACTGGACCCCCTATCTCTTCTAAATCGACTCCTGTTTCTTCTTCTATCACATCAGACAAATCTTCACCCTTATAGGGGCTTTCAATGTATTCTTTCCACCTATCTGCTCTCTCCTCTGCATTTAACAGTGGAATTCCCGTTGCACTCTTAATGTTACCACCGTTGCTTTTAATGTCACCAAAAGTTGTTTTGACTTTCCTGTATGCTGAGTCTGTCCTTCCGGCAATCATATCTTTTTCGATGTCTTCACATTTTTCCTGCAGCCATTTCGTCTTTGCTTCCCTGCACTTCCTATTTATTTCATTCGTCAGCGACTTGTATTTCTGAATTCCTGATTTTCCCGGAATATGTTTGTACTTCATCCTTTCATCAATCAACTGAAGTATTTCTTCTGTTACCCATGGTTTCTTCGCAGCTACCTTCTTCGTACCTATGTTTTCCTTCCCAACTTCTGTGATGGTCCTTTTCAGAGATGTCCATTCCTCTTCAACTGCACTGCCTACTGCGCTATTCCTTATTGCTGTATCTATAGCGTTAGAGAACTTCAAACGTATCTCGTCATTCCTTAGTACTTCCGTATCCCACTTCTTTGCGTATTGATTCTTCCTTACTAATGTCTTGAACTTCAGCCTACTCTTCATCACTACTATATTGTGATCTGAGTCTATATCTGCTCCTGGGTACGCCTTACAATCCAGTATCTGATTTCGGAATCTCTGTCTGACCATGATGTAATCTAATTGAAATCTTCCCGTATCTCCCGGCCTTTTCCGAGTATACCTCCTCTTGTGATTCTTGAACAGGGTATTCGCTATTACTAGCTGAAACTTGTTACAGAACTCAATTAGTCTTTCTCCTCTTTCATTCCTTGTCCCAAGCCCATATTCTCCTGTAACCTTTTCTTCTACTCCTTCCCACACAACTGCATTCCAGTCGCCCATGACCATTAGATTTTCGTCCCCCTTTACATACTGCATTACCCTTTCAACATCCTCATACACTTTCTCTATCTGTTCATCTTCAGCTTGCGACGTCGGCATGTATACCTGAACTATCGTTGTCGGTGTTGGTCTGCTGTCGATTCTGATTAGAACAACCCGGTCACTGAACTGTTCACAGTAACACACCCCCTGCCCTACCTTCCTATTCATAACGTATCCTACAACTGTTATACCATTTTCTGCTGCAGTTGATATTACCCGATACTCATCTGGCCAGAAATCCTTGTCTTCCTTCCACTTCACTTCACTGACCCCTACTATATGTAGATTGAGCCTTTGCATTTCCCTTTTCAGATTTTCTAGTTTCCCTACCACGTTCAAGCTTCTGACATTCCACGCCCCGACTCGTAGAACGTTATCCTTTCGTTGATTATTCAGTCTTTTTCTCATGGTAACCTCCTGCGAATCACTTGCCCGCGAATGGCAAAGGTCCCGAGTTCGAGTCTCGGTCCGGCACACCGTTTTAATCTGCCAAGAAGTTTCATATCGGCGCACACTCCCCTGCAGAGTGAAAATCTCATTCTGGAAACATCCCCCAGGTTGTGGCTAAGCCATATCTCCGCAATATCCTTTCTTTCAGGAGTGCTAGTTCTCCAGGTTCGCAGGAGAGCTTCTGTTAAGTCTGGAAGGTAGGAGACGAGGTACTGGCAGAAGTAAAGCTGTGAGGACGGGGTGTTAGTCGTGCTTGGGTAGCTCAGTTGGTAGAGCACTTGCCCGCGAAAGGCAAAGGTCCTTAGTTCGAGTCTCGGTCCGGCACACCGTTTTAATCTGCCAGGAAGAGTCATATCAGCGCACACTCCGCTGCAGAGTGAAAATCTCATTCAAGTACAACACTGTATGACAGAGTTCACTGCGATGTATTGATAAGCACTTAACACAACACACTTAAACAACAATCCGTTCCATAGTGGTAGTTGTCATAAATACATGCCATGGATCGCTGAAGTATACATATATCCCTTGTGCTCATGTCCCAAGCCAGAGGCTGGGCAGCACTGGCTGCCGCCATGGAAGTGCGTCTCAGTGTTTGTGCCAGGTAGGCAGTCAGACACAGCCTGCCAGAGAGGACTGCCCAGCTATGGAAGGTGTCCAGGTTGACGGGAGGGGAGTAGGAATTAGGATATCATCAATATGTCCGAAATCAATATTTGAATCTACTCAAATATCCACGTAAAAATTGCAGAATACTCGCGACATATGCAATCACGAAGACTGTCCAACATATACTGAGTATTAGTTCGCTGTTCACCCGCCCAGACAGAGACACAGATAGGTCAACTACGCAAGCGTGATCGGTATGAGAGACTCAGTGATGCCTCACACATTAAGACGGAAATGTCCATTTGTTCCGGCGACCAGCTATCTACACCATGCACACACACACACACACACACACACACACACACACACACGCATACACACAAGGTCATGTCATCCAGGGAAACTAGCCACATATTTATCAGTCTAATTACAATTAAATATTACGATTGTAGTACCAACCTTGTGACATTTGACAATGTGTGAGGTATTCGAAATACTTTGTAATGATTATATCGCTGGAAATATCTGTTTCGCATGTAAATCTATATCCTCCTTAGGACTGGACGTAATTTTCCACCTATAATTTTCTATACCCCTTATGGCTATTGATGTATTGATGTCACAGTTTTCAACATCATATCTATACCTCCCTTATAGCCACATGTAGTCTCACTCATATAATTTTCTTTGTACATTTCGGAATATCCACCACAGTAGCTCTCCACTTCAACACATACACATTTCTGACTATCATTTATATGTGTAAAACGTCAAAAAATAAAGTTAAATCCACACACACACACACACACACACACACACACACACACACACACAGGCTAGGTGTTTTGATTCTCCTCAGGTCTAAGAAATTATTTAACATTTATGTCTTCCAGCCAATCAGATTCGAGAACAGACTGCAGGTATTTTCAGTCAGCAGAACTGGAAGGCTCTCTCAAGCAAGTACTGTAAAGCAGAGCTGTCCAGCGCTATGCAGTAATCATTAGCGTTCTCTCGCAAGAAAGGGCTGGAAAGACATCGCCGATATGGGCTGGGGTACTATAATAAACATTGCAGTCGATAGTGTGACAAATAAAATGTTAGGATCTGGATAGAGCCGCTGATAAGAGATCGTTCTGTGTATCCATGATGTTACAGCCGTATTGCATGCCCTGTTTGTATGCTGTAGCACCTCCAGATGAACCCTTGCATTGCTGTATTGTACAGCTGTTTACGAAGTGAGTCATCAGCCCTTACAGTCAAATATACTCATCAATAGGTTGAAATCACTATCTCACACGTCAAATCTCTCCCCCTCCCCCTTTTTACTAAAATAGTAGTCTCACCACATCCCACACGTATCTGCTGATATGTCGGAACGCAAACCACCGAAACCTTACATTCCAACAGCATAACATTCCCGACAAGTACCGTGATTATCATTTATAGGTGTATAGCGTCCAGAAAGCTATGGATGTCCACACTCACACCAGCTGGGTGTCGTTTCAGCAGCAAACCCCTCTCGCCACACCGTCGTTATCACATATTCGGCAAGAAAAAAGGGCATAATTACAATTAAATTTCCTTCACATCTTTTGCTTATGTAATTTCCGTTCTTGCACGATAATCTACGTTTGCCAGAGCAGGAAGAACTGAATATCGCAAACCAGGTCACAGACTCCCTGTAATTCTCTCGAAATCCCATTATGTTCCGACAGCACTGACAGGTAGAGAGTTATCACAACGAGAAAAGTAACACATTAACTTAAAGAAGGTAATTCTCAACTATGAGCAATATACTGAGTACACACACACAAATACATAAAACCAGCGCAATTGGGCTAGTTGTTGCCAACTTTACTACACTTACAAGCAGTTTTAGAATACATGGCGAGAAGTGATGTCATGATCACACGAGCAGAAGTGTATTAAAATAGGCAAAATTTCGACAATTGAGGCAATATACACATAGAGTGAGCGAAAATACGCTAAAATGTGGGGAAATTGAGACTCAGAGAGTACTTGCATGTCTGCTTGGTGCACTAAATTTCTTGTACGAGGGAACGAATATGTGACAGAAGAGGAATACGAGAAAAAGTTTACATGGAACCACCAGTAACCAGGGAAAGTCATTTTTCTTGGACAGCAGTAAGACAGCTGGAATTGATCGTTTAACGTGGATCTTCAATAAATGTAGAGCAATAAATTTACATCCTCGTATATCGGATCACAAGCCCAGGTGTGAACCTAAAGTTATTACCAATCACCTTATAGATTTTTATAAATTTCCTCAACCTAAGACCACTGTACTATCAGCTTTGGGGCGGCAATATACAACTACAGAAGGGATCACATGTTAGACCCTGTGCAAGACCGTCAACGTGTTTTAAACTCTAACAAACAGTCTTTACAATGTGTAATCTCTACCAACCACAACTATGCGGTGTCAGCTAACAAATACCTCAGAGAACAGTTGCGCATGGTTTGTAACATCATTCTGCTGTATGTCTATTAAGGTAATATGGATACATAGAAGTTGACTGCTGTCTTTGAGGCTTCCCTGGAAAAGAGAACCATCTGCCTCGAAACACATTCATCTGCGTTAAGGATTAAAGGAGGACTGGTCCGCAAATCACAAAATGTTTCAAGAAAATGTTCTTTAGTCGTCAGGGGGACATCAATCAGCATGATTGCCTTCGTTATAGCTTTTCTTTTTATAAAGATATGAAGAGCGGTATGACTTTTTTTAAATGGCACCCTGTATTTTTTATTCGGTAATTCATTTCCTCTCTTGCAGACCTATTCCAAAATGTATCACAGTGTACCATTCACTGAAACACAACGTTATTAATTACATAACACAACATTGACGTTGACGCTCCCAGCTCTTAGTGCACGTACTCGGGGTAATGTAACACATCCATGTGTTGAAGTTGACAGAGGACAAATGTAAACAAGAGTAGGACGCACACCCGTCATTCCGTCAACCATCGTCAGTTGAAGAGTTGTGTGAGTAGAATGTACACCAACGATGAGAAGGTAGAAATGCTACTCATCTATTGGGAATGTACGTTAGCAGAACAGTGATTGCAATACTGCTTTCTTATGTAAGGGGACACTTAGTACAGTAGTTTAGTCCTTTTAAATACTGTTGTGCAGAGTAGGCATACAGTAAAGGCTGTCCTTCCTACAAACTGCATCGACATAACGTTTCTTTTATTCTTGTTGTTGAAGGTAGGCGAAATGCTACGCAGGCAGCGGAACTGTACAGAGAGTGATATCCTGACAAGAACCTACTTTCCCGACTGATGTTTCCTCGTCTTGATGCGACGCTTCAGAAAACGGGAAGTTTCAACCACGACAACGCAATCGTCGTTGTACTCGCACAGACGAAGCTGCCGAAGGTACTGTTCTCGCTTCCGTTGCTATGAATCCACATGTGAGCAGACGACAGCTGAAATACGAGATTGGCATTCCTAAAACCAGTGTACATTGTATTCTTACACGTCACCGGTTCCATCATTACCACGTACACCTACATCAAGAACTGCATGGAAATGATTTCCAGAATCATGTACAGTTCTGTCAGTGGGCACAGCAACAAATCCTCGCCAACCCGAACTTCTTCTCCAATGTTCTATTTACCGACGAATGTTCCTTCTCAGACAAAGGACAGGTAAATACAAGGAACATGCATTATTTGTCCAGTGAAAACCCACGACGGCTTAGACAGGTGGAACATCAGCGTCAGTGGAGAGTTAACGACTGTTGTGGGATGCTTGGTACTACAATTATTGGCCCTTATTTCATCAATGGTAGTTTAAACGGCACAGCGTATGCCAACTTCCTCAGACGAATTCTTCCTCCACTTCCTGATGAAGTGTTGCTAAGAACCAGAATGATTATGTGGTATCAAAACGATGGATGTCCAGCACATAATGCCTTGCACGCACGTCGCGTTCGGATCCGAAGGTATCCTGCAAGATGGATTGGTCGAGGAGGAACAGTTACTTGGGCTGCTAGGTCTCGTTATTTAAATCCTTTAGGCTTTCTTCTTTGGGGATGCATTAAAGACGTTGTCTATCGCGATATTCCAACAACTCCAGAGGACATGCAGGAACGTATCGTGCTTGCTTGTAATTCTCTACAGCAGGCAACACTGGAAGTAGAAAATAATTCTTTCATTCAACGAGTGCACCAGTGTACCGGTTTCCAGGGTCACCACCTTGAGAACCTTTGAATGTTCTACTCCTGGGCAATGGTACAGAAGAGTCAAAGCCAATTTTGTGGTATGTTTTTACTTGGTTTTCATTTGTTTTCTGACAAGTCCAGCAAGTGGACGAGTTTGTGATCCCAGGCTCAAAGTCAGTGTTCTTCTATGTAATTAATAACATTGTGTTTCAGCGAATGGTACACTGTGATACATTTTTGAATAGATCTTTAGGAGAGGAAATGAATTACCGAATAAAAAATACAGGGTTCCATTTAAAAAAAGTCATACCGGTCTTCATATCTTTGTAAAAAACAAAGCTAAGACGGGAGTTTGAAAAGTCCGTGTAAAGTCGGAGAGATGGCACCACCGGCGCGTAACGAGGTCGTGTTTAGTTAGTGAAATCTTTGGAAAGAACGCACACCAAGTTTCAGCCATATTGGTCTATTTCTTTGCGTTTGGCATTCGTGTGAATCAAGGAAGTCGAGTGATTGTCAAAAAAGGGACGAAGAAGAATTTCGTATGGTGATTAAACATTACTTTATGAAAGCCAAAACGCCTCAGGAGACTAAAGAGAAGCTTGATAAACATTACGGCTACTCTGCACCTTCGATTAGAACAGTTTATAAGTGGTTTCAAAATTTTCGGAGTGGTCATATGGGCACAAGTGATGCAAAACGTTCTGGACGCTCTGTGGAGGTTACGACTCCAGAAATTGTTGATAAAATCCATGATATGGTGATGGATGGCAGAAGAGTTGAGGTGCGTGAGATTGCTAGTGCTGTGGGCATCTCGAATGAACGGGGATTTAATATTTTGCATAAACATTTGGACATGAGAAAGCTATCCGCAAGATGGGTTCCGCGATTGCTCACGCTTGACCAAAAACGGAATCGTGTGAAGTGTTGTAAGAATGGTTTGCAGCTGTTCAGGAAGAATCCGCAGGACTTTAAGCGTCGTTTCGTCACTATGGATGAAAACATGGATACATTACTAGACTCCTGAGACCAAACAACAATCTAAACAATGGGTTACCAGGGGAGAATCTGCACCAAATAGGCGAAGACCAGTTCTCCGGCCGGAAAGGTTATGCGACTGTCTATTGGGATTCGCAAGGGATAATTATCATCGACTATCTGGAAAAACGTAAAACTATTACAGATGCATATTATTCATCGTTATTGGAATGTCTGAAAACAGAGCTGCAAGAAAAACGCCGGCAATTGGACCGCAAAAAGGTCGTTTTCCATCACGACAATGCACCAGCACACACCTCAGAAGTTTTGGTCGCAAATTAATGGAAATGGGATTCCAAGTTGTTTCAAAGCCCCACTATTCTCCAGACTTGGCTCCGTCGGACTACTATTTGGACTTCAATTTGAAGAAATGGCTGGCGGGACAAAGATTTTGTTCAAACGAGGAGGTGATTGTAGCAACTAATAGCTATTTTGCAGACTTGGACAATTCCTATTATTCGGAAGGGATCAACAAATTAGAACAGCGTTGGACGAAGTGTATAAGTCTAAAAGGTGACTATGTCGATATACAAAAAAGGTTTACCCGAAACACATAAGTAGTTTTTATTTTTGCACGGACTTTTCAAATGAACCTAGTACAACCAAGGCAACCATGCTGACTGTTGTCCCCCTGACGTCTAAAGAACATTTGCTTGAAACATTCTGTAATTTGCATATGGACAAACCGTTATATAGGGTGGTCAAGATAAATGGGACACCCTCTATGTATTGCTGTCATACATTTCTACACTTTCCTGAACTGTATTTTTCATACTATCATTTGCTAGGAATCCTGCACTTCTAAGATATCCTCAACTCACAAGAAAATTAATATTCATAAATTATAACGAAGAACAAGTTACTGAAATGAAACATTGCTTTCCTCAGAATTAGTTTCTTATTATAATATAAAACATGAGAATACACAGAAATAAAACATTGGTCATAAATAAAAAACAAACACAAAACTAAGTTCACAGTCACAGATGATACTGACGGGTGTCAACGTTATTGAAGGGGAGGGGGATGGTCAACTTAAGACGACGCCACGCACGACATAATCGCAACAATGCTAACTCTCCAATATAAGATATTTTCACCAACGAACTGCTCAACAAGTGACATGGAAGTGTACAACTGCTAAGACCGCAACCAGTGCACCCTTGCCCCAAGTCGAGTTGATTAGCCGGCCGCTGTGGCCGAGCGGTTCTAGGAGCTTCAGTCCGGAAGCACGTGGCTGCTACGGTCGCAATATCGAATCCTGCCTCGGGTATGGATGTGTATGATGTCCTTAGGTTAGTTAGGCTTAAGTAGTTCTAGGGGACTGATTACCTCAAATGTTAAGTCCCATAGTGCTTAGAGACATTTAAACCATTCGAGTGGAGTATCAAGGCTTGCGCCCACCGGAGAACTAAGGCTGTACTCTCCGGTGGGCCTCCGTCGAATGCCACGAAAAATCATTCCTTCCTCAACACTATCAGTGCACGAGGAGCGACACCAAAAATTGTCTTCAGTCGTCAAGTGGCTCACATAATTCGCGCCAATTGCATGACTATAACACCACGCCAAAACTCCCTTCTAGACACTGCCTAAAGTATTCTCTAATTGGAAAGCTCGCCACCAGAAACTATGAACACCACCACAACGAGTTCTGATATCAACAGTGGTCGTTCAGTTGCGCCACGATATGATCCTGTGCGTGCCGAGATCGTCTCACATCAGAAACGCTGTGACTGGCTTTTGGCTCCCACGCTACCCTGGTCCCAAATAAACTGTCAAGAATCTTTCTCCTGCTGCAGACAGTGCTCTTCTCCTCAGAGCGACTCTTTAAATGGCCCCCAGAGTGTCGCACGTGACATCCTGAACCTGGAGCATGACACAAGGCGCTGGACAGTGCCCTGCGGCGCGTCCGTCGCTCACCTCCCTGCCTAAAGATCAGGAAACATGAAATGCAATGGACATCGCCGGGGTCCATAGGTCGGTGCGGTCCCTGCTTTTGTGACGGCTCAGGTGTGTTTTCCAAAACTGTCATCTGTGGATCCCGTCGCACAGTGCAATGGATGTGTCGCGGAGGCGTACTCGCCGATACGAAAAAACATACCACCCTAATTATCAAGTCTCCCCAGCTGTTAATCCTAGCAGCGAACAGACTCTTCATCCCATGTTATACATTCATTTAATTGCTCTGATGGGTGAATAAGTGAGATGGATATAATGCTTCTGTACTGATTATTTAATTACCAAAGACGAAAGAAAGACAGCCCAAAGGCATAGTAACCTTTCATCTGCTGATACCTTGCTGCGTCATAAACCACTCAAAGGTGTTGAAAGGGAAGGCACATAGACAGTCTTTCACAAAGCCTTTCACGGGCCCCACAACTAAAAATCACACACCTTGAGTCCAGGCGACCTTGTAGGCATATGGTGCATTGCAGGATCAGTATACCCGTACCTTAGCAGAGGTACAGAGCCGTACTCTCACAGTTGTAACTGAATTGCACCTGTTGAAACGTTTCTGTGTTAGCATCAGCTCCTTTTGATCCACATTGGGTAATGAATGAACGAGCGTGCGAGCTTAGTTGCACCTGGGAGACCTTGCTAGCAATCACATGAATCGGTAACTTGCAAGCGTGACCGATGCAAATTTTTAGTTTCAGTGCATCTTAAAACTTACCCCCACCGTCTTCTTCCACGTAAAAAATTTAGGCTATTGAAATCAGCATTTTATATAAACAATAAAACATAAAATGTCAAAAATAAGATATATCACCTCTCCCCCATGAACCATGGACCTTCCCGTTAGTGGGGAGGCTTGCGTGCCTCAGCGATACAGATAGCCATACCGTAGGTGCAACCACAACGGAGGGGTATCTGTTGAGAGGCCAGACAAACGTGTGGTTCCTGAAGAGAGGCAGCAGCCTTTTCAGTAGTTGCAGGGGAAACAGTGTGGATGATTAACTGATCTGGCATTGTAACACTAACCAAAACGGTCTTGATGTGCTCGTACTGCGAACGACTGAAAGCAAGGGGAAACTACAGCCGTAATTTTTCCCGAGGGCATGCAGCTTTACTGTATGGTTAAATGATGATGGCGTCCTCTTGGGTAAAATATTCCGGAGGTAAAATGGTCCCCCATTCAGATCTCCAGGCGGAGTCTCCTCGGGAGAATGTTGTTATCAGGAGAAAGAAAACTAGCGTGCTACGGGTCGGAGCGTGGAATGCCAGATCCCTTAATCGGGCAGGTAGGTTAGAAAATTTAAAAAGGGAAATGGATAGGTTAAAGTTAGATATAGTGGGAATTAGTGAAGTTCAGTAGCAGGAGGAACAAGACTTCTGGTCATTTGAATACAGGGTTATAAATACAAAATCCAATAGGGGTAATGCTGGAGTAGGTTTAATAATCAATAAAAAAATAGGAATGCGGGTGAACTCCTAAAAACAGCATAGTGAACGCATTATTGTGGGCAAGATAGATACGAAGCCCACGCCTACCACAGTAGTACAAGTTTATATGCCAACTAGCTCTGCAGATGACGAAGAGATTGACGAAATGTATGATGAGATAAAATAAATTATTCACATAGTGAAGAGAGACGAAAATTTAATAGTCATGGGTGACTGGAATTCGGTAGTAGGAAAAGAAGAGAAGGAAACGTAGTAGGTGAATATGGAATGGGGGTAAGGAATGAACGAGGAAGCCGCCTGGTAGAATTTTGCGCAGAGCTTAACTTAATCATAGCTAATACTTGGTTCAAGAATCATCAAAGATGATTGTATACATGGAAGAAGCCTGGAGATACTAATAGGTTTCAGATAGATTATATAATGGTAAGACAAAATTTAGGAACCAGTCTTTAAATTGTAAGATATTTCCAGGGGCAGATGTGGATTCTGACCACAATCTATTGGTTATGAACTGTAGATTAAAACTGAAGAAACTGCAAAAGGGTGGGAATTTAAGGAGATGGGAGCTGGATAAACTGAAAGAACCACATATTGTAAGGAGTTTCAGAGACAGCATTACAGAACGATTGACAGGAGCAGGAAAGACAAATACAGTAGAAGAAGAATGGGTAACTTTGAGGGATGAAGTAGTGAAGGCAGCAGAAGATCAAGTAGGTAAACAGACGAGGGCTAATATAAATCTTTGGGTAACAGAAGAGATACTGAATTTAATTGAGGAAAGGAGAAGATATAAAAATGCAGTAAATGAAGCAGGCAAAAAGGAATACAAACGTCTCAAAAATGAGATCGACAGGAAGTTCAAAATGGCTAAGCAGGGAGGCTAGAGGACAAATGTAAGGATCTAGAAGCATATATCACTAGGGGTACGATAGATACTGCCTACAGGAAAATTAAAGATACCTTTGGAGTAAAGAGAACCACTTGCATGAATATCAAGAGCTCTGATGGAAACCCAGTTCTAAGCACAGAAGGGAAAGCAGAAAGGTGAAAGGAGTATATAGAGGGTCTATACAAGGGCGAGTTTCTTGAGGACATTATGAAAAGGGAAGAGGATGTAGATGAAGATGAAATGGGAGATATGATACTGTGTGAAGAGTTTGACAGAGCGCTGAAAGACCTAAGTCGAAACAAGGCCCCGGGAGTAGACAACATTCCATTACAACTACTGACAGCCTTGGGAGAGCCAGCCTTGACAACACTCTACCATCTTGTGAGCAAGATGTATGAAACAGGCGAAATACCCTCAAACTTCAAGAACAATATAATAATTCCAATCCCAAAGAAAGCAGGGGTTGACAGATGTGAAGATTACCGAACTATCAGTTTAATAAGCCACAGCTGCAACATACTACACGAATTCTTTACAGACGAATGGAAAAACTTGTAGAAGCCCTCCTCGGGGAAGATCAGTTTGGATTCCGCACAAATGTTGGAACACGTGAGGCAATACTGACCCTACGACTTATCTTAGAAAATAGATTAAGGAAAGGCGAACCTACATTTCTAGCATTTGTAGACTTAGAGAAAGCTTTTGACGATGTTGACTGAAATAATCTCTGAAGGTGGCAGAGGTGAAATACAGGGAGCGAAAGGCCATTTACAATTTGTACAGACACCAGATCGCGGTTATAAGAGCCGAAGGGCACGAAAGGGAAGCAGTGGTTGGGAAGGGAGTGAGACAGGGCTGTAGCCTCTCCCCGATGTTATTCAATCTGTATATTGAGCAAGCAGTAAAGGAAACAAAAGAAAAATTCGGAGTTGGTATTAATGTCCACGGAGAAGAAATACAAAATTTGAGGTTTGCCGATGATATTGTAATTCTGTCAGAGACAGCAAAGGACTTGGAAGAGCAGGTGAACGGAATGGACAGTGTCTTGAAAGGAGGATATAAGATGAACATCAACAAAAGCAAAACGAGGATAATGGAATGTAGTCGAATTAAGTCGGTTGATGCTGAGGGAATTAGATTAGGAAATGAGACACTTAAAGTAGTAAAGGAGTTTTGCTATTTGGGGAGCAAAATAACTGATGATGGTCGAAGTAGAGAGGATATAAAATGTAGACTGGCGATGGCAAGGAAAGCGTTTCTGAAGAAGAGAAATTTGTTAACATCGAATATAGATTTAAGTGTCAGGAAGTCTTTTCTGAAAGTATTTGTATGGAGTGTAGCCATGTATGAAAGTGAAACGTGGACGATAAATACTTTAGACAAAAGAAGGATAGAAGCTTTCGAAATGTGGTGCTACAGAAGGATGTTGAAGATTAGATGGGTAGATCACATAACTAATAAGGAGCTACTGAATAGAATTGGGGAGAAGAGAAATTTGTGGCACAACTTGACTAGAAGAAGGTATCGATTGGTAGGACATATTCTGAGGCATCAAGGGATCACCAATTTAGTATTGGAGGGCAGCGCGTAGGGTAAAAATCGTAGAGGGAGACCAAGAGATGAATACACTAAACAGTTTCAGAAGGATGTAGGTTGCAGTGGCTACTGGGAGATGAAGAAGCTTGCACAAGATAGAATAGCATGGAGAGCTGCATCAAACCAGTCTCTGGACTGAAGGCCACAACAACAACAAGGTATGTAAAGAAGATCCACTGTAATTTTTTTCGAATAAGTTATTGATTGAAAATATTTCTACAGTTATACATATTTTTAAAACAGAAAACGTTATCGAAAACTTTGATCCTTAAACTATGTTAGTGACTAGTTAACATTACTAATTTTCAAACTGAGTGCACTCAACATGAATTAACATTGACTTAACACTGCTGGTCGAGTTAACAGTACAGTACTGTGAAACACTTCAAAAATACAAATTAAATGGTCCCGGGTGATTCAGTTTATCATACTAATGACTGCATTACTAATTTTTGGAATAATGAAGTATGAGCAACCTCAAAAATTAATCTGTGATTTCAACGCAATGTAAACCTAATTTTACTGTTGCCTTACTTCATTAGTAATATTAAAGATGCCTGTTAACATTTCTACCCTCACGTCCTCACATAATTACATGTAAACATTGCTAAGGAACACAACTTAGTATTGTTTACTTGCTTAACGAATTATTCACATTTACATTATTATCGATAACTTTCTAAGCGCATTAGCATTCAGGATTGTATTCAGGATCTTTATCTGAGTCGTAGTTATTCACATCATGGTCTGATTTTTTAGAAATCGTCCCTGAAAAGCATAAAGCATTTTCCTGTCACTAATACTTCACACGTTATTATCACTGTTTACATGCACGCATCCTGACAAACTTCCCGTTAGTGAAAATCTGTAATTAGAGACATAGCCACCATTTCTCAGTTTATCATTGAAATATCAAGTAATATAAAAAAGCACACCACGTACCATACTTTAAATGCAGTATCTTAAAGTCTCTTCCAGGAGTGACTATATGGCTCGGGAATACATTACCGAGGTGAGGTTTTCTTGAAAGTTTTCGGTTACATATGTAGCTGAATCTGGTGGTGGATAGAAGGCCTCACTTGAAAGTCTATGCCCAGGCTCGACAGTGAGTCTTGCCAAACTATCTCACATGCAGCTTTAATTTCTATCTCAGGGGGTCTAAGGTTACTATCTGTTCTGATGAACATATTACCTCCATTTACGAGCACTTTATCCTTTAGGTACAGAGTTCGATTTACATAAAAATTTCACTGCTATCAATTTAAGGTTTTATCTAGCTTTCCAAAAGTAATATTTTCGTCCTGTTCCTGCATGGCATGGTCTAGATAAAAGTGAGGTGGTTCCTTCCATCGTGAAATACATTACAAATACAGCAATCTAAAAATCGGAATTAAATACTCATCCGTCTACTGAAATAAGTATCGCGTCCTTCAGTAAAGAAATAAAAATGCAATCACATCTTGAGCGACGAACCAATAAGCGGAAAACTTTTTCGTCACTTTTCCGCATTTTTCCGCTTCCGTCGACACAAGACAGCTTCAAAGTAAATGTGGAAGCTTTGGTTCAATATCGAAGTATGTGTTTTCAGGGCAGTGCGGAAGTGCCATATTGTCGTTCAAGTAAAGGTTCTAGTGGAATGGTTCCCAACCTGGGAGAATTGCCCACTGCTAGGTAAAATGAAAATTTCTAAGGAATTAAAAGAAAAGGGCTTGTTTTTGTTTCGATCACGAAAGTAAACTATTTTTAAAAGGCAATTACTATTGTCACTCTTTCGTAAGACGGTAATAGTCATTACATAAGTTACTAATAATTATATATTTCTATAAATATTATAAATTTTAATACTACCGTTAACACGTGACGCAATGTGGTAGAGACTACATCTTGCGAAATGAATGTATAAACAGCTTTACCCACACACAGTCCACCCACTACACGCACAACAGTAACCATGTAATGTCTGCTACACTGCTGTAAGGTTCCAGTTCCTGTCATTTCAGAAATAAGGAATTTAGCAATCAAGTGATTTACAAAATGGTGCTGCAGGGCGAGGGTGAAGCAAATGTCACTGTGGAGATGAGTGGTGCAGCGGAATCTTGTTATATTAGAAGTTTATACCGCCAATTTGAATAGTTATCTTTCTTTCCTCAAAAGGAAATATAGGTAGCATTCGCAATGAGCTGAGAGAGGCTCCATCATTCTTTAAAAAACGTTGTTAGAAATGAGCAGTACCATGTATCTAACTGAATCATTAGTTCTTGGTTTAGTAAAATATCTACGAGGACAAAATATTTGTTATTTGTGGAATATTCTGTAGGCTCGTTCAAGTAAAGGTTCTAGTGGAATGGTTCCCAACCTGGGAGAATTGCCCACGCATTAATAACTTGTATACGCTGAATTAAATTTCCACAATAATATTTATTTAATAATTCCTTATGAACCAGCCTTCGCTCTTCTAGGCCCTCTTCAGGTAACGTAATACTAAACAGACTATCCATTAGTACTAAACAGACCGTCTGTTTAGCATCAAGTTAACTGACGGTGACCTAGGAAACCGAAAGCCAGTTCATAACAAACTGTCAAGTAAATTTTATTGTGCAACATTAACACTGTGTAATCAAGTTTTTAATAAATACGTATTATCTATCTTCCACAATTTTAAAAACAAAAGTGTTCAAAGAAAATTCTTTGCTATTCTAAATTTTTGCTGGCTAGCTAGCTAATATCTGGTTGCACTCAGGCATAATGCCCTCACAAAGATTGGAAACCACTGTTCTAGTTGATGTGGTGTTACCGTAACCTTGCCCCACTGTTGTTCTGGACGAAAGGGAGAAAAACGAAAGGTGAAGAGAGGCACTAAGGGTATCGTCCTTGTTCGACAGCGGCATCACCATCGAGAAGGACGTAATCTCTCTCATTAGCCATTATGAATGACCTTTGAAATTAAGCCAGAAAATCACTTCAATATCGGTATCAGGAACTTACACTACATTTTCTCAATTTGCCACTGAAACCTAAGATAAATGTTTTTTCACCTCCATGAATCTAAACTCCTCCGAGTTGGTTTCCACAGAACACACTTGAGTTAGCTATCTCGGCGGCTGACTATTCTGTGCTTCAATACCGGTATGGTACTCCGAAAACGGTTTCTAACATGTTCCTTTTCATTGCACGACTGACTTCTCGGGACACATTTTACGTATCTAACTGATGAACATAATCCCTATTACCGGTACGAAGTGTCACTGTGGTTATCAGATTGCGGAATGCGAAAAAAGAGAACATTTTCCATATTTTAGGATAAAAAAGAGAACACTTTTTATTTCTTAAATTTATTACATAAGAAGCAAAAAATAAAAACATTACAAACATCTCACACACCTACAACACTCAAGTACTCTTGTATGTCTCAATTGACTGAATCTTTTTTAAAAGTTTCTTTTCTTGACACAAATATTTTAAAAAGTTCTTGCAATCCAAATTCTTAAAATTAAATTTCGCCATTGCAATTCCTTTTACAGTGTCAATAGTGAGTGTATTTCTCTCCGTTGTCCACAGTGCCTTTATTAAGGACAACATCTCAACAGAAGCAGTATGGGCTGGCAACGCGAACAAAAACTGTGCGGTTTTAATTAACTTGCTAATCTGTTCCTGCCACTACAGGATTGACCAACTTGCACCCTTTCTTATAGGCCGCTTCTGACTGTCCATCGTATGAGGCAATTATTTTTTTTAAACTTGAAAACAGATCAAAGCATTTTTGAACCCAAAAATGTGATTGATTCTTCCATGTAAGTCCACGACATATCTGAAAAATCAAGCCACTTAAAACAAGAAAATTCGCAAAATGGTTCCATCCACATATTCAGGTACTCCAGACATCCTTCATAGAGCATACCAACATGGCATTTAAAATCCTTCACCTTCGAAGCATGACCATCATTTTCCATTAGAAATAATCTTTCTGTCACACTCAAAGATATAGAATTTTCATCTTTTCTGTGTCAAATGACATCACGAAGGTGTGCATTCATGATATCTATAAGGGAGTTTTCTTCCTTTTCCAAGTTACCAATATAATCATGAAAAATGCCAACTAAAAGATTGGATATGCCATAGACATGTCTCATTGATAGTGTTCATAAAACATTATTTAGGAATTTTTGAGGTTTGTTTTGTGACAGAAAAAAGGATTTCAGAGCAGGAAACATCTCTGTATGGGAATAGTGACAGTCATCGAGTCTTTCTATGGTTGAGAAGTTATTGGTACTCCATTTCGACAAAATCACTAAATTTCTTTAGAGACTCAACAAGGACAGTATGTGTAGAAAAACGGCTATATAGTTTCATTACTAACAATTATAAATCAGTTTCAAGGAGGTCAGTTCCGTGCTGAAAACAGATATTAAGAACATGAGCTGGACATCTCACTCCAAGTAATACCTTGTCCAGCACTCTCTTTAGGTTAGTAAATACGTTATTTCTGTCACCTCTCTTTGCACCATCCAACATTGTGTTGCAATTATCAGCACCAAACGCCACTCATTTGTCCTTAATTTTACACTTGTCAGGCGTATCACGTATGTATGTTGAAATAGTTTATGCAGTTTCATTTGGTCTACTTTCTATACTAAAAAGTTTAATTTGCAGCCTTCCATTCCTGAGATCAAAGTAATGAACTATAATGGGGATCACTTTAATATTCTCATGGTTGCTAGCATCTGTCGAGATGCCAACAAAAGGAATGCACTCCAGATCTTTCACGATGCATTCTACTGAATGAGGTGCTAGGACTGAATTCACAATTCTTTCGGCTTTGGTACGTTTACATGAGATTTTTGATGATGTGGGTAAGTCATGGAAAATTTCTCTTAACAGTCCACTGGTTCAGTCCACAGATTTATAGCTGCTGTGGTGAAATACCGTATGGTAAGCAAGAGTCCCTTCCGCAGCACTTATTTTTGTGTCCAGTCCAGCACAGGGTTTTGTAAAAAAGTAGTCATTTTATCTGACGAACTTGATTCCCTAAGCACACTTTCTTTTTCTTGTGCTGTTCCAGGCCGCTGGCGCCGTGATTTTCTGTAGAAACATAGGTCGCTGAGTAGCAGACAATACATTCTGCTTTCCATTAAACTCAAAAGGTTGGATATTTTTATCGAAGTTTATCCGTAAATGTACACTTAGTCTTTGGCCTGATGAGATATTATCTAAAACAAAAGTGAAACATTTATTCTGTGCCGTAAACTATATTTTGAAAATACTGAAACTTACCCAATAAGATGAATACGGAATACGAAAAGTAAAGACGCAGCTGGATGATCAACAAGGTCGCTACAAACATGTGTATCACACGAAAACAAATAGCACGTATACATCACAGCTATCCTTTGACCATAGATACTATCTATGGCCGAAGCAGCTACCTCGAAGCTAAAAAGATAGAAACATAATTTGTACGCTATATAAATACAACGGATCGATTTTAAGCTAATAGCAAATGATGTAATTCAATGACAGAAGTAAAAAGTACATAAATTGTTGACGATACGAGATGAAAACAAAATTCAAAATATCTTCATTCCCAAAACTCAGGACTGCGGACATTATCAGAAATGGCAAAAATGTATGCGGACCCTACATTAAAAGTCGAAAATGAGGACATGTCCTCGTAAATGCGGTTGTCTGGTAAACCTACGTGTCACGAAATAATATATCTTTAAGTATTTAATTTCATACCGTATATGCGACTGCGGTGGATTTAACACTTATTTTCAACGTCTGCCACTGACGATACATTTGTGTAGACTAAGAAGGAAACGTGTGACAATCCGTGTGACTTCTTTCTCCCGTACGCGTAGCGTGAAACGGAAGGCTGCGTAACAACTTGAGAGCTGCCATTGGAGACAAAATGAGAGCTGGAAGCGACATGGCTCGCGGTCGTCGAACTTGGAGCCAAGGAGATGGTCGATGTATTGGAAAATCGACTGCACGATCATTCATTTATGGCGCTCGCAGACAGTCGCGGGTTCTGCCCGTCACGGCTGCGCGCGAACGACGAAACCTCACAGCGTTACCTTTTGTATCCACTCGGCCTGTGTTAACCCAGGCTTCCAGTGGAGAAAAGAAGATGTGAGTCTATCGTGTAATGGATGTCGAGGATAATATAGACGGAATACAAGCTAACCAGTGCACTGAACGAAATTGGTTACGACAGTTAGTAAGGACTATTACAGCTTCGCCTCACGTAAAGAAATCACGGAACATCCAAGCCCCAGAATGCAATTCTAGTTTACTTACTGCTGCTGTAACTCACTTGGTGAATTTCATATTCGATATTTCGATATTTATTGTCTGATGCAGTTATGCACTAAGTAAAAGTGTTATACTATTATAAATTCACGTATTTGTGGATCTGTAATAGATATGAGAACTATATCAGGAACACGAAGAAACGAAAGTGCGATTACATCTAATTATTGTGTATAATCTTAGCTGGATAAAAATGTGGATCCCTGTGGCTAGTTTAAGAGATTTATTTCGTCATATGTGTGTCTAACTATTCGAAATAAAACTCAGATACTAAATAAATTTACGAGATTAGGGGAAAGGAGAAACATATACAAATTTAACCCATTTTTAGGGACTTAGCGAAGTTAATTTTTTATCACATTAGAAGTGTGATCAACTTAACACATTTAATTTTTGATAATTTTAATTTCATGATGACCAAAAGGTATGATGGTAAGTACTTTTCCCTTTAACATTTGTGGGCTTTACGAATTTCCATCACACAAACTTCAAAATTCCCTTGATAACGCTAAACATTTGTATAAAGCGACTCTCTATGCTCTAAATTTGAAAGTTTAGCGACTTCTGCTCGCTCCCATCTGTGTCAAAGCACAGCAAGTCACTGTAGAAACGAAGAAATGTGTTTCGACTTCACAAGTGACAACTGCAGTGATCTGATGATAACTGACTCGTGGTCTTCTTTATTTTCGAAACGAACAAGCTGTTTCGAGCCTAGCAATAAAAGAATAACGAGGCAGTATAATGTGTTAACAAATTTGCACCTACTATATAACGCAGTTATTATAAACATTAAACAAAACTGCATTGCTGGCAATTAAAGATGCCTCGCAAATAAAATGAAGCGAAACGTGAATGATGCAATGAAAACAGCCTCTTTTTTAATTTCATTAGATGAATCACATCCCAAGGAAACTAAATAATTATTTTAGCAGTTTTAGCAGTTTTTTTTATTACTGGTACTGCGCAAAATAGTAGGCACATACAGTGGTGGTAAGACATATTCCCAAGGACGTAGTAAAACAATAAAGTTGGTGTTAAGTATGCCTCCCGCAGTCCACAAAAAGAAATATTAGTTTTGTGGTAAGTTTATTTCTCATATCTTGTGGAGAAATTACTTTGGCGGTAAATAGGTAAGCATACTTCCTACTGGCCCTCAAAGGACGGCTATTTGGCAGTATGTATCCTTCCCGCGGACCTTGAGATATTTTATGAGAATTAAAAGCTATATTTCACAACAAACCGAAACTACAGCTGGTACACCAAACTACCACTGCATACCAGGATCGCACACAGATGGAACAACGTATTTTTATGAACGTAGGAAACAAATAGAGTTTGTGATAAATATACTTCGCCTGCCTGCGCACTGGACGTAATGCTGAAGATGGGAACGTCTAACGCTTTTGAGCTGTTGATAGACATTGGGCAATTTACGATGGTACAGCAACTAATTCTTCGTCTTTACCACTTGAGTTGCCAAAAATTACAATCGTCACGACATTATCTATGATGTAGAGAATGTAGAATATGTGAATAAGGAGTGGACAAAGCCGAAACAAAGGAGTGACTTCTGGGTGACAAATATTCAGCGGGAAAAGGGAATAATTTATGAAGCAAAAGGACATTGTAATAATTGTAATAAAATAATCCTTAATGCTATAAAGAAATGAAATTTAAAGATGTAAATTGGTTTTTTTTGCTGTATGTTTGCGAATAATGTAAAGGTGAACATGAGAATTGAAAATTAATTATACTCAAATTATACTGATCTGGCCTTGTAACAATAACCAAAACGGCCTAGCTGTGCTGGTACTGCGAACGGCTGAAAGCAAGGGGAAACTACGGCCGTAATTTTTCCCGAGGGCATACAGCTTTGCTGTATGATAAAATGATGATGGCGTCCTCTTGGGTAAAATATATTCCGGAGGTAAAATAGTCCCCCATTCGGATCTACGGGCGGGGACTACTCAAGAGGATGTCGTTATCAGGAGAAAGAAAACTGGCGTTCTACGGATCGGAGCGTGGAATGTCAGGTCCCTTAATCGGGCAGGTAGGTTAGAAAATTTGAAAAGGGAAATGGATAGGTTAAAGTTAGATATAGTGGGAATTAGTGAAGTTCGGTGGCAGGAGGAACAAGACTTCTGGTCAGGTGACTACAGGGTCATAAACTCAAAGTCAAATAAGGGGTAATGCAGGAGTAGGTTTAATAATGAATAGGAAAATAGGAGCGCGGGTAAGCTACTACAAACAGCTTAGTGAACGCATTATTGTGGCCAAGATAGATACGAAGCCCACACCTACTACAGTAGTACAAGTTTATATGACAACTAGCTCTGCAGATGACGCAGAAATTGAAGAAATGTATGATGAAATAAAAGAAATTATTCAGATTGTGAAGGGAGACGAAAATTTAATAGTCATGGGTGACTGGAATTCGAGTGTAGGAAAAGGGAAAGAAGGAAACGTAGTAGGTGAATATGGATTGCGGCAAAGAAATGAAAGAGGAAGCCGCCTGGTAGAATTTTGCACAGAGCACTACTTAATTATAGCTAACACTTGGTTTAAGAATCATGATAGAAGGTTGTATACATGGAAGAACCCTGGAGATACTAAAAGGTATCAGATAGATTATATAATGGTAAGACAGAGATTTAGGAACCAGGTTTTAAATTGTAAGACATTTCCAGGGGCAGATGCGGACTCTGACCACAATCTATTGGTTATGACCTGTAGATTAAAACTGGAGAAACTTCAAAAAGGTGGGAATTTAAGGAGATGGGACCTGGATAAACTGAAAGAACCAGAGGTTGTACAAAGTTTCAGGGAGAGCATAAGGGAACAATTGACAGGAATGGGGGAAAGAAATAGTGAAGGCAGCAGAGGATCAAGTAGGTAAGAAGACGAGGGCTAGTAGAGATCCTTGGGTAACAGAAGAAATATTGAATTTAATTGATGAAAGGAGAAAATATAAAAATGTAGTAAATGAAGCAGGCAAAAAGGAATACAAACGCCCCATAAATGAGATCGACAGGAAGTGCAAAATGGCTAAGCAGGGATGGCTAGAGGACAAATGTAAGGAAGTAGAGGCTTATTTCACTAGGGATAAGATAGATACTGCCTACAGGAAAATTAAAGAGACCTTTGGAGATAAGAGAACCACTTGTATGAACATCAAGAGCTCAGATGGAAACCCAGTTCTAAGCAAAGAAGGGAAAGCAGAAAGGTGGAAGGAGTATGTAGAGGGTCTATACATGGGCGATGTACTTGAGGACAATATTATGGAAAAGGAAGAGGATGTAGATGAAGATGAAATGGGAGATACGATACTGCGTGAAGAGTTTGACAGAGCACTGAAAGACCTGAGTCGAAACAAGGCCCCCGGAGTAGACAACATTCCATTGGAACTACTGACAGCCTTGGGAGAGCCAGTCCTGACAAAACTCTACCATCTGGTGAGCAAGATGTATGAAACAGGCGAAATACCCTCAGACTTCAAGAAGAATATAATAATTCCAATCCCAAAGAAAGCAGGTGTTGACAAATGTGAGAATTACCGAACAGTCAGTTTAATAAGCCATAGCTGCAAAATACTAACACGAATTCTATACAGACGAATGGAAAAACTAGTAGAAGCCGACATCGGGAAAGATCAGTTTGGATTCCGTAGAAATACTGGAACACGTGAGGCAACACTGACTTACGACTTATCTTAGAAGAAAGATTAAGGAAAGGCAAACCTACGTTTCTAGCATTTGTAGACTTGGAGAAAGCTTTTGACAAAATACAGGAAGCGAAAAGCTATTTACAATTTGTACAGAAACCAGATGGCAGTTATAAGAGTCGAGGGACATGAAAGGGAAGCAGTGGTTGGAAAGGGAGTAAGACAGGGTTGTAGCCTCTCCCCGATGTTATTCAATCTGTATATTGAGCAAGCAGTAAAGGAAACAAAAGAAAAATTCGGAGTAGGTATTAAAATCCATGGAGAAGAAATCAAAACTTTGAGGTTCGCCGATGACATTGTAATTCTGTCAGAGACAGCAAAGGACTTGGAAGAGCAGTTGAACGGAATGGATGGTGTCTTGAAGGGAGGATATAAGATGAACATCAACAAAAGCAAAACGAGAATAATGGAATGTAGTCGAATTAAGTCGGGTGATGTTGCAGGTATTAGATTAGGAAATGAGACACTTAAAGTAGTCAAGGATTTTTGCTATTTGGGCAGCAAAATAGCTGATGATGGTCGAAGTAGAGAGGATATAAAATGTAGACTGGCAATGGCAAGGAAAGCGTTTCTGAAGAAGAGAAATTTGTTAACATCGAGTATAGATTTAAGTGTCAGGAAGTCATTTCTGAAAGTATTTGTATGGAGTGTAGCCATGTATGGAAGTGAAACATGGACGGTAAATAGTTTGGACAAGAAGAGAATAGAAGCTTTTGAGATGTGGTGCTACAGAAGAATGCTGAAGATTAGATGGGTAGATCACATAACTAATGAGGAGGTACTGAATAGAATTGGGGAGAAGAGGAGTTTGTGGCACAACTTGACCAGAAGAAGGGATCGGTTGGTAGGACATGTTCTGAGGCATCAAGGGATCACCAATTTAGTATTGGAGGGCAACGTGCAGGGTAAAAATCGTAGGGGGAGACCAAGAGATGAATACACTAAGCAGATTCAGAAGGATGTAGGTTGCAGTAGGTACTGGGAGATGAAGAAGCTTGCACAGGATAGAGTAGCATGGAGAGCTGCATCAAACCAGTCTCAGGACTGAAGACCACAACAACAACAACAACAACAACAAAGGAATTAGAGGCCGTCATCCAACCACCGGGGTGGAAAAGTCATGTCCGAGTTAGCAGCATAGAGGGAGGACAAAACGGAGTCTGGGACTATCGTGGTGCTGACGCCGCGGTGGAGAGAGTGGGCGGTTACAGCATCAGTGACACATAAATTATGCGGCAATATGGAAAGAACGTTGCCAAAATCTAAATCGTCAGTGGAGGAGTGAATTTCGTTTTGATGTGCATTTGAGCAGTCTTTCAATCAAAGTGATTAACTCGAACAAAGGAGCAGTCAAAATTTCAGCTCTGTCAACAGTACGAATCACATGATAATTACTGGCTCAAGTCACATTCAAGTTGTCAAAAGTAGATTCAGTATTGTAGTTAGGTAGATTGGCACCCAGTGTGGAGTTTTAATTTGTCTCCCTGCTCCCTTACTCCTCTCCCCCACCAATTAAACGTTTTACAACTGTAGTAATTACTGTTTCTGAGGGTTTTTTTTTTTTGTTGAGATCCGCCAGTATGCTGTAACACTGACCTTCTCGGCTCCTGATGCTTAGTCAACGTCTCATCTGCGGCTTTATCACAAGGCATCATTCCCTTCACCCAGACAGTTTTACTTTTCTCCACAAGAATGCTCCTGTCCTCACGTAAGTCCTTCACAAATTGGAGTGCTTTATCAAGAAGATAATTTCTGTTGCCTTTTAAAAAGAGCTCATCTTAGGAATAAACATTCCGATGGTGACTCCCAGAAGGTGTAATTATTTTTGAGCATGGTTGACTTTGTCACAAGATTGGTTGATAGCTTCCAAAACTAAATATGAAGCGCACGTAACTCAAGCAGGTACGTATACGTAACACTAATTCTGGCGTATCATGAACAGCATTTTATTTAGAATAAATCAGGTCACTGTTGCACATGTAGAACAATCCAAACATAAAATGAAACGAGCTAAGTACAATCGTAACAGATGTAGGTATTTCATCCAAGCCTGACCAGTAACTAAGTGAAGTTTTTGTCAGAATAAGAGCGCCGCACTGCAAAAAATCAGTTCATGACTTGTTACTGATGTGTGTTGATGTCTGCTGCTACAGTTTCTTCTAATGCAACACACCATAAACACAAAAACGAGAGATCACCCAAATGAGGTAAAAGTATTTGAGCATATATTCTGATTTCTACGCTTTCCGAAGGATCAGCCACTCCTTAGTGGGATCGAAAATCTTTTTAAAATATAACAGCTTCATAGTGAGCACTAAATCATACATCTGTAAGTCTCTTAACTGTAACGCCAGCGTTTTTCCGAAAGATTGTCCATCTGTGAGTAGAGGCTGGAAAAACAGATACAAAATTTTGAAATCCCAAAAAAATCATATGTAATGGAACTGCTGCAGAAGATTGTAATACACACAGATTGAGAGAGTTGTTTGCACATAGTATAAACAGTGCATTAGGATGAAGTTCACAAATTATTGTTTGAGCTCCTGAATGCACTCCTGCCAGACTACAAGCACTGTCATATCCTTGTCCAAGTCATATTGTTATATCCAGATCATCCTGCTCAACAGCCTCTAAAACAATCTTCGGTTATGTTAATGGCTGTCTCTGCAGTTTGTTGAAAAACTCTGGAAGTAACTCACTTACTTCTACGTTTTTGGTTTTTGGTTTCTCTGTGGACGTAACGAATAGTAACCTGTACGTGAGATGTCCAGCGTACTGCCAGAGATGATACAAAAATCCAGAAACCCCAAACCGAATATCTCCTCCATTCACAACCTCAATTTCTTTTCTATGTACGTTCACTAATAAAGGATCGTTTTGCTGTATTTTAGAGTCTCAGATCCCTCCTTATCACAAAAACCTATGTTAACAACGCCCCTGTACAAAAGAAAGATATACAATGTGTAACAAAGAGCTACGGCCAAACTTCGGGAACCATTCCTCACAAGTAGAGTATGAAAATGTCTTGTGCAGACATAGGTCCGGAAACGCTTTACTTTATGTTACAATTCAGTTTCAAAAACTCTTCAACATATTAATTATTTACTTTGAAAAGTAGCCTCATCAGCGGACAGCACATTTTCCCTAAAGTGAAGGCTGACACACCGTAGAATGAACCAGTCGCAGAAGTGTACTACTGCAAGAAAATCATTTACTGATAACGTCCGCACACGGTGTACAAGGGACCTATAGAGCAGGTTCTCATATAGCGCTCTTCAGAGTCATGGGGTCGGCATTAATTGTTGCAGCTAATTGTCTTACGCAGATGCTATGATTGACGTCAACTGCGCGAAGAAATTCCTGCTCCAGCTGAGGTGTCCTCGTCCTTTTAGGTCTCCCCGAGTAGCGCGTGGCAGGCTGAAAGGGCCCATACCCAGTATGGTGACGATCACTTCCTGTCCGGGCACTGTCGTTCTGGAAATCTCTCCCGATCCAGACGTTGAGCACCGCGGCTATTACCATGAGTACACTTCCACAACGCTCTCCCTTGCTGCTACTAGAACAATAAAGTTAGCTGTATGCCATCACAAGCATTCAAGTGGGTGACATGCCAATTGAACAACAAACACTGGCGGTGAATCAAAGACTAATGTACATTCTAATCAAACGCAACCAAGATGGTATTTTGAACACTCCATGTAACAAAATGTTTTATGTAAATTTGGTACAGTCTGCTTCTGTCTGTTTCTCGTGATTAATGTGACTAAGAAGAGAAGTAGAAAATGAGCTCTAACAGGAAATAAAGCGTCTGTGGACCCATGTCAATATGACACATTTTCTTCCTTTATGGATGAGGAACTTTTCCTGAATGTTTGGCCATGTTTCTTTTTTTTTTTTTTTTTTACTTTCTGTATCTTAAACTTAGATCATTTGCGCCACTGTCTCAAATACTATGTTACAACAGTTTCTGTTTATACGCTATTTTAGCTGTAAAATGAGCGTATGCCTTCAAAACGGTCATGCCCTACCCATAACGTCTCTCGTTGCCCGCCCGCTCCCGTTAAGTTTCAGAAATGAAATGACGAAGAACAAAATCATTTTATAACTCGTGCCACAATACCTAGCAAATTTTATAATCCCTACGGAGCTGATACCCGGTGCGGGCCGCAAACGTTCTCCCTCCTCAATCTCCTTCTCAGCTAAGCCTCTGAGTGGAGTACTTGGAATAGAGGTATATGTAGCAGTGCAAAAGGTGTTTATTCATAGCTAAATTGTCTGTAGTTAAATAAATCTTAAAAGACAATTTCGCATTTACTTCCCTTCCTGTCTGTTGACTGTTTCCTTAAAATTTGTTGTTTTCACCACTGTGTACTAATTAAAGATAAGATCATCAAAGGAACCCTTTCATTTAAAATAGAACACCCCTGGGCGCTAGATAATCGTAATTAAAGGTAAGCCGAAACATTATTAAATGTGGTGGCTATTCACAGATAGTGAAATTCGAACTATAATGGTTGAATCATGACGTCCAACCACTATTCGTCTTGTTGAATTTGCTTAAATACTAACTCTCATTGCGACACGTGCTGGTATAACGTAATGCACAGTGCTCTAGCTTGCGAGACACAAAGTTGAGCCAGAACCGGAAGAATTCTGCGCAGCGTATTAACGACCGAGCGCAGGTATATCGGTGAGAGAGACTGTTTGTCACTCTGGTTTAGACAACTGCTGAGTTGGTCCCAAAAATCCGCTTCATACGATAAGATACGCAAGCTATTACAATATGATAACACACAGGGCACTGTTTCCTTGCTTCGCAGACACAAGGGGCACACGACTTCCCTCCATTAGGTTTCCTTGCCGACTGTGATATCAGGTAGGACATCCAGCTACAGAGGTAAAAAATAAAATATAATAAAATTTGCAAATCCTGAAAAGCAGGCCCTGTACTAGGTGAGATAAACACCCTGAGAAGGAAGACTAAAATACATTGTGCACAGTTATTCTAAAGGTAATGAAAGAGTAATCTGAATCCGTGAAAGAAAATATTGAGAGGAATCATATTCACTTGAAAAAAGTAGTGCACTTCTGGGATTAGCGTCTTCTGCGCCTATTGATTGTCCTTTCAGCATTATGGATGTACAAGATTTTATAGAGTTAAATATTATGTTTCAGTACATTTAGCATGGGATTTACGTGATAGATGTTTTTACTAAAAAGAACCTGAACCTCCTGTTCTTTCCTGAATTTCTGACTCTTGTCCGTCTTCTCGCTGTTCTACAATTTTTTCTTTGTTCCTCCATCTTGCATGTGTCTTTTCGTTCTTCCTCCTGTATACAATGGTCATTGACTCTCTGTGCTCTGGTGCTTTGGGATTTGTGCTAGAATCTTCTTGGACTGTTATACAGCTCGCAGGCACTTGGGACGACTTAGCTAGTCCTGTCATAGTCGCTCCGCTGCTTTGGGATTTGTGCTGTAATCTTTACGGAACAGGTCGTGCAGTCCCTTGTTATACAGCTTGTATACACTTGGGGCAATTAACTAGTCCTGTCATGATCGCCAAGTGTGACACTCATTGGAAATCTAGGTAATTTCAACTGGTTCGGACTGGGACGTCCCATGCTGTATGCATGAAACGGAAAATGTATCTTATCTCGCAGCCATTGAACTGCTAATGCCTCATAGGTGCTGTGCTTTTTAACATTTACTGTGGTGTTGTGATCATCTAAGTTTTTTAAGTCTCTAGTAAATATTACTGCAAAACTTGTAACCTGGCCCTTGGCCATTTTCAGCCATGCTTTACATTTGAAGTCAACACTTGCTTCCTCACTTGAAGAGTTGGGTATCCTATGAGTGTAGCTATTCACTATAACTGAACTCCTAAATTTAGTATTAACAATTGTCACCTTTGGAAACGGAGATGATCTGACGATGCACTAGTTTAAAATTTTTGATCCTACAAAGCCCTTAGCACACCATATATTTATGTTTGTATTTGATGATAGCGTAACAGTAGAAAACCGGATGGTAATATTAATAATAAAAACCATAGAATATTACTCCAGTGCCGTGTGTGTTTGCATTCATAATGGAAAAATAATATTTCCATAGAATGTATTAAATTTGCAATGCAAATTGTCGCACTCTTCTTTACTGCCATCATAGAGATCAAAAACACCGTCAATGTAACGCTTCCAACGTACCACCTTTGTGGCCTCCTCTAGGTACCTTATAAAAAAACCCATACTCAAAATGCGGCATAAAAATGATCGCCAAAATAGTGTATTTTGAGTACTGCTCCATTGGACGATATTCAGGGTGAAACCTAAAGTCCTTAATGCCGGGTTGTGCGATTTTTAAAGCATAGCAGACGACATTCCCAGTCAGTCAAACGTATGTGTAATGTATGACGTGTGGTAAGAATAGCAGCCCAACTACGGCAAGTAGATATCGTGGATGATGTGTTGCTGCTATATCATGGTACCAAGGATAACTACACAGCTTACACTGAGCTTTTAAATAAGTAATATTCTGAATTCAGTTCACTACATAGGATAATAGTTAAGGGAAAATCCCTTATCTTGATTTGCTTGTAACTTTAGATGCGTCCAGATTGAATATGATACGTATACGAAAGAAACCACGACTGATGGGGACATCCATAATGATTCGCAGAAACCCCACTGTTATAAGATGGCTATCATTATGTCGTTGCTCCATTGGTTGCATAATGTACCACTTAATCAGGAAGCTTTTAATAGGGAACTTTAAGTGATCCAATACATTGCTTATACTATGCCACCACTCCATTTTGGCTAATTTTTACGGTGTGCACAGAACACACATGAGCGATGGGGGTCTGATGCATAATGAGTAGGTTAATCGTCCTCTCCCAGTTAATGGCTTTTTGCTGTTCCCTACTTGTGGTCATTTGCGTTACAGAACTGATATGGTAGCACTCAGTTTAGATTTCCTCTCTGATGTTTGCATGATATAGATTCCACAATGTTTTCCCATTTTAAAAATTTGGTGCTATGTATATCTTTTTGAAGTGGAAGCCTCGTTTTCGCTTGCTGTTTGGTATATCTTGCACCTGTCTTGTCCGACCCAGTCTGTAGAGGCCTCTATGCCCTACAAAAAGGATGTCTTATGAATCAATGGAGCATTCGGATTGCCTCTTACTGAATTTACCCACCAAACTGCTGCTGCTGCTCCTGCCGATGTGAGAGCACTGTCCTCCATTTTCTGCAGACGAGACTTCCAGCGGCAAAACTATTTTGTACAGATTAAAGAGAAAAAAAGTGTAGCAGTCATAGTGCACTGACAGGTAACACTGGAAAAGTGGTCTACAGATCATGAAATACGGAAACTATCGCCAAAGACACTTCCTCAATTACACTGCTCTGCTATTATCGAGGAGAGCTTGAGTTTTCTTGGTGTGAAACCCACCAAACAGCTGCTGCTGCCGTGTGGGGTCACTGTTCACCATATTTATATGCAGATGTGATTTTCAGTGGCAAAACTATTTTGCACAGATCGGAAACATACAACAGCCAGTCATATTGCACTGACAGTTAAACACTGCAGAAATCGTCTACAGATCATGAAATATGGAAAGACACTTCCTCAATTACACTGCCCTGCTACGGTCGAGGAAAGCTTGAAATTTTGAGCATGAAACCAATCTCCAAGTGGGCTATGTCACCAAATACCATATCGATGTAGTAAACACAATTCAAATCTTGCGTCATACAAAATTATCAGTTCTGCATCCTGTATGTAGCTATCGACCATCAGACACTCGTATATACACCGTAAAAACAGACATACCCCAAAAAAAATATAAGCACGTGCGCCATACATAGTCCTCACAGCAATAGGTATTTCCCATAAGGTCGATCGGTCGTCCGCCGCTGCCAATGGTCACAAGACAACACACGTTGACCTGACGCCCACTCAGAGCACCTAACTTCGACAGCACTTTGGGATCTCTTGTACAAAGGTTGGGCCAGTTTCCCTCAGCACAAAGCTGTTTCTGGCCAGACCTGCTTGCTTGCTTGCTTTCTACACCCATCTCTAGACTAGGAGATTACAGGATCATATGTATTTTCTCATGGTTTGCCAGAATATAATACCATTCACGCGATAGTTCTCGATATCAAGCACATAACAATATTGAAATATCGCTTGTACAGTATAATTCCGAAGATAAATACTGGAAACTATAATTCCAGAAACCCGAAAATTTAGCGAGGTGGAGCGAGGTGCAACGTACTACAAATCACTGAATGACTAGAATCTTATATGTTATGCAGAGATCTTTACGTGAAAACTCGAAAAAGCAGAGGAAACTGGTAGTTCCACTCGCAAATACCGATGTCAATGACCGTGTCTTCCACATGTCTTTCACCATCTATATGCACACAACATACACCACAATCGATGTTCTCTCAACCAAATAAAGACGGGAAATGTGAAGAAGCAGTCAACCAGACAATTTACGTGTCTGGCTCAGACACACGTCCATATTGAATCTTCTCAAATTTCCACGGATAACACCTACAATCAGGAAGGCTACTCGACACATACTGAGTGTTAGTTGGCTATTCAGCCATCTAGAGGACGATGTGGGCACGTCAGCTACATTCCAGTACCGCAGTTGGCCACTCCATTCAGACGGCTCCCGCTGTAAGCCGGAAACACCAATCGTTCCAGCGACAGGTCACTGCCACAGTGCGACCCGCACCACAAACAGAACCGTCCTAGCAAATTAGCCACATATATTTTATCATTGCTCTTACAGTTACATTTTACGATTGCAGTCACAATCGGACGACATTCGACAATGAGCGAAGTATCAGAAACACCCCCTCCTGACGACTGTGGCTCTGGAAATAGAAATATCTGCACCACCTTATGACTGGACACTATTTTCCAAGTAAAAAAAAAAAAAAACGTTTCTTTCCTCTTATGTCTGTTGCAGTTTCCTACTTCAAATCCATACCCTCCTTACGACAGGACATTGTAATTTTCTTTGCACATGTCAGAACACACACACACACACACACACACACACACACACACACACACACATATACTTCACAAGCCTCCTGCTCATGGCGAATCTATCATACATCCCCTACTACTAGGTATAATACTACGCCAATAACTGATGCCGGTGATACGAAACAATACTGAGCGGAAATCCGCGATGGATGACCATGTCACATTTGTTCTTCTTGCGAGTGGTACCAGTGTGACTTACGACGAGAGAGGCAATCGTCCTATAAGCGACCAACTATAAAAAAAACAAGGTCGCAAGAGCGATGTTACTGTCACAAGCAGTCTACGTTCCACAGGCGCACACAAATATTGCTAATGATATCCACGTGAAAAACTATACAAGCCTTATTAATCGAAGTACGGCATTACCTCCAAATGAAGTGTTTTTCCCAACAAATACTGCGACACTGAATATAAACGGTGATCGCCGGAGTGTGTATTAGCAGACCGAAAGTGCGGATACATGTCACCAACGGTTTAAGTTCATAATAAAATAACCGAATTTAGAAAGTTATTTAGCTAAGGGACGTGGTACGAAGCCGGTATTTGCAACTACCTCGCGCCACCAGTAGATACTTCTCCAGCATTTGTATTGCATTCTAGCTCAATACATGCCACAGGTTGTGCAATATATCCCTTGGGTAATAGGCGATGGTTAATGGAGAATGATCACATAAAGTAGATGGTGTGCTATGCTATTTTAAAAAATACAACGCTAGTTCCAGTCGTAAGAAATGCAAAAAATAAACCAACTTTTCAGATCTATAGTATTACACTTTCCGGTAGACATGCTGTTTGCAATTTGGAATCAAGTCTTGCCATTCAATCACGTACATGCGTTGGGTTCTATGGAGATGTCTTTTAATGATTACAGCGACTAGTTAATCATACTCATGGCACTTGCATATCTTGAAACTATTCACCGGTTTCGAGCCTATTTGCTACAGTAAAATTCCAACGTGCTTTTAGACAGTCCCTATGCATCTTGTAAATTTTCCTCAGACTCTGACACGGCATCCCTGCAGCATTGTGTGTGTGATCGTTCCAATTTATACTGAAGTGCCAGAGAAACTGGTATAGATATGCGTATTCAAATACAGAGATATGTTAACAGGCAGAATAAAATGCTGTAGTCGGCAAGTCAACAAGTGTCTGACGCAGTTGTTAGATCAGCTGCTGCTGCCACAACGGCAGGTTATGAAGATTTAAGTGACTTTGAACACGATCTTACAGTCGGCCTATGAGCGATGGGACACAGCATCTCCAAGGTGGTAATAAAGTGGGGATTTTCCCGTATGACCAATTCACGAGTCTACCGTGAACATCAGAAATCAGGTAAAACATTAAATCTCCGACATCGCTGTGGTTGGAAAAAGATCCTGCAAGAATGGGACCAACGACCATTGAAGGGGATACTTCAATGTGACAGAAGTGCAACCCTTCCGCAAATTGCTGCAGATTTCAATGCTGGGCCATCAACAAGTGTCAGTATGCGAACCATTGAACGAAACATCACTGATATCGGCTTTCAGAGCAGAAGGCCCACTCACTTACCATTGATGACTGTACGACACAAAGCTTTACGTCTTGCCTGGGGCCGTCGACACTGACAATGGACTGTTGATGACTGGCAACATGTTGCGTGGTAGAACGAATCTCGTTTCAAATTGTGTCAAGCAGACGGATGAGTATAGGTATGGGGACAATCTTATGAATCCATGGACCGTGCCTGTCAGCAGCAGACTGTTGAAGCTGGTGGAGGATCTGTAATAGAGTGGGGAATGTGTAGGTGGAGTGATATGGGACCTCTGATACGTCTAGATACGACTCTGACAGGTGACACGAATTTAAGCAGTCTGATCACTAGCATCCATTCATGTCCATTGTGCATTCCGATGGACTTGGGTAATTCCAGCAGGTCAAAGCACACTCCCCACATTGCTACAGAGTGGCTCCAGGAACACTCTTCTGAATGTAAACACTTCCGCTGGCCACCAAACTCCCTAGAAATGAACATTATTGAGCATAATTGGGATGCTGTGCAATGTGCTATTCAGAAGAGATCTGCATCCCTACGTACTTTTACGGATTTGTGGTCAGCGCTGTGGGATTCATAGTGTCAGTTCCCTACAGCGTTACTTCATATGACAGTTGAGTCCATGCCACTGAGTGTTGCGGCAATTCTGCGTGCTCGCAGGGGCCCTACACGATACTAGGCAGGTGTACCAGTTTCTTTGGCTCTTCAGTATCAATCGGAACAGAGCAGAAGTAGGAGAGCGCTATATATATATATATATATATATATATATATATATATATATATATATATATATATATATATCTTTTTCAACCCGTGCAGCGACAGAGTGAGCTGAGTTAATGCAACAGGACCGTTTTTTGACCACTCGGTGGAAATGGGAACGTGTTGTCGTAGCTCCACCAATTGTGTACGTTGTGTAAAGTCAGCACCAAACGAAACCTGCTCCTGCAATACGGGGTAGTATGAAAGACAGTACAAGCAGTTACGGGAACTGGGAGAAGGAGGACAATTTTGCTACTGCATCACGGTGCATCTCCAAATCAAATAAAGATACCGCACTCCAAAGGAGATCTGCATCTCTCAGCTTACACCCACATCTGTCACCCAACCATTCCCCCTATCATGTACACCCAACAGATAATAAACAATTACGAACTACAAAAGTTATGCTGACTTTGGATGACAGCGAACTCGACATATACATCAAAAACAAATACCGTCTGTGTGCTGGCATCGAGCATATCTGAAGACTCCTGTCAAATATGCAGGTGTTGATTCACTCAGTCGCCTACACAGACCAGTTTAAAGTGTCATCGCCTGTACTGTGGGAGGAGATCCGTATCCCAAGACTACAATACCAGTCACAGGAGAAGGTCCCCATGTCCCATGTTGTTTGAAACATAGATTTTTTTTTTTTTTTTTTTTTTTGCTGTAACACATCTAAGCAGCATATGACACAGGTTTATACACCTGACCGAGCGAGGTGGTGCAGTGGCTAGCACACTGGACTTGCATTCGGGAGGACGACGATTCAATCCCTCGTCCGGCCATCCTGATATAGGTTTTCCGTGATTTCCCTAAATGGCTCCAGGAAAATGCCGGGATGGTTCCTTTGAAAGGGCACGGCCGACTTCCTACCCCGTCCTTTCCTAATCCGATGAGACCAATGACCTCGCTGTCTGGTCTCCTCCCCCAAACAACCCGACCATTTATACACCGCCATACATTTTGTTTTTTCCACACGACTTTGAGGTCTGTGTCAGGTTCTAAACTGACAATAACATCTTTCGAGCCATAGGCTCTCACAGGAAACTAGACATCGCATGGCGTAAATCATGTTGCTGCTACTCCCACAACACACACACTGGATGATTTTAAATAAAAGACAATAACAACAAATGGTAACAGGAAGAGTTTTGAGGCGTTGTGGAGCGTTTAGAAACTGCTGTTCAAAAATGACTGATGGCCTCTACCTTTAAACTCATCTTTCACAGTGATGGAATAGCTGATGGCTCCATGTTCAGTTTAGATTGATTCCTCGTATCGCAGTCATGTACACGATCACTGTTTCAGTGCATGCCATTTCCGGCAGGTGTTGCCCTTCCACCAAGATTATTTATCCATCTCAAACAAGTGATGTCAGTTAATTATTATGTGGTAATCAACAGTGTACCAGTGGATGGATGGGATGGAAAAGGCACAGTCAATCTACTGTACTAATAAGCATCATAGTTGAAAGCGCGATAAATTTTAGCAATTTTCCCACAATTTCAATACCAACCAATGACACGGTAGCATGCTTCCCAGTTTCTGTATCCTCGCTAAACTGCCTCTCCACTACATTGCGAGGACCATATACTTGATTCCAAATGTAGATAGAAGACGCTTCAGTCTCTCCATTCATTTTTAATTCTCGAACATAAACACCAAAGTATTCCAGACACGCATCTACATATTTCTAGCACTTCGAACATAGTGCATAATTTACGATCTTTCTCTATGCGGATGAGAGTCACAGGACATTCTCACATTCTTAGGATAAATTAGAGAATGAAAGATCTCCTCGCATTGTCTTTGACCAACCCTCCCTGCAGCACTATCACCGATTTAATCTGCAGGTGACCAGAAGTAGACTGTTGCATTACGCATCTCATGAAGGATTATAGGAGCCGCTGTTCTGCACCAATCTGGTTCCGCTATCCATTCAAATGCACGAGATTTCTCCAGATGCACAAATGTCGAAGAGGTTAGCACCTCTTATTGTTGTATAGCAGATATCAAAGTGTTATGATGTAATAGCAGACGGTCAAGAAGAATAAGAAATGCGTGGTTTTTATGCATGATTAAGATCTAGGCGGGCGTAGTTTGGAAAACTGTACACAATCAACTGCGCTATGACTTCTAAAGTATTGTTCTAGAGTCTGGGATCAGTACTAATAAGGTATTGGTAAGAGAGAACATAAACTCACGCACTCCTAAGGCTACACGGTTCTGCACTTAAAACAAGTTATAATGTTAGAGTGGTTTGTTTTCCAACCTATTAGCTGTGAGGAATGCAACGCTGTTAATATTCGAATGTAAGAAATATATTTCCACCACATGACGTACATTCTCCTTGCAGGTTTCTCTACCTCGAACTACGCTCACAAACTCTAAAATGAAAAAAGCTATTTTCTTAAAACATCGATTCTGTGTGACACATGTACAATATAGTTTGGCAGAGGTGTATAGCGCCCTCTCTTCACATTCGATCACAGTTGATGAAACATCCTACGCTCGCGTCACTCCTGTAAAATGATCATTAGCAACGGAGAATGCGCTTACAAGCAAACAGACAAACAAAGTATCAAAGATGTTTGACAAGTGAAATTACTCGTCATACCATCACTAACTCTGTAAACATGATATCTGTCAAGCAGATGTATACATGGGGATTGCAGTACCTCACAAACACCTGTCGCTAACTTAAAATCACCGTAGTTATGAAACTGAAGATTTGATTTTATGCCCAAGATGTGGCATTGGAATTGATGGACATGTTTCATCATCATCACACATGAGATGGAAATCCTCTGATGACTGAGAGGTCTGCTGTTGACGACCGCGAATAGATAGTGCTCTAAGTCACACTTAAATGGCTCTGAGCACTATGGGACTTAACATCTGTGGTCATCAGTCCCCTAGAACTTAGAACTACTTAAACCTAACTAACCTAAGGACATCACACACAGCCATGCCCGAGGCAAAATTCGAACCTGCGACCGTAGCGGTCACGTGGTTCCAGACTGAAGCGCCTAGAAACGCACGGCCACACCGGCCGGCAGTCACACTTAGAACAAGTAGTTGTATATAAGTCGAACGCAGGTTATGCTGCACAACCGATGCACTCTGACAGAACGTAAAAATGGTTAAATGACCTGTAGCAACGTCTTCCTCTCTATCTGGAATGCATCATCAATCTACCATCAAATCACACCTCGTTACGACTCCGTCTCAGCCGATCACTTCGTCCACTTTCTGTCGTCCTTCAATGCAGATGCAAATAAGTTTGGAGGCATATGGTTCTCTTTTGTTGAGGAAAGCATCAAAGACAGCAGTCAACTCACGTGTATCACTATTACCTCAATAGAAATACAGCAGAATGTTGCCATGCAGCAACTGCTTGTTAACTGCCAAGGTTGTGATTGGCGGAAAGTACAGAGAACCACATTGTAAACACTGTTGTTGTCAAGTGTATAGGTGATGAAATATGACAAAATTGCTAAAATTGATCGCAGTATCAACAGTTAAGCTTATTATTGCATTATATTTGCGGTGTCTTTTCCATTCCATCCATCCACTGGAACGCTATCGATTACCACATAATGATTTACTGACATCACTTGTTTGAGATGGAGAAACAGGCTTGGTGGTGGGACAACACCTTCTGGGGATGGCTTGCCCCAAAAAAGTGATCACGTACATGACTACAACATGAGGAATCAATCGAAACAGAACACAGATCCATCAGCTACCGTGTCATTGTGAAAGATGACTTGAAATGAAGAGTTCATCAATCACTTTCGAACAGAAGTTTATCAACGCTCCACAATGCCGCTAAACTCTTCCAGTTTCCATAATTTGTGACTGTCTTTTACTTAAAATATCCAGTGTGTGTGTTGTGGGAGCAGCAGCAACATGATTTACACCATGCGATGTCTAGTTTTCTGTGTCCAGCCTATTTACCACCCAGATTAGCAGTCGGCATAGTTGTATACTAATTCCTTAAGGTATTGGTGTTACTTGATCTTGATACAACTCTCTTAGTACCTCTAATTTCCAAGGTTCCTTTCATATGTATTTCCTCTTCAGCTCTCGATAGGTCGGCGTTGAAAACAATTTCCTTGATGAACGATAGGACAAGTTTATCTCATCTACAAATTTTCGAGCCGATTCCGCAGGTTATGGTGGATCGAGAAGTTGAGACTTTGTCTGAAATTTCATTATCTTACCTCTTCCAATTCCGTAGCACTGTTTCAAGTTATGTAACCATCCACTGCTTCCTTTTAAATCACTGTAATCGAAGTCGCGTGCAGTTTGATCTGCATGACGTAGTATGTCACTATCGTGCACATCCTGTAAACTGTATCGTGCATTCTTCAAGCGCGCAATCAGCAGTTTTTGTAACAAGTGCTTCTTGCGTTCCTTGAATATTCGTAGTTGTTCTTATGCGCTACACGGTCGTAATGCTACGGACGTATTCAAAATTTGTTAATAATTGTGTTTTACTATGTTTAAAATGATCTCCCACGTACGTAATCATGTTTAGTACGCGCTCCTTCGACAGCGATTGTCCTTCACTGTATTTTATTGGAGATGGAATTTGTGGCTCCCTTTCCGACAAGGATGATGAACTGCATTGCTCCATACATGTTTCGGTATCTCTTTCACTTGTTAAACGCGTATCGTCATCGTTATACTCTTCATGTACATTGTCGGCACAGTCTAGAGTATACGTCACCTCACATTCCTCTCTCTCATCTTGCAGAAACGCTAATATTTCTTCTGCCACTTCATTCTCACTCTGCGAAATTACTTGTGTTCCTTTCTGATGACTCGTCAATCTCAGCAACTGCTGTTGTAGATATACTGAAATGTTTGCTTTGTGTATCATCGCTATTGTTCTGCTTTGTATCAGCACCACTAGCACTACAGCACTGTTAGGAGTTATTCGTCGACTAAGCAGTTCAGTTGCTTATCACTGGATATCTCTAGTGCCAATCCCCTGTTGCCATTAGCAGCCAATATTGTGGTTGCGTGGTAGGCAATATCTGGCTCGTCGAATGCCGTAAACCTCATTCGCCTTTTGCTATCCCGCACTCAAGGGGTTCCTTGTGAACGCTGCAGGGAAAGACGGGTAATATACAAATGATCTGCAAAGAGGGAGCATTAAGCCTGGAAGATCAAGAACCAAGAGCTTGGATTAAAAATGACTTAAGAAAGAGAGGCACTCCTTCGAGCCGGCCGTGGTGGCCGTGCGGTTCTGGCGCTGCAGTTCGGAATCGCGGGACTGCTACGGTCGCAGGTTCGAATCCTGCCTCGGGCATGGGTGTGTGTGATGTCCTTAGGTTAGTTAGGTTTAATTAGTTCTAAGTTCTAGGGGACTTATGACCTAAGATGTTGAGTCCCATAGTGCTCAGAGCCATTTGAACCATTTGAGCACTCCTTCGACTACGCTCTTGATGAAACGATGGAAATAAAGGAAAGATTCAAGAGTGGGATTAATACGAATATTTAGGTTGAAAGGAAATCAGTTATAAGATTCGCTGATGATATTCTAACCTCGGTGAATGTGAAGAAGAACTACACGACCTGTTGAATGGAATGAACAGCCTCATGAGTACAGAATACGGGTTGATAGTAAACCGTAAAATGTCAAAAGTAATTAGAAGAGGCTAAAATAAGAATAACGAGAAACTTAACATCACAATTGGCGGTCAAGAAGTGGACAAGGATATGACATTCAGCTACCTTCGAAGCAACGTAATCCATCAGAGACGAAGCAAGGAGGACATCAAAAACAGACTATAACAGGCAAAGGGCGCATTCCTCACCAAGAGAATTCTACTGGTACTATTAACATAAGCCTTGATTTGTAACACAAATTCTGAGAATGAATGTTTGGAGCACAGCATTGTAATATAGTGAATCACGCGCGTAGGAAACCGGAACAGAAAAGAATCGAAGCGTTTGAGATGTAGTGCTACAGGAGAATGTTGGAAATCATTTTTGTACAGCCACTGTACACCACATGACCACAGAATTATGCTGCGTCCATCTTGCTATTGACATTTACAAATAATGCCATAGGTACAACATTCTGAAGAAGAGCACCAAGTACCTAAACCGCTTAAGAAATTAAATTTCTTTTATGCATCTGGTTGCTGATTATTTCAATATGAAAATCGAGCGTACTGATAAGTATGATAAGGAATAAGGAGGTTCTCCGCTGAATAGGCGAAGAAAGGAATATATGGAAAAAACTGACAAGAAGACCAGACAGGATGATAGGACGTGTGTTAAGGAAGACAGAAATTAGACTGCATGCAGCACATAACTGAGGACGTACGATGCGAGTGCTATTCTGAAATGAAGAGATTATCGAAGAAGAGGAAGACTGATGACTCAAAACAAAAAATCATTGTCAAATTGCTGATACCATCTAACATAGATTCTTGTAACGGGATCAGCCATTTGGAATTGAAGGCGAAGGATGCTGGCTGGATCTCATTGCCAGAACGACGCCTCAGGCAGTCTCATCATACTTTATTTCAACCAATAAAACTGCAACAGCTGCCACACATTCATTTCTTAATCACTGAATGACAACTACTTTCTTGATCATCAAGTCATATATTTAGGTGAAAAACAGGTGAAAATAGAGAAGATACAAAGTTCACAATTGGCACTAACCTTAACTAGACTGTATAAAAATGCTGAAGTATCAGTTATCATGTGAATACATTTTGTTTTGAGTCATCAGTCTTCCTACGTTCTCAATTATTCGCTGGGTGCAGTCCAATTTCTGTCTTCCTTAACACACGTCGTATCATCTTGTCCGTTCTTCTTGTCAGATTTTTCTATGTATTCCTTTCTTCGCCTATTCTGCGGAGAACCTCCTTATTACTTATCATACTCATCAGTCCGCTTGATTTCCATTTGGAAATAATCAGCAACTAGTTGCATAAAAGAAATTTAATTTCTTAACCGGTTTAGGTACTTAGTGCCCTTCTTCAGAAGAGCATTATTTGTAAATGTCAACAGTTTGATGGATGCAGCATACCGATGTGGTCAGGGTCTGTACAAGGTTCGTTCGTATGCATGATGTCTGTGACCGCTTCATGTCATGTTGCCTGTATGAAAGTGAGTAGGACATGGTGGTAAATGGGATTCCTTGTTTGTACATTATTACAATGCCGGCGTCGTTTCCAGTCCTATTATGTTCCGACTGCTAGTTTGCTGTTGGTGGCTTGTTGAAGAAAGAAAGAAAGTGTCTTGGTCAGTAGTAGACAAATATTGATGGAAACTTCATGCATTGTTAGCTGCCGGTGCCCGGCTGAGATTTAGGATAGCGAATTTATAGGTTAATCCCTTGTATCTTTGCCTGCGAAATGTTGTACCCCGACTGACTGCGTTGCCTCTGCACTCTGATGCTCAGCCGGCCGGGGTAGCCGAGCGGTTCTAGGCGCTTCAGTCCGGAACCGCGCGGCTGCTGTGATCACAGGTTCAAATACTGCCTCGGACGTGGATGTGTGTGATATCCTTAGGTTACTTAGGTTTAAGTGGTTCTAGGAGACTGATGACCTCAGATGTTAAGTCCCATAGTGCTCACAGCCATTTGAACCATTTTCTGATGCTCAGGGTCGATATCGTGTGTCAGGTGCACAGGTGGGGGGTGCTACTAAGTTATCCACATCCTCTGTGACCACTTTGTTAGAATTTCTCTTAGGTCTGTAGTATGCGTACTTTTCGTGGAATCCGTGTTTTGCTGCGTGCGTTTAGCCAGGCTTTGTTCGGATACTTCGAGATCGACTGCTCCATTCGGGAGCTCCATAGAGTGAGCACAAGCTATTTGTTATGTAAAGGGTCGTGTTTGCGTAGTCACCTTATTTGACCTCTCAGTTGTTTTTAGTCGTATATTGCAAGGCTGATTTCCAACAAGGTCGATGTCTCTGAAGAATGTACATTTTGGTTCTCTGTTCTCCTGTATGGTTCTCGAATCTAGAGGAGAACTGGCGATGACTGTCGCTCAAGAAGACACTGAAGCGGCTCTTCCGGCAGCAGAAGGATATGTCGGCGCGCCTATTGGCATTGGGTTGAACTCCAGATGAAGAAGGTGCGTCTTCTTGCTGTTGGTGAACCGCCTCTGATGATAGAGGGCGACTTTTACTCAAGCAGACTGTGTAGGAAGATTATGCCTACGAAGATCGATTTCATGAGTTGTCTGACTGCAGCGGTAATCGCGTACTAGGCGCGTAGATTTAAACCTCCACAGCCTGCACACGATCAGGTCTGACCCTCGTATACATTCAGAGGCATGCAACCATCGACTGTCAGCCCAAAGAAAATACACTTCTTCAGATCTGTCCGCAAAGCTTGCGCAACCGTTATATAGATTACAATCTCTGTTTGTGACCCATTTCCCCTACTGTATTTGCGAGCAGTTCTGAGAACTGGTAGCGGCTATTATAAAGTCATTTTTTCGATGCGTAGCTTCATACCATGTAAGTCTGGAATAATGGCCCTTTCACCATTATTATCACTCATGTGTGGAATGGTGCATTATCGTATTGAAAGAGCATTTGTGTGCCAACCTTGGTCTTTTTCATCCAAAGCCAGTTTCATACGACCCACCAATGAAGCGTAATAGGGTTCCGTTATGGTTCTGCCTTTTTCCATGTAATTTATGAGGATTATTCCTTGGAATCTCAAAAACAAGTGTCACCTTAGAGCTGACAAAATGGTCTTGCCCTCTTCGGTGTGCTCCCGTCAGTCTATGCTCATTGCCTTGACTGCCATTATGACTCTGGTTTGTAATGATGGATCCAGGTTTCATCAACAGTCACAAATATGCCCAAAACATCTTTCGAACTGCGATTAAAACATAGCCAGACATTGTGTTGAGAGTTGAGCCGGATGTGCCTTTGGTCGACTGTGAACAAACGCGGCACTCATACCGCCCATAGCTTCTTCATAGCCAATTCTCCGTTAATGATATTATGCAGTCGCTCACTCTAGATGCCTGCTGTCTCAGAAAGCTCACGAGTTTTTTATTCGGCGGTCTTGCTTGGCATGTCATGGATTTTCTCAGTGGTTTCATTTGTGGTGACCTCATTTGGAAGACTGGAGCGCGCTTCGTCTTCGATGCTTGTCCGACCACGTTTAAGTTCGTTAAATTAAATGGTCTTCAATGATGCTGCAGAGTCCGCGGAACTTCATCCAGTTCTGTTTTGATTTGTGCTCCAGTCAAACCATTCTAGGGACAACATGAAACTCGGTTTTCTCCACTTTCAATTGCAGTAGACACCTTGACCATTTCAGACGGTTGTCAATAATGGACTCTACGCCGCATATTGTTGAGATAATTTATACGATCCTTGGAATAATCAAGATTACCAACCATGAAGGCGCAGCAAAAATGTTCCATTATTTCATAGAAATTAACCAGACTTGTGGAGCTACCCTGTCACAGTTACTTTGTGAGTCTCTCTTATAGGAGTCGGAGAATCGATGGTGTCATCTAGGACCGACCTCTCGTGCATACGCAGGATCGTTAATAATCGTTAATACGTTTCTTATAAATCTCCTTGGAAAACAAGTGGTATCTAAAGCCGTACTGAAAGATAGTCCTGAAAGACGATTTCGACTAACCAGATCTCGATGGTATCGGTACGGAAGCGTTCTTGTGTGTGCTGGATTCTGAATCTAACAGTGCATTTTCTGGTTGCTTTTTGTGCACCATTATAGATTTTACAACCTATTAGAGGGAAGATTCTCCAACTCACCCCTTGAAAAGCTGCAGTCCTTCCGAAAAACTCATTATTATTGCAATATTTGCCAACTGTATCATTACTTGTGTTTGTGTAATACACCGTTTCACTAACAGCTGTTTCAGAGGACAGTTTGAATCTAAAATCCATTTTGCGTTAAGAATACTGACCTACTCCAATTACTTAATTTATCAATTACGATGTCTTCTCTGTTTACATATCTCCAGCATGCGGAGGTGAATTAGGACCATAGCTTTAACCCGAAATATATGTTTGGAATACTGTCGCAAGTTGTATTAGAAAGTCTCCTTTATTTATTGACAGTGGCTAGTGTCGGACTTACGTCCATTCTCAAACAATACTATGAGAAGTGAATTGCAGCAGGTTATAATATTAATACCAGAACAGCATGAGTTAGGCAACAATTCATGCTGCAAATAATCCAAATGGTAAAGCAGATACTTGTTGTTGTTGTTGTGGTCTTCAGTCCTGAGACTGGTTTGATGCAGCTCTCCATGCTACTCTATCCTGGGCAAGCTTCTTCATCTCCCAGTACCTACTGCAACCTACATCCTTCTGAATTTGCTTAGTGTATTAATCTCTTGGTCTCCCTCTACGATTTTTACTCTCCACACTGCCTTCCAATACTAAATTGGTGATCCCTTGATGCCTCAACACATGTCCTACCAACCGATCCCTTCTTCTAGTCAAGTTGTGCCACAAACTTCTCTTCTCCCCAATCCTATTCAATACTTCCTCATTAGTTACGTGATCTACCCATCTAATCTTCAGCATTATTCTGTAGCACCACATTTCAAAAGCTTCTATTCTCTTCTTGTCCAAACTATTTGTAGTCCATGTTTCACTTCCGTACATGGCTACACTCCATAGAAATAATTTCAGAAATGGCTTCCTGACACATAAATCTATACTCGATGTTAACAAATTTCTGTTCTTCAGAAACGCTTTCCTTCCCATTGCCAGTCTACATTTTATATCCTCTTTACTTCGACCATCATCAGTTATTTTGCTGCCCAAATAGCAAAATTCCTTTACTACTTTAAGTGTCTCATTTCCTAATCTAATTCCCTCAGCATCACCCGACTTAATTCGACTACATTCCATTATCCTCGTTTTGCTTTTATTGGTGTTCATCTTATACCCTCCTTTCAAGACACTATCCATTCCATTCAACTGCTCTTCCTAGTCCTTTGCCGTCTCTGACAGAATTACAATGTCATCGGCGAACCTCAAAGTTTTCATTTCTTCTCCCTGGAATTTAATACCTACTCCAAATTTTTCTTTTGTTTCCTTTACTGCTTGCTCAATATACGGATTGAATAACATCGGGGAGAGGCTACAACCCTGTCTCACTCCCTTCCCAACCGCTGCTTCCCTTTCATGTCCCTCGACTCATATAACTGCTATCTGGTTTCTGTACACATTGTAAATAGCCTTTCGCTCCCTGTATTTTACCCCTGCCACCTTCAGAATTTCAAAGAGAGTATTCCAGTCAACATTGTCAAAAGCTTTCTCCAAGTCTACAAATGCTAGAAACGTAGGTTTGCCTTTTCTTAATCTAGCTTCTAAGATACGTCGTAGGGTCAGTATTGCCTCACGTGTTCCAACATTTCTACGGAATCCAAACTGATCTTCCCCGAGGTCGGCTTCTACTAGTTTTTCCATTCGTCTGTAAAAAACCCGCGGTAGTATTTTGCAGCCGTGACTTATTAAACTGATAGTTCGGTAATTTTCACATTTGTCAACACCTGCTTTCTTTGGGATTGGAATTATTATATTTTTCTTGAAGTCTGAGGGTATTTCGCCTGTTTCATACATCTTGCTCACCAGATGCTAGAGTTTTGTCAGGACTGGCTCTCCCAAGGCTGTCAGTAGTTCTAATGGAATGCTGTCTACTCCCGGGGCCTTGTTTCGACTCAGGTCTTTCAGTGCTCTGTCAAAGTCTCCACGCAGTATCATATCTCTCATTTCATCTTCACCTACATCCTCTTCCAATTCCATAATATTGTCCTTAAATACATCGTCCTTGTATAGACCCTCTTTATATTCCTTCCACCTTTCTGCTTTCCCTTCTTTGCTTGGAACTGGGTTTCCATCAGAGCTTTTGATGTTCATACAAGTGGCTCTCTTTTTTCCAAATGTCTCTTTAATTTTCCTGTAGGCTGTATCTGTCTTCCCCTAGTGAGATAAGCCTCTACATCATTACATTTGTCCTCTAGCCATGCTATTTTGCACTTTCTGTCGATTTCATTTTTGAGACGTTTGTATTCCTTTTTGCCTGCTTCATTTACTGCAATTTTATATTTTCTCCTTTCATCAATTAAATTCAGTATTTCTTCTGTCACCCAAGGATTTCTACTAGTCCTCGTCTTTTTACCTACTTGATCCTCTGCTGCCTTCACTACTTCATCCCTCAAAGCTACCCATTCTTCTTCTACTTTATTTCTTTCCCCCATTCCTGTCAATTGTTCCCTTATGCTCTCCCTGAAACTCTGTACAACCTCTGGTTTAGTCAGTTTATCCAGGTCCCATCTCCTTAAATTCCCACCTTTTTGCAGTTTCTTCAATTTTAATCTACAGGTCATAACCAATAATTGTGGTCAGAATCCACATCTGCCCCTGGAAATGTCTTACAATTTGAAACCTGGTTCCTAAATCTCTGTCTTACCATTATATAATCTATCTGAAACCTGTCAGTATCTCCAGGCTTCCTCCATGAATACAACCTTCTTTTATGATTCTTGAACCAAGTTTTAGCTATGATTAAGCTGTGCTCTGTGCAAAATTCTACCAGGTGGCTTCCTCTTTCATTTCTTACCCCCAATCCACATTCACCTACTAGGTTTCCTTCTCTCCCTTTTACTACTGACGAATTCCAGTCACCCATGACTATTAAATTTTCGTCTCCCTTCACAATCTGAATAATTTCTTTTATTTCATCATACATTTCTTCAATTTCTTCGTCATCCGCAGAGCTAGTTGGCATATAAATTTGTACTACTGTAGTAGGCGTGGGCTTCGTATCTATCTTGGCCACAATAATGCGTTCACTATGCTGTTTGTAGTAGCTTACCCGCATTCCTATTTTCCTATTCATTATTAAACCTACTCTTGCAATACCCCTATTTGATTTGGTGTTTATAACCCTGTAGTCACCTGACCAGAAGTCTTGTTCCTCCTTCCACCGAACTTCACTAATTCCCACTATATCTAACTTTAACCTATCCATTTCCCTTTTTAAATTTTCTAACCTACCTGCCCGATTAAGGGATCTGGCATTCCACGCTCCGACCCGTAGAACGCTAGTTTTCTTTCTCCTGATAACAACGTCCTCCTGAGGAGTCTCCGCCCGGAGATCCGAATGGGGGACTATTTTACCTCCGGAATAATTTACCCAAGAGGACGCCATCATCAATTAACCATACAGTAAAGCTGCATGCCCTCGGGAAAAATTACGGCCGTAGTTTCCCCTTGCTTTCAGCCGTTCGCAGTACCAGCACAGCAATGCCGTTTTGGTTAGTGTTACAAGGCCAGATCAGTCAATCATCCACACTGTTTCCCCTGCAACTACCGAAAAGGCTGCTGCCCCTCTTAAGGAACCCCACGGTTGTCTGGCCTCTCAACAGATAACCCTCCGTTGTGGTTGCACAGCTATCTGTATCGCTGAGGCACGCAAGCCTCCCCACCAACGGCAAGGTCCATGGTCCACTTAAGTATACAATTGACAAGCTACAATGACCGATGTGTAGAGAAAATTTTTATTATCTAACAAACAGTTCTAATACTGTAATTTTATCAAAGTAATAAGCAACTAAACATATTGTAACTATTTATTGGTGGAAACCAATCTAAGCTGAATTAAAATAATAACGGGTTGACTAAGTCGCCAGCAGAAGAAACGAATATTCAGAATGTTTAAAGTAATAAACGAACGTCACAAAATGACAGATTGAGTGAAAATATAGCGCTATACGCGGCGTAGTTTAAAATACATATCCAGGCTGCACTACAAAGAGCTCAAAGGTGAAACAAATTTCAAATATAAAATAAACAATGAGTAATAATAAAGTGCATAAATGTCTCCATGTGTTTATGCAGGTCTCACGGCATAGTATGTACGTAATATGATAACATTTATAAAATGTATTCCATATTTACAGCCACCACATTCCTCGCCATCCCATTTAAATGCTTTTCATGAAATAAAATAGCAAAAAATATTAGCCTACTAGCAATCAATAGAGGCTGTTACTAGCGGAGGATGCGCAGATCCAACTGTTTATTCTACAGCAAAATATTATTTTTATTACAACGTTACCTTTAATAAAACATGACGGCAAATCGAGTATGATCACTTTGCTCTCACATCGACCCAATATTCAATAAGGTACCCAATCTTCTCATAACCAATTGTCAGTAATTGAGGTTTGTATCACATTTAAGCTGTGTATTCCATCTGAGATATTGATATAAATCTTCTTTGTGTACTCTACAGAGAGCCTTGATATCCATACATGTGTAGTAATTCTTTATAATCCTTCTACTACATAACAAGACGTACACTATCTCACATCAAGGGCGCATTTTTGTGGGCGTTATTGTGGACATTTTGCGTCGTCTGTGACTTCATGGAATTGGTCGTGAATACTAGTACTTCAGAAAAATAAACATCTTCTGTCTGCAGGGATCGTTTACAAGTGATATGTTTCACACAGTTTTCGGAAACCAACGTTTAAAATATATTTTTATTGGAATTCATATGGTTGAAATGGCTCTGATCACTATGGGACTTAACTTCTGAGGTCATCAGTCCCCTAGAACTTAGAACTACTTAAGCCTAACTAACCTAAGGACATCACACACATCTATGCCCGAGGCAGGATACGAACCTGCGTCCGTAGCGGTCGCGTGGTTCCGGACTGTAGCGCCTAGAACCGCTTGGCCACTCCGGCCGGCTTCGTTGGAATTCTTCACCTTTTGCATCAGGCATATATTTCATTTCGTCATCAATGTAATCAATAACAGCTAAACTCTTTTCACACTCTGCAATAACAAAGTCGTCTTTGAATGCACAAAAACATTTATCTTCTTCATTATCTTTAGCTGTTTCACCTAAATCATTAACATTTTCCATTTCATTAAGTAATCACTTAGATTTTTTACTTTGTCTACAACATTCTCATAACAAACTACTTTATTACTATTTTCTGTTATCGTTTCCATTCCAAGAATATTATTTTCGTCTTTTCCTTTTACATTGTAATTTAAGATTTGCAAGTTTGGTAAATCATCCTGAACACTTACTTCAATTTTGTAGGTTTCTATAGCCAAAACTGTTGGCGCTACAATTTTATTCACTATTTACAGCATTTCACTGAGTATTGTTTACACTTCCTGTCTCACATCTTCAAGATGTTTTATAGTTTGGCCCTGAGGATCCTGTATTTTTTTACATCTTGTCCCGTAGTCATATTTGATTGTTTATTATTTTTACAGTGTTGATCGTTTCTGGATTCTGAAACTCAGAATTCTTCAGTTACTTTGTTTCTGCCCCCATTACTATGTTGCTTCTTCAGAGATATTTGATGAAACTTTTTAGTCTCAGAACGTTGTTATTTTTACTGATTTTCTTCCTGCAACATGCGTATGATTTTATTACATATCTGTACTCATTTCTGTCACGACTATAGGCACGATGTTTTACCACGCCATCTGAAAAACTACTGTTGATCAGAAAAGTTCATTATGACTTCGAACGATGTAAATCCTATCTTTACTTGTGTTTGTGCAATTAACTGTTTCACTAACAGCTGGTTCTGAGCACAGATTGAATCTAGAATGAATTTTGTGATAAGAATGACGATTTGTTCCAATTAGCGAAATTATGAATTTCTATGGCTTCTTTGTTCTTTGAATCTAGAATGAATTTTGTGATAAGAATGATGATTTGTTCCAATTAGCGAAATTATGAATTTCTATGGCTTCTTTTTTCTTTGAATCTAGAATGAATTTTGTGATAAGAATGATAATTTGTTCCAATTAGCGAAATTATGAATTTCTATGGCTTCTTTGTTCTTTGAATCTAGAATGAATTTTGTGATAAGAATGATGATTTGTTCCAATTAGCGAAATTATGAATTTCTATGGCTTCTTTTTTCTTTGAATCTAGAATGAATTTTGTGATAAGAATGATAATTTGTTCCAATTAGCGAAATTATGAATTTCTATGGCTTCTTTGTTCTTTAAATCTAGAATGAATTTTGTGATAAGAATGATGATTTGTTCCAATTAGCGAAATTATGAATTTCTATGGCTTCTTTGTTATTGCTCAGCGCCCACTAGAATTGATTCCGTGCATGCTGGTGGTGCGGTTTCCATTTTTAAGATATTCAATCTGAAATGGTCATTTACAGGTGTCTGATCTTCGAATAACATGAACTGTTTTCCTTTAAACTTCTTGTAACAGACTAAATCATCTTGGTATTCAGCAGATCATCGTTCACAATAAAACATGATACATCATTAACAGATCCATACTCCATATTCCTCTCTACAGACAATTCCATTCACTTATTAAACACAAAATCAACAACAGTAAAGATACAAAACGGCACCGTTCAGCGACTAATCTTTAACGTCCAAAGAGCTCCATACATACACTCCTGGAAATTGAAATAAGAACACCGTGAATTCATTGTCCCAGGAAGGGGAAACTTTATTGACACATTCCTGGGGTCAGATACATCACATGATCACACTTACAGAACCACAGGCACATAGACACAGGCAACAGAGCATGCACAATGTCGGCACTAGTACAGTGTATATCCACCTTTCGCAGCAATGCAGGCTGCTATTCTCCCATGGAGACGATCGTAGAGATGCTGGATGTAGTCCTGTGGAACGGCTTGCCATGCCATTTCCACCTGGCGCCTCAGTTGGACCAGCGTTCGTGCTGGACGTGCAGACCGCGTGAGACGACGCTTCATCCAGTCCTAAACATGCTCAATGGGGGACAGATCCGGAGATCTTGCTGGCCAGGGTAGTTGACTTACACCTTCAAGAGCACGTTGGGTGGCACCGGATACATGCGGACGTGCATTGTCCTGTTGGAACAGCAAGTTCCCTTGCCGGTCTAGGAATGGTAGAACGATGGGTTCGATGACGGTTTGGATGTACCGTGCACTATTCAGTGTCCCCTCGACGATCACCAGTGGTGTACGGCCAGTGTAGGAGATCGCTCCCCACACCATGATGCCGGGTCTTGGCCCTGTGTGCCTCGGTCGTATGCAGTCCTGATTGTGGCGCTCACCTGCACGGCGCCAAACACGCATACGACCATCATTGGCACCAAGGCAGAAGCGACCCTCATCGCTGAAGACGACACGTCTCCATTCGTCCCTCCATTCACGCCTGTCGCGACACCACTGGAGGCGGGCTGCACGATGTTGGGGCGTGAGCGGAAGACGGCCTAACGGTGTGCGGGACCGTAGCCCAGCTTCATGGAGACGGTTGCGAATGGTCCTCGCCGATACCCCAAGAGCAACAGTGTCCCTAATTTGCTGGGAAGTGGCAGTGCGGTCCCCTACGGCACTGCGTAGGATCCTACGGTCTTGGCGTGCATCCGTGCGTCGCTGCGGTCCGGTCCCAGGTCGACGGGCACGTGCACCTTCCGCCGACCACTGGCGACAACATCGATGTACTGTGGAGACCTCACGCCCCACGTGTTGATCAATTCGGCGGTACGTCCACCCGGCCTCCCGCATGCCCACTATACGCCCTCGCTCAAAGTCCGTCAACTGCACATACGGTTCACGTCCACGCTGTCGCGGCATGCTACCAGTGTTAAAGACGTCCGCCCCAGTAGCTGAGTGGTCAGCATGACGGATTGCCGTCCTCTGGGCCCGGGTTCGATTCCCGGCTGGGTCGGAGATTTTCTCCGCTCAGGGACTGGGTGTTGTGTTGTGTTCATCATCATTTCATCCCCATCCGGCGTGCAGGTCGCCCAATGTGGCGCCGAATGTAATAAGACCTGCGATATGGCGGCCGGACCTGCCCCGCGAGGGGCCTCCCGGCCAATGACGCCAAACGCTCATCATCATCAGTGTTAAAGACTGCGATGGAGCTCCGTATGCCATGGCAAACTGGCTGACACTGACGGCGGCGGTGCCCGCAGCTCGTGGTCGTGCGGTAGCGTTCTCGCTTCCCACGCCCGGGTTCCCGGGTTCGATTCCCGGCGGGGTCAGGTATTTTCTCTGCCTCGTGATGGCTGGGTGTTGTGTGATGTCCTTAGGTTAGTTAGGTTTAAGTAGCTCTAAGTTCTAGGGGACTGATGACCATAGATGTTAAGTCCCATAGTGCTCAGAGCCATTGCATTGCATTGACGGCGGCGGTGCACAAATGCTGCGCAGCTAGCGCCATTCGACGGCCAACACCGCGGTTCCTGGTGTGTCCGCTGTGCCGTGCGTGTGATCATTGCTTGTACAGCCCTCTCGCAGTGTCCGGAGCAAGTATGGTGGGTCTGACACACCGGTGTCAATGTGTTCTTTTTTCCATTTCCAGGAGTGTATATTAAATACTTGTTTTATAAATGCTTTCAAAATAAACCAAGCAAATAGGATCAACGACAACAATATTAAATTATAATTCAATTAGATTTACGATCCTGATTCATGAATTTAATGCATCCTAATCGACAGTACTTGTCAGAGATAGGAAGACTGACCACCACCTCCCTTACAATTTCCGGCCGTGAGCCGCAGCGAACTCTGGTTGATGGTTGTCTTTATCGACTCGGCTCGAAAGCATCACGCATCCGATGGTGGTGGTTTCCGGAAACAAAACCATCATGGCACGACTCATGACCAGCTTTACGTCTGCAAATACCTTTCATCTGCCTTCCAAATTCCAAAGAAGCTTTCCTGCATAACTTTCTGGACGTGCACACTTGGAGGAAAGTTTTAATCAGTCAGAAATTTTCAAAACAGTGCACACTCCACTGCAGAGTGAAATATTTACTCTGGAAAAATATTAAGACTGATGTAAAATGTTTATCGTTCAACCTGTTTTCTGAAACTACCTTATCATCATGACGCTGACAGAATATACAATCGACACAGAAGAGATGTTCGCCTGCTTAGCTGAGTGGTAACGTGTTTGCCTACCATGCAGCGGGGCAGGGCTAGATTCCCAGCCGGGTTGGAGATTTTTCTCTGCTCGTGAACTGGGTGTTGTATTATCCTCATCATCCTCTCATCGTCACGGCCGTGCAAGTCGCCCAATGTGATGTCACCTGAAATAAGACTTGCAACCCAGCGGCAGAACTTCCCCTGTTCGAGCCTCCTGGTCGCAATGCCACGCGATCATTTCATTTCATTTTTACAAAACAGATGGTCGTAAAAACTGAATTCAGCAAGTCTGATAACAATATTATTCTTAACAGGAAACACACCTTACAACGGTATAAATCTCTAAAATAGGCAACATGTATAAGGCTTAGTTACAGTTTGTAGGGAAGCAGCCTACTCACACCATGTAGATTTCATATGCTTTCATGGACTGTGCAGCTGGTCCCGGCGGAGTTCGAGTCCTTCCTCGGGCATGGGTGTGTGAGTTTGTCCTTAAGATAATTGAGGTTAGGTAGTGTGTAAGCTTAGGGACTGATGACCTTAGCAGTTAAGTCCCATAAGATTTCACACACATTTGAACATTTTGAACATATGCTTTCCATTGTGTGCCAGCCTACTCTGCTCTAACTAGCTATGAAGTCACAAATGTTTTGCAACACCTTAAAAGTAAAGTAAATGATCTGAAAAGTTAATAGCATGTCAGGAGTGATGCTAAAATAATAAATTTGGAAATTTTAAGTAAAAATCATCGGCGCAACAGGAAGGAGCTAGAAACTTCGAAATTTATATTCGGATTCCTTTTTCATTGTACTTTAATGGAAACAGCATGCTGGATCTCAAAAAGTAATATTTTGGTTGAAATTCTTGATTTTCTGTTTTTGTGTCCTAAAAGTACGGAAGCAAGATAGATTAAGTGATTAGATAAATCTAAGATGTTTAGATTTAGGCAGAATGGAGATACGCTATAATAACAAAGATGTTCAAATGGTTCAAATGGCTCTGAGCACTATTGGGACTTAACATCTGAGGTCATCAGTCCCCTAGAACTTAGAACTACTTAAAACTAACTAACCTAAGGACATCACACACATCCATGCCCGAGGCAGGATTCGAACCTGCGACCGTAGCGGTCACGCGGTTCCAGACTGAAGCGCCTTGAACCGCATGCCGCACCGGCCGGCTAACAAAGATGTGATAAGTTTTCAAAACGTAGCTATAAAACTATAGCTGTAGCGTCTCTCCAAATGGCAAGTTCAGAACTCAGCTACTGCGTGCAGTGCAACTAAAATAATTCTTATATTAGAACAAATAAGCCCTCGGTCACAAATATTAAGTCAAAATTGACCAGGTTTTGACGCTGCTATGAGCGTCGTCTTCCGAATTAATCTAACTGTTCTAAAACATATTAGGTATATAATACATTAATAAAATTAGAGTTTCTACTGACTGGAAAGAGATGCAGTACTTACAAGTCACATTTTAAAAAAGATCTAAGCCGGAAAGGCGACACTGGACTCGCATTCGGGAGAACGACGGTTCAATCCCGTCTCCGGCCATCCTGATTTAGGTTTTCCGTGATTTCCCTAAATCGCTTCAGGCAAATGCCGGGATGGTTCCTTTCAAAGTGCACGGCCGATTTCCTTCCCCATCCTTCCCTCACCCGACCTTGCGCTCCGTCTCTAATGACCTCGTTGTCGACGGGACGTTAAACACTAATCTCCTCCTCCTCCTCCCCGGAAAGGCGACGTCTCGAATAGTTGGAAATAACATGGCGAGCCGCTAAGGGCTGCTCGTACTTGAGTGATCAATTTTATTAATGTATTATATACCTAATATGTTTTAGAACATTTAGTTTAATTCTGAAGACGACGCTCATAGTAGCGTCGGAACCTGGTCAATTTTGATTTAATATTTGTGACCGAGGGCTTATTTGTTCTGATATAATTCTGACACGGTCACTGAACCTTAGCAGCTACGTTCAAAGTTTTAAAATAATTCTCTCGCCAAAAGTATTTAACCTAGCCACATAGGAATGGTATTACAGATACTCACCTATGTGCTGATAGCACAATTAAATTGAGAGCTTCATTGGCCTTCAGCAAATGAAGCAATTAATTATTTAGTGACTTGAAGGGGTGTTCTGCTCGTCCCAGCGGCTAGTCAGGAAGGCAAATGTTGTCGGCTGCGCCTTCGGGGTTCCGCACCATGGCCATATAAATAAGAGCGCTGCAAGTTAGAGTCAGTCCCCAGTTCTCTTCTAGATTCGTATCAGCACCCACTCCGTGTCGGAAGCAGTGTCGCTTCTGTGCAGTTGCGAGGAACAGCCTTGGATGCCGTATTATGTAACTCAGTATGCACGTAACAATGAGTTCGCATTGTGGCAAAGTGTTAACTGCGGAACAACTTCCGTGATTTATTCTCAGTTTGCGTATGTCGTATTTTCACGTGTCGCCGCAAGGCAGGCCTTCTACTATTACTACCGTGGCATTTGATGAGTATTAACATCACATTTTGGCGAGCATTCACTTTGAACTTTTACATCGATAACGATTATTGAACAGTTTCGTTGTCTAGGGATAACAGGATCCACGCAATAGACTCTGAACAGCTCTAACAGTACACTAGCTGATAGAAGCATTCCTTGGGTAAACATTTGTCTGAAACTTTACGCTTTATCGTTTTCAGAATATAGTGAAAATTGTTGTAGTAAACTGCATTTTCTACGAATCCCAGACATCATCCTAAATCCTCAGCGTAATAACTTCAATGATCAATATTATTTCTCAGTCAGAGTGGGCACAGCCGGCCGGAGTGACCGTGCAGTTCTAGGCGCTACAGTCTGGAACCGAGCGACAGCTACGGTCGCAGTTTCGAATCCTGCCTCGGGCATGGATGTGTGTGACGTCCTTAGGTTAGTTAGGTTTAATTAGTTCTAAGTTCTAGGCGACTGATGACCTCAGAAGTTAAGTCGCATAGTGCTCATAGCCATTTAGAGTGGGCACAGTGAACTTTAATTACAGGCATCACGTTTTTGCTAATCACTTTCTGGTTGCTAACATTGTAGTTAGAGAGCCTGTGTTGAGAACGGCATCAATAGAAAAATTCTCCATGCGCCACCCCACAAGTTAATGTTACATTCATTAGAAAGAACTGGAACAAAGTGCACCTTTTCATTCCACTTTACGAGTATGTTGTTCTAGTTCCTTCTGGCAAACGTAACATTGTATACATGGGATGTGATTATTCCCACTGTAAGGTATGTTTCTTTTTATAATCGTTTTCATTACCTTATATGGTCAGAGTGCAGACGTTAAAATCATCTAATATTTGTCTGTCGTATCTACGTCTGCATGTATACTCCACAGGTCTCCTACTTTGTTGGCGGAGGGGCTTCTGATTCAAAAACCATACAGCCCAAGAAAAAAAAAAAAAAAGCACTGTTCTATTCGGGAATGGTGCGTGGGAAGAACGATGCTCGATAAACCGACGAATGAGCTCTGATAACTTTGGTTTTGTCGTAGTTGTTTTAATCCGAGACTATGTGGGAGGATGTAACACGTTATCCTAATCTTCTCGAACCGAACGCTGTTGTAACTTTGAGAGAAACCCCTCCGTCGTACAAAACCCCTCTCTTGCAGCGTCTGTCACTGGAGTTGATTGAGAGTCTCTGTAATGCTCTTTCGTTTACTACACGAGCCTGTGGAGAATCGAGCCGCTCCTTGTTGTATCTTCTCTATCTCTCCTCCTAATCCAACTTGTTAACGGTTTCGTCTAAGGTGCCATACCCAACAACCGATCGAACGAATGTTTTCTAGGTCACTTCCTGTGTGAGAGAGTTACGATCTATTAAAGTTTTCTAAATGAGTGTCCTCTATTGTGTTAGTGATGTGGGCTATTTTCCGAACACCGGTGGAATATCAGATATTCTACATTCACCTTAAAGGTCTTTGTCTGTCAAAAATGTCACATATGAAATGTACAAAAACTGCGAAGTGCAAAACAGTAGAAATGTTCATCCGAGTGAATTATACCGAGAGGTGTTGATCTCCCCATCTTTGTTCACGTTGGAATCATGCAGACACCGTGTATGAAAGATTAAAGATTTCCTCAGGCATCACGTTACTGATGTTTATCATTTACAGAACATACTTGATCGATTTTGGAGTTTTCATTCGGTCATTAGATGTGTCTGGGAAACCAATCACATCTCTGTCGATTCAATGAATTATGGTCACATATGTATTATTTTACGGAAAATTCCAAATAACACCTGAAAATTTTATCGGTGGGAATAACAACCAAGTTTTTTACATTTTTTGCATCACTAATTTTCTGACTGATTCCATGTGGCTTCCACAGTATCTTTTCATGTTGTAAGAACCTCTTAATCTCAAAGTAGCACTTCCACCCAGCGTCCTCAGCTATTTGTTGGATGTACCTGTTTTCTGCTACAGTTCTTACCCTCTACAGCTCCCTCCAGGCCCATGAAAGTCATTCCGTGATGTCTTAAAACATGTCCCACCTATCTTATTTTTTCACGTATATTCCTCCTCACCGTTTCTGTGGAGAACGTACACATTTCTTATCAGCATACCTTCCTTCCAACATCCTTCTGCAATAACAAAAAAAAAAAAAAAAAATGGTTCAAATGGCTCTGAGCACTATGGGACTTAACAGCTAAGGTCATCAGTCCCCTAGAACTTAGAACTACTTAAACCTAACTAACCTAAGGACAGCACACACACATCCATGCACGAGGCAGGATTCGAACCTGCGACCGTAGCGGTCACGCGGTTCCACACTGAAGCGCCTAGACCCGCACGGCCACACCGGCCGGCCTGCAATAACAAACGCCACATGTTTCGTCTCTTCCTTTTCGGCTTCCCCACAGCCAATGATTCATTTCCATACAAGGCTGTACTTCAAACATACGTTTCTTCCTCAAACTAACGCCTATATTTGATACTAGCAGATGTCCTTAGGCCAGGAACGCTGTCACTTCCTCCGCTAGGCTTCTTTTGACGTCCTCATTGCTTCATCCAGCATGTGTTATTTTCATTCTGAGGTAGCAGAATTTCTCAGTCTACGTCAGTTGATAGATGACGGTATTTCGATATTAAGATTATCGTTCATCTCACTCAGAACGAAATTTTAATTACTGTGCGTATACTATAAAGTAGTACACGTTTATATGCCAACTAGCTCCGCAGATGGCGAACAGATTGAAGAAATGTATGATGGGATAAAAGAAATTATTCAGATAGTGAAGGAAGATGAAAATTTAATAGTTATGGGGGACCGCATTCGATAGTAGGAAAAGGAAGAGAAGGAAACGTAGTAGGTGAATATGGACTGGGGGTAAGGAATAAAAGAGGAACCCGCCTGGTAGAATTTTGCTCAGAGCATAACTTAATAACAGCTAACACTTGCTTTAAGAATCACGAGAGAAGGTTGTATACATGGAAGGGGCCTGTAGACACTGGAAGATTTCAGATAAACTATTATATAATGGTAAGACAGAGATTTAGGAACCAGGTTTTGAATTGTAAGACGTTTCCATAGGCAGATGTGGACTCTCACCACAATCTATTGGTTATGAACTTCAGATTAAAACTAAAGAAACTGCAAAAAGGTGGGAATTTAAGGAGATGAGACGTGGATAATCTGAAAGAACGAGAGGTTGTAATGAGTTTCAGAGGCAGCATTAGGGAAAGATTGATAGGAAAACGAAAAAGAAATACAGAAGAAGAAGAACGGATAGCTTTGAGAGATGAAATAGTAAAGGCAGCAGATGATCAAGTAGGTAAGAAGACGAGGCCTAATAGAAATCCTTGGGTAACAGAAGAGATACTGAATTTAATTCATTAAACGAGAAAATACAAAAATGCAGTAAATAAAGCAGGCAAAAAGGACTACAAACGTCTGAAAAATGAGATCGACAGGAAGTTCAAAATGGCTAAACATGGATGGCTAGAGGACAAATGTAAGGATGTAGAGGCATATATCACTACTGGTAAGATAGATACTGCCTACAGGAAAACTAGAGAGACCTTTGGAGAAAAGAGAAACACTTGTATGAATACCAAGAGCTCAGATGGAAAACCACTTCTAACCAAAGGAAGGAAAGCAGAAAGTTGGAAGGAGTATATAGAGGACCTATACAAGGGCGATATATTTGAGAACAATATTACGGAAATGGTAGAGGACGTAGATGAAGATGAAATGGGAGATATGATACTGCGTGAAAAATTTGATAGAGTGAAAGACCTAGGTCGGACAAGGCCCCGGGAGTGCGGTAGTAGATAACATTCCATTAGAACTACTGATAGCCTTGGGAGAGCCAGCCCTGACAACACTCTACCATCTGGTGAGCAAGATGTATGAGACAGGCGAAACACCCTAAGACTTCAAGAAGAATATAATAATTCTAATCCCAAAGAAAGCAGGGGTTGGCACATGTGAAAATTACCGAGCTATCAGTTTAATAAGTCACTACTGCAAAATACTGACACGAATTCTTTACAGACGAATGGAAAAACTGGTAGAAATAACTTGGGGAAGATCAGTTCGGATTCCGCAGAAATGTTGGAACACGTGAGGCAATATTGACCCAACGACTTATCTTAGAAGTCAGATTAAGGACAGGCGTTTCTAGCATTTGTAGCCTTAGAGGAAGCTTTTCACAATGTTGACTGGAATACTCTCTTTCAAATTCTGAAGTTGACAGATGTCAAATACAGGGAGCGAAAGGCTATTTACAGTTTTTACAGAAACCAGATGGCAGTTATTAGAGTCGACGGGCATGAAAGGGAAGCAGTGGTTGGGAAGGGAGTGAGACAGGGTTGTAGCCTCTCCCCGATGCTATTCAATCTGTATGTGGAGCAAGCAGTAAAGGAAACAAAAAGAATTTGGAGTAGGAAGTACAATCCATTGAGAAGAAATAAAAACTGTGAGGTTTGCTGACGACATTGTAATTCTGTCAGAGACAGCAAAGGACCTGGAAGAACAGTTGAACGGAATGGACAATGTCTTGAAAGAAGGATACATGTTGAACATCAACAAAAACGAAACGAGGATAATGGAAAGTAGTCTGATGAAATCAGGTGATGCTGAGGAAATTAGATAAGGAAATGAGACACTTAAAGTAGTAAAGGAGGTTTCCTATTTGAGGAGCAAAGTAACTGATGATGGTCGAAGTAGAGAGGATATAAAATGTAGACTGGCAATGGCAAGAAAAGCGTTTCTCAAGAAGAGAAATTTGTTAATATCGAATACACATTTAAGTGTCGGAAAGTCTTTTCTAAATGTATTTGTATGGAGTGTAGGCATGTATGAATGTGAAACATGGAAAATAAATAGTTTGGACAAGAAGAGAATAGAAGCTTTCCAAATGTGGTGCTACAGAAGAATGCTGAAGATTAGATGGGTAGATCACATAACTAATGAGGGGGTACTGAATATAACTGGGGAGAAGAGGAATTTGTGGCACAACTTGACTAGAAGAAGGGACCGGTTGGTAGGACATATTCTGAGGCATGAAGGTATCACCGATTTGGTAATGGAGGGCATTGTGGAGGGTAAAAATCGTAGAGGGAGACCAAGAGATGAATACACTAAGCAGTTTCAGAAGGATGTAGGGTGCAGTAGTTACTTGGAGATGAAGAAGCTTGCACAGGATAGAGTAGAATAGAGAGCTGAATCAAACCAGTTTCTGGACTGAAGACAACAACAACAACAACTACAAATCTGAAAGAATTCGTGATAAGATCTGTAGGAAACTTAGTCACCTCCGGTGGCAACAATGGCTCCAAATTAGCCTGTCATCGAGTCAAAGCTTAAGTGACAGAGAGGGGTATGTGTCGTAATTTTTTTTTTAAATGTGCCCAACATATTCGTCTTGTGAGGGTCAGCAACGGTACTGATATTCAAGTTAATTCTCATTTGTTGCTCAGTCTCAGTTGAATATTTTCAATTACATTACATATTTCGATTATTCAGGATCGTTTTCAGATCCAAGGAGTTGCGTCAGCAATCCGCATGACAGTTCATAACCATATATCAGACTACAGTACTCTGGTATGTGATACTAAGTAGACAGGATTGGTTCCTGACGCAACTACTTAGATCTAAAGATAATCCTGATTGATCTAAACATGGAATATAAGTAAAAATGTGCTACTGAGACTGAACAATAAATAAAAATTTTCTTAAATGAAAAGAAATTAGTTTTCATGTAACAGTAAACGATTTAGTGGTAAAGCGCTACGTCACGATAGCGTTGTTTAGCGGCTACCTGTGCCAGCTTGTATCACTGAATCGATAGAGATCTGAGTGGTTCCCTATATACGTCTGATGACGGAATGGTCATTCGGAAATCGCTTACGTATGTTGCATGACTAATCAACATCTATGAAGTGACGCTTGAGAAAGTCTATTATCTTTCATAAAGCAAAATACATCGCATGAAGGCTTCCTCACACTACGCGTTGACGAGGAAAGAGTACTGAAAACGTTCGGAAAATGAGCCGAAACTTAACGCTGCAGTATGTCGTGCCATTAGCGTTTTCGGAAACCCGTCATCAGGAGTTGACCCCCTCTTAGTAAACGAACGTTAATCTGTCACAGCACGCGCGCCCGTACCGGAGCGGGAGCAGACGCTGCTGACGGGATTGCTTATCGGTTTTCGTGACCGGATTGACGCAGCGATCGTGGAGAGCGGCCATCCAGCGCGGCACAATGCGGCCAGCCGCCCTTAATCGCATTCCGAGATTAATCGCAGCCGTATAAACGGATCCCGCCCGTCTACGCCGCGCCGCGCCACGCCGGGGCGCCAGGGAAGCGAGCGCCCAAAAATTGGCGTTTTGTGCGCGGCCGGCGGCTCTCCTTCCAAACCCCGGGGCTCAGCTAAAGCGCGTGCCTGGCTGGCCGCTTTGTGTGCCTCCCCAGGCTGAGGGGTTTCATTCTGCCAGCGCCCGTCTCCGTTGCACAAACCAACACTCTCACAAACGACCCGTGGAATGCTACCGTCGTCTTCAATTCCACACTCCAACTCACGTAGACAGCCTTTGTTTCGCGCGGGAGATCACCCATTAAATCAGTAGCTTGCAATGCGGAATATTCGATTTCGATTCTCTTCCGCTTCTAGTAGAGTAGAAATAAACTGCAATGGAGTTTTCGAAGAAACAATAAACATCGAATCCTTTACAGCGTAGGCTGCTGTACTTCTTAAATAGACTGTTAATTTTCCAAAGCTTGTTGAAAATATAGTGTTTTTCCACCCTTCATTATCTCTGCCTTTATCACATTCCATAATTGTTCTACTAATCTAAGTTCGACGTTTTTGCATAAACCAACTGGCACAGCTACGGACAGTTGTTATTATAATACAGGGTGATCCATTGATAGTGACCGGGCCAAATATCTCACGAAATAAGCACCAAACGAAAAAACTACAAAGAACGTAACTCGACTAGCTTGAAGGGGGAAACCAGATGGCGCCATGGTTGGCCCGCTACATGGCGCTGCCATAGGTCAAACGGATGTCAACTGCGTTTTATTAAAAATAGGAACGCCCATTTTTATTACATACTCGTGTAGTACGTAAAGAAATATGAATGTTTTAGTTGGACCACTTTTTTCGCTTGTGATAGATGGCGTTGTAATAGTCACAAACGTAGAAGTACGTGGTATCACGTAACATTCCGCCAGTGCGGACGGCATTTGCTTCGTGATACAATACCCGTATTAAAATGGACCGTTTACCAATTGCGGAAAAGGTCGATATCGTGTTGATGTATGGCTATTGTGATCAAAATGCCAAACGGGTGTGTGCTATGTATGCTGCTCGGTATCCTGGACGACATCATCCAAGTGTCCGGACCGTTCGCCGGGTAGTTACGTAATTTAAGGAAACAGGAAGTGTTCAGTCACATGTGAAACGTCAACCGCGACCTGCAACAAATGATGATGCCCAAGTAGGTGTTTTCGCTACTGTCGCGGCTAATCCGCACATCAGTAGCAGACAAACTGCGCGAGAATCGGGAATCTCAAGAACGTCAGTGTTGAGAATGCTACATCAACGTCGATTGCACCCGTGCAATATTTCTATGCACCAGGAATTGCATGGCGACGACTTTGAACGTCGTGTATAGTTCTGCCACTGGGCACAAGAGAAATTACGGGACTATGGCAGATTTTTTGCACGCGTTCTATTTAGCGACAAAACGTCGTTCACCAACAGCGGTAACGTAAACCGGCGTAATAGGCACTATTGGACAACGGAAAATCCACGATGGATGCGACAAGTGGAACATCAGCGACCTTGGCGGGTTAATGTATGGTGCAGCATTATGGGAGGAAGGATAATTGGCCCACATTTTACCGATGGCAATCTAAATGGTGCAATGTATGCTGATTTCCTACGTAATGTTCTGCCGATGTTACCATAAGATGTTTCACTGCATGACAGAATGGCGATGTACTTCCAACATGATGGATGTGCGGCACATAGCTCGCGTGCGGTTGAAGCGGTATTGAATAGCATATTTCATGACAGGTGAATTGGTCGTCGAAGCACCGTACCATGGCCCGCACGTTCACCCAATCTGACGTCCCCGGATTTCTTTCTGTGGGGAAAGTTGAAGGATATTTGCTATCGTGATCCACCGACAACGCCTGACAACATGCGTCAGCTCATTGTCAATGCATGTGCGAACATTACGGAAGGCGAACTACTCGCTGTTGAGAGGAATGCCGTTACACGTATTGCCAAATGCATTGTGGTTGACGGACATAATTTTGAGCATTTATTGCGTTAATGTGGTATTTACAGGTAATCACGCTGTAACAGCATGCGTTCTCAGAAATGATAAGTTCACAAAGGTACACGTATCACATTAGAACAACCGAAATAAACAGTTCAAACGTACCTATGTTCTGTATTTTAATTTAAAAAATCTACCTGTTACCAACTGTTGGTCTAAAATTGTGAGCCATATGTTTGTGACTATTACAGCGATATCTATCACAAAGCGAAAAAAGTGGTCCAAGTAAAACATTCATATTTACGTACTACACGAATACGTAATAAAAAATGAGGGTTCCTATTTTAAAAAACGCAGTTGATATCCATTTGACCTATGGCACCGTCATCTAGAGGACCAACCATAGCGCCATCTGGTTTCCCCCTTCAAGCTAGACAAGTTTCGTTCTTTGTAGTTTTTTCGTTTGACGCTTATTTCGTGAGATATTTGGCCCGGTCACGATCAATGGACCACCCTGTATGTGAGGTCTGTTTGGAAAGTAAATTCCGATACTTCGTGAAGTGGATACGACAGCGAAAATGAAGATCTTGACAGATGTGTTTGCCAATGTCTCTACAAAGCCTCTCCATGGCGTCAAGTAGCTGTTCTAAGTTCCGAGCACACAGTGGCACGTAAAGATGTCTCCTGCCAAATATGGGAGCCTACTACAAGATGTCGCCTGATTTCATGCAACCTCACATAAAGTAACTATCAGGCATTTCCTTCTTGATAATAATTCTCGGCCGCACTCTGCAGGGGTTGCTTTTTCGATGGGACGTGATTGACTACCCACCACACATTTCGGATTTGGCTATTTCTGCTGTTTTTATCTGCTCATACGAACCGCTGGCTATGTAGGCAACATTTTGGCAGAGACAACGAACTGCAGACCAGCGTAGAGTAGTGGCGGAAAGCACTGGCAGCTGCTTCTATGGCGAGGGTACTGGAAAGTTGGTACAGCGCTACGACAAATGCATAAACCAGAGCGATGACCATGTAGAGAAGTAGCTGTAGGATGTAGCAAATTGTTTGCAAATAAAATACATTTGATTTTCACTGTGATCTGCATTTCGCGGTCGATAGGATCTTCCTTTACGAATAGCTCTAGTACAACGTAAGCTTTCGAAATGGAATGGTTGTCGATATTTCGAGGGTACTAAGCGTTTGTCATTTATCTACATCTCGTGTGCGTTTCTCTCACCGTGTGTTCTACAGTGACATCTGCACTGCAAAATTATGTTCTTCTCAGACACTGCTTACCCTGTTCTTCCTGTTTGCGCTAATGCTTCATGTCATAAACTGTGACGAAGCACCTGCATCCGTTCGAGTTCTTGGTATGTTTGAAGTTATGAATGTTAATACGGTTTACATACGTAATTGTTTTTAAGTCCTTTATTATTACTGTTATACCATCCTTCAAAGATGAGAAGGGGCCGAATGGCGTAAGTAGAAGTGATTCAGTAGTAAAAAATAATTTTTGCCAACAGAGGACAGTTGTGTTATGTATGTGCAGTCACGACCGCTATAAGTCATGTCGCTTTAATGCAATACTTTTTTTCTTTTAATTCTGATTCTTCTGCTAGTAGGTAGAAGGAATGAATATCTTCAATAGGATGCACTCCACTGTCCAGTCTGGGTTTCCACTAATCACAAAGAGGTCTAGTTGATAGCTTCACGCGATTTCTTTAAACTTCCAACGTTAGAATAATGTGTCTGTTATGTACAGTCGTGGACAAAACCAGTTAGAACCCTCGCCTTTTCGTTATGCTGCTCCGCACATCTTTAAAGTCTGCCACACAGCATAACAGGCAAGGCGACGAAGTGCTACCAACATACTACGCTAAGGCGTGAAATTGAAAAACTATCCGAACTTTGTCAGACTGTTTTCAATCATGTGTAAGGCTATATTAATGCTGATTAGTGTATTACACACAACACGTAAATATAAAATATAAATGAAAGAAGAAACGCTAATTAGTAAGAACTGCACTAATAAAAATGAATTTCAGCATATCGAGATAACGTAACTGTTTTGGTAAGACGAAGTACCCCAGATCGTTACGAATTAGCAAAATATTATACGAATCCGACCTCGAAACAGCCTGTGTCAACGTTCAGACTAGTCATACTGGGTTACCGTCGCTGACATACCATGAAAGTGTGCAAATTTAGCAATGCGCGAAGATTCATAATGAAATGCAGTTAAAAATCATTCAGTGCCACACCTAAGTCAATTCAATGATTGACAGAAGCGGAAAAAGTAGGCAGTAACAAGTATGAAATTCTACAAGTTTCATATTGACATCCACAGGGCGCTGGTACAGAATAAAGGTAGCAATAAAACATACGGTGGGGGGGGGGGGGGGAATTTTCTTAAAATTGCTTTACTGATAGTCTATCTGCCTCCATCGAGATTAGAACCGAAAACAAACCAGACCCCCTTGCAGTAGCAAACACCTTTCACTACGCTAGCAGACAAACCAGACAAACAGCCCTTTATTATTACCTCAGACATGAATAAGCCGGAAATTTCGCAATGAAAATGTCAAATTGATCTGCAGTTTCTGTTGCATAGAGCTTTCTGGACTCAAAAACTTGAATTTTGGGTTGGGGTGACATTCATGAAAACAAAAGCGTTTTATGTTGCTGGGAGATCATGTCACGAAATTTCAATCACCAACATCTGTTCTGAATGCCAAAACATTATTTCCTCGCTAACTTACCCAGGAAGAAATGACCATAGTAGTAATACACTTCAGGGCTCGTAAGAAAAGATTTAAGTGTCCTTTTTCCCGCACGCTGTTAAAGAGTGGGGCAGTAGAGAAAGACTTCGTAGTCATATCAGTAGAGAAATAGTCCGAAGGTGGGTCGATGAACTCTCTGCCAGGCACGTAAGACTGGATTGCAAAGAAATCCTGTAGATGTAGTCATGTAGATGTAACAACGAAATTATATTGTAATTACGACTTGTGAGTTACAATTGATTTTGTAAGTCGGCTGTTTATGTTTTATTATTGACAACGTTATGTAGCGCTCTGTATGAAAATCACTGGCTGTGCTGTGTGCATTCTGCAGCTGGTTTGCATTGTTGTTGGCTATTGTAGTGTTGGGCAGCTGGATGTTAACAGCGAGTTGCGTTGCGCAGTTGGAGGTGAGCCGCCAGCAGTGGTGGATGTGGGGAGAGAAATGGCGGAGTTTTGAAATTTGTAAGACTGGATGTCATGAACTGCTATGCGTATTATGATTTTTCAACACTGTTAAGGTAAATACATTGTTTGATCTCTATCAAAATCTTTCATTTGCTAACTGTGCCTATCAGTAGTTAGTGCCTTCCGTAGTTTGAATCTTTCATTTAGCTGGCAGTAGTGGCGCTCGCTGTATTGCAGTATTGCGCGCGCATCGCACGTTTAAGGAGACGCGGCCGGCCCCACAGGCGGCCGCGACACTCCCAGGTCTGCGAAGCGGGGCAAACGCCGCGCGCTTCAGTATACGTAGCCGACCCTCAGCCAGACGTGGCCCGGGAACGGAATCCATGGACCGCAATGTAACGAAGATTTTTGTGAGGTAAGTGATTTGTGAAAGGTATAGGTTAATGTTAGTCAGGGCCATTCTCTTGTAGGGATTATTGAAAGTCAAATTGCGTTGCGCTAAAAATATTGTGTGTCAGTTTAAGGACAGTCATGTACAATTTTTCTAAGGGGACGTTTCATATGTCGACCCTTAGCCGAGGATACCTCACTGGAATCTTCTGATTTTTTTTCTTGTAGTTTCTGCAATTAGTGCAGCCTTTGTTTATTGCTAGCGCGTAATTGTAGAGAGAATTTCCTTTGTAATTGTAGTTTTTCATTCTTGTGCAGTAAAACAGATGTGGCATGCATGTAGATTTGCACCAAGTATTTCGCAACTGCGCTTGCAATTAACGAGATATTATTTTCAAGGCTATGTTAATGTGTTTTCTTATTTTTCTCTTCAAATTGTGCTTTTCTGTATTATCGTGTGCAATATTGTGACAATAATGGAGTGTGAAAAACGTAATACTAGACTCCAAAGTAAACTGAGAAATGACAGTGAAGACGAAAGCAGTATGTTAGCGCCACCGTGTGATGAATTAACTAATGTTCAAAGTAGTAATTTGGTAACTGTAGATAGGGAAATGGAGCGGGCTGCAAATAATGGTGTGGGCAGTGAAACAATTAGTGAACAGGGAAGCATTATCGATCGATCGGTCGGCAACAGCTTGCCTCAGGAATCCGAAATGACAGGACACAATCTTGCAAATACTGTAGATTCAGGTTTTGCGTCCTCGACGCTTTCTGAAATAAGTCAAGATACATTTTCTGCTTTTCAAAATGCGAATATTGCCGGTTCAAATGCATTGCCGAATAGCACTGAGGAACATGTTTCAGACACCAGTGCATTGTTATTATAATTAAAGCAACAAATGGGACAAAAGCTTCAAAAGTTAGACACAACGCTTGAACAAAATCTGAAACAAATGGGACAAAATCTTCAAAAGTTAGACACAATGGAACAAAATCAGAGACAAACACAGCAAAGCTTCAAAAGTTAGACACAATGGAACAAAATCTTTGGAAGTTAGACACCACGCTTGAACAAACACGTAAAGATTTAACCACTGAGTTACATAAAATTGAAGCGAAATGTCAAAAAGTCTGTAATGACGTAAAAACACAAATTTGTGAGCATTTCCAACCTATTTTTTCGCGGCATGAAAATGCATTACAGAATCACGAAGCAGCCATAAAAGAACTGCAAACTATTGTTCATGAAAATCATAAAACCTTGCAAGCTAAAATTGACTCCATTGCATCTACCGATTCGGTTACGCAACTTGAAAAAACTCAGGAAATCTTAAAGGACGCAGTAGATACTCTGAAAATTGGCTCAGAAAGACACGTGGAGGAAATTAGTTCATTATCAGAGATAGTAGTTGAACTTTCGGATCAGCTAAGTAATTTATCTACGAAGGTAGATGATAATCTGAATGACACAAAACCGGTAGTGTTTAATGATACAGAAGAGTGCGAACAAATTAGGAAATTCAATCAAAATCACAATCAAATTAATACGCAACACCAAAGAGAAACCCGGGAAGTACAAGATCAGCTGACACAGGTAATACAAGAATTACATATTTCAGAGGACACTCGCGCCCCAATACGGGAAGAGGGACATAGAAATACGGAACAGCCACAAAACAATAACACAGCGCATTTCGGAAATTATGAAAGAAATTGGCAAGGTGCACCGAATTTTGAAATGGAACCGCCGAAACAACGTAACAATGACCGACATGGGACTCGCTGACTTGATGATTTTGACTATAAGCTGTTTATTACTACAAGTAAATTCAAAATATTTAAGAATTCTGGCAACGACATTCATCCACAAGCGTGGCTCCATCAATTCTCTCATTATTTTCCTTCCAACTGGTCATTAGAGCACAGATTAGAATTTATGTGTGGCTATTTAGAGAATGAACTAGCTGTGAGAATGCGATCGATCATTCACGACTGCCACAGCGAAGGAGAATTTTATCATGCCTTCCTCTCGGCATATTGGTCTCAAGCTACACAAGACCAAGTAAAACTAGCATCATAATGATGAAACATTTCGAACAATCTGAATTTTCCAGTCTTGTGAAATATTTTGAAGACATGTTGCACAAGAATCAGTACCTGTCAAACCCATACAGCCCCTCAGAACTCATCCACATTTGCTTAGTCAAATTACCTGAACATTTACGACCTATTATGTTGCCCAAACGTTGCAAAGACGCCATTGAAACTTTTCAGGGTCTGTTACAAGAATTGGAAATTGACGCTAACAATCGCAGAACGCGAAACCAGGAACACAACAATTACAGGTCACATCCGTCACAATTCCGCGATGAAAGAAATAATAACTGGACACGACAAGGCTATTCTCACAACGCAAATCGTGACCAAAACAGACACCACCCATATGACAACCACTGGCAGAGTAATAATAGTTACAGAGAAAGATCGCATTTCTGTAGTAATGAATATGAAAGAGATTACCATAGAAACAGACAATATGGGAACAAAAAGAGTTATTATCAAGGGAGACAGAATAACTTCAGACGCAACAGTTCAGCACGTAGTTACAATTCACAAAGAAATTCCCCACCATGAGACCAGCAAGAAAGGAACTATGGAATCTACCGACATGACGACAGACGATATAATCGTAACGACAGACCTGAATTGCATCAGAACTGGCGAGCTTCAAACGGGGCAGGGCCTTCTCGTCAAGGTGAATTTGTAGAAGTTAGGTCTCCTAATCCCAATAACGATGCACGCCAACAAAGAGATAGCAGACAATGACTCGCACCGCAGGCAGCCACGTGCGCCTGCTGGCTCAGAGAAAAATAACATAGACGCTAATCTTGAGAAAAAATTCCAGTATTGTTTACCGACGTATACCGTATGATAATTGCGTTCAAGTTGAAACTCTGTGTACTAGGAAGAGTAAAGGATTACACCACATTTCACTTGTAAAACCGTTTATTGAAAGATAATCTGCTTTTTAACTTTGTCTTTGCCATATAACTTTTCACTTTACATTACTAGTATGCTTTGTCCGACTTATAATCTGTTAATATGCAACAATGTTTGAAGTTAAATATCCAGTCAAGAGCCCAAGGGAACTTATTTAAACAGAAATTACGAATGCATTGTAATTGTGAACAGACGACACAGTGTTATTGTGTGTGTACATTCTTGCTTGTTAGTTGCACGATTACGTAACGACTATAAGGCTCACATACTTAGAACATTTACCAGTACTGCTAATGAGATTTTAATGCAACATTTTGGTTTACTTGAAAATACATTCTGGATTTAATGTACTTTCTGGGAGATACCAGATGACACAGTGGTCAGTTTATGTGACAGCTACACGATTTTATCACGACGCTACTAATGAGTGACAATTTACAATGTTGTTTTTGCGGTGTATCTGTTTTATATCTGCACAGTTTTTCTCAATTCTTCTGGAAAGTAAAACATGTTTTACTAGTAACTTTTGTGGTATAGCTACAATGAGACAGCCTTTTTCATAGCACAACAATACGTTGCATTATAGTACTTTCTTCATCATGGCAATAAGCATAATAACTACGATATCTATACGCAAAGCATCTCACTTTTGTTTATGATGAGGTGAGTACATTGATTTCAGCAGAACTTTGCTTACAGAGGACGATAACTACGACACTTCAACAGAATTATCTTACAGCAAGACGCACATTTAGTGCTACAGGACACGAATTTCAGTGATTAATTTTGCACTTAAAACGTTTATTTTTAAAGATTTTTGAATTACAAAGAAAGTTTTCCGTGATACATTTCATTCCATTGCTGTAATCTGTAACACCTGAGGGTATAATTACATTAATCCTCAGGGGGGTACATGCCTACTATGTGTATCATCTGTATGGCAAGCACAAGGAGCCCTATCTAATATGGTATTTGCTTATACAACTTTACACATCGGTACCATATTTCTCTAACACATAAATTACACAGCTATCTGATTATTTAACAGAGAAACAAACATTCTTTTTACTACGTCAGTGACAGATATTTACGCAATTACGCAGTTGGATAACTTCACACTTATGAAATTGTATTTTGTCTGTACTTTGTGAAATGTTCATATTTTTTCGGAACCATTGTGAGTCTATGAGAGCTTTGAATGATGTATTTGGTATGGGATCATGATTTTTAAAGTACGTTTGAGGTAGATGAAACTTTTGACATGAGCAGAGAATTTTTTTTGGGTTTTGAAATTATTGGAGGAAGCTACGACGATTTTGAGATTTGGCTGAGGTTTTATGATGTTATGATGATGTTGTGTATTACGCTGTTGCGGTATGTTTATGATAAATAAACTGATGCTGTTCAGGAATGTTTATTATGATATGTATTTATTATGATGAAATATTGAAGAAGTGTCTACAAATATGTATATGTGTAATAAAGCAAGGAATAATGAGTAGTTCTTAGGGACTCTGGTTTGTGAAAAAGGATGTTGGAAACTGTGAATCGTACTTTAAGAGTCATGAAATGTGTGTATATATGTGAACGTGTCACTATGCTGGCGAAAATTTTTTGTACACTGTTATATTTACAGGATTTTGTTTCTACAGAATTGAAACGCAAATTCTCGACCTGTGAAATTTTTACATGAGACTGTCACTGTAGTGCAAACTGACATCGTAAATATTTCGGTGAGAAAGTTAAGTGACCACCTTCACGTAATGCAACGTGGGCACCCAGCTGCACGACAGTCGCCTGGAAAAAAGCCATTAGTGTGTGCCTTTCAGAGGCACAGGTGGAAAAAAAAGGGGCCATTATCTTTGCTATTGACATTCCTTTGTAGAAAGCATCGCAAATAGGACACGCTCAAACTTGAAAACATATGATAACACTGTGGAGCTCTTAATTTATGATATTTACTGAAATGCCTAATGAAATGACGAGAAATATTTTTATGTCTATACACCTGATTATGACTCCTGTCTTTCTAGTTGAGAGATTTTTTACTACCTTATGAAATGCCATATGGCTAATGAATGATGTTTCATGCCTTCCTTTGTACATATTTGCTCATTTTCTTTAATATCTAGTTTCTAGCTGCACTGCAGCATTGGTTATTATAAAATTTAATAGATGTACTAATATCACTATTTTCTGTCTACAGACCCAGTAAAGAATACGTTTCTCATATACTTTCTTAGAAAAGAGAGCACAAATAGACATCTTCCTTCACAGGAATTGCTTAAATAATTTTATTAATGACTTGGTAACTTTCTTGCAGAGTAAGTTTTTGTGATGCATCACTCTAGTGTTAAGATGTGACATAGGTATTAGACATGGCCATTTTTAGTGTAATATTTTTTCTGCTTGAGCTATGTCATGTTTAGATATAAGTTATTCCATTTGCTGCTGCTGTTTGCCAGGCATAGTGCTACTAAATTTCACTTTACATTACTCTGTTAAGCCAGTTTTACTACGAATTTATTTTTCTTGTTTGCTGCACATTGCCTTACATTAGTTGTAATATTGGATTTGCTTTGCTAATTTATGCTGCTTGCTTTGCCATTTGTACTTTTTATCATTGCTGTTTGCGTTAATGGTTTTGTGATGCTGCATTGCCTTGTTCCTTAGTTTAGCATCTGAGCTCAGTAGATTTAAGTTAGCTTAAGATGGGGTGGGCTATATGAGAGAACGAGTTGTGATGAATTGGAAGAAATGCGCTGAGAAGCTATAAGAAAATGGTTTGGCCAAAAAAAGTATTTTGAAAGAGGATATGAGCAAAAAAGTAGGGTTTAGGGACAACAGGTTTAGGTAGGATTTTCTTGGGAATAAATGATGAGGTAAGATAATGGAAAATAAATAATGAGGTGAGAAATATGTGAACATAAAAATACAGAAAGCATGCTTGGATAGGATTTTTTTGGTGGAAACAAATGTTGAAATAAGAGGAAAGATCTACGGAATGACGTTTTAGGTTGGACTGCAGTACCAAATGTTACACTGAAAACAAATCCTGCCCTTTCCTCTTGTGTTATTCTGCTATGTGTTTGTGTACTCTTGTATATTTGTGTTTTTCCTGTCTTTATGCGTTTAGCTGATATGAGTTATGTTGTGGAACTTTACTAATAATATGTTATTTTCTTTGTAAAGATGTTTAGACATTATTTATTCTCTTTTTTTTTTTAATGCTCATGTGTGAAGTTGACGTTTCAAAAGTTATTCTGATCTTTTATGTATGAACTTATGTCATAATTCCTGTATCACTGATGTATATGTTATTTCGATTCTTTTGTAAAGCCTGTACTACAAATGTTATCTGTATTGTTATGTTCTTTAATGATGTATTTTGTACCTTTGTTATTGTATTCTTATGTTATAAAATTGTGATTGACACCAGTTCATCAAATTAAGTAACTTGTAAGTTACATTTCACAGCACACGTTTCTGTTGGTCATTGTATATGGACAATATGTGAGAAGTAGGGACTGGTAGTGTTTGCACGTGTGTTAATAATTCAGCAAGGGACTGGATAACAGCATTGCTGGTTCTAAGGACATTTCAAACAAAGTTTTTTGTGAGTGGACAAATGGTGGTTTATGGACTTGCTATGTTCTCCGCAAGACCCTTCGATGGTGATTGTGCACCTGCACAGTCGCAACAGATGGCTGCTGGCCGTCTCTACAAGGACTACAGTGGGTCTACACCTTTGATGACTCACCAATACCATTATTTCTACAAGGACTGCAGTGGGTCTGCACCCTTGGTGGCCTACCAATACCATACTCTCTACCAAGACTATAGTGGGTCTGCTCTGTGATGACCTACCTACCAATATTCTTCAAAACTTCGAATGACTCTGCTGTGGGTTTTCTCTGTTGTGGCCCATTACCTGTCTGCAAGTCGAGAGTCAGCACTGTCTTTCCGTTGGAAGGACAACACTACTTACTCAAGACTGCGTGGAAATCCACTACTTCCATGTGCATTTTCTTTTACTGCTCAGACTTTGAGAAAAACACTGCAATTTTACTGTGATGAATGATCAGGACTGTCTTTATGGACTGTGAGAAAATTTTAGCTTTTGACCAACATTGTATCAATAAGTGTGTGCATTTGATATCTTTGTTATTGTAATTATGAAAAATTTTATCAAATCATTATTGGCCAGTGCCCAAAACAGTTTGTAAAATTTTTTGTGGGGAGCATGGGGGCTATGTAAGTAGGCTGTTTATGTTTTATTATTGGCAACGTTACGTAGCGCTCTGTATGAAAATGACTGGCTGTGCTGTGTGCAGTCTGTGGCTGGTTTGCATTGTTGTTGGCTATTGTAGTGTTGGGCAGCTGGATGTTAACAGCGCGTTGCGTTGCGCAGTTGGAGGTGAGCCGCCAGCAGTGGTGGAGTTTTGAAATTTGTAAGACTGGATGTCATGAACTGCTATGTATTTTATGATTTTTCAACAGTATTAAGGTAAATACATTGTTTGTTCTCTATTAAAATCTTTCATTTGCTAACTATGCCTATCAGTAGTTAGTGCCTTCTGTAGTTTGAATCTTTTATTTAGCTGGCAGTAGTGGCGCTCGCTGTACTGCAGTAGTTCGAGTAACGAAGATTTTTGTGAGGTAAGTGATTTGTGAAAGGTATAGGTTAATGTTAGTCAGGGCCATTCTTTTGTAGGGATTATTGAAAGTCAGATTGCGTTGCGCTTAAAATAATGTGTGTCAGTTTAAGGACAGTCATGTATAATTGTTCTAAGGGGATGTTTCAATTTGAACATCGAAGTTGTTTGCTGTTTATTTGTTTTCTGTTCATTATTTTCAGCCATAGACAACCACCTAGGTGCGTTAAATTGATACTGAAATAAAGTGTCATGCATGGACCAATAACAATAAATTCTTAACTACTTGTTATGGTATTGATGTATCTGCCAGCGTCTACAGAAGTGGATATCGCATACGCCGTTCCTAGGGTGTTTATAAGTGGATATTGCAGACTACTTCGAACACAATTTGAATGTAGGTTCGTAAAAGTTCCGTGATCAAACGATCTGAGTTGCTGGCAAATACAGTTTATCCTCACTAGACAACATATATTTTCATTATACATGAGGTGAAAAGGGTTTCGCCGGGTGCGGTGGCCGAGCGGTTCTAGGCGATTCAGTCACGAACCTCGCGGCTGCTTCAGTCGTAGGTTGTAAATCTACCTCGAGCAAGGATGTGTGTGTTGTCCTTAGGTTAGGTAGGTTTAAGTAGTTGTAGGTCTAGGGGACTGATGACCGAAGCAGTTTGGTGGCATAGTACTTAGAGCCATTTTTTGACCTTTCGCGTAAATTTTCTTTACATAAACGGCCATATCTTTAGATTGCGTTGACATAGAAGCTCACTTCTTTACACCACCAAGGGACCGTATACCGCAGGAAATGCGACACATTTCCACTTCTTATGTCTACCAGTACTTGACGTAAACGGATTTTAGGGTTGGGTAGACAGATAGACGGTCAAGAAAGTGAGATTAGTAGGGTTCCATTTTTACCGAATAGTTGACAAAATCCTAACAACGAAAATAGCTACTACAGTTACTGAAGATGAGGGCTGCATAAATAATTCCCCCTACTCTTTATTCGAAATGTTCTAGTTGCAGTCGATACATCAGCATATCAATCGCAGCTACGCTTTCGATCCAAATCACGCTTTACAGGAATGCAAATAAAATCCATTTGCCTATACTAGTGGTAATTCAGATCCTAGTATTAATGCCGCCGCGTTTTAGAAGTGCGAGTACTCCCATTGCTAACTAGCTTAAAAAACACGTCGGCTAATGAACGTTTTTCTGCTGTGGCGAGTCTAAATTCGAAACATTGCAGAATAAATTTGGCAGCTATGTCGCCACGTATTTCTTGGGGTGGTGCAGAATTATCCTACTAAATTTACTCGATAATAACAGTATTTTGTTATTTCGATAAACATCCGGAATGATTGTCACATAAGCGGTGACATAAAGGTATAAAATTCATGTTTTTGAGTCCAGAAAGCTCTATGCAACAGAAACTGCAGATCAATTTGACATTTTCATTGCGAAATTTCCGGCTTATTCATGTCTGGGGTAATAATAAAGGACTGTTTGCCTGGGTTGTCTGCTAGCATAGGGAAAGATGGTTGCTACTGCAAGGGAGGTCTGGTTTGTTTTCGGTTCTAATCTCGTTGAAGGCAGATAGACTATCAGTAAAGCAATTTTAAGAAATTCTCGCGACACAATACGTTTTATTGTTACCTCTATTCTGTACCGGCGCCCTGCGGATGTCAATATGAAACTTGTAGAATTTCATACTTGTTACTGCTTACTTTTTCCGCTTCTGTCAATTATTGAATTGACTTAAGTGTGGCACTGAATGATTTTTAACTGAATTTCGTTATGAATCTTCACGCATTGCTATATTTGCACACTTTCTTGGTATGTCAGCAACTGTAATCCAATTTAACTTGTCTGAACGTTGACACAGGCCGTTTAGAGGCCGGATTCGCATAATATTTTGCCAATACGTAACGATCTGGGGTACTTTGTCTTACCAAAACAGTTATTCTATCTCGATAAGCTGAAATTCATTTTTATTAGTACATTTCTTACTAATTAGCTTTTCTTCTTCAATTTATATCTTATATTGAAGTGTTGTGTTTAACACACTAATCAGCATTAATATAGTCTTACACATGATTGAAAACAGTCTGACAAAGTTCGGATAGTTTTTCAATTTCACGCCTTTGCATAGTATGTTGGTAGCACTTCGTCACCTTGCCTGTTATGCTGCGTAGCAGACTTTAAAGCTGCGCAGATCAGCATAACGAAAAGGCGCGTGGTCTCGCTCCTTTTGTCCACGACTGTACATTCTGAACCTATGTCATCGCCCCATTGAATATCTCACTCATGTCCCCAAGCTAACATCCTCCAGTTTCCTCCGTTTTCTTTCATACAATGGCGTTTCAGTCTCTCCAAACCATGAGGTCTCCAAACTACTTCACAAACTATAACATTCCCTCAGGTGCTCATAAGTGTTGAAACTTCCTGGCAGAATAAAACTGTGTGCCCGACCGAGACTCGAACTCGGGACCTTCGCAGGAGAGCTTCTGTAAAGTTTGGATGGTAGGAGACGAGGTACTGGCAGAAGTAAAGCTGTGAGTACCGAGCGAGAGTCGTGCTTCGGTAGCTCAGTTGGAAGAGCAATTGCCCGCGAAAGGCAAAGGTCCCGAGTTCGAGTCTCGGTCGGGCACACAGTTTTAATCTGCCAGGAAGTTTCATATCAGCGCACACTCCGCTGCAGAGTGAAAATCTCATTCTGGCTCATAAGTGTTGTTTCATTGTCATATAAATGGCATATAAACCTACGTAATACAGTTAATGTTGGAAATGTGCCACTGCTGATGACAATAATTTACTCATGGCCTTTTTATGTGCTGAACCAATTTGTTATTTTTACCTGCATATCAATACCAACACCAGTTGGAAAGATCTTTTCTGACGCCCAGTGCAATGAATTGGTCCTTTTCTGTACCTCATTGTATATCGTTGTAAGCGCAATAATTTTGGATATACGTGCACTTCCTTTTGAAGTTAGCTTCTTGTGAATACGCTTGAGCAAAGACATGTAATAATTAACTACACATTGAATGAAAATAAGCCCCGCTAAAAAGTTGAGCAGAAATCAAATACGACTGTAGTGAAAGTGAATGCCATTCCAAACTGCATATGTACTGTACCTGTTTCATCAATTTTCCTGCTAAATTTCAGCTACCGTTAAGAATTGTAAGACAATACCGGAAAAGAAAGAAGAAAGACAGAAAGAGTCCGAGCAGTGCGTGCCCTGTTAAAGGTTACTATGCTTGCAGAACCTCTTTGCCTAACGTTGCTTAGTAACGGTTTCTCTGGCGTCACATAATGTGGCGCCTCTGTGTAACCGCGATCGGCATTTAATCCTCGCAATACCAGGGAAGGGGGTGGGGGGGGTTCTTTAAGCACAGCTTTTGGAAATTTTTTTAGTCAATTACTTTATATTTTAAAACTTTGAAAAAATATTCATTGTTTTTAGTAAATTTTGCTACCAGATTTCATACATCTGTTAAATTTTTCAATTAAACTTAACCCAAAAATTTAAGTCTCAGTAGCAGATGTTATCTTTCTCAATTAATGTCATATCCAATATTACAAGGTTAGGGTCTTACTTACAAATCCATATCACTTTAAAAAATTATGTTTACAGTAAAATTCAACGAAGATGAAGAAGATCAGGATTTTTTTAAAAATGTTTGGTGGTCATAAAGTGGGTAGTACACATTATTGATGGTGGGATGATGTTGCTAAAAGTGTGCTGAAAGGTAGTTTCAGGTTCTGGTCGCTACTTACTCATCAGTACCTCTATAAAAATTATGTTGCTAATACAAATCAACGACAATTAACGATTTTTGTGTGAGGGGGGAAATGCTCCTTATCGAAAATGCCTTCGTACTGCTAGGGTTAGTTCACACTGGTGCTGTTTGCTGTGGATTGGTTGTTTGATGAAGTTTCGCTTGGAATCACAAATTGGAAATTTGTAGTATGGTCTTATGGGACCAAACTGCTGAGGCCATTGTTACCTAAGCCTACGCACTACTTAAACTACCTTACGCTATGGACAACACACACCCATGCCCGAGGGAGGACTCGAACCTCCGACAGAGGGAGCCGCACGGACCGTGACAAGGCGCCTGAGACTGCGCGGTTACCCCTGGCGGCCTTGGAATCACATCTTGTGCTCTGGACTCGTGGCGGTCCTGTCATCGTGTTCCCATGGCTGGCGTGTGACTTGCGGACCGTGCCTTCTCCTACTAGAAAGTTGCAATTTCGCCTCGCTGTGTGGTGACGGACCACATCTTGGAGTTCGGTTTTGGGATGGTCCCTCTCGCTTTGATTGGTGGACGTGGCCATATAGGCCGTCCATGACTGACTTTGGTCTGATACAGGAGCAATGGTGAGCACCATTTCTTGTGTGCATTAACAGCTAATGGCGATTCGCGAGACACACCATGTGCAGCCAATCCTAAAGGTCGGTTGTTGTTTTTGCCATAAACTGATTCGGATGATTCTGTTGGCTGATGCCTTTAATATGTATCAGTATCCCGGCATTAGAAATAGACTAAGTAAAAAATTCACTTACTTGTAAAAGGGTGTCAGTTTCAAAAGGCTGTTTTCACTTTTCACCACAAGTGTGTCTCTTTTCTAATTTAAATTTTTAGACTCTGCTATTCCCTGGATTTAAGTGCATTTTATTTATCTTTTATTTTTAGTGCTTGTGAACCAAAAGGGTTCAGTTGTATACCTCATGTCTCTTTTGTGTTTAAGGGCCAGCATACAACCTGATATTCACTTTTATGTTAATTTAATATGTGTTCTGTGCGTCTGTTTTATAATCTGTACTGAATCGAGCAACTGTCTGAACTGTCAGCCGAAATCGAGCGAGTTACTGTAGGTGCCTAATTCATGTGGTCTAGGTTCTTGACTCGCCTGAGATTTTGCTCGTCATAAAACGAGATGGTAATGCCTGGCGGCTTGCAACAATCCCTTTTATAATTTAGAAGCCATATGTTCTACAACAGTAGTCGTTTGAGTCTGCTTCATAGGCGTGTACATTACTTTAAATTTTCCACTTCCTATGGCCGTGTGTATTAGTCAGATAACAATCATCTCTGGATGCTTCACAGCAGTGTATATAATTTTTTTTTTTTATTTCTGCCATCAGTTCTTTTACCTTTGTGTTTTAATAATTAGTGACGGAAAATGCAATGAAGTTGCGGGAGTACAGCCAGAATACGTCTATTCCTTGCCACGATATTTCGGCTGGCAACCATCCAATCATCTTCAGTTGAGTATTTTGCATTGGAAATTGTTAGTTCACATCACTGTCTTTATACCCAAAATTGGTGCGGAAACGCAAGCGCAAAGGCAGCGGCAACAAAAGTGACCTCTGTCGAGTTTCGCGCCCTTTTTGAATATTTTTCCATCTACGGTGCGCAGACGCATCCGTAATGTGATGCCACATAAGCGCTCTCCGTCGGTATGCGCACTCGCGCAATTAAAATTGAAATGTCAAAATTAATAAAATCAATTGTCATCGGTCATAAAATGTTTTCTTTCTGAGTAAATTAAAGAACTCGCCAGGTCCCATGTCTTATTCAATTGAAAGCCGTGATCATGATTAATAAGATCTTGCGCTAAATGCGTTTTCAATGATTCCTTAATTACTGAATCCTACAAGGATCTCGTCAAGATCAAGATTTCCGTGGCAGACTAATACACGGAACATCCTGTGGACTTACAATGCTGGGCTTTGACTGACTTAGCGCCCTGCAAAAGGCGAGTGTGGCGATCGTTTTCAACGCTTCTGTGGTCATTGTCTGACCAATGTAGGTTTTGCCGTACTGGCAAAGTGTTCTGTAGGTTCCAGACTTCCGCAATCCCAGATACTCCTTTTCCGAACCAATAAGAGCACAAGTATTTGTAGATGGGTGGAAGATTACTTTGAAATGATTTTTTTCTTAAGATTCTGCCTAATTTCGACGAAATATTGCAGACGTACGGGAGGGAACGCCCTGGACATTGAAAGGTCCTGTAGCCACCTTTCATTTGTCCGGTAGCCCATTTTCACTAGCATTTCTCTTTCTTTTCCTTGTTTCTCTTTTCTCATAACTCTCATAGTGGTGTGATTGAATGAATGTGGTTGTGTGTCACGTTGCTAGACGGTGGCGTAGTCTGCTGCAGAAAGTCTGCGATAGTCATAGAGATTCAGCAGCAGTTGTACAGAATAGCCAACTCTCGTAGTGGTCAAGTAGGCAAAGAGGCTTGCGCTACTTGTGAGAAATCCACCTGCATTAGGTTGGTGGCGGAAATGGCATCTTTGGGTTTTCCGGGCCACGCGGAGCGTGGAAGAGACTGGAGAAGAAAAAGCGAGGCAGTCTGCCGCCGGTACGGGAAGCATCCACAGCTGTATTCCAGTCGAAGATGGGTGAGTTAGACTGACCGCGTGGCGCGTTGTTACTTGGCGAGAGGAGAGTTGTTATCTTTTGGCCTCGCTTTTCAACACTGAAAGATTGCTTTGCCTTGTCGCAGCAAGGAATGCAAAACTTTGGCAGATTTTTCTTTTAGTAAATTTCTATAGTAGACTTGGATCCGCCGGAAGAGCGCCACACAAAGGTATCGGTAAGAAGTGAGAACTCGCTTCTGTATGAATGTCTGTTTGCCTTTAGCTGTGCCTGTATAAGCTTTCATTTTTCTAAATATTAATAGTTTTGTCTTCTCGTAAATTTTCCTTGTTTTATGTATCTTTCGTCCTTGGGGAGCCAACCACGTGGTTGAACGTTAGAGTTTGTTGGGCTACTGTCATCACTAACTGTCCGATATCATGTTTGTTTTAAAGAATGTTAACTGTTCATGATTGCGTGATGTGATATTGTTGCAACTTGGTCACGATACCTAGAAATTGCGTCTCCACAAACCACGTGGGCACGCGGGTGTACTGCGAAACGTGTACCGTTTTACAAGTTATTGCGATCAGTCATCAGCCAACAGCAGTTGTATGAATGATTCACACCAATGATTTTAGGTGTACATTCTAACGGTGAATGTATCGATGCTTTTCTTTACTGTTTTAGGAATTAATATTATCAGGAATTGTGTACGTGCCTCACATCCATATCTTAGGAATAAATGATTTTATCCACAATTTTCTCTTGTATTCCGAGGCTACGTTTTTGCACCTAAGCCACTCACCTCGTAGCTTTCCCGTTAGCACATCCAACGCGTTTCCTTACGCACAGGTCCTGTGATTAGTTTCCCCTTTTATTTTAAAACAAATTCTTTAGATTAAGTTTTATTTTCAGGTGTGTTGCTGGGAGCTGATCTTACGTAGTAGTGCACGGGCAATACTATTAATTACATCTCATCCCCTATGAGCGACATCACAACGTATACATTTTTATGAGTTTTTGGTCTGTGATCAAATTAATTTATTTTACGACTCGGCCAAACCTTTGATTAGTTGTATGGTTAGAGTCGGTGGCGACCCTAATCTTCCCACGTTAATTTTACAAGCAATAAGTATTTTCGTTCCCAATAATAACGTAATAACCCGTAGAAACAGATTAGTTCCAGCATTAACCGCTCCTTCTTCTCTTGACCTTGCGAGTGGTCATGTTTCTTCTGCGTTAAAGCTGTGCTGATCCGATGTGGAGAATGTCCATTATCTTCGAACACTGCTCATAGGTGTTCCAGCTCCCTTGCATGGCTGTCTCCACCAGACACACCATGTGCCCGGTGCACCAACGTTCGAACGATACACATAGTTTGTGATGAGTGATTGCAGCTACGCCTGCAAATAAAGGTCTGTATGTGCGGGCTTACGGTAATGCCCCAATGATCATTCACTTTACGAGTGACCAAGATGTCCAGAAATGGGAGAGAGCCGCCCTTCTCCACTCCCATCGTAAATCTGGTATTGTTACGGATATAATACAAATGCCTCGAAAAGCGTGACTGTTCTTCTTCGCCATGGGGCCACGCGACAAAAGTACTATCCACATATCCACGGAAGACTTTTGGTTTAAGTTCTGCCAAATCAAGTGCCCTCTCCTCAAAGTCTTCATTAAAGAGGTTTGCTACCCGAGGCGAGAGAGGACTACCCAACGTAACACTGTCAGTTTGCTCATAATATTCGTTGTTGAATTAAAAGTAGGTTGAGGAAAGGGGCGTGATGAAATAGCGCTATTATATCAGTTTTGAACATACTGCTGATGAGTGACAATGAATCCATGAAAGGAATACACACACTCACTTGAAGATGGTTGAATGCTTGACAGCCGAAATATTGTGGCAAGAAGTCGAAGCTATTCATCTGCAATCCCCAAACTTCATGGAATAGCTTCATGAAATGGTCTCTACGCCACAAACCTTCCGAGAATGACACTGATGGAACAGTCTGCTCCGTCTGCATCTCAGGCTTGTATATTATGCTTTAAGTCTCAGCTACCCGTTGCCGTGTATTACAGAAACTTTTGTTTGAAACTCTGCTGATCTTTTGAAGTTTTTACCAGAACTTAATGTATTCAACCAGGCCTCTGTAGCGAAAAAGGTTTACTTAACAAGTATTGCTTCTCTTTATAATTCAAATTTTAGCTTCAGTGGCGAATAAGTATTGCTTGCCTTTATAGCTGAAAGTTTTGGCGCTATTTAGAACAAATATTGTTTCGTTTGTAATTTAAAATTTGATATTTGATCTAAATAAATAATTATCTTAAAAGATTACTTTATTTATGCTCAGCACATTGCTACTTCCAGATCCTAGCTTCCTACCAATTCAGAGTCATGTAGTGCTGTTGGTTGGCAGGCACCGAGGTGTACTTCCTGCCGCCCAATCGGAAAGGGTTCTCTTCCTCACAATGGCCTGTTTCCTCGCGATATGTGACAGTTGTTTATTTAGTGTTTCTGTTGAGCATATGTGATCGTAAGGTACGTCTGTATAATGAGGTATCTTTTTGTGTTGTAGGATGATGAGGGAACATAAAGTTTGACACCAGGAGCTGAAAACTGCAGCTGTTTTTGTTTTGTGTCCATGCGTGGTTCTGCAATGTGCTTTTTACTGAAGTGTCTCGACATGCAGCATGAAGCAAACAATCTTGTGAAACACAACTAGCTCTTTATTCGCGTGAAGTGTTGAGTGCAATTGACAAGAGTTTTCAGAGCGATGCCGTATTTCTGGATTACCAGAAGGCTTTTGACACTGTACCACACAAGCGGCTTATAGTGAAATTGCATGCTTATGGAATACCGTCTTAGTTACGTGGCTGGATTTGTGACTTCCTGTCAGAGAGGTCACAGTTCGTAGTAAATGACGAAAAGTCATCGAGTAAAACAGAAGTTATTTCTGGCGTTGCCCAAGGTAGTGTTATAGGCCCTTTGCTGTTCCTTGCAGATGACGCTGTTGTATATCGACTAATAAAGTCATCAGAAGATCAAAACAAATTGCAAGACGATTTACAAAAGATATCTGAATGGTGCGAAAATTGGCAGTTGACCCTAAATAGCGAAAAGTGTGAGGTCATCTACATGAGTGCTAAAACGAATTCGTTAAACGTCGGTTACACGAAAAATCACTCAGATCTAAAGGTCGTAAATTCAGTTAAATACCTAGGAATTACAATTACAAACAACTTTAATTGGAAGGAACATATAGAAAATGTTGTGGAGAAGGCTAACCAAAGACTGCGTTTTACTGGCCGGACACTTAGAAAATGTAACAGATCTACTAAGGAAACTGCCTACACTACGTTTGTCAACCCTCTTTTAGAATACAGCTCCGTGATGTGGGATCCTTACCAGATAGGACTGACGGAATACATCGAAAAAGTTCAAAGAAGGGCAGCACGTTTTGTGTTATCGTGAAATAAGTGAGGGAGTGTCACTGAAATGATACAGCATCTGAACTGAACATCATTAAAAGAAATGCGTCTTTCATTGCGACGAAATTCCGATCTGAAACTTTCTCCTCCGAATGCGAAAATATTTTGTTGACACCGACCTACACAGGAAGAAACGATCACCACGATAAAATAAGGGAAATCAAGATATAGGTGCTCGTTCTTTCAGCATGCTATACGATATTGGAATAATAGAGAATTGTGAAGGTGGTTCGGTGAACCCTCTACCAGCCACTTAAATGTGATTTGCAGAGTATCTATGTAGATGTAACTGATACGCAATGCATCGCTGAAATGCTTCCAAGCCTGTATTGTTGTGTACATTCGACGTCCTGCGCCTAGCGTTCGCAACTAAGCGGTTGAGGCTACTGTCATTATCTTGCATAACAGTGAGACCCGCGAAAATGGAAGAGATATCGTTCGTATCTAGGACCATCCGTTCTGTAACAGAAGAAATCCTAATCACAGTAGATCCGCTGCACTTTATTGAAGCCCCCAGCAAATACAGGTTCTACATCCTGAGTGTGTAGACAGTTTGAAGCAAGAAGCGATAACACAGTGTTACACGGCCGTTTATGTCAAATCTGTCAAATACCATAACCGAACTCTAAATACATTAATGAATTCATCCAGTCTAAATTAAGCTCAGGCTAGAAATTCAGTGATTTCCATAGCTAATTACCGTCCTTCTATATTAAATGCATCTTCTGTAGTTCTGTTTAAATGTAGTTGGGAACCTTATTGAGTGCAAGTTGAGCAGCGACAAAAGTCAGTGTCCAGCTATTAAGAGGGGCACACGTCTTTTCAAAGGACAAACACCACCAGGGGCAGGAGGAAAGCAGGTTGGGAAGAGCATATTGCACGTCGGATAACCTCCGCCAAAGAGGCGCCATCTCTTTTGTGTCCTAAACGACTGGAAGTTATTGCATAGTGTTATTAACATCAAGAGTCTGCTGGCTCTGTGGAGACGTGCTGCGAGCATTCATTAAGAGAGCGCTATATCTAGAGCCCCGCCCTCTGCAGGAAGCTAATATTCTGTTAACGCAAGACCGATGCAATCTAAAGATATCTGAAGTAGAATGAGACAAGAAGCCATCAGGCTCCTTTGTGTTTAAGGAAACGGCACCCACAGTTGTCAGGCTGCCGCCAAGTTAACTGTCTTGTTGTTGACTCTGCTATCAAACAGCCAGAGCAGCTAGAATGGATAATATAAATACCGTCTAGAGTGTGTGAACTGAAACCACTGTATGTGAAAAAGGCCGGGTCGACTAAAAAGGCGAAATGCGCCAGATGGTGGGAGTCAAAAGCTGCTCGTTTCTAAGCTCTAGCAGCAAAACACCCCAAGACCGGTTAATTATGTTAAAAATGAGTATGGAAGGGAGAGTGTTGCGTTATTAGAACGGACCTGATTGGTTGACACTCGAAAGAATCACTGACATTCGCACTGTCACTGTCATGCACAAGACTCACATGCAAAATGATCGAGTAAAATTTTGGCTTCTTGCTGGGAGCAATCTGTGGACCTTACTTCCATCCGAGACTCACCAGTGGACACTTTATCCGAGAGAGGGACTTCGATTCGGGGCTCTGAGGGAGAGCAGTCTTAATTAATATAACTATTTCATGTTTTTCTGCACTTGTGTTTAATCTGGTTGTGATAAAGAGGGTTTTATAGTGACCATTTCATCATTCAGAAGTCTGATGAAACTACCTATTTTTTCATCTTGTGAGTTACAGTATCCATGTCGCACGTAAGCTAGGGCCGGCCCTGTTTAATATTGTAAACTCATTAAGTTATCCATTGTGTGACACTGCAATCAAATTCTCATAACTCTAAGGGAGCAGATTAATTGTCAATAAGGTCGCCTGGTACGGCTCTGTATATTGGCGACTCGGTCATAATCTCACAGTGGGATACTCAGGATAGCATGATGGATGGGTTTAGTAACGCATCTTCAACAGTTCCGTATCGTATGTACTGGCTGTTGGCATAGGTCACATACCAGTTTGAGATGTTATTAAAAGATCCTATTGTTTCCACTTAAGCTGTTTGTTGCTTGAAATAAAATACTTTATTTCATACCATGATCGGCAGATTGTGACTACACGGTAATTTTTAACTGAACATGTACTTATATTAGTGTATAGGGCTTCAAGAGGAATACTGAAATTGCATGAAAATGACCATGTGGTCAGATCGGTTGATGAAATATAAAGTAAAATATTTTATTTGTAGAATAATACTCCGACATAGACTGTGGGGATTTGGAGTAAATCGCTCTGAATTGGAAAGGATTGAAGAACTAGAGTGCTGACATAGTACTTTCGGAAGTTGTAGGCATTCAAATATTACAATATTTTCTGTCGTATAGAATTTGCGCAGTGGTTTCTCTATCGAAACTAGGGCGACAGGAGAACGTATGTGACAACCACGACGTATATTAATACCACTGATTCATAGGTAAGATCAGAGCTCAGATCTATGTCGTGGTTCCAGAATTAATTCTTCTTTATAACTGGCTATTGGATATATATATACACAGCCTCATCTATGCACTAAAAGAAATTTCTTTCGACGATGTTGCTAACGAGCCAGTGTCTTTTGAATTATTTCCACAGTGGATGATTCATGGAAATCTTCCCTTCTAATACTACTTGAACGGCATAACAAAACGTCTGAAGATGTACTCTGTTAATACAGTGTTCCAAAGGTGCTGATCTAGAGTGCTATTTCAAGAAATGTAATTTTTCCAGAAACTCAATCAACAATACAGGCAAAAACCCACTGAGCGCAATTAGGCGCTGTGGACAACTTGTTACAGCCCTCTCCTCTCCCCTCCCCCCTCCCGCACTACACACACAAACACACACACACACACACACACACACGCGCGCGCGCGCGCGCGTGCGCGCGCTCGCGCACGCACACAAGGCAAATTCATTCCACTGGCAGTGGATAAAATTAAGCATCCGTTAAATGGCCTTAGGTATTCCATTACAATGGCCTCCACAATCAAAAATGGTTCAAATGGCTCTGAGCACTATGGGACTTAACATCTGAGATCATCAGTCCCCTAGAACTACTTAAACCCAAGTAACCTAAGGACATCAGACACATCCATGCCCGAGGCAGGATTCGTACCTGCGAGCGTAGCGGTCGCGCGGTTCCAGACTGAAGCGCCTAGAACCGCTCGGCCACAAAGGGCGGCCCTCCACAATCCAAGAAGGTTTTCAAAATAAATGCCACCTCTTTGTCTGGCCACCTAGAATCCGACAAAACGAGTGTAGTTGTATTCGGCATCATTCAGTGTGGCGCAGGAACTGTTCTAGCCATAGAACTCTGAATGGCACCAAGCAGCCAATGGTATTTATTTGTCACCTGCCCAAAGTAACTATTCGCAAAACATAAGGAATTTCTACATATTATCGACACGCTATACAAGTTCTACGTTTCTTTGTTCAGAACCAAACAGTTTTTTAACATACCAAGTGATATCGCGTTGTGGTAAAACACTGGAAACTTAGGAAAGTGGAAGTCTATTTCAGTAGTGAAAGTCTATTTTAACTGGCGTCCAAAATCTCAGTAGGTTTCTGATGCCTGGAGCTATCAGTATAAATTTATTTCCTTCGATAAAATATAAAGAGAGAAGTACAGACAACATTATATGAGTACTGCAAGTTTTCTATGTATTACAGGTATGCCGGCCGGAGTGACCGAGCGGTTCTAGGCGCTACAGTCTGGAACCGCGCCACCGCTACGGTCGCAGGTTCGAATCCTGCCTCGGGCATGGATGTGTGTGATGTCCTTAGGTTAGTTACGTTTAAATAGTTCTAAGTTCTAGGGGACTGATGACCTCAGAAGTTATGTCCCATAGGGCTCAGAGCCATTTGAACTACAGGTATTTTGTAACGGTGCTAAAAGTTATATTGTCCTTCCGCCGAGCAAACCTGTTCGTCCAATTAGTCAGGGGTAGCTTACAATTTAATTTAGAAACTTACCCAGCTTCCAACTTCAGGCCCCTTCCCATTTCACTAAATAATGACATAAGTGAAATTCACATCAAATTTTAGAAAAAAATATTGCAACAATCAGCAATTGATTTCGGATCATTAGATTTTAAGATGAAGAGAGAAAATGTGCATTTTGTTGGACACGAACTTTTAATGACATATGCTCTCATTTCATCATCCTTTCCCTGCACCACGGAGATGATGATTGCTGTTTATGGAATTGGGGAACTGCCAACACGTATGTCTTATTCTGACTGTAGTGAATGCAATAAAACACCAATAGTACTACCGTGGCTTTTTTAATAATACAAAAACGATACTAATCAAAAACTTTCATCTAAATTACGTTAGTGAAACAAAGTAAGAAATTCCACTGTTTTGTAACTATTATGCGAAACCAGTAGAAAGAATTGCTCGTCAGCCAATTTGCCAGGAATCTTTCAAAAAAAAGTCTTCAGAACCAAAAAAAAACGTTACTTAAAATAAGCCGACATTGAACTGGAACAATCTGCACAATATTACTAAATACGCCAAAAAAGGATCGTTCGTTCAGCTGTGAAATTACTTTCGTATTTATAACAGTTAGAGCTTATATTTTAAACGATTTTATACATAACTGAACCTTTCTCGTATGTGAAATTTTAAGTGGCCATGGTTGTGGGGGTTAAACACGAAGAAAACTCACAACTACACACACATACACGTGGATCGAAATATTTAACGAGCATAGACCAGCTCACACGTACCTGTTTTCCCCTCAACGCTTTCCTTCTTCTTGCTGCATCCTCTAACTATAAATCAAGTCCTGTAATTATTTAATTGATTTTAGGTCAGAGGAGCATGCATATAATGACAAACACACATATCTGTTAAGGATCGGCGTATATTCAACCAGGAAACATATAAATATGTGCTGCATTGTTCACAATTGCTTTAATATCCAACATTAACAAGCTTAAAGTAACACTTCAGCTAGTGCTCTATTACAATACCTTGCAACCTATTGTTGCGTTGCTCAGTCACACTGATCGTTTACTAGAAACCCAGTCATTTGAAAGATACTGCCCCGATATTCAATTCCGCTTTTAATAGCCGGCACAGTCTCTTGCAATAATTAGTTCAGACTCACTATCACTTTCAGGAGTGTACGCGTAACCGTTTCGCGACGCGATTTGCTGTTGATCTCGTGATTCGTAATACCAACGAGAGAGTCTTCACTCGTGAATTCTAATTACACACAACTTGAAGGTCTCTCTCAATCAGAATGTTCACTGAACTGTATTTAAGTCCAGGATTATTGATTCAGCAACCGTCGTGGCACGGCTAATTCCTACCTCGACGCCATGAGACATAAATGCAGAAAGTACGCTTTTAATAGTAATTTACAGACACGGTTTCTGATCAGCCCTGATATAAAAATTGATAAGGTCTTATGGGACCAAACTGCTGAGGTCATCGGTCCTTAAGCTTACGCACTACTTAATCTTACCTAAACTAACATACGCTAAGGACGACACACACATCCATGCCCGAGGGAGGACTCGAACCTCTGACAGGGGGAGCCACGCGGACCGTGACTAGACGCCTGAGACCGCGCAGCTACCCCGCGCGACCTTGACATAAAACGTACAACTCACAAGGGAAGTTTTTATCCATTTTTGGCACTGTAACAGATGGCATTTTGAATACCGCGCGTCCGACAATACTTGTGTCGTCTACAAAGAAATCTCACGCACGATTCCATAACAGTCAACACACTTTCGAGAGAGAGGGGCAGCTGCTATCCATTGTCTAGCGGGCAGCGATACTGCAGACATTTACAGACTGGGTATTCATAATTGGTCCACATATAAACAATAACACTAACAGAGAGGTGACTGATTGTTCAGTAAGTATCCTGGACTCGCATTCAGTATCTTCAGGGTATTTTTGTTCTGTCATTGCAGCTACAGAAATCCATGATTTTTTTCGCGTGATGCGTTTCGCTTTATTGAGGTAAAGCATCTTCAGTGGCGGTGACTTTCGCTTGAGGACTTACATCGGAAAATGCCGTCTGCTAGTACATCGTTGCTTTTCTGCGTTAGACACATAATTTTAGTCTAATATTTAGTTGTTCTGCAGCACTATGCATTTCTTCTGTTTTTCACTCACACTTTTATGCACACTACTGTATTCTGTTTAAATTATCAGTGTCTAACGCAGTGTCTAGACACATAATTTTAGTCTAATATTTAGTTGTTCTGCAGCACTATGCATTTCTTCTGTTTTTCACTCACACTTTTATGCACACTACTGTATTCTGTTTAAATTATCAGTGTCTAACGCAGAAAACCACCGATGTGCTAGCAAACGGCATTTCCCGATGAAAGCGTGAAATCAAACGAAAATCACTACCACTGATGATGCTTTACCGCAATAAAGCGGAACGCGTCTGGTGAAAAACATCACGCATTTTTTTAGTTGAAGTGACAGAATAAAAATACCCTCAAGAATTGTAAAGCAACCACGGACTCTATCGCCAAACAAATGAAGAATTTCAGTGTCTTCAGTCTGAAGATTGGATTCATGGAGCTCTCCACGCTAGCCTATCCTGTGCAAAAGCCTTCATTTCTGTATAACTACAGGAGTCTACATCAGCTTCAACCTGCTTGCAGTAACCAAGCCATTGTCTATCTCTACAATTTTTACTCCTCACACTTCCATCCATTTCCACTTTGGCTATTCCTTGATACCTTATGATGTGTCCTAAAGACCAGTCCTTGACTTTATTCAATTTGTGGCATAAATTTCTTTCCTCCCCAATTACTTTCAGTGCCTCTCTACCAATTATCCGTTCTTTCCCTGTAATCTTCGACATTTAGCGCCAGCTCCTCTTTTCTCCCTGCCTGTACTGTTTATAGTCCATATTTCACGTCTGTACGAGGAGTGTAAAGTAAAACTCCCAAAAACCAACCTGATCAGGGCGCTGATTGTTTGCTTACCACTTCTGGAGCACCTAAAATTATAGTCTATAGCTGATGACGTTGGTGTGAACCTCAGCGGGAGCACTCACTGTGGCAAACTTGTGCCGCATGAGGTATTATGTACCCGCAGTTAAAAAAGTCTGTCCGAGACTGACTGCTCACAATACCCAGTGTCCCACATCCCAAGGGACACTTAATGTACGGTAGAATAAGTATCACTTTCACAATTTGAGCCCCCGCGCCGACTGTTCGAGCTAGCTGCACTGAAATGAGACTCCAACAATACACACCTACAGAGTGAGAAAACTGATATGTGCGGTCGACTTCAGAACTCCATGTATATGACTTTATTCTTTTACAAGAATTCGTCTATAGATCACAGTTAAAAAGCTTAATTAAAAACATACCCTAATAAATCGCCTAGCACACATAAACCTATGTAAGTTAACAACGCTGAAGACTTCATTTGTAGTACCTGCGTGACAACGATTAAATGCAGACGAACCGATCACTTTAAAGGCCGGAGAGAGATTAGAAATGCACCACATAGCTAATCATGTGTGTGTGTGTGTGTGTGTGTGTGTGTGTGTGTGTGTGTGTGTGTGTGTGTGTGTGTCGCCCTGTAGTATGACATACCTTAAAGTTTCTATGCCATTAGGCACCGGTAAAAGTAAAACCCCAGCAGCAAACATGCATTGTCAAATACAAAACTCATGTTGGTGTGTTATACACAGTGGTAAACGTAAAGTCCCCGCTTTCATCTCCCAAAGACAGTACTTTCCTGTAACAGATGTTACAGCCTCCAACGATACTACAGTCTGTCATAAGGTCTATGAATATTATATGTAAGGACCCAGCAAATTCTAAAAGCCCATATTACACATATGCTACGAATTATGCACACATATAAGAGGGCGGCCTGAAAAATAATACATAGAATTTTTTATGTGAAAACTCTTGAAACTTTTCAAATAAAACAACGTTATTAACGTTCTACGTCTTCATTCTTCACGTCTACATACTGATTTCTCAACATAATCACACCATTCTCCCAACGATATACCAGTGTGTTGATACCGTCACAGCAGAACGTTTGACTTCGTAGACGGAGCCACAACCTCACCTCTACTTGCACCGCTTCCTCACTGTCGAAGTGTAGTCCTCGATAGTGTTCTTTAAGTTCTGGAAACAGACGAAAATCGAATGGCGCGAAGTCGACTGTATGGAGAACTATTGTTGGCAGTGAATCCAAGGTGTCGAATTGTTGTAGATGTCACAGCGCTCATGTGTAGTCTAGCATTGTCATGATACAGGAACGGTCTCCAAGTGCGGACGAACTCTGCGAATTGAAAACTCTATTACGACACACTGTTTCTAACGCACCTACATACTTACGTTACACGCCGCCATGTTACAACATACAATAAGGAGGCGTCTAGCACCAGAGAACTGAAGATTTGCTGACATGAAGAATAAAAATGGAGATGGAGAATGTTAATACTCTTTGTTGTATTTCAAAAGCTTTAAGAATTTTCACACGGAATATTCACAGGCATTACTTTTCAACGTGCCTTCCTAGAATGACCAACAGAAAACCAAATGCCGCTAATTCGCCCAAGTTGGTTTCCTCTTCTACACTGAAGCGCCAAGTAAACTGATGTAGGCATGCGTACTCAAATACAGAGATATGTTAACAGGCAGAATACGGAGCTACGGTCGGCAACGCCTATATAAGACAACAGTCTGGCGCAGTTGTTACATCGGTTACTGCTGCTACAATGCCAGGTTATCAAGATCTACGTGAGTTTCTACGTGATGTTACAATCGGCGCACGAGCGATGGGATAGAGCATCTCCGAGGTAGCGGTGAAGTGGGGATTTTCCCTTACGACCATTTCACGAGTGTACCGTGAAAATCAGGAATCAGATAAAACATCAAAACTCCGACATCGCCACGGCCGGAAAAGGATCCTGCAAGAACGTGACCAACGACGAGTGAAGAGGACCGTTCAACTGAAACCCTTTGGCAAATTGCTGTAGATTTCAATGCTCGACCATCAGCAAGTGTCAGCGTGCGAACCATTCAACGAAACAGCATCGATATGGGTTTTCGGAGCCGAAGGCCCACTCCTGTACCTTTGATGACTGCACGACACAAAGCTTTACGCCTAGCCTGGGCTGGGAAAACCGACATTGGACTGTTGACAACTGGAAACATGTTGCCTAGTCGGACGAGTCTCGTTTCAAATTGCATATAGCGGATAAGCGTGGAGACAACCTCATGAATCTATGGACCCTGCATGTCAGCAGGGAACTGTTCAAGGTGGTAGAGGCTCTATAATGGTGTGGGGCGTGTGAAGTTGGAGTGATATGGGACGGCTGATACGTCTAGATACGACTCTGTGAGGTGACACGTACGTAAGCATCCTGTCTGATTAGCTGCATCTATTCGTGTCCATTGCGCATTCCGACTGACTTGGCCAATTGCAGCGGGACAATGCGACACCGTACACGTCCACAATAGCTACAGAGTGGCTCCAGGAACACTCTTCTCAGTTTAAACACTTCTGCTGTACACCAAATTCCTCAGATATGAACATTATCGAGCATATCTGGGACGCCTTGCAACGTGCTGTTCCCGGCACTACTTCAGACATCAGTCGAGTCCATACCACGTCGTGCTGCGGCACCCGCGGGGCCCCTACACGATATTAGGCAGATGTACCAGTTTCTTTGGCTACTCAGTGTGTATGTATGCGCAAGTTTCAACATGAGTGTTGGTTTTCAGAATTTAGTTGGTCTTACCATCTAATGTTCATAGATTTTATGATAGACAGTAGCATAATTGGACATATGGTAGGTAAAAATGGTGGCCTTGAGAGTATAACACACAATCGTGAGGTGTTGTAGGAAAAGTTTTATGTTTGACTATGTATGTTTGGTGCTGAGCTTTTACTTTTGAAGGTGGCTAATTGAATGAAACCTTTAACGTATGCTATGCCACAGGACGATATATATATTGTTATATGGTTGTCAGTATGTGCAGTATTGGAATGTATTGATCTGTTTCCTTGTTTTATGGCACTTGATAATGGGACAACGTGGTCCATAAACATAGTATGGCAAAAATATCACACGTTCTACGACTGATGCGTAACATTCTCATTGCCGATTATTTTATTACATTTACTGAAAAGCAAACATTACTTAACAGTTTTTGTATTTCTTGCTGCAAGTGAAGGAGTAGGATTCTAGCGAGGCTGTGACCAAACCATGACCAGATATACAGCCACAGAGTCCCGCCTGGGCCGCAAATGAGTTCCGAGACGCAGAGGTTAAACCAGCGTCGGGGAACGTGTCGAGTGCCCTCCTACGGAAACAAGGCAACGTGCGGTCGACAGCGCACACTCTGAGGGTTAGCGTGGAGGGCTCGTGTGCTCGTTGAGTCTGCCCATCCACGCGTCTGCCTGCCCACTGGCGAAGCAAAGTCCATACAGATTCCAGATCCGGCTGTGAAAATTAAAATTTTGGAGTGGCTAGCTGTTTCAGGTTGATGTCTGTCTCACAATACATTCGTTAAATTCTTTCCGCCCTCTAGTCTGCTCCCTATGCGAAAGAGAGTCCAAGTTCAAAATGAATAAAACACTTCTCGCAAGCAAAGACGTGTTTATTTGTCTGAAACGTGACTATCACACATCGGGTCTTTGGACACAACACTTCTGCCGTGTCGTTTAAAGTTAGCAAGACCATACGCTTTTTCATATTGTTAGTGTTCTGCTGTACAGCACGTATGATATCACAGAAGTTAAGAGCAAGGAAATAATTATATCTAAAAAAGAAAGGGGGCAGGGCACATAAGAAATGGTCCGAAGTTTCTGAACTTTTAGTATACTGTATGTAGAGTATAATTCAAATTTTCTAACTTGAGAACCATGTGCTAAGTAGGGGGGATACGAACAATCACAATATTTTTGCATTTTTTCGGTATTCTTTCTACAGCGTTTTCATCTTGCGTTCCACTACAAACAGCTCTGAGACCTATCTTGGAGAGCGTCAAATTTCCTACAATCTGCATTGGTTATACGCAGCCGCGCGGGATTAGCCGAGCGGTCAGGGGCGCTGCAGTCATGGACTGTGCGGTTGGTCCCGGCGGAGGTTCGACTCCTCCCTCGGGCATGGGTGTGCGTGTTTGTCCTTAGGATAATTTAGGTTAAGTAGTGTGTAAGCTTAGGGACTGATGACCTTAGCAGTTAAGTCCCATAAATTTTCACACACATTTGAACATTTTTTTGTTAGACGCATTTTTACACCAGGTACATACCAAGGTACTAAACTTCGAAGAAACAGTATATTTCAGAAATCATAAAAAGTGCACAAAACCTACTTTTTAGCATTATGACTTCAATTTCATAAACATTTTTTTGGAAGCGTAATGGTACCTGCTGCTATAGCCCAACTTTTGTCGACTCCTAAAAGTCACCTCCTATCAACAGGATATTGACTTCCGCTTGGGTTGGAGACATGGATTGCCGGTGTTCTTGGAAGACCCGAAGTGATCGGTAGCATCCACTATCGACCCGCCACCCTCGATCACTGATTGACCTGTTGCATAAAACGGGTCTTCCGAACAGTATTGTGATCCTACTGCTGCGTAATGCTTTCAGTATTCGTTAAAGTTGACCGGATGTTGCGTGTGAAACTGCACGTTAAATGTCTAAAAGAAACTCCGACTCCCAAACGGTATGTCATTTGAGCGTATTAAAAGTGAACGTCTACACTATAAGGTTATCATCAACCTAAAAGACAAAATGGATCCCTAAGCAGCTGAAGGTTACTTAACTATTCGTCGTACTAGAAAATTTTGGCAGCACATCTAAGCAGAGCATGACCCCCAAGTGGGTCCTAATGGCGACACTGAAGAGTTATGGACGTCCGCCTTGCGGTCACTGCATAGTGGATAGGGTTCTATCTCCGTGGACCAGGTACACAATGGCTCTAACACGTCTGTCACATGGTGGAGCTGTTCGCTGAGGTACATTCCAGAACATGTAAGCAACATGTAGATGTAAGGCCTTTCCTTATAACCAGAGTACTCTGAAAATTTGCTATTCTTTCTCGCTAAGGAGAGAGAGTGAGCGTAGGAATGACTGCTTACGAAATGGTGGACTCAAGGAACTGGGATTAACTACATGAAGAATATAGTGCGATAAAATTTTAAAAATATGAAATTCAAATGAATAAATAGGATTGTTACTCTGTCCTGTGCCCTGGAATTGCAGACGAAAAAATACAGTAGACTCTCTTATTCTTTTTCAATGACTTTTTGTTATAATCTGTTTCATGATAGCCTGAGAGAATTGGTAAAATTCGACTTTGCAGCAGTTCCAATGTGTCTTTTCGGTGAGAGCCGTATCCGTAAGGTCACAAAGACAGCGTTTTACGAACCATTCACTTCGATACAAAAAGTGGGATGCGCAAATATGTAGTAACAGGCGGTGCATAACTGACATAAAATGATATGGAGCATGAGAACAACAGCCACATTCAACTCAGTGTGCAAGTTCTCTGAGTATACATCAACTTTTTGAAAAAACGCGTCGGATGAAATACCACTGTAGTGCGTGACGTGCATCCTAATAAAGTCTATAATCAAAGTACCAAAGCAACAGGCCACACTGGACTCGTCCACAAAACTGCTCTTCTCCACAACAGCAGCTCTTTTACAGGATGACATGTTTTTTTTTATGAAACAAAAACCAACAAAAGGATTTTCATTTCAAAGTTAATGACTGAAATGGCTGCAAAGTGTATTGTAGTCAGGCAGGAAGTAAAAGATACGGATGTGAAGATAATGAACACCACTATATCAAAGGCTGCTCACATTGACAGCTTTACCATTACAGGTGAAGACAAAGATATTCCGATATTTTTGCCAACATTACCCTCTTCTCAAAATAACATACGAGGTCCTGCTGAAAAGTAACGCCTCCGAACTCTTAAAGCTTTTTAAATAAAACAATCGTTATTAACATTCCACATGTTTATTCTTAATGTCTACATATTTATTTCCCAACATAATTATTCTGGTGACGAACACATTGCTCCCAATAAGAGACCAGTTTATTGATACTGTCACTGTGGAACGTCTGATTTTGTTGACGAAGCCACAAACTGACCTTTGTTTTCACCCCTTCATCATCGTCAAACGGAATCCCTCGAAGGTGTTCTTTAAGCTTTGACAACAGATGAAAATCGGATGGATCCAGGTAGGGACTGCACTGAAGCGCCAAAGAAACTGTACAGGCATGCGTATTCCAATACAGAGATACGTAAACAGGCAGAATAGGTGCCGCGGTCGCAACGCTTGTATAAGACGACAAGTGCCTGTCGTAGTTGTTGGATTGGTTACTGCTGCTACAATGGCAGGTTATCAAGATTTAAGTGAGTTTGAACGTGGTGTTATAGTCGGCGCACTAACCGTGGGACTTAGCAGCTCCGAGGTAGCGATGAAGTGGGGATTCTCCCGTACGACCACTTCACGAGTTTACCCTGAATATCAGGGATCATGTAAAACATCGAATCTCCGACCTCGCTGCGGCCGGAAAGAGATCCTGCAGGAACGGGACCAACGACGACTGATAACAATCGCTCAACGTGTCAGAAGTGCAACCCTTCCGCAAATTACTGCAGATTTTGACGCTGGGCCATCAACAAGTATCAGCGTGTGAACCATTCAACGAAACATCATCGATGCCGCGCGGGGTAGCCGCGCGATCTTAGGCGTCTTGCCACGATTCGCGCGGCTCCATCTGTAGGAGGTTCAAGTCCTCCAGCTTGCATGGGTGGTGTGGTGTCCTTAGCGTTAAGTTAGTTAGATTACGTAGTGTGTAAGGTTAGGGACCGATGACCTCAGCAGTTTGGTCCCATAAGATCTTACCACTAATTTCCAATTTTACTCCATCGATATGGGCATTCGGAGACGAAGGACTGCTCGTGTGGCCTTGACGATTGCACGACACAGAACCTTACGCCACGCCTGGGCCCGTCAATAGCGATTTAGATTGTAGAAGACTGGAAACACGTTGTATCGATCGGATGGACATGTACAGATATGGAGACAACCTCATGAAGCCATGGACCCTGCATGTCGGCAGGGGACTGTTAAAGCTGGTGGAGGCTCTGTAATGGTGTGGGGCGTTTGCAGTTGGAGCGATATGGGACGCCTGATACGTCTAGATACGACTCTCACAGGTGACACGTACGTAAGCATCCTCTCTGATCACCTGCATCCATTCATCTCCGTTGCCCATTCCTACGAACTTGGGCAATGCCAGTAGGATAATGCGACACCCCACACGTCCACAATAGCTGCAGAATGGCTCCAGGAACACTGTTCTGAGTCCAAACACATCCGCTGGTCACCAAACTCCCCAGCCATGAACATTATTGAACATATCTGAGATGCCTTGCAATGTGCTCTTTAGAAGAGATCTCCACAAGCACTCCTTCAGACATTAGTTGAGTTCATGCCACGTCGTGTTGCGGCACTTTTGTGTGCTCGTGGGGGCTCTACACGATATAAGGCAGGTGTACCAGTTTCTTTCGATTTTCAGTATACAGGATGTTACAAAAAGGTACGGCCAAACTTTCAGGAAACATTCCTCACACACAAATAAAGAAAAGATGTTATGTGGACATGTGTCCGGAAACGCTTAATTTCCATGTTAGAGCTCATTTTAGTTTCGTCAGTATGTACTGTACTTCCTCGATTCACCACCAGTTGGCCGAATTGAAGGAAGGTAATGTTGACTTCGGTGTTTGTGTTGACATGCGACTCATTGTTTGGGCAGGCATTGATTGGGCCCCATGTTCTTCCACCTACGCTCAATGGAGCACGTTATCATGATTTCATACGGGATACTGTACCTGTGCTGCCTTTACAAGTACGACACAACATGTGGTTCATGCACGATCGAGCGCCGGCCTCTGGTGGCCGAGCGGTTCTAGGCGCTTCAGTCTGGAACCGCGCGACCGCTACGGTCGCAGGTTCGAATCCTGCCTCGGGCGTGAATGTGTGTGATGTCCTTAGGCTAGTTAGGTTTAAGTAGTTCTAAGTTCTAGGGGACTGATGACCTCAGCAGTTGAGTCCCATAGTGCTCAGAGCCATTTGAACCATTTTGAACCACGATGGAGCTCCTGCACATTTCAGTCGAAGTGTTCGTACGCTTCTCAACAACAGATTCGGTGACCGATGGATTGCTAGAGGCGGACCAATTCCGTGGCCTCCACGCTCTCCTGACTTCAACCCTCTTGACTTTCATTTATGGGGGCATTTGAAAGCTCTTGTCTACGCAACCCCGGTACCAAATGTAGAGCCTCTTCGCGCTCTTATTGTGGATGGCTGTGATACAATACGCCATTCTCCAGGGCTGCATCAGCGCATCAGGGATTCCATGCGACGGAGGGTGGATGCATGTATCCTCGCTAACGGAGGACATTTTGAACATTTCCTGTAACAAAGTGTTTGAAGTCACGCTGGTACGTTCTGTTGCTGTGTGTTTCCATTCCATGATTAATGTGATTTGAAGAGAAGTAATAAAATGAGCTCTAACATGGGAAGTAAGCGTTTCCGGACACATGTCCACATAACATATTTTCTTTCATTGTGTGTGAGAAATGTTTCCTGAAAGTTTGGCCGTACCTTTTTGTAACACCCTGTATATAGAGGATAATCTATGATAGTGAACCCAATGCATCGGATTGTTGCAGATGTCTTAGCGCTCATGTGTCATCTGGCATTGTCATGCTGAAGAAGAGGATGCTTCATATGTGGAAAAACTCTTTGAATTCGAAACCTGATTGCTGCACGCTGTTTCTCTAGCATAGCCTAAACCGGCCGCTGTGGCCGAGCTGTTCTAGGCGCTTCAGTCCGGAACCGAGCTACTGCTAGGGTCGCAGGTTCGAATCCTGCCTTGGGCATAGATGTGTGTGATGTCTTTAGGTTAGTGAGGCATAAGTAGTTCTAAGTTCTAGCGGACTGATGACCTCAGATGTTAAGTCCCATAGTGCTCAGAGCCATTTGAACTATTTTGAACACACCGTTATGTTACATGCTACAAATCGGAGCCGTCTAGCGCCGGAAGGCTAAAAATATGTAGACATGAAGAATAAAGATGTAGTACGTTAATAACGTTTATTTTATTCAAATGGCTCTGAGCACTATGGGACTTAACATCTGAGGTGATCAGTCCCCTAGAACTTAGAACCTAAGGACATCACACACATCCATGCCCGAGGCAGGATTTGAACCTGCGAGTGTAGCGGTCGTGCGGTTCCAGACTAAAGCGCCTATAGCCGCTCGGCCACACAGGCTGGCTAGTTTTATTCAAAAAGCTTCAACTGTCTTCACATAAAAACTTTTAAAGCACTGTTTTTCAGTACGCACTCGTCTGTTTTCAGGCGAGTGGGAACAATAATTCTCCCCCATGTTCTGCACTCATCAGTATTAAGTAAATTCAATCCACAGGGTTTTCTTCCCCTTCATGCTGCATGGTGGTGTGGTAAAGAAAAAAGTGAGTCAGCATCTTTTACGAAAGAAACCTCTCCAGTCTCAAAAAAATGGTTCAAATGGCTCTGAACACTATGGGACTTAACTGCTGTGGTCATCAGTCCCCTAGAATTAGAACTATTTGAACCTAACTAACCTAAGGACATCACACACATCCATGCCCGAAGCAGGATTCGAACCTGCGACCGTAGCGGTCGCGCGGTTCCAGACTGTGGCGCCTACAACCGCTCGGCCACTCCGGCAGGCCTCTCCTGTCGCCTTCAGTATTTTCAAAGAATCAGACACAGCATTACGCCAATTTGCTGATGCTAGGAAAAGCTAAACGCAAAATACAACTTGTAATACTGCTGCTTACTTGAAACGCAGTCCTGTACTTACCAAAAAGAACAGATACCATGAGTTTGGTGTTGGACGCTGCAGCTTATTTTATTTTATTTTTTTAAAGACTTTGTCGTTGTCAAACCTGATGTGGCTAAGCTTGCGAGAATTTACCCAAGCCTGACGTCAACTAGGAGGATACTGAGAGGGATTACGACGAAGAAAAATCCTAATCATCAGTACCATAATTGAAAAGGAAAAAGCCGATGTCCTCTTTTACCTGCCAGGTGGAAAGAGGTGAAGCGTATAAATAATATATTTTCCGCGATTAAACTACCTTGCACTATTTTCGATCGTCAGTTTAAAAATAAAAAAAAGAGTAATTGAGGAAGGTATCACTTCCTGACTTTAGTCTTTCTCTTCCCGTTCGATTGAATGTAAGGACACATTGATTTAAATACATTTTATTGCTTATTTTACCGTATTGATAAAACTCTGTCACCAACGAATTTTCAAGACATTTCTTCTATGTTTCAGTTTTAATTACGTTGGGAAGCGATTGGTTTGGTGACGTGTTGATTTGCGCGCCATCCACGTGCCATTATGTGCCGATTTTCAGTATATAAGAAGTCAAACTTTGCAGTCTAAATTTCTTATCACAAAGTCTGATCATTGTTGTTAGTATATTGCAAACCAATCCGTCAGACAATATTTTATGTCATCATGGTCCACCGTCACCTAACTTATCTGCTCCCCAATAATCACACTCAATCTGATAACAACGAAATCAGGTACCGGAAGAAATTTATTTGGACAGCAGTAATTAACATTTCTTAAAACTGAACTTATTATACTATATCTTTCCTTGTTCTTCTCCAGCTGCGGTCACTGTGAGATATTCTACTTCTGAACAATTAGTTTTCGCAAGAATGCAACATACATTGCAAGGCGTACTGCGTACTCTGTTACATGCTTTTCTTTTATTCACTGTAATATACATTTATATGGTTAGAAATTATATTGTATTATGTGTGGTGAAAATTTTTATAAAATGTGCATTGTGTAGATAAAAAAGTGTATTTCTCTATGTAGTTATATACCTGTACTGACTGAAACGGGGGTGGCGGCAGGTGATTCTCGATTTTAAGCGTTGACCATTAGAGGCACCTACCATTATCCTTTTAAAAAGATATGCAATTATTCAAAAGCTAAATCTTACTCTTGTCGGAATTTTTTTACTAGAACTTGACAATTTTGCTGGTCCTTTGAAGCTCTGTATCTTGTCATGTGGTGTAAAAATGCATGTGGCTAGTACAAATTGTAGAAAATTTTACGCTCTACAAGAAAGATCTGTGTGTTTTGGTCGCATGACGCAAGAGAAGACTGGAAGAAGTGCTAAAATTTAGCGGATTTTCGGCTCCCCTCAAATTAGCACAGGGTTCGCGAGGTCGGGAGCCTGGGTTTTAAACTATCGACCATATGCTTTCAACATGGTAAAAGACATAAAATTCAAACATTTTGTTAGGTCCAATGTACCTGCCTATTGACTCAAAGATACAACTCTGAGTCGATATGTATGTATTCCGGAGCAGAGTTGTGGAAGCCTAACGCCTATATTCGAACGTTGAGGTAATTAGCCACTTCGTTACACAGCAAGTGGCTTCGTCAGAGAAGTCCAGTATATTCAGGTATGTGATATGGTTAAATGGTCAGTGTTGATTTCATTTTATACGTTGGAAATGAAGGTACAGATGTGGATTCTTGTCTAGGATAATGGTCCGATCACCTTTACTAATCCTCGACAAACTTAGATTTTACAATTCACTTGAAACAGAGATTTGATATCTTGGACTCTCCTGATAGTTCGATCCAAGAGAGTCCATCTACAAATAACCTCGTCCAACGAAGCATGGTGAGTGGCAATGGACCTTCTCTTTCGTATTGGAGATACAATCATAGCTGAACGGTGAGTGGCGGCAGTATCATGCATTGAGTCCTATTTTATGCTGGCATCGTTTCCAAACCGTCACTGCAGCAAGCTATCAAAAGCGGTATAACGTTTCGAAAGAAACCACATGTATTTCGGATGTAATTCAAACGGTTGAAGAACTGAATAGGTGAATATTAAATACTTTCTTTGTTACAGTATTATGAAAAGGAAAGTTTCTACTCTCCATATAGCGGAGATGCTGAGTCACAGATAGCCACAACAAAAAGACTGTCACAATATAAGATTTTGGCCAACAAGGCCTGTATCTAAAATAGACGACACAAACATACACACACACACACACACACACACACACACACACACACAAACACACACACACGCAAACGCAACTCACACACACATGACTGTGGCCTGTGGCAGCTGAAGCCACACTTTTGTTGTGCCTATCTGCGACTCAGCATCTCCGTTATATGGTGAGTAGCAAGTTTCCTTTTCATAATATAGTTACATTCTACCCTGGATTTTCCATTGTTTGATAAATACTTTCTTTGTGTGATTGTAGGATTCATCATTTCGTCTTCTAGCAGGCTCTAGTAATAATTGTTCATTTCTTATTCGACGGTTCTGTACTCTGTAATGTTTTAGAGCTGATGAGCGTGAGAAAGTACTGACGTGATGTTAGTTACTTAATGTAACTGGGAAAGCAGAGTATCCGTCTTTCTTTCTGATATATGATGTTACATTTAGCTGGCAATGGCACAGACAGCTTTGAACACTACACCAACACATTTTTTTCGTTAATACGACGTACAGACTAACTTTGCACGTGTTACTTGTTTGCTGTTATTGCATTACTTGACTAGTTCCTTATCTTTGAAGATTCTTCTCCTTGACTTCATCTGCAACAACTTTCTCATAGTGGAACCTGCAAGAAGCAGTACAGAGTCGAACGAAATAAAATATATATCACAGACGCGGTAATATACAAATTACTAGAATTACTGGACTAATGTGGTAGCTGGAACGTTACTCGTTGACAATGGGCCATGTGCAGCAATTCAGAAATGTAAACGTTGTGGCAGAAGAAAGCTCGGATACTTTTACGTAGAATTTCCCTTGCAGTATGGGTGACCATGCCAATCTGTCGACCTGCCATAACCCATACGTGTCAGGCGAACGAGTAGATACGGAAAGTAGTGGTACTCGTATCCCTTCAGAAAAGACGTGCCTATTTATAGTCAAGTGCACCCGACATACTGCATCTCGAGATGTCTGATAATATGCAATGAAAAGTGCCTGAAGTAGTGGTTGCAGTACAGATTGTCCTCGATACCTAGAGGTCGATATCGCACAAGAACTATCAAGCTATGGTTTATTTTCCGTTACGCCACTCAGCAATGCAGGCTGTCAGAGTGCGGTAAACGCCCTTGAACGTTAACACGTTTACAGTCGCAGCACAAACTGAAGTGACACTATCGCTGAAAAGCTACGTTTTACATCTCGAATTCCAGTAGCATGCTCGTCAGTAGTCCAGGAAACAGTGAGTGGCATCGAATCTTTGGCGCATACAAATCCATAACTCGTAAAGTGCTCTAGCCTTATGCCAAAACTGTCGAGGAATGTATATGGTCTGTTCTACACGTATCGCTGCAAGCCACCGTATGGTGCATGAAGGATGGTGCCTTGTGTCACTACTAGTCGTTTCCACTTCTTTCTCTCCATTTCCCTCATCTTATCTACGTGGTCCTTGTGCGAAATGTTTGTTGGCAGAATTGTTCTGCAGTCAGTTTCAAATGCCGATTCTCTAAATTCCCTCAAGGTATTCCCATTTGAGTTGACGAAGCGTCTCCATAACACTCGAATGTTGATCCAACCTACCGGTAACAAATCTAGCGGCTCGTCTCTGAATTTTTTCGATGTATTCCTTTAATGTGACATGGGGAGGGGGGATCCCAAACACTCGAACAGTGTAAATGAGCAGGTCGCACTAGTGTTCTAATCGAGGTCTCATTCACAGATGAGCTACAGTTTCTCTCAATAAACCGAAGAAGACCATTCGCCTTCCCTCATACCGCTCTTACGTGCTCGTTCCATTTCATATAGCTTTCGCTTAGGTATTTCATCGATGTGACTGTGTCAAGCAACAGACTAACAATGCTGTATTCGAACATTACATTATTGGTCTTCTTACTCACTTGCATTAATTTGCATTTTTCTACATTTAAAACAAGCTGCTCTTCCACATCAGCTACAGATTTTGTCTACGTAAACAATACGGCAGTTACTTCGCACTATCATCTCCGGCAAAAGCTCAATCTAGGTGCAGTACGGGATAGTGATGTACTATTGAAAGAAAGTAATAGTTTCTGTGGAGATGAATATATGATAATATCAGCAGCATGAGAATGTCGTAGAACTGTAAGAGGAATCGTTTTGAACAGAGTGATGGGGCAAAGAATGTGTTATTGTGAAAATGGATTACACGTTCTTCCTCGTTGCTTTTCACAGTTGTCTGCTGCGTCTCTTCTTCCCCTCGCCTGTAATCCAATGCTGCCTTAGGAAGACGTATTGGCAGTATAGTGTTAGGACTATTTTCATCAGAACTGACAGCAATTCAATGCCATAATAGTAGTTCGGGTATACACGTAGACGTCTGAAGTAGAAGTAAAAGACGTAAAGAGAATATAGGAGGGCATTTTTCGAGTAACTCAGTAGCTAAAGGGAGATGAAAACCCAATAATTATAGAGTATTTGAACACTGGAATAGGGAATGGGACAGAAGAAATAATTATGAGGTACTATTGGCTTGGTAGTAAGAATAACTGAAGAGAGATTGTATTTGAGTTTTACAGTAAATTTCACTTACTGCTAGCAAACATAATGTTCAAGAATCAGGGCTGAAGTATGTATACTTACAAAAAGTCTGTAGACACAAGAACATTCCATCTGGATTACATCTTAGTGATTCAGAGATTTCGAAAACACATATAAGATTGTAAGCATTCCCAGGCACAAGTTAGTTATGGTTAAAGGCTGGTGTTCAAGAAAGTCGTTGGTGATAACAGGTGTGTAAAGAAGTGGTGTGCTGAATTGTAGCGATAGTAGAATCGTTCTGCAGTCGGCTACAAGCTTTGAAGCTTTGGGGCAAATGGTTATACATTTGGAAGACATAACTGATGGAACTTTTCGTTCCCAGACTGACAAGGCAAAGGGGGTAGACAAAAATCCATCAGCATTTCTGAAGTCTCTGATGGAAATGCTAGCCAAACGACTACTCACGTTGGTGTACAGAATGTGTGAAACTGTCAATATATAATCGGACTTTCTGCAGAATATCATCCGCACAATCTCTAAGATGTCAAAGGCAAATAAATCTGAGATCGTTGAATCATCTTAACAGCACACGAATCCAAGTTGCTGCCATGGCAGTTATATAGAAGAATACGAGAAATTTGTAGAATTTCTCGGAATAGAAATGCTTTATAAACGTAAAATGGTACAAGATGTTTGAAATTCTCATAAAAATAAGTAGAAGTTGCAGGGAAAGACAGGTAACATCTAACATGTTCCAGAACCATGAGAGGATAATATGAATGGAACACCAACAGAGAAGTGATCGGGTTGCAATGTTACATCCCTACTGTTAATCCTGTACATCGAAGAACCAATGGTGAAAATAAAATAAAGGTTCAGCACTGGGATTAAAATTCAGCGTGAAAGGTTAAGAACGACAAGATTCATTGATGACACTGCTATCGCTAATGAGGAATTACAGGAACCAATGAAAAGAATCAACGGTCTAATGAGCACAGAACAAAGGATGAGGAAACAAAAGCAGAACGTAAGCAATGTTGAGTAGCAGAAATGAGACTAAGGATATCGACTAGAAGAAGGGACATGTATTATGACATCAGTGAATAACTTCCATGGGGCTAGAGGAAGCCAATAAGGGAAAAAACTGTAACGTAAGACAGAAGTATAGAACAAATAAGCGAAAACGTTGGGTGTAGTTGCTGGTTTGAGGCTGACAAAAGAAAGGATGTCTTGGTGGGCTGCATCGAACCAGTCTAATGACTAATGACTAAAAAAAAATCATTTCAAAGCGTGGCTCCTCCTTCACTCTTCGCTGACAACGAACATCTTCTAACCACTGGTTTCGGTATGGCATGTCTTAGGCATAAATTGGTCGTTCAACCACTTTGGAACTCACGTTCTGACGTTCTGATATTACGTGTTTAATGTTGATGAAACATTTTGTTCGTCGGACGTTCACTGACTGAACGTATCAGTGACTTTAACAATCACACTAAAGAAGGTGCTACTAGTCCCAATTTTTTGTGGTAAATCAGTACATCAGAACACCTATAGCGCAGAATGTTCTGTTAACTCGAGGTCACTGAGCTTACATACTCGTATCACAAAGTATTTAATATCTCCTCGGATTGTGTCTGTGTTCCGTAATGACTGCTAGTTGTGAAACATTCAGCACTGGACTGAGTCAGGGATGTTGGGAGTATCTCCTAGCATCTGCTCCGTCTCAAATCTCCGACAAGTCTCAGTTTAGACGTATATACTGTCGAACGACCAGGTAACCCACCTTGATGCCTGCTCAAATGAAACACGTGCGCTCTCAGAGTAAGTCTCGTACATAGTCTTGTACGCACATCCAACCAGTTGTTTTAAAACAAACACCTAGCCGAGCCAATTCTCAAAATCATTTTAATCAGACGCCGAACGATTTACTGTTATCAGAGACATGTTTGTTTGAATTGGTAATATCACAAATGTAACACAAAATCAAGAGCATAAAAATCATATAGTTAGGTAGAGTCCAGAATAAACTGCGGCTTAACTCGAAATTTAACCATACACGTTGTAACGACAGAGTAAATCTGCTGCAATTAATTTAAACTGCTATGCTAATAAACTACTTGAATTCAATTACACCAGAACTGTGTGACATCGCTGCGTTTGTACACATTATTTCTTTGATATTTACAGTTCCCCTTTTAATTATTTTGTTATATTTCGCGTAATTTTTTCGTGTGCTACCATATGTGATTATACTGCTTTCATCGTAGAACATTTGATGTACCCTAAACGTTTAAGTTTTAACCTTTATCACTGTCTGCCACTCTTACTGAAAACACAAAATTCATTATTCGTTGATATTCTGTTCATATTTTTCATCACGCTATGCCCTAGGACACTCATTTCTTTCCTTTATCTTACTGTCATGTAATAACCCTTTCGGAATGGTCATGTCACATTAGTACCCTTCTCCTCTTCCATCCCACTTTCCCTTTATCGAACAATGGTTCAAAGTCTCTACTTAACTTTGTTGTGGAACGCTGTTAAACAGGATGAGACGCTAAAGTGAAAATGAATGCTACAATTTACACTGGTGTGCTATCGGTAATAGATTTTACTTTTTTATTTTTTCAGGTTCTTTACTCGAGCACCAACATAATGTATGAATATCGTCCGTCTGCTACAATCTTCTCTATATAAAAAAGACAATGTCCTGACTGACTGACTGACTGAATGAATGAATGAATGAATGAATCATCATCGCCCAGCCCAATTCGCTAAGAATAAAAACTTGAAATTTGGTGAGGATGTGTATCTTATACAAAGGCATCATTTAAGAAGGGATTGTCTGAAGTTCCACTCCTAAGGGGGTGAAAGGCGGGATGGAAGGTTTTTTGAAAGTATGTCGCTATAAAGGGAATTTTTAAGTTAAAACTACGAAAACTGATACTTGATTTCTCAGTCAGAAAATAAATAATACGTGTTTCTGCATTTTTGGAAATTCAGCCGCTAGGGGGACAGCTTAGTGGGTGAAAGTTTTTTGAAAATAAATAATTAGTAAAGAACTACTAAAGGACTTTTAAATCTACATCTATAACAACTGATATTTGACTTTTCAGTTAGAAAAAAAAAAGAAAAAAACGTGTTTCAGTGTTTCTGGAAATTCAACCCCTGAGGGAGTGAAATAAAGGACGAAAATTTTTAAGAAAATATTTCCTTACATTAAAAAAAATTTTTAGGCTAAATGTATGAAACTTAGTATATCTCTTCTCGGTTAAGTACAAAGAAATATTTGTTAGGGGATGAAAGGCACAATAAAAATGCCTCCACAAGAACGCAAAAAACATGTTCAACAAAAACTTTGAACTCCAGCTACCAGAATCACTATTTGATCGTAAGTACAGTCGGAAAAGACCATGCTTACATGGTCTTAACTAGAGTGTAAAGCTTATAAGGTGTTGTAATTTGTGAACAACATAAAAATTTGATTAAATAAAAACATTAACAAAATCTCTGTAGCGCACACAGTCTACTCGAGCAAAGCAGGTGGCACTAAGCTAGTTTCCAATAACACAATTCACGCTCAAAGTTGTCCAAATTTCTCAAATAGTAGTGATCCATCTAATAGTGAACATCTCAGCTGTATGATGGGCTTCGATGCACATTTCAACCGATTTGCAAAGTCGCTACTCGTGATTCCAACTCAACAAACTGCCGAGCAGCTAGGGCTGCTGACTCATGCGCACTGTTCTAGCAACGATGCAGTCCAAACACTGTCACAAATGAAGGTAACCTATTACCACTGGACACAGCTCAACCAGGGGTGCTGCACGGTTACCGATACATCATAGAACGTGCAGTCACAGGGAAGAATTAACGTGATAAAAATTTCAAAATATAACCAGTACCTATGGTGTGTGAGGGATGATGTGGGATCCTCATTGTCTCATAATCGTACTTACTACGTGGAAATTTCCCCAAATATTTCACGAAGTGTTTTGTTATTCTACAGGTTTAGCCTAAGATCTTTGTAGTAGTATCAGTGTTTATTTTACAAAAATTATAGGACTTACCAATTTGTGGTTTGTGACAAAGAAGAAACCACCAAGTTTTGCTACGATATCAAATTTCAACATGAGCGGTATTTGTTGCTAGCAGCAGCAACAGCATCTGTTATCCTTCTTCTGAATGTATCCAGATGAGGTACTTTTGTAGCGTAGCCCTTGTCCACTACGCAGACCGGAAAAAGGAAATCTACGGCCTTATGTCTCGTGATCATGGAGGCCAGCCATTTGGACGATCACCCCCAATGAATGTGTCAGGAAGTATTTCATTAAGAAAATTTCTAACATGCAATCGCCAGTGCAGTGGTGCACCATCTTGTTTGAGAATCACATCAGGCTGCAAGTCTCTCACTTGCGATTCCGTAACTGGTCTACAATATCCAGCTGTTACTGATTTTTCGACAAAAAAGAAAGAGCCAACAACTCCATTGTGCATTAAATCACCCAATGCATTCATTTTAGGGGCATTCCTAACACGATCTAAGCCAACAATGGACTTTCCAAACCGTTTATAGTCACGTTGAGCTTGTTAACTTTACTTGATGTGTGAAAAATAGCCTCATCTGAAAAACAAATTCGTTGGAGATACTCATTTTTTGTATTGATTCGTGCCAACATCTCAGTGGCAACAATTGCTCTACAAGTTCCATCAGCTGGCTGTAAAGCGTGTCTTATTTGTACCACATAAGCATTCAGATGCAATCTGTTGTGTACAATTCTTCGCGCTGCACGAGATGCATGTTGAGTAGGTCTCGATGCGCCTCGTAAGGACACCTGTTGCACAACTATGACACTTTGTTCACTGGCCGACCGCTGTCCTGTTCGCGTAAGATCCAACAAACTGCCCGTCTGTTTAAACTTCTTGTACAACGCAACAATACTCCTTCTGTCAGGTGCTTCTCTTTCATATTGTCTGCGAAAATTTCACTGTACAGTAATTGGAGATTTTGCCTCGAGATAACATGGAACACACGGCATCTTCTCCTCGCGTGGCGCCATTTTAAAACAGCCATTGTAGTGATCACTATTCCGCTTCACCTGCAACAAAGATACGCAGACAGATACGGTAATTTATTATTTCATGGTCACAAACCACAAATCTGTAAGTTCTATAGTATTGTATAGTAAATATTGGTTATTGTACATGGACTTTAGGCCAACCCTGTGTTACTTGTGCCGAGGCGTCACATAGGGCAGTGCCTGTCAACAGATAAATCTCTACACACCTCTGATAAGCAGCGTAGTATTCTTTTACCATCCAGGCCGTCCTGCGCCTCCTGAAACCTATCTACAATCGTGTACAAATTTTCTAACAACAAAGCTATGCACCCAGTTTACCTCCTTTGTAGGCCCCAACTACCAATCAGTCAAGACATACTCTTCCCACATTCACCACAGCGCCACTCATCTATTTCTTTCAGTCTCACCACCCAACCGAATTTTCAACGAACTGACAGTGATGTTATCGAACAACGGCTTTTAAATACAGGATAGGGGATCTTTCCTGCTTCAGAACACGTGACATTGCTTTTTTTTCATTTTTCTTCGCTGGATTTAATATGATGGTAATTCAGATACCATTAGAGAGAGGTCGCAATTGACGTGTTGGTTACCATTCGACGGAAACGTTTATCGCATGTCTCAAACGCATGCTTGCGACAGTTAAATTGATGAAGATTTAAATGTAGTTTAAACCTATTGGCCGCACCTTCAGTCAACACTAGGATTTTCTAATTGTGCGTCTCATCTGAGCAGCTTATGGACGCATTGTTAGCATATATCTATCTCTCTCTCTTAATAGCACTTTATGTGACAGTCGGTCTTCTTCTTGGTGCTACCATCCATCGCCGACACACTTGCTAGTCAAAGGCTTGCGATCACGTACGAGCAAAGAGAGAATTAGTCATTCGCTTCCGCCTGGTAGTCTGTCAGATGTTAAAAACGCTAGTCTACGGACAAAATCTTAATCTAAGTGTTTATCTCGTAGACACAGTAACTGAACAGTACCTCAATTTAGTAAGTCTCGATCAATGGTCATCACAAATAAACGGAGTGGTACGTGCCAGACACAGGTGTTGTCACCGCTATTAATCCTTAAACATCAACGATAGATTCCTCAAGTTATAGGTTTGAGAGAGATCGTGAGGTGAAGGAAACCACTGCAGGAGCTTTAATGTTCTGAACTTTTGATTTTAGCGACGATGCCACGGTAATCCTGTTCTAACCACAATAATAATCCAGTTGAAAAAAATCAGACGGTCTGTGCTTAAACAAAGAGTTTCTCCTCTTTGTTCTTGTACTATGTTCATCTAAGCGACGAAATGATGCCCTACGTTGTGCGCTCTTTCAATAGATTCGACGTAAAAAATGTAATACTTTGTTGCTTATTTCGACTGCCAACGAACAGCTGAATAGTAATTACTTACCATCTAGACTAAGGAGAGGGGTATATGGCAAAAAGTGTATTACTGAGCGCTTTTTTTACAAGTGAACATAGCGTGTATTGCCCTTTTCGAAGCTAGACGTGGTTTTGAGACACATCCATTTAACTGTTCCCTTGTAGCTCACTTTACTCCTCTCGTGAATTGATCTGTCACTTACTGTTCTATAAGTGTTAGTTACGTATCGACCTGTTGCCAGATTTACAAGTGAACGGTGGAAACAGACGTACCAAATATCTTGTGAGTAAACAAATAAAAATTCTCCTTCCATAAGAGGCGACTCATTGTCAACAGAGACTTTTTGTTCATTTTTATTAAAAGTTCGTACTTTCTGTGATTTTTGTGCCCTTAGTGGAAAGAAGTAGCTTGGATACTACAGACTTTCAATAAATGAGTAAAATTTTGTGAACTGAAGGAACTGCACAACAGGTACTGAATCAACAATATTGTTGTTACTTACACGACCGGCTTTGGAATACTAAAATTCCATCATCTGGTAAAGTGGAAGGATTAAAAGAATTTGATCCAGTATTAGAGCAAGCAACCCTCAAAAAAATTAAAAATGTAACGGATAAGCAATTATACACAATTAAGGACTTCCAAACGAATCAATAAAAAAGGATACGGGACGTCACTCACATAAAGAGCACTTAACCGACTGAGGTCGTCTTCCACCCCAATGTTGTCATAGAACAAAAGTTCTGTGTCTGAAGTATAAATGGGGAACCCAGGAATTTAGCAAAACGACGTTACAACGAGTAAACAAGAGGATCTAAGAGCGATAAAAAACGAAAAGGAACGCAATATATAGAAAAAAATCACGTAGATTCCGTGAATGTTTCCCGTACTGCCCGATCGGCCACAAAACAGGAATACCGTGAAAAGTAGCTAGTTCCTCGGTGTGAGTAATGAGGACGCGCCGGTCATGGCACAGACACAGTATAAACTAAAGCTATGATAAGGAACTTCCTGACGGATTAAAACTGTGTGCCGTTTAATATCATTCTATAGCTGTGATTGGTGGAACGATTCAAATCGCAAAGAGCGGTAAAAGCACCATGAAAAAAGGCGGGCTGGGAAGTGGTAGGGGGACAAGGAGAAAAGTCACAACATTAGGAGGGAAGAGAACTTGCACATCGAAAACAAAGGACTATACTGAATAAATTAAATACAACCTAACGCAGGTAACTCTTAACTGACCTGAATTACGTCATAATTAACTAAAATATTTTTGTGACATTATGAAACGTCCCCTTTGAACAATTATACATGACTGTGCTTAAACTGACACACAATATTTTGTTAGCGCAACGCAATCTGACTTTCAATATTCCCTACAAAAGAATGGCCCTGACTAACATTAAACTATACCTTTCACAAATCACTTACCTCACAAAAATCTTCGCTGCTCAAGCTACTGCAATACAGCGAGCGCCACTACTGCCAGCTAAATAAAAGATTCAAACTATGGAAGGCACTAACTACTGATAGGGATAGTTAGCAAATGAAAGATATTAATAGAGAACAAACAATGTATTTACCTTGATATCATCATATATAAATATAGCAGTTCATGACAAATTTCAAAACTCCGCCATCTCTCTCCCCACATCCACCACTGCTGGCGGCTCACCTCCAACTGCGCGACGCTACGCGCTGTTCACGGCCAGCTGCCTAACACTACAATGGCGAGTATTACAGCAATGCAAAGCAGCCACAGACTGCACACAGCACAGCCAGTGATTTTCATACAGAGGTGGTGTTACCAATAAAAAAACCTAAACAGCCTACTTACATAGCCCCCATGCTCCCCACAAAAAAATTTTTACAAATTGGATTGGGCAGTGGCCAATACAGATTTGAAAAAAATTTTCATAATTACAATAACAAAGAAATCAAATGCACACACTTATTCATACAATGTTGGTCAAAAGCTAAAAATTTCTCACAGTCCATAAAGACAGTCCTCATCATTCGTCACAGTAAAATTGCAGTGTTTTTCTCAAAGTCTGAGCAGTAAAAGACAATGCACACAGACGTAGTGGATTTCCATGCAGTATTGAAGAAGTAGTGTTGTCCTTCCAACGGAAAGACAGTGCTGCCTCGACATGCAGACAGGTAATGGGCCACAACAGAGTAAAACCACAGCAGAGTCAGTCGACGTTTTGAAGAATATTGGTAGTTAGGTCATCACAGAGCAGACCCACTGTAGTCCTGGTAGAAATTACGGTACTGGTGGGCCACCAGAGGTGCAGACCCACTGCAGTCCTTGTAGCAGTTGGTGGGCCATCAAAGATGCAGACCCACTGTAGTCCTGGTAGAGACAGCCAGCAGCCATCTGTTGCAAATGTGCAGGTGCACAATCACCATCGAAGAGTCTTGCGGACAATATAGCAAGTCCATAAACCACCACTTGTGCACTCACAAAGTTTCTGGAATTGTCCTTAGATCCAGCAATGCTGTTATCCAGTCCCTTGCTGAATCATTAACACACGTGCAAACACTATCAGTCCCTACTTCTCACATATTGTCCATGTACTATGACCAACAGAAACGTGTGCAGTGAAATGTTACTTAATTTGAAGAACTGGTAACAATTACAATTTGGTAACATAAAAATACAATAACAAAGGTACAAAATACATCATTAAAGAACATAACAATACAGATAACATTTGTAGTAATACAGGCTTTACAAAAGAATCGAAATAACATATACATCAGTGTTACAGGAATTATAAGTACCTACATAAAGATCAGAATAGCTTTGGAAACAACAACTTCACACATGAGCATTAAAACAAAACAGAATAAATAATGTCTAAACATCTTTACAAAGAAAATAACATATTATCAGAAAAATTCTGCAACATAACTCTTATTAGCTAAACACATTAAGACAGGAAAAACACAGATTAACATAGTGTAATAACACAAAAATACAGGACAGGGTTTGTTTTTAGTGTGACATTTGGTACTGCAGTCCACCCCAAAACTTCAATCGATACATCTTTCCTCTTATTTCAACATTTGTTTCCCCCCAAAAAATTCTATCCAAGCATGCTTTCTGTATTTATATGTTCACATATTTCTCACCTCAACATTTATTTCCAAGAAAATCCTACCTAAACCTGCTTTCTGTACTTTTTTTTGTTTAACTCCTCAATGCATTTCTTCCAATTCATCGAAACTCATTCTCTTAGAGGCTACCTACTCTTAAGCTAACTTAAATCTACTGAGCTCAGATGCTAAACTAAGGGACGAGGCAATGCAGCAGCACATAACAAATTATCACAAACGGCAATGACAAAAAAAAATGCCAATTTGCAAAGCAAGCAGCAGCAAATCTAAATTAACAGATAAAATGCAAAATTACAACTAATATGAGCCAATGTGCAGCAACAATAAAAATAAATCAATAGTAAAACTAGCTTAACAGAGTAATACAAAGTGAAATTTAGTAGCACTATGCCTGGCAAATAGCAGCAGAAATAACTTATATCTAAACATGACATAGCTCAAGCAGAAAAAAATATTACACTAAAAATGGCCATGTCTAATACCTATGTCACATCTTAACACTAGAGTGATGCATCACAATTTATTCTACAAAAGAAATTACCGAGTACTTGAAAAGAAAATTATGAATGCAGTTCCTGTGAAGGTAAATGTCGCTTTGTGCTCCCTCATTTTTTTGAAAAAAATTATTATATACTCGATCTGTAGACAGAAAATATTTGTATTAGTACATCTATAAAATTTTATTTTAACCAATGCTGCAGTGCAGCTAGAAACTAGATATCAAATGAAATAAGCAACTATGTACAAAGCAAAGCATAAGAACATCGTTCAATAGTCATGTGGCATTTCATAAGTAGTAAAAAAATCTCTCATCTAGAAAGACAGTAGTCATAGTCAGGTGTGTAGACAAACTATTTCTTGTCATTTCATTAGGCATTTCAGTAAATATCAGAAAGTACGATATGTTTCCAAGTAATTAGCGTGTCGGATTTACGATGCTCTCTCTAGAGGAATGACAATGGCCAGAATAATGGCCTTCCTTTTTTTTCCCCTTCCTGTGCTTTGAAAGGCACGCGCCAATGGCCCTCTCTCCAGGCGTCCGACACAGCTGGGTGCCCACGACGCATTACGTGCAGGTGGTCACTTAACTTTCTTACGGAAATATTTACGACAGCAGTTTCCGCTACAGTGACAGTCTCACATAAAAATATTTCACAGGCTAAGAATTAGCGTTGCAAATCTGTAGAAAGAAAATCCTATAAATATAAGTGTCCAAATAAAATATTCGTCAGCATTGTGATACAGTCACGCATTTACGCACATTTCATAACTCTTAAAGTACGATTCTTGGTTTCCAACATCCTTTTTCACAAGTCAAGAGTCCCTACCCACTATTCATTACTCCTTACCTTATTACACATATACGTATCCATCGACACTCGTCAATATTTCGTCATTATGAATATGAAGCATAATCAAATAACTCATATAGCCTCAGCCTATTAATCATAAACATACCTCAGCAGCATAATACACATCGTCGTCGTAAAAATAACATCATAACACCTAAGTCAAATCTCAAAATCGTCGTAGCTTCCTCCAATAATTAAAAAAATTCTCTGCTCATGTCAAAAGTGTCATCTGCCTCAAACGTACTTTAAAAATCATGAATCCATACCAAATACATCATTCAAAGCTCTCATAGTATCACAATGGTTCCGAAAAAATATGAGCATTTCACAAAGTACAGACAAAATACAATTTCATAAGTGTGAAGTTATCCAACTGTGTAATTGCGTAAACATCTGTCACTGATGTAATAAAAAAAGTTTATCTCTCAGTTACATGATCAGATAGCTGTGTAATTTGTGTGTTAGAGAAATATGGTACCGATGTGTAAAGTTGTATAAGCAAATACCATATTAGCTAGGGTTCCTTGTGGTTGCCAAACACATGGTACACAAAGTAGGCGTATACCCCCCTGAGAATTAATGTAATTATACCCTCAGGTGTTACAGATTACAGCAATAGAATGAAATATATCACGGAAAACTTTCTTTGTAATTCAAAAATCTCGAAAAATAAATGGCTTAAGTACAAAATCTCTCAAATGCGTGTCCTGTAGTGCTAAATGTGCGTCTTGCTGTTAGATAATTCTGTGTAAGTGTCGCACTTATCGTCCTCCGAAAGCCAAGTTCTGCATAAGTCAATGTACTTACCTCATGATAAACAAAAGTGAAATGCTTTATGTGTAGATATCTTAGTTATTACGCTTATTGCCGTGATGAAGAAAGTACTGTGCTGTAACGTATTGTTGTGCTACGGAAAAGACAATCTCATTGTTGCTGTACCACAAAAGTTACTACTAAAACATGTTTTACTTTCCAGAAGAATTCAGAAAAACTGTGCAGATATAAAACAGAAACACTGCAAAAGCAACATTGTAAATTTTCACACATTAGTAGCGTCGTGATAAAACCGTGTAGTTGTCACATAAACTAACCACTGTGTCGTCTGGTATCTCACAGAAAGTACTTTAAACCCAGAATGTATTTTCAAGTAAACCAAAATGTTGCATTAAAATCTCATTAGCAGTACTGGTAAATGTTCTCAGTATGTAAGCCTTATAGTCGTTCCATAATCGTGCAACTAACAAACAAGAATGTACAACTAACAACACTGTGTCGTCTGTTCATTATAACAATGCATTCGTAATTTCTGTTTAAAAATGTTCCCTAGGTTCTAGACTGGATATTTAACTTCAAACGTTGTTGTATGTTAACAGTTTCTTAAGTCTGACACAGCATCCTAGTAATGTAAAGTGAAAAGTTATATGGCAAAGACAAAGTTAAAAAGCAGATTATCTTTCAATAAACGGTTTTGCATGTGAAATGTGGTGTAAACCTTTACTCTTCCTAGTGCACAGAGTTTCAACTTCAACGCAATTATCATGTTGTATACATCGGTAAAGAATGCTAAAATTTTTCTCAAGGCTAGCGTCTTATGTTATTTTTCTCGGAGCCAGCGGGCGCACGCGGCTGCCTGCTGTGCGAGTCATTGTCTGTCTCTTTGTTGGCGCGCGCCGATATTGGGATTAGGAGACCTAACTTCAACAAATTCACTCTGACGAGAAGGCCCTGCACTGTTTGAATCCCGCCAGTTCTGATGCAGTTCAGGTCTGTCGTTACGATCATATCGTCTGTCGTCGTGTCGGTAGTTCCTGTAGTTTCTTTCTTGTCGGTTAAGTGGTGGAGAATTTCTCCCTGAATTATCACTGCACGGTGGACCATTGCGTCTGAAGGTATTCTGTCTCCCGTGATAATAATAGTTCTGTTTGCCAAATTGTCTGTTTCTATGATTGTCTCTGTCATATTCATTACTATGGAAATGCGATCTTTGTCTGTAACTGTTATTCTGCCAGTGGTTGTCATATGGGTGGTGTCTGTTTTGGTCACGATTTGCGTTGTAAGAATAGACCAGTCGTGTCTGGTTATTGTATCTGTCGTCACGGAATTGTGACGGATGTGACCTGTAATTGTTGTGTCCTTGTTTTCGCGTTCCGCGATTATCAGTGTCAATTTCTAGTTCTTGTAACAGTCCCTGAAAAGCTTCAATGTCGTCTTTGCAACGTCCTGCTAAAATAATATGCCGTAAATGTTCAGGTAATTTGATTAAGCAAATGAGGATGAGTTCTGAGGGGCTGTATGGGTTTGACAGGTACTGATTCTTGTGCAACATGTCTTCAAAATATTTCACAAGACTGGAGAATTCAGATTGTTCGAAACGTTTCATCATTATGATGCTATGTTTTAGTCGGTCTCGTGTAGCTTGAGACCAGTACGCTGAGAGGAAGGCATGGTAAAATTCTCCTTCACTGTGGCAATCGTGAATTACCGATCGCATTCTTACAGCTGGTTCATTCTCCAAGTAGCCACACATAAATTCTAATCTGTGTTCTAACGACCAGTTGGGAGGAAAACAATGCGAGAATTGATGGAGCCATGCTTGTGGATGAATGTCGTTGCCAGAATTCTTAAATGTTTTGAATTTACGTGTAGTAATGAACAGCTTATAGTCAAAATCATCATGTCGGCGAGTCGCATATCGGTCATTGTTAGGTCGTGTCGGCCGTTCCATATCAAAATTCGGTGCACATTGCCAATTTCTTTCATAACTTCCGAAATACCCTGTGTTATTATTTTGTGGCTGTTCCGTATTTCTGTGTCCCTCTTCCCGTATTGGGGCGCGAGTATCCTCTGAAATACGTAATTCTTGTATTACCTGTGTCAGCTGATCTTGTACTTCCCGGATTTCTCTTTTGTACTGTGTATTGATTTGATTTTGATTCTGTTTGAATTTTCTAATTTGTTCATACTCTTCTGTGTCAGTGAAGGCTACAGGTGTTGTGTTATTCAGATCATCATCTACCTTTGTAGATAAGTTAGTGACCTGATCCGAAAGTTCGGCTACTTTCTCCGATAGTGTACTTATTTCCTCCATGCGTCTTTCTGAACCAATTTTCAGGGTATCTACTGTGTCCTTTAAGTTTTCCTGAGTTCTTGCAAGTTGCGTAACCGAATCGGTAGATGCAACTGAGTCAATTTTAGCCCACAAGGTCTCATGATTTTCATGAACAATGGTTTGCAGTTCTTTTATGGCTGCTTCGTGATTCTGTAATGCATTTTCATGCCGCGAAAAAATAGGTTGAAAATGCTCACAAATTTGAGTTTTTACGTCATTACTGACTTTTTGACATTTCGATTCAATGTTATGTAACTCAGTAGTTAAATCTTCGCGTGTTTGTTCAAGTGTGGTGTCTAACTTTTGAAGATTTTGTTCCATTGCGTCTAACTGTTGCTGTGTTTGTCTCTGGTGTTGTTCCATTGTGTCTAACTTTTTAAGATTTTGTTCCACTGTGTCTAACTTTTTAAGATTTTGTTCCACTGTGTCTAACTTTTTGAGATTTTGTTCCACTGTGTCTAACTGTTGCTGTGTTTGTCTCTGGTGTTGTTCCATTGTGTCTAACTTTTCAAGCTTTTGTCCCATTTGTTGCATTAATTGTAATAACAATGCACTGGTGTCTGAAACATGTTCCTCAGTGCTTTTCGGCAGTGAAGTTGCACCGGCAACATTCACATTTTGACTAGCGGAAAATGTGTCTTGACTCATCTGAGAAAACGGTGAGAACCCAAAACCTGAGTCTGCAGTATTTGCAATATTGTGTTCTGTCATTCCCGATTCCTGAGGCGAGCTGTTGCCGACCAATCGATCGATAACGCTTCCCTGTTCACTACCTGTTTCACTGTCTACACCATTGTTTGCCGCCCGCTCCATTTCCCTATGCGCAATTACCAAATTACTACTTTGAGCATTAGTTAATTCATTACCCTGCGGCGCTATCACACTGCTTTCGTCTTCACTGTCATTTCTCAGTTTACTTTGGAGCCTAGTATTACGTTTTTCACACGCCATTATTGTCACAGTATTTCACACGACAACACAGAAAAACACAATTTGAAGAGCAAAAATAAGAGAACACATTAACATAGCACTGAAAATAATATTTAGTTAATTGCAAGCGCAGCTGCGAAAAACTTGTTGCAAATCTACATGCATGCCACAACTGTTTTACTGTACAACAATGAAAAACTACAACTACAAAGGAAATTCTCTCTATGATTACGCGCTATCAATAAACAAAATCTACACTAATTACACAAACTACAAGAAAAAAAATCAGATGATTCCAGTGAGGTATCCTCGGCTAAGGGTCGACATATGAAACTTCCCCTTTGAACAATTTATACAGGACTGTGCTTAAACTGACACACAATATTTTGTTAGCGCAACGCAATCTGACTTTCAACATTCCCTACAAAAGAATGGCCCTGACTAACATTAAACTATACCTTTCACAAATCACTTACCTCACAAAAATCTTCGCTGCTCAAGCTACTGCAATACAGCGAGCGCCACTACTGCCAGCTAAATAAAAGATTCAAACTATGGAAGGCACTAACTACTGATAGGGATAGTTAGCAAATGAAAGATATTAATAGAGAACAAACAATGTATTTACCTTGACATCATCATATATAAATATAGCAGTTCATGACAAATTTCAAAACTCCGCCATCTCTCTCCCCACATCCACCACTGCTGGCGGCTCACCTCCAACTGCGCAACGCTACGCGCTGTTCACAGCCAGCTGCCTAACACTACAATGGCGAGTATTACAACAATGCAAAGCAGCCACAGACTGCACACAGCACAGCCAGTGATTTTCATACAGAGGTGGCGTTACCAATAAAAAAACCTAAACAGCCTACTTACAACATCAAGAGGATGAGAACGGAGATTTCTTAAAATTCAAATTTCTTCCAGCACTTTAAGCATACGACTTTTCTCCATACTATGTAACACAGCTAAATTATCGCTAATCTTTTGCTCGTCGTCGGTCGAATGCATGGTCAAAGCTGACCTGGAATAGGTAATATCTTCGTTTTCTTTAAATCTCGAATGAATATTCCTTCCCATTTAACCAATGTATTTACTGTTACACATCTGACCTTTATTGCAATCATTACGATATACACAAGAATAATAAAAGATACTTTTTAATGGTTCTTTTAATCCATACACTTTACATCAAATGATGGAATTTAGTATTGCAGAACCCGTGGCGTAGGCAATAAAAATATTGTTGATTCAGCAGCTGTTATGAACTTTCTTCAGTTTACAAAATGGAGTCGTAGAGTTGCAGCTGCCCACAATGAAGAGCACTTTCTAAACGAGTAAAACACGAGCATACTTATTTACAGTATGTACAAGACAGGTGTATTTACACTTAACACTGATATCCTTGGTTGTAGCTCATCCGCACAGTCTTTGTTACGGTAGTCAGTGAATTGTGTGTGTGATTTATTACCGGCTAACTGTTCTACCTCTGAGTACCAAAAGCATCATGTTACTTTGTTGATGTGAGTAGAGGAACAAAGCTGGTCCACGCAGAATACCGTGGCCGGTAGACGCACAGTTGTCAGGGCATGCTTAGGAAGAGTGGTAGCGGTAGGGCCGGTGGGCAGTTGCTGTAGGCGCTTCGGTCCACTACCGCGCTGTTCCTATGGTCGCAGGTTTGAATCCTGCCTCAGGCATGGATGTGTGTGATGTCCCTAGTTTAGTTAGGTTTAAGTAGTTCTAAGTTCTAGGGGACTGAATACCATTTGAACCATTTTTGAGCAGTTTCTGTAGGGTAAATGCCAAGCACTGGAGGGGAAGTGCCAAGCATACACCCACATTTTTTTTGTAAATTTTAATTGGGGCCCATCCACTGTCACTCTTCCATGGTGACCATTCAGATATGTCTGTCACCTCTGCTTTAGTTAGCATGTAGAACGAATTCCACCGAAAATGCAGCGATTCACTTTCGCATGGCTTGTTAACCGTTGGTAACTTCCAGAGAAGCGTCGTGAGTGGCCAATTTTGAGCAAAACCTACACATTTCTCTCGATGCCACGTTAAAATTTGCTTCTGTTGCCAAAACACAGAGGAGTTTACACAGTCTCACCTCACTAACATATTGTGCAGACACAGCTGTGAGAGAATTCTGAAACAGAGGTTTATTACGGGGAGTTAGGACAGAAAAAAAAAGTTTGTTTCACATTTGCGGTTTTTATCTCATTATAAAATTTGAAATTATACGAATAAAATGATATATGTATCACTTATAAATTCACATGGGAAGTATTTTATTTCGTTTTTTAAATATAATCTACACCGGTTGAAAACGTTAAAATTTTTACAAGTATTACTTCAACATTTAATAAAATCGGTAATTTTTTATACAGAAGGCTGTGGATTGCTGTGTTATAAAGGATAAACTACGTGTTTGTATGGTCATGTCCAGAAGAGGATGGGCACCAGGTTGAGGAAATTGAAACAAAGTTTGAGAGACAAGAAACTTTCTGACGGTAAAACCATAAGAGGCAGGCTGACAGACAGAATGATTAATGAACTACAGCAGTATTATCGGATGGCCATTAGAAATAATACGGAAGATTTGTTGATAATTAAGCAGGCAGTATGGGCTATCTTCTTCCACAGACTGTCAACTAATGAAAAACCAGTACACCACCTTTGCCCTCCTGGACCTGATTCATGGTGCAGTTTCCGCAATGCCCAGAACTCAAACAGTTCATACAGCCATAAACATTCCATCCCAGCAGCAGTCATGGATATCATAAAACCTATTTACAGAGACCTGGAAAATCCTGAATTGCTGCGGGTCAGATTCAAAATCTCAATGAGTCGTTCAATAATCTTATATGGAATCGCTTACCAAAAAATGTTTTTGTTCGAATGAAGACACTAAAGTGTGGGGTCAGTGATGCTGTTATTGCTTTTAATGATGGCAACATTGGTAGGGTGAAAGTGCTGCAGCATATGGGAATTAACCCTTGAGGAAACTGTATCAGAGAACTTGAACGGATGGACAAGGTTGTAATTGATAAATCAGAGTATGCATCACAGTTGGCCACTAAGGAGTCCAGAAAGAAGAAAAAACTGGAAAAAGATAAGTAGAATGATATACAGTATGGTGCAGGAAGCTTATAAGTGACTAAAAATAAAAAAAATTAAGCATATATTAAGTGAGTTACAGTCTTTTGAAACTTTAGAAGCCATTCCTGAAAATTTACGTTTTCTGTTGCATTTTTCCCTAAAATTTCAGAAACCACTTCGAGTAGAGTATTTGTATTTTCAGGGAGTAATAACGTACATATCCTGAGTCTACTGAACTAAAAGAAGAACATAATGTTATGTATAACTAAAATTATATAGGATAACGTATACAAAAGTACACAATATTTTAACCGTGTAATTAAAAAAGTGTGTTTCCGAAAGCAGTGGCTGAAATGCAATTATTGTAGTTCAGTAGACTCAGAACATACAGTTCAGTGTCCTGTAAAAGTTTCATGTCAGTGGCTACACTGGTTCCTGAAATACAGGGAAGCCAAGTCACTAAATTTAACACTGTTGGGATAGGGCGTTCCAATTCCCCTTAAGTCTATTGGCAAACTGAGGAAAAATAAGCACCCTATCTTATGAAAAAGCGCATCCTGCGCACGAAACTAATATGTAATGTCTTCACTTACGTTGTTCCAAAACCCTTACCATTTCTCGTTTCACCAGCTATCGATGGCCCGTAAAATTACATTATTTCATCGAAAAAGTTTGTAGCTGATGTAATAATGTAGTAGATAATGAAGTTTTGCATAATAACCATACAACAAATACTCTTTGCATGCCATCATTTGCCAAAATCTCATGTCGATATCGCAAGTCGTGTATGAAGTACGAGAAACGTTATAGATACTTCACTCGGGCTTTATCACTGCCACGGTGTGATTGCAAAAGAGTGTGCTATGTCAGACCAGTTTTCTCGAGATTGGTGACAGATGGTCATCTCCTCCCAAATCTAAAGTAAAATTCAGCATGTTAGCTAAATTTCATATGTGATAACATATAATGTAATATGCATCAAACGAAAAATCATATTTTCCATTGCAAACTTTTTCGAATTTCGCCCAATGTCTTTAGCATAAGTTAGTTTAAGTAGTGTGTAAGTCTAGGGACCGATGATCTCAGCAGGCCGGCCAGAGTAGCCGTGCGGTTCTGGGCGCTACAGTTTGGAGCCGAGCGACCGCTACGGTCGCAGGTTCGTATCCTGCCTCGGGCATGGATGTGTGTGATTTCCTTAGGTTAGTTAGGTTTAATTAGTTCTAAGTTCTAGGCGACTGATGACCACAGAAAAACCACGAATTCCACTCCTGTGCTAACCTCTTCATCTCAGAGTAGCACTTCCAACCTACGTCCTAAATTATTTGCCGGATTTATTCAAATCTCTGTTTTCCTCTACAGTTTTTGCCAACTACAGCTCCCTCAAGTGCCATGGAAGTCATTCCCTCACGTCTTAACAGATGTCCTATCATCGTGTCCCTTCTCCTTAACAGTGGTTTCCACATATTCCTTTCCTATCCGGTGCTGCACAGAACCTCCTCAATCCTTACCTTATCAGTCCACCTAATTTTCAACATTCGTCAGTAGCACCACACCCCAGATGATTCGATTCTCTTCTGTTCTGGTTCTCCCACAGTCCATGTTTCACTGCCATACAATGCTTACTCCAGACGTACATTCTCAGAAATTTCTTCCTCAAATTAAGGCAGATATTTGATGTTAGTAGACTTCTCTTGGCCAGGAATGCCCTTTTTGCCATTGCTAGTCTGCTTTTGATGACCTCCTTGCTCTGTCCATCATTGGTTTTTTTCCGCCTAGGTATAAGAATTCCTTAAATTCACCTACTTCGTGACCATCAGTCCTGATGTTAAGTTTCTCCCTGTTCTCATTTCTACTACTACTCATTACCTTCGTCTTTCTTCGATTTACTCTCAATCCGTACTGTGTACGCTTTAGACTATTCATTCCGCTCAGCAGATCATGTAATTCTTCTTCACTTTCTTAGGATAGCAATATCATCAGCGAATCGTATCACTGATATCCTTTCACCTTGAATTTAAATTCCACTACCTAACCTTACTTTTATTTCCATCATTGCTTCCTCGATGTACAAATTGAACAGTAGGGACGAAAGGCTACATCCTTCTCTTATACCGTTATTAATCCGAGCACTTCTTTCTTGCTCGTCCACTCTTATTATTCCCTCTTGGCTGTAGTACATATTACGTATGACCCATCTCTCCCTATAGCTTACCCCTACTTTTTTCAGAATTTCGAACATCTTGCACCATTTTACACTGTCGAACGCTTTTTACAGGTCGACAAATGATATGAAAGAGTCTTGATTTTTCTTTAGTCTTGCTTTATTAAGTGCAACGTGAGAATTGCCTCTCTCGCGCCTTTACCTTTCCTAAAGCCAAATTGATCGTCATCTAGCGCATCCTCAATTTTCTTTTCAATTCTTCTGTATATTATACTTGTAAGTAACTTGGATGCATGAGCTGTTAAGATGATTGTGCGATACTTTTCGCAGTTGTCAGCTCTTGCGTCTTGTGTGGATGATGCTTTTCCGAAAGTCAGATAGTATGTCACCGGACTCATACATTCTACACACCAGCGTGAATGGTCGTTTTGCTGCCACTTCCCCAGTGATTTTAGGAATTCTAATGGAATGTTATATATCCCTTTTGCCTTATTTGATCTTGAGTCCTCCAAAGCTCTTTTAAATTCTTATTCTAACACTGGATCCCCTATCTCTTCTAAATCGATTCCTGTTTCTTCTTCTATCATATCAGACACATCTTCCCCCTCACAGAGACTTTCAATGTATTCCTTGCACCTATGCGCTCTCTCCTCTGCATCTAACAATGGAATACCCGTTGCACTCTTATTGTTATCACCCTTGCTTTTAACGTCACCGACGGCCGTTCTGACTTTCCTGTATGCTGAGCCTGTCCTTCCGACAATCATTTCTTTTTCGATGTCTTCAGATTTTTCCTGCACCCAATTCGTCTTAGTTTCCCTGCACTTCCTATTTATTTCATTCCTCGCCGACTTGTATTTCTGCGTTTGTGAGTTTCCCGGAACATTTTTGTACTTCCTCCTTTCATCGATCAACTGAAGTACTTCTTCGCAGTTACATTCTTTGTACCTACGTTTTTCTTTCCGACTTCCGTGATGGCCTTTTTTACAGATGTTCATTCCTCTTCAACTGTACTGCCTACTGAGCTATTCCTTAGTGCTGTATCTATAGCCTTAGAAAACTTCGACTGTATTTCGTCATTCCTTAGTACTTCCATATGGCACTTCTTTGCGTATTGATTCTTCCTGACTGATGTCTTAAACTACAGCCTCTTGATCACCAATATACAGGGTGTTTCAAAAAGAATACGACAACTTTAAAAATGTGTATTTAATGAAAGAAACATAATATAACCTTCTGTTTTTTTCACTCAAAAACAACTTCAGAGATGTTCAATATGGCCCCCTCCAGACACACGAGCAATATCAACCCGATACTCCAACTCGTTCCACACTCTCTGTAGCATATCAGGCGTAACAGTTTGGATAGCTGCTGTTATTTCTCGTTTCAAATCATCAATGGTGGCTGGGAGAGGTGGCCGAAACACCATATCCTTAACATACCCCCATAAGAAAAAATCGCAGGGGGTAAGATCAGGGCTTCTTGGAGGCCAGTGATGAAGTGCTCTGTCACGGGCTGCCTGGCGGCCGATCCATCGCCTCGGGCAGTTGACGTTCAGGTAGTTACGGACAGGTAAGTGCCAATGTGGTGGCGCTCCATCCTGCTGAAATATGAATTGTTGTGCTTCTTGTTCGAGCTGAGGGAACAGCCAATTCTCTAACATCTCCAGATACTGTAGTCCAGTTACAGTAGCACCTTCGAAGAAAAAGGGACCAAAAACTTTATTGGCTGAAATGGCGAACAAATGTACAACTAAATGAAACTTTATAGCTCCCTTAATTCGCCGACAGATAGTGCTTAGCTCTGCCTTTTGTCGTTGCAGAGTTTCAAATTCCTAAAGTTGTGGTATTCTTTTTGAATCACCCTGTATTGTGATCTGAGTCTATATCTGCTCCCGGGTACGCCTTACAATCCAGTATCTGATTTCGGAATCTCTGTCAGACCATGATGTAATCTAACTGATATCTCCACGTATTACCCGGCCTTTTCCAAGTATACCGTCTCGTCTTGTGATTGTGTATTCGCTATTACTAGCTGAAACTTGTTACAGATTTCAATTAGTCTTTCTCCTCTCTCATTCCTTGTCCCAAGCCCATATTTTACTGTAACCTTTTCTTCTACTCTTTCCTCTACAACTGCATTACAGTGCCGCATGACTATTAGATTTTCATCTCCCCTTACATATTGCATTACCTTTTCAATATCCTCATACACTTTCTCTATCTCTTCATACTGAGCTTGCGATGTCGGCATGTATACCTGAACTATCGTTGTCGGTCTTGTTTTGCTGTCGATTCTGATAAGAACAATCTTGTCACTGAACTGTTCACAGTAACATACTCTCTGCCTTACCTTCCTATTCATAACGAATCCTACTCCACGTATACCATTTTCTGCTGCTGTTGATATTACCCTATACTCATCTGACCAGAAATCCTTGTCTTCTTTCCACTTCATTTCACTGATCCCTACTATGTCTAGATTGAGCCTTTGTATTTCCCTTTCCAGATTTTCTAGTTTCCCTGCCACGTTCAAGCTTCTGACATTCCACTCCCCGACTGGTAGAACGTTATCCTTTCGTTGATTATTCAATCTTTTTCTCATGGTAACTTCCCCCTTGGCAGTCCCATCCCGGATATCCGAATAGGGGAATATTCCGGAATCTTTTGCCAGTGGAGAGATCATCATGACACGTCTTCAATTTCAGGCCACATGTCCTGTGGATACACGTAATGTGTCTTTAATGCAGTGTTTTCCATTGCCCTCTGCATCCTCAAGCCGTTGATCATTCCTCTGCCTTTAGTGGCAATTTCCCTCCCCTAGGACAAGGGAGTTACCTGAACCTCTGTCCGCTCCTCTGCCCTCTTTGACAGGGCCGTTGGCAGAATGAGGCTGACTTCTTCAATGCGTATTATTAATCAAAATTTAAGCAGCTCCAGGATTCGATCCCTGGACCGAATGCGTTTTGATTATAAACTAAGAACACTACCCCTAGATCGCGGGTGCATAAATATCGTAAAAAGAGTGACTGTTAACGAAATGGTTGGCTGGTTGATTTGGGGGAGGGGATCAAACTGCAAGGTCATCAGCCCCATTAGATTAGAAAAGGACAAGGAAGGAAGCCAGCCATGCCCTTCCAAAGCAAGCATCGCAGCACTTGCATGAAGCAGTTTAGGGAAAGTACAGAAAACCTAAATCAGGATGGGCGGACGCGGGTTTGAACCGTCGGCCTCCCGAATGTGAGTTCATTAACGAAATGAATGTTGTATTATAATTAACCTGACATAAAAGGCTAAAACTGAAACAAAAATAGTTTTTTTTCGTTGAATAGCTTCTGCAAAACCGTATGAGAAACATTTCAGGGCTTGTACCTCAGTTTTTTCATGGCTGACCGGCCGAAAGGTGGCAGACGGTGGTGGTCTCCCCTTCCGAACAAACGGATGAACTCGCCCAGCGTTTTGGACGAAAATTGGTCGCTGCGTATCGGCCACCTTAGCCTACGCTGACTACGTTCTCTGGCGGCGTCTGTGGCGCCACCCACAGAAGACGGTGAACGCCGTAGCGAGCGGACTCGCGATGGGGAAGTGGCGGGAGGTTTAAATATGCCGCCTCCCGCGGATACATGAGCGGCGTGCGGTACGCCTTGTGTGGTCGACGAACGCATCGTCGATCGATACCAGGGTGACAGTGTCTCTACCAGTTACATTACATTTTGGTCAACTTTTTGTATCAAGTATCTCATTAAGACGGTAAAGTTGTGTAGACAATTATATCACCGAAGAAATCATCACAGGTTTTTGGGCGAGTTACAGCACAGACTTGAAGTAACGTTCAGGGAAGTTATAATAGTTACATTCAGTCAAAGTTGTCTTCCTCGAGACGCTAAACCCCTAGTTTTCCTTCTTTCTTCTCCAGAAGGCACCGATTAAGGGACATGTCATCCGCATCTCTCCAGATATGTGCAGAAACTGTTCTTGTGCACGATGCACAGAAGTGCAACTTAACTGCCGCTATGTTTGCGGTCCCGTTCTTTCAAAGAAAGCGTGACTCTCGCCGCCAACACGTACAATAAGAAATACAGCCAACAGATACAGTAGCAAAGTCAGTACAGAGTATAGCGTAATCAACTAAACAGTTAGCTTAAGAGATAGAAGCGTAGTAACTGGCTGTGGCTGAAGTGACGCTTAATTAGGACAAGCCACGGCTGGTCTCATAAGCACCTACCTTCGTCGTGCAGCGATCTCGGCGGCTGCAGCAAACACCGGTGTCGGCGAGAGTCGACCCGCCGCAACTACGAGTAAGGTGGTTAGCGTAATCACTTCCCCGTTGCTCGTCCCGCGTGATATTAATTTGTCAGAAAATTGCTCCAAGACGAAGCTATTACTCGCCTAAGAAGAAGATTTCATGAGTAACATTCGCCAAAAACACTGTAATTCTAATTAAGGTGTGAGGTTTTTTTTTGCCGGCCGCTGTGGCCGAGCGGTTGTGGTGCTTCAGTGTGGAACCGCCCTGCTGCTACGGTCGCGGATTCGAATCCTGTCTTGGGCATGGATGTGTATGATGTCCTTAGGTTAGTTAGGTTTAAGTAGTTCTAAGTCTAGGGGACTGATGACCTCAAATGCTAAGTCCCACTGTGCTTAGAGCCATTTGAACCATTTGCGATGTTTATTTTTTTCCTTTTAGAAGAGCTATGGGGACAAAGAACTGTACGTGTATGCTTCTGATAACAATTACCTGTTAATGATGAACAATAAATAATGTTTCAAAGTGACTCTTAACTAATTTTAGCACTAACTACGTTTATCTGATGTGTGGTATACAAGGGGTGGCATGATCAGTATTGCGCCACTACAGAACACGACTTAGAATATTTGTGAATGAACAGTTTCCCAGCGTAACTTAACTATGTACTGCCCCTGCACTTTTAATTAACGTGTATCTGTATTCAGATACCCAATGAAGAGTGTAAAGTATCATTTGTTACACAAGGATTTCTTGTTGTTGTTGTTGTGGTCTTCAGTCCTGAGACTGGTTTTATGCAACTCTCCATGCTACTCTATCCTGTGCAAGCTTCTTCATCTCCCAGTACCTACTGCAACCTACATCCTTCTGAATCTACTTGGTGTATTCATCTCTTGGTCTCCCTCTACGATTTTTACCCTCCACGCTGCCCTCCAATACTAAATTGGTGATCCCTTGATGCCTCAAAACATGTCCTATCAACCGATCCCTTCTTCTAGTCAAGTTGTACCACAAACTTCCCTTCTCCCCAATCCTATTCAACACCTCCTAATTAGTTATGTGATCTACCCATCTAATCTTCAGCATTCTTCTGTAGCACCACATTTCGAAAGCTTCTATTCTCTTCCTGTCTAAACTATTTATCGTCCATGTTTCACTTCCATACATGGCTACACTCCATACAAATACTTTCAGAAACGACTTCCTAACACTTAAATCAATACTCGATGTTAACAAATTTCCCTTCTTCGGAAACGCTTTCCTTCCCATTGCCAGTCTACATCTTATATCCTCTCTACTTCGACCATCATCATTTTGCTCCCCAAATAGCAAAACTCCTTTACTACTTTAAGTGTCTCATTTCCTAATCTAATACCCTCAACATCACCCGACTTAATTCGACTACATTCCATTATCCTCTTTTTGCTTTTGTTGATGTTCATCTTATATCCTCCCTTCAAGACAGCATCCATTCCGTTCAACTACTCTTCCAGGTCCTTTGCTGTCTCTGACAGAATTACAATGTTATCAGCGAACCTCAAAGTTTTTATTTCTTCGCCATGGATTTTAATACCTACTCCGAATTTTTCTTTTGTTTCCTTCACTGCTTGCTCGATATACAGATTCAATAACATCGGGGAGAGGCTACAACCATGTCTCACTCCCTTCCCAACCACTGCTTCCCTTTCATGCCCCTCGACTCTTATAACTGCCATTTGGTTTCTATACAAATTGTAAATAGCCTTTCGCTCCCTAATTTTACCCCTGCCACCTTCAGAATTTGGAAGAGAGTATTCCAGTCAACATTGTCAAAAGCTTTCTCTAAGTCTACAAATGCTAGAAACGTAGGTTTGCCTTTCCTTAGTCTAGCTTCTAAGATAAGTCGTAGGGTAAGTATTGCCTCACGTGTTCCAGTATTTCTACGGAATCCAAACTGATCTTCCCCAAGGTCGGCTTCTACTAGTTTTTCCATTCGCCTGTAAAGAATTCGCGTTAGTATTTTGCAGTCGTGACTTATTAAACTGATAGTTCGGTAATTTTCACATCTGTCAGCACCTGCTTTCTTTGGGATTGGGATTATTATATTCTTCTTGAAGTCTGAAGGTATTTCGCCAGTCTCATACATCTTGCTCACCAGATGGTAGAGTTTCATCAGGACTGGCTCTCCCAAGGCCGTCAGTAGTTCTAATGGAATGTTGTCTACTCCCGGGGCCTTGTTCCGACTCAGGTCCTTCAGTGCTCTGTCGAACTCTTCATGCAGTATTATATTGTAAGTAGGCTGTTTAAGTTTTCTTATTGGTAACGCCACCTCTGTATGAAAATCACTGGCTGTGCTGTGTGCAGTCTGTGGCTAGTTTTGCATTGTTGTCTGCCATTGTAGTGTTAGGCAGCTGGCTGTGAACAGCGCGTAGCGTTGCGCAGTTGGAGGTGAGCCGCCAGCAGTGGTGGATGTGGGGAGAGAAATGGCGGAGTTTTGTAATTTGTGATGAACTGCTATATATATTATGACTATTAAGGTAAATACATTGTTTGTTCTCTATTAATATCTTTCATTTGCTAACTATCCCTATCAGTAGTTAGTGCCTTCCGTAGTTTGAATCTTTTATTTAGCTGGCAGTAGTGGTGCTCACTGTATTGCAGTAGTTCGGGTAATGAAGATTTTTGTGAGGTAAGTGATTTCTGAAAGGCCATTCTTTTGTAGGGATTTTTGAAAGTCAGATTGCGTTGCTCTAAAAATATTGTATGTCAGTTTAAGCACAGTCCTGTATAATTGTTCAAAGGGGACGTTTCATATGTCGACGCTTAGCCGAGGATACCTCACTGGAATCATCTGATTTTTTCCTTGTAGTTTGTGTAATTAGTATAGATTTTGTTTATTGATAGCGCGTAATCATAGAGAGAATTTCCTTTGTAGTTGTAGTTTTTCATTGTTGTACAGTAAAACAGTTGTGGCATGCATGTAGATTTGCACCAAGTATTTCGCAGCTGCGCTGGCAATTAAGTAGACATTATTTCCATTGCTATGTTATTTTATTTTGCTCTTCAAATAGTGCTTTTCTGTGTTATCGTGTGAAATATTGTGACAATTATGGCGTGTGAAAAACGTAATACTAGGCTCCAAAGTAAACTGAGAAATGACAGTGAAGACGAAAGCAGTGTGTTAGCGCCGCAGAGTAATGAATTAACTAATGTTCAAAGTAGTAATTTGGTAATTGCGCATAGGGAAATGGAGCGGGCGGCAAACAATGGTGTAGACAGTGAAACAGGTAGTTAACAGGGAAGCGTTATCGATCGATTGGTCGGCAACAGCTCGCCTCAGGAATCGGGAATGACAGAACACAATATTGCAAATACTGCAGACTCAGGTTTTGGGTACTCACCGTTTTCTCAAATGAGTCAAGACACATTTTCCGCTTGTCAAAATGTGAATGTTGTCGGTGCAACTTCACTGCCGAAAAGCACTGAGGAACATGTTTCAGACACCAGTGCATTGTTATTACAATTAATGCAACAAATGGGACAAAAGCTTGAAAAGTTAGACACAATGGAACAACACCAGAGACAAACACAGCAACAGTTAGACACAGTGGAACAAAATCTCAAAAAGTTAGACACAGTGGAACAAAATCTTAAAAAGTTAGACACAATGGAACAAAATCAGAGACAAACACATCAACAGTTAGACACACAGGAACAAAATCAGAGACAAACACAGCAACAGCTTCAAAAGTTAGACTCATTGGAACAAACTCTTGAACAAACGCGTGAAGATTTAACTACTGAGTTACATAACATTGAATCGAAATGTCAAAAAGTCAGTAATGACGTAAAAACTCAAATTTGTGAGCATTTTCAACCTATTTTTTCGCGGCATGAAAATGCATTACAGAATCACGAAGCAGCCATAAAAGAACTGCAAATTATTGTTCATGAAAATCATGAGACCTTGCAAGCTAAATTTGACTCAGTTGCATCTATCGATTCGGTTACACAACTTGCAAAAACTCAGGAAAACTTTAAGGACACAGTAGATACTCTGAAACTTGGTTCAGAAAAACACACTGAAGAAATAAGTACACTATCGGAGAAAGTAGCCGAACTTTTGGATCAGTTCACTAATTTATCTACGAAGGTAGATGATAATCTGATTGACGCAAGACCGGTAGTCTTTAATGACACAGAAGAGTATGAACAAATTAGGAAATTCAAACAAAATCAGAATCAAATTAATACACAACACCAAAGAGAAATCCGGGAAGTACAAGATCAGCTGACACAGGTAATACAAGAATTACGTATTTCAGAGGACACTCGCGCTCCAACATGGGAAGAGGGACTTACAAATACGGAAAAACCGCAAAATAATAACACAGGGCATTTCGGAAGTTATGAAAGAAATTGGCAAGGTGCACCGAATTTTGAAATGGAACCGCCGAAACGACGTAACAATGACCGATATGCGACTCGCCGACATGATGACTTTGACTATAAGCTGTTCATTACTACACGTAAATTCAAAACATTTAAGAATTCTGGCAACGACATTCATCCACAAGCATGGCTCCATCAATTCTCTCATTGTTTTCCTCCCAACTGGTCGTTAGAACACAGGTTAGAATTTATGTGTGGCTATTTAGAGAATGAACCAGCTGTAAGAATGCGATCGGTCATTCACGATTGTCACAGTGAAGGAGAATTTTACCATGCCTTCCTCTCAGCATATTGGTCTCAAGCTACACAAGACTGAGTAAAACATAGCATCATGATGATGAAACACTTTGAACAATCTGAATTTTCCAGTCTTGTGAAATATTTTGAAGACATGTTGCATAAGAATCAATATCTTTCAAACCCATACAGCTCCTCAGAACTCATCCGCATTTGCTTAATCAAATTACCTGAACGTTTACGGCATATTATTTTGGCAGGACGTTGCAAAGACGACATTGAAGCTTTTCAGGGGCTCTTACAAGAACTGGAAATTGACACAGACAGTCACGGGATGCGAAAACAGGAAAACAATCACTACAGGTCACATCTGTCACAATTCCGTGACGACAGAAACAATAACTGGACATGACAGGTCTATTCTCACAACACATATCGTGACCAAAACAGACACTACCCGTATGACAATCGTTAGCAGAGTAGTAATAATTACAGGGAAAGATCACCTCTCCGCGGTAATGACTATGACAGAGACAATCATAGAAACAGACAATATGGCAACCAGAACTATTATTATCACGGGAGACAGAATAACTTCAGACGCAACAGTTCAGTGCGCAGTTACGATTCAGGGAGAAATTCTCCACCACTTAACCGACAAGAAAGAAACTACAGGAACTACCGACATGACGACAGACGATGTGATCGTAACGACAGACCTGAATTGCATCAGAACTGGCGGGATTTAAACAGGGCAGGGCCTTCTCGTCAGAGTGAATTTGTAGAAGTTACGTCTCCTAATCCCAATAACGGCGCGCGCCAACAAAGAGACAGACAATGACTCGCACAGCAGGCAGCCACGTGCGCCCGCTAACTCCGAGAAAAATAACATAAGACGCTAACCTTGAGAAAAATTTTAGCACTCCTCACCGACGTATACCGCATGATAATTCCGTTCAAGTTGAAACTCTGAGTACTAGGAAGAGTAAAGGTTTACACCACATTTCACATGTAAAACCGTTTATTGAAAGATAATCTGCTTTTTAACTTAGTCTTTGTCATAAAATTTTTCGCTTCACATTACTAATATGCTTTGTCAGACTTAGAATCTGTTAACATACAACAATGTTTGAAGTTGAATATCCAATCAAGAACCAAGAGAACTTATTTAAACAGAAATGACGAATGCATTGTTATAGTGAACAGACGTCACAGTGTTATTGTGTGTGTACATTCTTGCTTGTTAGTTGCACGATTATGGAACGACTATAAGGCTTACATACTTAGAACATTTACCAGTACTGCTAATGTGATTTCAATGCAACATTTTGGTTTATTTGAAAATATATTCTGGATTTAAAGTACTTTCAGTGAGATACCAGATGGCACAGTGGTTAGTTTATGTGACAGCTACACGATTTTATCACGACGCTACTAATGAGTGACAATTTACAATGTTGCTTTTGCAGTGTTTCTGTTTTATATCTGCACAGTTTTCTGTTTTATTCTGGAAAGTAAAACATGTTTTAGTAGTAACTTTTGTGGTATAGCTACAATGAGATTGCCTTTTCCGTAGCACAACAATACGTTACAGCACAGTACTTTCTTCATCATGGCAATAAGCGTAATAACTAAGATATCTATACATAAAGCATTTCACTTTTGTGTATTATGAGGTAAGTACATTGACTTCTGCAGAACTTAGCTTTCGGAGGACGATAAGTACGACACTTCCACAGAATTATCTTACAGCAAGACGCACATTTAGCGCTATAGGACACGCATTTGAGTGATTAATTTTGTACTTAAAACATTTATTTTTAAAGATATTTGAAGTACAATGATACAAAGGTTTTCCATAATAATTTCATTCCATTGTTGTAATCTGTAACACCTGAGGGTACAATTACATTAATCCTCAGGGGGGTACACGCTTACTTTGAGTACCATGTGTTTGGCAAGCACAAGGAGCCCTAGCTAATATGGTATTTGCTTATACAACTTTACACATCGGTACGATATTTCTCTAACACAGAATTACACAGCTATCTGATCATTCAACTGAGAGATAAACATCTTTTTTTACTACATCAGTGAGAGATGTTTACGTAATTACACAGTTGGATAACTTCACACTTACGAAATTGTATTTTGTCTGTACTTTGAGAAATGCTCATATTTTTCGGAACCATTGTGATACTACAAGAGCTTTGAATTATGTATTTGGTATGAGATCATGATTTTTAAAGTACGTTTGAGGTAGATGACATTATTGAAATGAGCAGAGAATATTGTTTAGGGTTTGAAATTATTGCAGAAAGGTACGACGTTTTTGAGATTTAACTGAGGTGTTATGATGTTATTATTACGATGACGATGTGTATTATGTTGTTGAGGAATGTTTATTATGCTATGTATTTCTCATGATGAAATATTGAAGAAGTGTCGATGAATATGTATATGTATAATGAGGTAAGGAATAATGAGTAGTGTTTAGGGACTCTGATTTGTGGAAAAGGTTGTTGGAAACCAAGAATCGTACTTTAAGAGTTATGAAATGTGTGTAAATGCGTGAATGTATCACAATGCTGGCGAAAATTTTTTGGACTCTGTTATATTTACAGGATTTTGTTTCTACAGATTTGTAATGCAAATTGTTAACCTGTGAATTTTTTTATATGAGACTGTCACTGTAGTGGAAACTGGTGTCGTAAATATTTCGGTAAGAAAGTTAAGTGACCACCTGCACGTAATGCGTCGTGAGCGGCCAGGTGTGCCAGACACCTTGAGAAAAAGCCATTAGGTGGTAGAAAAAAAAAGGGGGAGGCCATTTCCTCGCTATCGACATTCCTTTGTAGAAAGCATCGTAAATACGACACTCTAAAACTTGAAAACATGATTACACTGTAGAGTTCTTAATTTATGATATTTACTGAAATGAAATGATGAGAAACATTTTATGTCTATTGTCTTGCTACCTGAAAGATTGTTTACTGCATTATGAAATGCCATATGGCTAGTGAATGACGTTTGACGCCTTGCTTTGCCTATTTTGTTTAATATTTAGTTCCTAGCTGCACTGCAGCATTGGTTATTATAAAATGTAATAGATGTACTAATATCACTATTTTCTGTCTACAGACCCAGTAAAGAATACGTTTCTGATAAACTTTCTTGGAAAAGAGAGCACAAATAGACATTTCCCTTCACAGGAATTGCATAAATACTATTTTTAATGACTTGGTAATTTCTTTTCTAGAATACATTGTGATGCATCACTCTAGTGTTAAGATGTGACATAGGTATCAGACATGGTCATTTTCAGTGTAATATTTTTTCTGCTTGAGCTTTGTCATGTTTAGATATAAGCTGCTGTTTGCCAGGCATAGTACTACTGAATTTTAATTTATGTTACTCTTCTAAGTCAGATTTATTTTTCTTGTTTGCTGCACGTTGCCTTATATTAGTTGTAATATTGCAATTGCTTTGCCAGTTTGAATTTTTTGTCATTGATGTTTGTGTTACTTGTTTTGTGCTGCTGCATTGCCTCGTCCCTTAGTTTAGCATCTGAGCTCAGTAGATTTAAGTTAGCTTAAGAGGCGGTAGACTATGTAAGAGAATGAGTTGCGATGAATTGGAAGAAACGCATTGAGAAGATATAAGAAACAGATTTGGTAAAAATGAGTATTGTGCACTGAGAAATAATTATTTTGAAAGAAATATGAATAGAATACAGAAAGCAGGTATAGATAGCACTTTTTGAAATAATGAAGAACGAAGGGAGATCTCCGAGAAGTAAAGAAAGTTTTGTTTGCAAAATACTGCAGTAAAAGAAATCCTGTCCTTTCCTTTTGTGTCATCCCTGTATATGTTTGTGTACTCTTGTGTATTTGTGTTTTTCCTGTCTTTATGTGTTTAGTTAATAAGATTTATGTTGTAGAATTTTTCTAGTACTAAGCTACATTCACTATGATGAGGAATACTGTTATCCTCAAATATAATTTGCATTTATAATATGTTATTTTCTTTGTAAAGATGTTTAGACATTATTTATTCTGGTCTGTTTTAATGCTCATGTGTAAAGTTGATGTTTCAAAAGTTATTCTGATCGTTTATGTATGTACTTATGTCATAATTCCTGTAACACTGATGTATATGCATATTTCTATTCTTTTGTAAAGCCTGTATTACTACAAATGTTATCTGTATTGTTATGTTCTTTAATGATTTATTTTGTGCCTTTGTAATTGTATTCTTATGATGTAAGTTACATTTCACTGCACACGTTTCTGTTGGTCATAGTAATGCACAATATGTGAGAAGTTGGGACTGTTAGTGTTTGCACGTGTGTTAATAATTCAGCAAGGGACTGGATAACAGCATTGCTGGTTATAAGGACATTTCAAAATAAGTATTGTGAGTGCACAAGTGGTGGTTCATGGACTTGCTATATTGTCCACAAGACTCTTCGATGGTGATTGTGCACCTGCACAGTCGCAATAGATGGCTGATGGCCGTCTCTATAAGGACTATAGTGGGTCTGCATCTTTGATGGCCTGCCAATAGCATTATTTCTACAAGGACTACAGTGGCCCACCAATACCATTATTTCTACAAGGACTGCAGTGGGTCTGCACCTCTGGTGGCTCACCAATACCATAATCTCCACCAGGACTACAGTGGGTCTACTCTGTGATGACCTACCTACCAATATTCTACAAAACTTCGACTGATTCTTCTGTGGGTTTGCTCTGTTGTGGCCCATTACCTGTCTGCATGTCAAGAGTCAGCACTGTCTTTCCTTTGGAAGGACAACACTACTTCTTCAAGACTGCATAGAAATCCACTACTTCCGTGTGCATTTCTTTTACTGCTCAGACTTTGAGAAAAACAGTGCTATTTTATTGTGATGAACGATCAGGACTGTCTTTATGGACTGTGAGAAAATTTTAACTTTTGATCAACATTGCATCAAAAAGTGTGTGCATTTGATTTCTTTGTTATTTTAATTATGAAAATTTTTTTCAAATCTGTATTGGCCACTGCCCAAACCAATTTGTAAAATTTTTTGTGGGGAGCATGGGGGCTATGTAAGTAGACTGTTTAAGTTTTTTTATTGGTAACGCCACCTCTGTATGAAAATCACTGGCTGTGCTGTGTGCAGTCTGTGGCTAGTTTTGCATTGTTGTCTGCCATTGTAGTGTTAGGCAGCTGGCTGTGAACAGCGCGTAGCGTTGCGCAGTTGGAGGTGAGCCACCAGCAGTGGTGGATGTGGGGAGAGAGATGGCGGAGTTTTGTAATTTGTGATGAACTGCTATATATATTATGACTATTAAGGTAAATACGTTGTTTGTTCTCTATTAATATCTTTCATTTGCTAACTATCCCTATCAGTAGTTAGTGCCTTCCGTAGTTTGAATCTTTTATTTAGCTGGCAGTAGTGGTGCTCACTGTATTGCAGTAGTTCGGGTAATGAAGATTTTTGTGGAGTAAGTGATTTCTGAAAGGTACAGTTTAATGTTAGTCAGGGCCATTCTTTTGTAGGGATTTTTGAAAGTCAGATTGCGTTGCGCTAAAAATATTGTATGTCAGTTTAAGCACAGTCCTGTATAATTGTTCAAAGGGGACGTTTCAATATCTCCCATTCCATCTTCATCTACATCCTCTTCCATTTCCATAATATTGTCCTCAAGTACATCGCCCTTTTATAGACCCTCTATATACTCATTCCACCTTTCTGCTTTCCCTTCTTTGCTTAGAACTGGGTTAAGGATTTTTTATTAACTCTAAAGTAACATCAGAAGGGTGGTGGAACAGTAACCCTGTAATTTAATTGTGTGACCAAGTAAGATAGGTATCTAATGAAAGCCAAATTTATTATAAGTCCTATTGCTTATTATACATCCTCACTCGAAACAGGTGCAGAACTGGCACTGAGGTATAACACAAAAATATTTAATAATATCCTGTTCACAGAAAAAAAAAATTATCAGAGTAGCATGAAACAGTTACAAGGAACCAAGTTTGGAGGAGATTCAGGACAAGGAACCGAAAGGTAGGTTACTATATTATTAGCACACTGATCCGTTTCCGCGATCTGACGACAGTGATTGTAAAATTTGAGTTCCTAAAATTATGCACGCCAGAAGAGCGTCTTCCTCCTACCCATTAGCACTCTAACGTTTACTAAGAATGTAGTGACCTATACACTCCGAAGTCGATTGTAGATGTTACCAATCTTTTTAACAGCGTCGTTGCGTTTTCCGCGATTGCTGCCGTCGGCGGCCACTGTGAACGATGCCTGTGAATACGGAAAAGCTATCTAACGCAAATTTTGCACATTCTCCAGCTGGAGATGCAATGTAGAATGAGTACTGCTCACACCAAATTCTGCGAGCAGTCTTCTAAGTGATTCTCTCACTAGCAGCGGACGAAGTGCCACATTAGTTCCTCCTGTCTTCCTTCGTAACATTTGCCCCTCCTTCGAGAGTCAATCCTAGCATCACAATGACAAGTGTCAATTCCCTGGAGCGTCCTCCCGCTTCTCAATAATTTTGTAAAACTGCATCAGACCAGGCTGACCAATGACATTCCCGGATTTTTGCGCCCAGAAGCCCACAGCTGAAGAAAGGAATGTTCATTTTATGGACGTCCATCCCATTGTATGGGCAGGGGACTTCAACTGATGACATATATAAGAAAAAGTACTTTTTCCCGTAGAACGGCGTGTGTTTTAACTCTGCCCTTTTGGTGCCTCAAGGAGCGCATTAGCATCTTGGTTCCCACGATTCTCCTTAGCTTCCTGTCTGCTTTATATAATGAGGGGCCAGCTACACATATTTTTGGCACGAGAAAGTTGCATTCTCGCACTTGTAGTGTCCTCACACCTCACATACCATGTCCTGCCGAGAACATAGTAAAGAGTACCTGTGCGCCTAGAACCGCACGGCCACTCCAGCCGGCTACGAATGTCGGAGCGGCTGTCATCGAGAGCAGAATTCCAACGACTTTGTGGACGTTCGTACGGCGGTGAGTTACCTGCTGCCCGGACTGTGTCAGCTAGCGAGGGGCGATCTCTTGTCCTGTCAGGTAAACATAACATGTAAGTAGGCTGTTTAGGTTTTCTGATTGGTAACGCCACGTAGCGCTCTGTATGAAAATCACTGGCTGTGCTGTGTGCAGTCTGTGGGTAGTTTGCATTGTTGTCTGCCATTGTAGTATTGGGCAGTTGGCTGTTAACAGCGCATAGCGTTGCGCAGTTGGAGGTGAGCTGCCAGCAGTGGTGGATGTGGGGAGAGAGATGGCGGAGTTTTGAAATTTGTAAGACTGGGTGTCATGAACTGCTATATACATTATGACCTTTGAACACTATTGAGGTAAATACATTGTTTGTTCTCTATCAAAATCTTTCATTTGCTAACTATGCCTATCAGTAGTTAATGCCTTCCGTAGTTTGAATCTTTCATTTAGCTGGCAGTAGTGGCGCTCGCTGTATTGCAGTAGTTCGAGTAACGAAGATTTTTGTGAGGTAAGTGATTTGTGAAAGATATAGGTTAATGTTAGTCAGGGCCATTCTTTTGTAGGGATTATTGAAAGTCAGATTGCGTTGCGCTAAAAATATTGTGTTTCAGTTTAAGCACAGTCTAGTATAATTTTTCAAAGGGGACGTTTCATATGTCGACCAATAGCCGAGGATACCGCACTGGAATCTTCTGATTTTTTTTCTTGTAGTTTGTGCAATTAGTGCAGCCTTTGTTTATTGCTAGCGCGTAATTGTAGAGAGAATTTCCTTTGTAGTTGTATTTTTTCATTCTTGTACAGTAAAACAGTTGTGGCATGCATGTAGATTTGCACCAAGTATTTCGCAGCTGCGCTTGCAATTAACGAGATATTATTTTCAATGCTATGTTAATGTGTTTTCTTATTTTGTTCTTCAAATTGTGCTTTTCTGTGTTATCGTGTGAAATATTGTGACAATAATGGCGTGTGAAAAACATAACACTAGACTCCAAAGTAAACTGAGAAATAATTGCGACGACGAGCGTAGCTTATCAGCACCACTGTGTAGTGAATTAACAGACATTCGAAGTAGTAATTTGGTAATTGTGCATAGGGAAATGGAGTGGGCGGCAAATAATGGTTGGTTGGTTGTTTGGGGAAGGAGACCAGACAGCGTAGTCATCGGTCTCATCGAATGAGGGAAGGATGGGGAAGGAAGTCGGCCGTGCCCTTTCAGAGGACCCATCCCGGAATTTGCCTGGAGTGATTTAGGGAAATCACGGAAAACCTAAATTAGGATGGCCGGACGCGGGATTGAACCGTCGTCCTCCCGAATACGAGTCCAGTGTCTAACCACTGCGCCATCTCGCTCGGTGGCAAATAATGGTGTAGACAATGAAACAAGTAGTGAACAGGGAACCATTATCGATCGATCGGTCGGCATCAGCTCGCCTCAGGAATCCGAAATGACAGAACACAATATTGCAAATACTGCAGACTTAGGTTTTGGGTCCTCACCGTTTTCTGAAATGAGTCAATACACATTTTCTACTTGTCAAAATGTGAATGTTGTCGGTGAAAATGCACTGCCAAAAGGCATAGAGAAACAGATTCCAGACACGAATACATTATTATTGCAATTAATGCAACAAATGGAACATAATCAGAGGCAAACACAGCAAAAGCTTCAAAAGTTAGACACAATGGTACAGAATCAGAGACAAATACAGCAAAAGCTTCAGAAGTTAGACACCACACTTGAACAAACACGTGAAAATTTAACTACTGAGTTACATAACATTGAATCGAAATGTCAAAAAGTCTGCAATGACGTAAAAACACAGATTTGTGAGCATTTTCAACCTATTTTTTCGCGGCATGAAAATGCATTACAGAATCACGAAGCAGCCATAAAAGAACTGCAAACTATTGTTCATGAAAATTATGAGACCTTTCAGGCTATAATTGACTCAGTTGCATCTACCAATTCGGTTACGCAACTTGCATAAAACTCAAGAAAACCTAAAGGACACAGTAAATACTCTGAAAATTGGTTCAGAAAGACACATGGAGGAAATTAATCCATTATCAGAGAAAGTAGTTGAACTTTCGGATCAGCTAAATAATTTATCTACGAAGGTAGATGATAATCTGAATGACACAAAACCGGTAGTGTTTAATGACACAGAAGAGTGCGAACAAATTAGGAAATTCAAACAAAATCAGAATCAAATTAATACGCAACACCAAAGAGAAATCCGGGAAGTACAAGATCAGCTGACACAGGTAATACAAGAATTACGTATTTCAGAGGACACTCGCGCTCCAATACGGGAAGAGAGACATAGAAATACGAAACAGCCACAAAATAATAACACAGGGCACTTCGGAAATTATGCAAAAAATTGGCAAGGTACACCCAATTTTGAGATGGAACCGCCGAAACGACGTAACAATGACCGATATGCGACTCGCCGACATGATGATTTTGACTATAAGCTGTTCATTACTACACGTAAATTCAAAACATTTAAGAATTCTGGCAACGACATTCATCCACAAGCGTGGCTTCATCAATCATCAATTCTCTCGTTGTTTTCCTCCCAACTGGTCATTAGAACACAGATTAGAATTTATGTGTGGCTACTTAGAGAATGAACCAGCTGTAAGAATGCGATCGGTCATTCACGATTGCCACAGTGAAGGAGTATTTTACCATGCCTTCCTCTCAGCATATTGGTCTCAAGCCACACAAGACCGAGTAAAACATGGCATCATAATGATGAAACATTTCGAACAATCTGAATTTTCCAGTCTTGTGAAATATTTTGAAGACATGTTGCACAAGAATCAGTACCTGTCAAACCCATACAGCCCCTCAGAACTCATCCGCATTTGCTTAATCAAATTGCCTGAACATTTACGACATATTATTTTGGTAGGACGTTGCAAAGACGACACTGAAGCTTTTCAGGGACTGTTACAAGAATTGGAAATTGACACTGACAATCGTGGAACGCGAAAGCCAGAGCACAACAATTACAGGTCACATCCGTCACAATTCCGCGATCAAAGAAATCATACATGACAAGGCTATTCTTACAACGTAAATCGTGACCAAAACAGACACCACCCGTATGACAACCGTTGGCAGAGTAAAAATAATTACAGAGAAAGATTGCATTTCCATACTAATGACTATCACAGAGACAGCCATAGAAACAGACAATATGGGAACCAAAATAATTATTATCAAGGGAGACAGAATAACTTTAGACGCAACAGACCAGCGAGCAGTTACGATTCAGGGAGAAATTCTCCATCACGTGACCGACAGGAAAGAAACTATGGAATCTACCGACATGACGAGGACAGACGATATGATCGTAACGACAGAGCTGAATTGCATCAGAACTGGCGAGATTCAAACAGAGCAGGTCACTCTCGACAAGGTGAATTTGTAGAAGTTAGGTCTCCTAATCCCAGTAACGACGCGCGCCAACAAAGAGATAGGCAATGACTCATACCGCTGGCAGCCACAAAACGCACTTCTGAAACAGACGACGCAGCTGCCGTAGCTAGTAATTACGTAAAAATGGAAGACATTATGGACATCTTACTCCAGGAGCACGACGTAAAACATAACGACATTGCATATCCTGTGATTCACGTTACTGTAAATGACGTAAAATTTACGACAGTACTTGACTCTGGCAGTCTCATTTCAGTAATTAGTGAAACAGCTTTTAGCAAATGCAATAAATCGAACGATTGTCCCACACATCCGTTACGTAAGATTAAATTACAAGGTGCCATCTTTGGAAAAAGTGTAGATGTACGCCAACAAACTTAGAATTCTTTAGTCATAGCCACAGCTTCTCTATGAACTTTCTTATTGTTCCATTATTGTCGACGGAAATTATACCGGGAGTACACTTTTTGAATGAATACAAAGCAATCTTAAACTTTCACGATGCTGAAATAAGTTTAGAGACAGAAGGTAAGTCAATAGCTTTGAAATTTGAAGATTGGCTCTCAAACCATGACGAGGAAATTAATCGCCTTTACCTTCTGTTAGTCAACAGTTCGGAATTTTCTACGGAACTAGACACTAACAATCACTCTGGAAGTACTGACAGGAATGATATCGATGACATATTTAATACTAATGAGTTAATTCAGAATAAAATTCAAACAATTGAGAATTGTAATGACACTGATAGGTAAGACCTTTTTGAGATTTTACAAGCACATTCCACAGTTTTTACTCACGAAACAGGAACAATCAAGGGATTTCAATACCAATTTCGTGTTCGTGAGCATACTAAATTTTGTGTTAGACCATACGTAATTCCGGCGCATTATAGGGACCGTGTTAGAACAGAAATACAGTCTATGCTTAACGAGGGCATTATTGAGCCTACAGTAAGCTCATACAACGATCCATTACATGTTGTTGAGAAGAAAAATGCATCGATCAGGCTTGTCTTAGATTCAAGACAAATCAATACTATCATCATTCCTGAAACAGACAGGCCACAAACGATGGAAGAACTTCTTCAAAATTTTAATGGTGTAAAAGTGTTGTCTTCTATTGATCTCAGATCCAGCTTTTATCAGATCGAACTTCATCCAGAATGTAGAAAATACACAGCTTTCCTTTGTTTCGGCGTTTGTTATCAGTTTCGGAAACTTCCTTTTGGTTTGAACATTTCTTCGGCACCGTTCATTCGCAGGCTAAATTCCATATTACCTGAGTTCTTAAAACGTCACATCACCTTATATGTGGACGATATTCTGATAGCAGAAGCCTCATGGGAACAACATAATCGCATCCTCAACAGCGTGTTACATATTTTTGCAGAATCTGGAATTACAGTTAACTTGGAAAAGTCTGAGTTCGGTAGGACAAAGGTGAAGTTTTTGGGACATATTATTTCTTCTGAAGGCATTCAGCCGGATCCTGAAAAGTTAGAAGCAATCAGAGCCATTCCAGTTCCATCCACAAAAAAACAAGTCCGAAATTTTCTAGGTCTCGTAAATTTTTACCGTCGTTTTCTGAATATGCAAATTCTAGTTACACCAAAACTTTGTTCTCTCACTGGAAAAAATACTATTTCGAACTGGGACGAACAAGCACAGTTGGAATTCAATTCTTTGAAAGAAGCGTTACTTAACGCGCCAATACTAGCTCATCCAGATCTGTCATTAGATATCTGCCTTAGCACGGATTCTTCTAAAGTCGGTTTTGGTGCCCATTTATTTCAAGAAGCCATAGAAAATGACACTACATTTCAGAAAACCATTGCTTTTGCTAGCCGAGTGCTGACAAAATCTGAAAAAAATTATTCCGTTACTGAATTAGAAGCTTTAGCTATCGTTTGGGCATTTAACAAATTCCGTTTCTTTCTTTCTGGTAATCACGTAAAAGTATACAGTGATCATCGTGCATTACAATTTCTTATGTCTTCAAAATTAAATCATGACAAGTTAAAACGTTGGGCATTGTTTCTGCAATAATTCCACTTCACAGTAGTCTACATTCCCGGCAAGGAGAACATTGTTGCGGACGCACTGTCACGCGCACCGGCTGGGCTTGAGAAAAGTAACACAGAAGGCAACCTCGAGAAAAATTTCAGTATTCTTTACATTCAGAAAGTCGCCTTTGAAAACTTCATCACCACATCTTTAAAGGACATTGCTCATGAACAAGATAAAGATCCGATTTGGAAAGACATCAAAAGTAAATGGCATGAAAAGCCGCACACTCAGATTCGGCATTATTATCTGGTTAGAAACAACATACTCTTCAAACGCTGCACTGTTGATGACAAGCTATGGGTACTTTGCATTCCAGACGTTTTTGTTAATAAGCTCATTTGGTTCATTCATTTCAGCTACGCACATTTTGGTCCACGAAAATGTTATCATATTCTTCGAACGACTTGTTATTTTAACAATATGGAAAAGAAAATTCGAAAAGTCTTATCTATTTGTAAACTTCGTCAAAAGGCGAAACCATCTACTATCTCACATCGTGCTCCGTTGTTTCTTATCATTCCTTCTAAGTTAAAAGAATTTGCTGCTGTTGATCTCTTGGGACCCCTTGTCAGAACATCGAATGGATTTTCGTACGTTCTAGTCGCTGTTGAACTTACTTCAAAATTTGTTTCTTTCACTCCGTTACGCAAAGCCACTGGACGGTCTGTATCCAACGCCTTTGTTAAAAATTTCTTATGTGAAGTTGGACACGTTAGTAAAGTCATTTCAGATAACGGACCGCAATTCAGATCTGCTGTTTGGTCACGCATGCTTCGGAATCATAAAATCAAACCTGTTTTTATTTCATTGTACTCACCACATTGTAACCCATCTGAACGGATTATGAAAGAAATCAATAAGCTTTGCAGACTTTATTGTCACAGAAAGCATCAGCATTGGGACAGATATTTACACTTATTTCAAAACATGCTGAATGAAATGCCTCACGACTCCACTGCTTTACCGCCTACTCTTGTACTAAAGAATGAAGAATAACCGAACAGAATCAGAGAGCTTTTACCTTTTCCGAATACACGTAAACTTCGACACAAAGACATAATTGATTTAGCTATTAAAAATATAAAATCTGCAGCAGACAAAAGAAGAAAACTACACGATAAAGCAAATGCAAAGAAATTATATATTGGTCAGAAAGTTCTCATTAAAGCTCATTCATTGTCACATAAGAAGAAACCCTTGAGTCACAAATTCTTTCTAGTTTACAATGGACCTTACAGAATCCGACATATACCACATGATAATTGCGTTGAAGTTGAAACTCTGCGTACTAGGAAGAGTAAAGGTTTACACCACAATTCACATGTAAAACCGTTTATTGAAAGATAATCTGCTTTTTAACTTTGTGTTTGCCATAAAACGTTTCACTTCACATTTCTAGTATGCATTGTCCGACTTAGAAACTGTTACCATGCAGCAATGTTTCAAGTTCAATATCCAACCAAGAACCAAGAGAACTTATTTAAACAGTAATTACAAATGCATTGTTTAGTGAACAGACGACACAGTGTTATTATGTGTGTACATTCTTGCTTGTTAGTTGCACGATTACATAACGACTATAAGGCTCACATACTTGGAACATATACTGCTACTGCTAATGAGATTTTAATGCAACATTTTGGTTTACTTGAAAATATATTCTGGAATTAAAGTACTTTCTGTGAGATACCAGATGAGACAATGGTTAGTTTATGTGACAGCTACACGATTTTATCACGACGCTACTAATGAGTGACAATTTACAATGTTGCTTTTGCAGTGTTTCTGTTTTATATCTGCACAGTTTTTCTGTATTATTCTGGAAAGTAAAACATGTTTTAGTAGGAACATTTGTGGTATAGCTACAGTGAGACAGCCTTTTCCGTAGCACAACAAAACGTTACAGCACAGTACTTTCTTCATCACGGCAATAAGCGTAATAACTAAAATATCTATACGTAGAGCATTTCACTTTTGTTTATCATGAGGAAAGTACATTGACTTCTGCAGAACTTAGCTTTTGGAGGACTATAACTACGACACTTCCACAGAGATTATCTTACAACAAGACGCACAGTTTAGCGCTACAGTACACGTATTTGAGTGATTAATTTTGTACTTAAAACACTTATTTTTAAAGGTTTTGGAATTACAATGATACAAAGGTCTTCCATGATACATTTCATTCCATTACTGTAATCTGTAACACCTGAGGGTATAATTACATTAATCCTCAGGGGGGTACATGCTTACTTTGTGTACCATGTGTGTAGCAAACACAAGGAGCCCTAGCTAATATGGTATTTGCTTATACAACTTTACACATCGGTACCATATTTCTCCAACACAGAATTACACACCTATCTCATTATCTAACAGAGAAACAAACAAGTCTTTTTCACTACATCAGTGACAGATGTTTACGCAATTACACAGTTGGATAATTTCACACTTATGAAATTGTATTTTGTCTGTACTTTGTGAACTGTTCATATTTTTTTGGAACCATTGTGATACTATGAGAGCTTTGAATGTCGCATTTGGTATGGGGTCATGATTTTTAAAGTGCAATTGAAGTAGATGACACTATTGAAATGAGCAGAGAATTTTTTTTAGGTTTTGAAATTATTGCAGAAAGCTACGACGTTTTTGAGATTTGACTGAGGTGTTATGATGTTATTTTTACGACAACGATGTGTATTATGCTGTTGAGGTATCTTTATGATCAATAAGCTGATGTTATATGAGGAATTTGATTATGCTACATATTTATTAAGATGAAATATTGAAGAAGTGTCGACGAATATGTGCATGTGTAATAAGGTAAGGAATAATGAGTAGTGGGTAGGGACTCTGATTTGTGAAAAAGGTTGTTGCAAACCAAGAATCGTACTTTAAGAGTTATGAAATGTATGTAAATGGGTGAATGTATTACAATGCCGATGAAAATTTTTTGGACACTGTTATATCAATAGGATTTTGTTTCTACAGCTTTGTAACGCAAATTCTTGACCTGTGAAATATTTTTATGTGAGACTGTCACTGTAGCGGAAACTGCTGTCGTAAATAATTTGGTAAGAAAGTTAAGTGACCACCTTCACGTAATGCGTCGTGGGCACCCAGCTGCGCAACAGACGCCTGGAAAAAAGCCATTAGTGTTTGCCTTTCAGAGGCACAGGTGGAGAAAAAAAAAAGTAGGCCATTATCCTCGCTATTGACATTCCTTTGTAGAAAGCATCGTAAATACGACACCCTCAAACTTGAAAACATGATTACACTGTAGAGTTCTTAATTTATGATATTTACTGAAATGAAATGATGAGAAACATTACATGTCTATTGTCTTGCTAGTTGAAAGATTGTTTACTGCATTATGAAATGCCATATGGCTAGTGAATGACGTTTCACGCCTTGCTTAACCAATTTTGTTTAATATCTAGTTCCTAGCTGCACTGCAGCATTGGTTAAAATAAAATTTTATAGATGTACTAATATAAATATTTTATGCCTACAGATCCAGTAAAAACTAACTTTATGATGGATGTACTCCAAAAAAATGAGGGAGCACAATAAGACATTTCCACTTCACAGGAACTGCATACATAATTTTTGTCAGTGACTTGGTAACCTGTCTGCTAGAGCAAGGTACAGTGATGCATCACTCTAGTGTTAAGATGTGACATAGGTATTAAACATGGCCATTTTTACTGTAATATTTTTTCTGCTTGAGCTTTGTTATGTTTAGGTATAAGTTATTGCATTTGCTGCTGCTGTTTGCCAGGCATAATGTTACTGAATTTGACTTTGTATTACGCTGTTAAGCCAGTTTTACTACGGATTTATTTTTCTTGTTTGCTGCACAGTGGCTTATATTAGTTGTAATATTGCGATTGCTTTGCCAATTTCCATTTTTTTGTCATTACTGTGTTGTGTTAACTGTTTTGCACTGCTGCATTCTCTCGTCCCTTAGTTTAGCACCTGAGCTCAGTAGATTTAAGTTAGCATAAGAGGGGGTAGCCTATAAGAGAATGGGCTGCGATGAATTTGAAGAAATGCACTGAGAGGTTATACGAGAAAAGTACAGAAAGCAGGTATAGATAGAACTTTTTGGAAATAATGAAGAATGAAGGGAGATCTCCGAGAAGTAAAGAAAGTTTTGTTTGCAAAATACTGCAGTAAAACAAACCCTGTCCTTTCCTTGTGTTATCCCACTATGTATTTGTGTATCCTTGTATATTTATGTTCTTCCTGTCTTTATATGTTTATCTGATAAGACTTACATTGTATAATTTTTCTAATACTCAGCTACATGACTATGATGAGGAATACCATTATCTCCAAATATAATTTGCATTAATAATATGTTATTTACTTTGTAAAGATGTTAGACATAATTAATTCGGTTCTGTTTCAATGCTCATGTGTGAAGTTGATGTTTCAATCATTATTCTGATCTTTTATGTATTTACTTATGTTATAATTCGTGTAACACTGATGTATATGTTTATTTCTATTCTTTTGTAAAGCTCCTATTACTACAAATGTTACCTGTATTATTATGTTTTTAATGATGTATTTTATACCTTTGTTATTGTATTTTTAAGTTATAAAATTGTAATTAACACCAGTTCATCAAATTAAGTAACTTGCAAGTTACATTTCACTGCACACGTTTCTGTTGGTCGTAGTATATGCACAATATGTGAGAAGTTAGAACTGTTAGTGCTTGCACGTGTGTTGATAATTCAGCAAGGGACTGGATAACAGCACTGCTGGTTCTAAGACCATTTCAAAAAAAAAATTTTTGTGAGTGCACAAGTGGTGGTTTATGGACTTGCTATATTGTCCGCAAGACTCTTTGATGGTGATTGTGCACCTGCATAGTCGCAACAGATGGTTGCTGGCCGTCTCTACAAGGGCTACAGTGGATCTGCATCTTTGATGATCCACCAGTACCATTATTTCTACAAGGACTGCAGTGGATCTGCACCTCTGGTAGCCCACCAATACCATAATCTCTACCAGGACTACAGTGGATCTGCTCTGTGATGACCTACCTACCAATACTCTTCAAAATTTCGACTGACTCTGCTGTGGGTTTGCTCTGTTGTGGACCAATACCTGTCTGCATGTCAAGAGTCACCACTGTCTTTCCGTTGGAAGGACAACACTACTTCTTCAAGACTCCATGGAAATCCAATACTTCTGTGTGCATTTTCTTTTACTGCTCAGACTTTGAGAAAAACATTGCTATTTTACTGTGATGAACGATCAGGACTGTCTTTATGGACTGTGAGAAAATTTTAGTTTTTGACCAACATTGTATCAATAAGTGTGTGCATTTGATTTCTTTGTTATTGTAATTGTGAAAAAATTTTAACAAATATGTATTGGCCAGTGCCCAAAACAATTTGTAAAATTTTTTGTGGGGAGCATGGGGGCTATGTAAGTAGGCTGTTTAGGTTTTCTTATTGGTAACGCCACGTAGCGCTCTGTATGAAAATCACTGGCTGTGCTGTGTGCAGTCTGGGGGTAGTTTGCATTGTTGTCTGCCATTGTAGTGTTGGGCAGTTGGCTGTTAACAGCGCATAGCGTTGCGCAGTTGGAGGTGAGCCGCCAGCAGTGGTGGATGTGGGGAGAGAGATGGGGGAGTTTTGAAATTTGTAAGACTGGATGTCATGAACTGCTATATATATTATGACCTTTGAACACTATTGAGGTAAATACATTGTTTGTTCTCTATCAAAATCTTTCATTTGCTAACTATGCCTATCAGTAGTTAATGCCTTCCGTAGTTTGAATCTTTCATTTAGCTGGCAGTAGTGGCGCTCGCTGTATTGCAGTAGTTCGAGTAACGTAGATTTTTGTGAGGTAAGTGATTTGTGAAAGGTATAGGTTAATGTTAGTCAGGGCCATTCTTTTGTAGGGATTATTGAAAGTCAGATTGCGTTGCGCTAAAAAATATTGTGTGTCAGTTTAAGCACAATATAGTATAAGTTTTCAAAGGGGACGTTTCAAACAGCCTTCGGCGAACGCTGTCCTACCCAGCGTCAGCGTCACCTTTTACAACCTGCGTTAAGTTAACAGTGCCCTTCGAGGAGCTTTGACCTGCTGCCTGTCTGTGATATTGTCAGTCCATCCAACCATAATTCTCAAGAAATAAAACGCCTATAAACACTTCATGTATGCGCAATCAGAATCGGATAATCTTTAATAAAATCAATAAATACGCTATTTTCAGATCACATAAATTCAACCTACATCTCACTCTATATAATTTGCATCTCAAATAACGATAATGTGAAAGTCGACGAAACCGTACGTTTCACTGTCTTTCAACTACTGATGAGAAGCTTCCAGGTTTAGAGCTGGGTAATGGCGTTAAAATACCGTGACATTTCGAAATCGCACTCATCTTCTGCCGAAGTCTCTGAAAAAACCTGACGATTATGACATTCCTAGGTTCGTCCATGTATTTTGAACACAGCCACCTGGTTGTAAACTTCAAAAGACTTCTAGTTACTAAAAATGAACTTTTAAGAGACATTTCATTATTACAATTGTAACTCTGTAACAATGGTACATTTCCAGTTATGGACGGGAATGTACAAGACTATGTTTCCTATAATATTAAAAGCTTAAGAAGGTTCGTTGCCCGCCTCCCATATTCGTCTATACCAATTAATTTAAAGTCGGAGTATTACCTCAATACTAAGTTCCTTTGGTGAAGTGAATACTAAAGAACTCTCATATGGTGTCACATCGCAACGTTTTTTAAAATAAGTGGACTGAATGAAGCCTCATATAATTCTATGTGGTTTTAGGTATTACACTACAAAAAAATTCCCACTCAGAATGCGCTTCTCATCTTCGGGTTACACTTCGAACATAACGCAGAATCGTCAGGGCAGGCGTCGTGGCTTTATGTAGTCATGCAGTGTAAACTTTTAAGCAGGCAGTGAGTTGGTTTCCTTGCAGTTGTATACAATCGTGTCAGAAGCTTCAAACACTGGATTTAACAACAAATAATGGATGAAATTTCTAAAGATAAAATTTTTAAAACTAAAAATTGGAAAAAACATACTCGTATCGTGAAATATAAGGGGCAGTTAAATCGAAACGAGACAGATGTCAAAAAAGTAAGTAAACTGTTTATTTCAAAAATGAATGGTTGAATATCATAATGGTATACGTAGCACAGAGTTTATTGTGAGAAAAACGACCTTAAACATTTCAGTGTTTATATAAGTCATGGGTTATACAAAATGAAACAAAAGATTTATTCAAAGTTTTACACTTACACTACTATATGTGATAATTATCTGAAAGTCCTTGGTGTAAGACGTCATAGTTTAAAATATCCATAAAATTCACTTGGAGCATTATCGTTTCAAAATGTCTTCATAAAATGTCACTTGTATAAATATTCCTCTAAAGAATAAATTCTTTCCTGTTATTCGCTTTCATTCACTTCATCACTATCACATTTGTCAGTGTAGCGTTCTTCACCACCTTGCTGTGCTTTGTAATGTGGAAAGTGTGAAAGATGATGCTGACCTCTGACACGACCACAAGGGCGATCACGACGTCCTGGTTGAGTTCTGAATTGGTGGTAGAGTCTTATAGAAGTTGTGGTACACTGGAGGAATAAACTGTAATAACGACACTAAATCATCAATTTTCGCTTGCTTTAAACATACTGGCCCATGTCGAAGCAGTGGAAGTTGTTCAGGTATTGTTCCAGACCTACATGGACGTGCAAGATTTACCTTTCGAAATTGTATGTCTTCATTCAATGTCTTCTTGATGAAGAAAGCATTTGTTTCAGATGTTCTGCATTACATCCATCTCAGTGCCAGCTAGTTAACCTTTTGCTTCTCAGCGTAAATTTTTCTGTTGGTGAGAAGTTTTGCAATTGGTTTTGCAGATAGGAAATCATCTTGCTTCATTTCTTTCACTTGAAATTTCACCCTGGCGTTTTCTACAAGCTTCATCCAATCCAACGGCACAAATATAAACTGGGTTTGTTTTTTCCTCCTCTCAATGTGAGAAAAATCATCATTTTCAAGGTAACCATGTCCAGACACGAGGAACTTACGATCAACAATAATAATAGAAGTATGAGCAACAATATAAAGCCAAAATCGGGCGATTATTTGATTTCTGTTTTGCCCACTGCAACTATCACTATAGGTAATAACAAATTTAATATCAGATGGCAATGACTTTACTTCCTTCAGTGAGCAAGAACCAATTTCTGAAGGTCCACGTGAGGCAGTAATTTCAGACCACATATACATGAAAGCACGATCAGTTCTGCAGTCATGTATTCCAAGATTAAATGTCCAAAGCTGTCTCTTGTAGTAAATAACATTGGCTGTTAGCATTGGAATTGGTAATGTTTTATCAAGGTCGAAAGTAAGCACATGCGTTGAGCCTTCTTTTGACTTCTGTATATTTCCTTTCTTAGCGGCTCTTGCTTGCTCAACTGCCCTTAGGTGAAGCTCTTTCTCTAGTTTTAGATTGTTAATTTCACTGGTATCTACCTCTGCTCTGATAAATTTTCCTATCGGTCACAAGTATTGCAGGTGTCACTCCTTAACTTATAAAATGATACATTAAATTCTGAATAGAACATTTTACGGTAAATGCAGGCCTTCACTGATCCTCACACTTCTTAGTATAAAGCATATACCTTTTTGAGACAGATAACGCTGGCGACAGGTATTTCCTGTGAGGATTATGCTTACGTTATTTCCAGGAGAATGTTTACTATGTTGATCAACCGCAGATAGGCATTCCACTCTTGTTTTGTATAATGCAGCTGTGGTAAACCGGCGATTGCTTATAGTTAAAGTCTTCAGGAAGAACTACTTACACACTCGATTATCATCCAAGATAATGACGGTACTTTGTGTTTTTGACTTCTTACAGTGTTGCTTTGGAAGTCTTGGTTCGGCAGTTGAAAGGAAATATACAACTGAAGCATCGATGTAAAGCAAATATCTGATTAAAAATCAGTTTAATTCATAAAATTCCCAAAATAATCTCGTCGTTTTGGTGAATGTAATTGTGTCAAAGGAATGCTAACGTACCTCAAACATGTTAAGCATTTCAATGACATAACCGGTACAAGTGACGATATTTTCGTGACAGTATTTTTCACGTGGAACATAATTTTTATTGACAGTAAGGAGAAGTTGTTATGCTAGTTCGATGTGTGCTTATATACTAAAAATACTTTAATAAATTTCTAATGGCCCCAAAAGTCACTGAAAATTTCAAAACTAAACCTTACGTAGTGACTAAAATGTTACAACATTAGTTACCTTGAACAGGAACATAATCTTCGTCTGCGACTGAATCATCATCCGATAAATCTTCATCACTCGTTTCTCAATGTCACTGAATACCTTGAAAGGTAGAACTACCCATTTCTGATCGAGATTTCGTCAGTATTTGAGAGCCTAAATCGCTACTCTTTGGAGCGTCGGCCATGTTGTTGCTTGTACTGTCCTGACACCTACCGACCGTTATTCGATAAATGTAGTTATACCACATGCCGGTAGAGGGCAGACGTTAACAGTAGGCTCCTGGATCTTTGTGCCACTGACAAGTATCCCTTGTTTCGTGGTCGAAAGCGCACTTCCCAGATTTGCAAAAAAAGTCACTTATACCACTCAAATAATCGCCACAACTATTAACACATTTATCACGCACATTGACAGATTTGTTCCGATAACGCTCCAGAAGCTTCACTGAGAACCTGTCACACATTCGCCAAGAAGTCTCAACCTCTCTTCATGCGATTTCCAAATTTTTGGAGCCCTGGAGGAAGATATTAGTGGCCGTCGATTTCTTCGGATGAGGAGGTGCATGCCATGGCATTATCATGGTTTCATAGGCAACCGCAAACATTTCTCCATGAGGGCATTGGCTACCTTGACTCCCAGTGGGATAAATGTATTACCAGTTATTGCGATAACTGTTCACGTAGTCTCTTCCGTCTGTCTCGATTCCATTTGACTGCCCCCTTATATTATGAAGCTAAAAAATTCTGAACCAAACCCTGGCCACGTGCAGCGTATTTATGGAATCCTTCATGAGCTCCTCAACAAGGCCCTTGCTTGGGCACGGCTCGCACTCCATAAGGTCTATAGTGGTCTCCTCTTGCCCACAATCGCACAGCGCAGATTCATCTGACAATACACATCTATTCGTGTTGCTTTTCGTTCTTGCAATTCCAGCACGTAATCTGTTCAAAGATCGCCATACTTCCTGCGGGAAGTTCGGATAAACTACTTCGGAGGAAGACCTCTTTTGTTGACGCATTTCTACTTTCGCTTTAGTGAGATTTCTTGCGTACAGGAAGCTCCTCGATTCAAATCGGTGGTGAGCTAGTTGGTTTCCAAAAGGGCGGTGGTCTGCAGATGTAAACGATTTAGCTTTCTTCTTCTTAGGTGCAATTTTGTTTCTGATGTTAGAGGTAGCGATACCAATTAGACAGTACTGCTTGTCAGTCGGTGATGATCTCAGATACCCTGTGATGATACTGCATCATTCTTTGAGTGGTATGTATTCTTGTTTAGCATGCCTGGAGTTATACATTACAGGGCTTGGGGTATTCTGCAGCAGAGTAGTACAAGACTAAAGCAGTAGGCCATAGTGTCCTGAGTTGTGTACCCATTTAGTGTCTGCTAGTTGCGCACAATGTTGTTTATGTCAACTATTTGTGCTTCGCGTTCATGTAATGTTTGCTGTCAATGACTGCTATTTCTAACGTGACAACCAAGTATTTTGGTGCTACGCAATACTCTGACGGCATTTCTCTCCATGCTGCTTCCAGTATTTTGAATGCCTGTCTCTTCGTCAGGTAAAAAACATAGATCTGGGCCTTCGAGATGCCAGATTTGAGTTGATTTTTCTTGCGGTAGAAAGCCAGTTGTTAAAGGACTTCTGATAGCTTCTTTTCAAAGGTCCCAAAGTTATTTGCCCGGGTTCTAATGGTACAGTCATCTGCATGTATGAAACTGTTGAGTGGCTTCTGGGAGTGACTAGTTACTGGTATACACACTAAAAGGCAAAGAAGCCAAAAACGCTATTCTGCTATAAGATACTTTTCTGTGTTCTCCACCGCGTTCCTGGTTACTGAAAATCGACGAAGAATCTTCTGTTTTGCTGAATGCTTACAATCATTTGTGCCATGTTATAATCTTTAATTAGAGTGTACACCTTCCATAATAGCAATAATTGACTGTGTAGTAAGCAGCCGATAAATCTATGAACACAGCCAGAGTGATTCATCTTTGTTCGCGGTAGTTTTACTATCTGCGATGTGAACATTTTCCTGTTCTGAAGGAGCCTTATTGTGGGATCTGAAGCGGCTCCACTGTTTCTGAAAGCCTGTTATGATCCTTCGTAGGATTTTGTAACGAATTTGGCCTATAGCTCTTAGAGTAATCTAGTATTTGGTAGGTTTTAGAATGGTTATGATCCAAGATATCCACCAGGCCTTCGGTATTTTGCAGTGCGTCATGCAATTATTATTCAGAGAGAGTAAATATATTATGCCCACCGGTCCAGCATTTTTAACTCTTCCACACATACACATATCAGCCAGAACGTTATTACCACCGAACTTTATCGATATAAACCCGTCCAGGCGATAACAGTGTCGCCTGGCGAGGAATGACTGCTAGTCAGACACAAGCACGGTGCAAATATTATCGATGCGTGAGCTGTCAGTGTGTATAATTGGTAAGGGAACGCGATTTGTGATTGGTTGGTTGGTTGATTCGGGGGAGGTTGTAACAACGACTCTGTACTATTGTACATATAAGTATTTCTTTTCATCTGATTTTTATATAAACTTGTGTAATGGATGTTCTGATTTCATTTCTTTTTGTTTCATGCCAATATGTTAAGAAAACTGTAAATAATTTTCAATGTGGATATTAATGTTTATGTCAAATGTCAAGTAATATTATACTAGAACTGAAATGTAACAAATGTTGAAACTGTTGTAAGATGTTTAAAATTGTAACTGTGCGTCTGGTCCATACGTAGGCAATGTGTTAGGATATGTAGAATGCAAAACCTCGGGTGAATACCCGGTCTGTCTGGCAGCGGTAAAAGATGGATGGCAGGTGAGCACGAGAAAATGCGCGCGGGCACTGCACGGCACAACGGGCACAGTAGTAGATGGAGTTTGGGACTGGTTTGAGCAGCACCTTCTGGAGCGAGGAGGCTCCCCTGGAAGACATAGCTTCACTGAGCCTCGGGTATGCCGTTCCAACGTCCACACAGCATGGCAAAATTCCATAGGCACTAAATGGAAAGTATTGCGACGCTAAGAAGAATTAAAGTGCCGATACGTCAGGAGCTATAGCTGTTGTTGTATATGTGCTCTGCGCCTCGCCATCTTGCCGCCCGCCAACCTTCGCATCGATACTAGCAGGTTGAAACTTTTAGTACCGTATTCGTATGGATCAGAGAGTGAACTGTGTTTGTTTGGTGCAATAATAATCTAAATTTTACGAGAATTTTTCGATCATTTAATTATTCTCACAACTAAGTGAGACAGGGTCCTTTCCAAACGTTGTGCAATCCGAGTGTCCCGAAATGAAAATTAAGAATTGTGCTAATAATAATTATTTGCAGACTTAGCTATATTAGAATGGTGTTTAAAGAAATGTTTTGTTAATGAACCAGTAAATCAATAGCGAAGGTCTAACGAAGTCTAAAGATAACTTTAGTATTGATTTAGTAATGAAGTTTATTGTTTAGAGACAGATTTAAAGGCATTTAAATGAGCAGTAAATAAAATGAAAAGAGTAGTAACTTATATACTGGTTATCTTGAACGAATAATAAATTCAGTAATCATTTTTTTTTAAATACAGCGGTCTTAAGAGTTTCAGGGTCTCCCCTCATTCATTTGAATTCTGAAGTGGTTTGACCAACAAAAGTTAAAGTCAATATAAAAGTCAAAATTTATCAGTGTTTTATCTTTATCAAAATTGACATTTTGTGTGTGGCACGAAAGTGCAATTTCTAGGGTAATCTATGCCCGATTTTAATCAGATTAATAGACAGTATAAAGTTTTGTAGTATACATTATAGTGTGGTGTTATGTATTCATGGTTTTCCATATCAGTACAGAACATGAAACTATCAGTTCAATAGATTTTCTGGTTCTAAAATTCTACTATATTATGCAGTGTTACAACTTGTTGTTTTGCATGAATATATACCAACTTGCACAGGGAAGAAACTCAGTTAATGCCTAAGTAGGCTGGCGACCGTATTATTATCAAATTGGTAGCATCTTCTGGGTTGCTTTCGATCCATCCTGAGGTGTAATTGCATTTCGAACTTACTTGACGGATCATTGTTATTACAGAATGGAGGTAAGTCTGATTTGCCACCATTCAGGTACACGCGGTCGATATCTATACGAAAATCCTTTCTCATAAGGTGAATCCCGCTCACTTACCATAGCACAGGCTTTAACGAGTGCTGTGTCAGGGATTGCAAGGGACCAAACAGCGAAGTCATCGGTCCCATCGGATTAGGGAAGGATGGGGAAGGATGACGACCCTGTTCTTTCAAATGAACCATCCCGGCATTTGCCTGGAGTGATTAGGGTACATCACGGAAAATCTAAATCAGGATGGCCGGGTTTCAACCGTCGTCCTCCCGAATGCGAATCCAGTTTGCTAACCACTGAGCTACCTCGCTCGTTGCGCGAGCTATCTGAGTTTGACCGAGACCATTTCCACACGCATCATTACAACAGCTCGATTGTTTGGGATCCCCACCAGGACGGATTAAAAGAAGGCATCGAAACAATTCAGAGGCGTGTTGCTAAATTTGTTACCGGTACTGTCGAGCATCACGAAGTATCACTGAGATGCTTCGTAAACTCAAATGGGAATCCCTGGTGGGAAGAAAATGCTTTTTCCGAAAGGCACTACTGCGCAAATTTAGAGAAGCGGATTTTGGGGCCGATTGCACAGCGGCATTTCGCGTGAGTATCTCAAAGAGAAGATGGGAGAAATTAGTGTTCGTAGAGAGGCTGAAGAATCTGATTTTGTCCTCGCTCTGTATGCTAGCGGAACAGGAGAAGTAACGACTAGTAGTGGTACAAGGTACCCTCCGTCACTCACCGTTCGGTGGTCTTCCGAGTTAGTTCGCAGACAAGGTACCCTCCGTCACTCACCGTTCGGTGGTCTTCCGAGTTAGTTCGCAGATGTAGAAGAGTTTCTTTTTCAAGGTCCCTTTCGTAAAGATGTAATATACTGGTCCAGGAGCGCGGTTGTCTCATGGGCAAAGCCTTGTATTTAGTCAGGTCTGGATCCTCTGGTAACAGACGCTCTACAGGAAGGTCTAACTGTGCCCATCAAGCAATCGTATTTTTCTGGGACTAGTTTAATAGCCTGATTTTCTTATGTAATAGCCTGCCGTACCTGTCGCAATTAAACTTCCTAAAATTGTATCACCTGGTAGCATCACCTTTTGCGGTCGGATTTCTGGTAACATCTGGTACGTTATTGGTCAGTGCTGCTGTTCATAACGGGAAGAGATGTGAAACAACGTTGCGCTGCCTTCTCACTCCCGAAAAGGAGGTCGGGGTTGTACACACGGTGCCATCTTTGGCGGCTGAAAGACTGTGGTAGTTTGTATTTGTGGATCACAATTGACCAGTTCTGCCCACGTCAGGACATGTTCAACGTTTATGTCCTCCTTTGCACAGTTCCAGATGTGGCTGTGACTGTAAAAGTGAAGGACTCTTAATGTTAATCGATGTTTGTAATGTAGTGTGGTAACTTGTGAAAGAGCGCAGCACCACGGAAGAACTACCCATGGAAGAACGACCCCACGATCTGTGACATTACGAACAACCCCCATCTCGTTAAGTAAATTACGTGCCACTACTGTCAATAAAGTGAAACAGCAGTGCACATTAACGCAGTTTGCTTTATCAGATTTCAAAGTTGAAAGGTCGAGCAGTGTCATCATTTATAAATTGAATAATAAGAGGTACCACAAATAAATAATATAATTATTTGTACCACATTTTCTTTTGATCAGCTTAGCATACGGTCAGATAGAGTGTATTCTTTATCATACCACCGAAAATTCGTCTTGTAGGATTGCGATAAAATACTTCTGCACACATTCACGATCTATTATTCTCGGGATGTAAACTCGCCACAGAATCATTCAGCATTCAAAATTCATTAAAAAACATAATTGAAATATCAGAGTGGGAATACTTTACTTACTTGTGTGAGGCACTTTCTTCCCATTGCGCACCACAAAATCAACATCTATGGTAATTACATCACACGACAAGCATGTTATTTTTATGAAAATTTAGTTGCTGTCCCATATTTGACTGACGTCAAGCAACATGCGTGATAATTCACTTAAATAAAAGAAAAGTTTCATAAACAATATTTTTATTATCCATCTTTATAAAATTACAACAGTTTACATGTGATTTTGAATGTGCAAGTCTTTGTGAACAGTGTACATTCTCATCTAATATTTGACAATACTTACACATGCTTACATAGGTTTCATATTTCTTTTCATACATTCAATCCAAAGTTTTGCCAGTTATTCGTTTTATTAAATAGAACTCAGTGCTATTAGTATGATTTTAATACAATGGAGACAAACATTTGTTGATGAGCTCAAATTATCATTAAGAGTGTAATGTGTAGCATTATTCTTATGAATAAAGACTTATATTTTTATTAGTGTATTCAGCTCCTTCCCTTTGCCTCTAAAGTGTATGATTTACTAATTATGTCTTATTATGCTGACAGAGAGCACAAATTTTCAGCAGTTCATTGCCTTGTTTTGCATTCCATGTGTCATAAAATGAGTAATGTGTACTGAAATTATTTTCCTGATTCTTCAGATTAAATTATGATGCCCTATAGCTCATCACTTCAGCTCCAGATGAAGACGGCTCAAATTTTGCGCTGAGCTTCGTCATTTGAAACTGATAATGACATGAATGAGAGTTATACAATATGACTAATTTCTGCACTTACTAATCAAACATTTTATTTATTACAGTCAAAGAATTGCTTATGACACCTAAGTTGCTGGGCAGTGGCGACTTAGGACTCAAAATGACACTGAACTGCCACTTGCCTATATGCAAGGGCAGGAGCAATCATGTGATTTCATTGCGCTCTAACCCTCCTCCCCCCTTTCCTCCTTCATAACCCTCCCCTCCAGTCTGCTAATCCACACCACTTTCTTGAAAATAGGTCTATCACAGTGTTTCTCAGTCAACACATACATACATTTTACCCTCCCAGGCACAGCTCAATGCTTTATCGTCCATTAAAACGAAACAGTCAATCAATATGTAGCTTAGAGTTGTCCACCCTTTATCTGTACGCCTCTCGACCGACTAGAGTTTGATCTTTGCACCCAAATGGCTCCTCAAATTAAATATCATAGTCTTATTTCCATATTATAAGTGTTACTGTTTTGTAATGGACGAAACACATGTAGCTCACACATTGGTTCAAAAAATGGTTCAAATGGCTCTGAGCACTATGGGACTTAACATCTGTGGTCATCAGTCCCCTAGAACTTAGAACTACTTAAACCTAACTAACCTACGGACATCACACACATCCATGCCCGAGGAAGCACACATTGGTAGTGCTGATCTAACTTATAGGTTAAGGTGCACTTGACCGCTAAAACACATTTGTGGTCTTTCAAATTAATTGACACAACATTATTCCCTGATTTAAATTGTCTGTACCATGTATCAAAGCACGTAAAGATATTCGGATTTCGGACATAGGTCTACTTGAGGCTATGTTACCGGTAGTAGAAAGATCGAACTTTAATCACCTAACATTTTTAGAAGTTTTTCACTAATGCTTCATGCCACCAAGCGCCATTTTAGGGAGGGAGAGGAAAATTTATCGTATTCCTCACAAAAAAATAATTGATGCTATTAACGGAATTTTTTTATTATTATAATAATTTATTATTCTACTGGTGGTACAAGAACGAACTTTCAGAGACGCCCCAACATTTACTGATAGTAATTGTGGTGTCAGGGCTGTCTAAAATGTTTTCAGACTTTATCTCCTTTCCTTATTGTAATTAATTGCTACATAATACAAAGAACTAATTCGAAGATAAGATATAATAGCATGTTTAGCTTCAGAAGTTACGTTTTCCTTCAACTAACACAACGAAAAACACTAAAAATGGTGCTTTTTGTTGATCTTTAATGTGGTGTAGCACTTACACTGGATGTTTTCGTAAAACGCTATTGTTACTATGAAAATCACCAAATATGACGTGTTAGCTTTGTATACACTTAAATCAACGTGGCAGATGAGTAGGAGACCAGCCTACTTTGGGGACCAAATCCGTACACAAGTTAGGTGGAGGCCATGTGCCCTTCTTATGTAACATACTTTTATATTACATCATCATACTCATCTCCTACAGTCATACCCAAGTATTTTAACCTATCAATACAACAAAACAGCCAATCGTAGCCTAGTACTTTACCAGCCATTAAAATAAAACAGCATACTTCGACATTTATGCTGCACTTGGTGCTAGCCACAGTGGGCGCTAAAATTAAACATTTCCACTTCTAAATCTTTGCTTGTGTACCAAAATAAACTTGACACTCTTGCTGATCAGTCTTACAGATGTGCTGAACTTGCAAACGAGCATTGTTGCGTCACTGCGCCAGACACTGAACAAGGCACAATGGATACTAAATTTAAATATCTCCACATCAAATAAACATACACAATGTTCACGTCAGTGCTATGTCCACACCAAATTTCTTGTATTATTACTCTACAAAGTAAATATTAGCTAAAATAATGAGTCAGATATAAGAGGAGAGCAGTTATTGTGTAACTTAAAAGATTCACACGAAAAACGTAATTGTGAGGTTTCAAATTAAGTGCCTCACACCTCTTAAAATGTCTATAACCCTTGTCTTCCGCTAAACTAACATGCTGCACTAATAGCTGACCATCTTAGACCTAAATAAGTCTTTTTTACAAAAATTAACTGACAAAGTATCATTTTAAGGGGGAAGATGGTACTGTACTGAGGGAAAAAAAGAACAGTTAACATTACTGTATGGGTAATGCAGCTTCTCGTTATTAATTACGATCTGGGATCTACTTTTGATAGTATGTTAATCCAACATCATATTTCTTAAAACTGAAGCACAACAAACTGTACAACAATGGTGAATTTTGACGAGATCTTTATTGCGTTGTACTACTTAAAATGCATATTTTCTTCATACGCGAGTACAACTTCGTAATGCACACAGTACGTGTCAGCTACGCAATTCTACAGAGAAGAAAGTTCGATCCCTCGAAAATTCGACGTTTGCACTAATATAAAATTGTCTGTATTATTTACAGAAATGCGTGAAGAGATCTTCTATAACAGAACAAACGACATGTGGCACTACAATCTTAACTTATTTGTTCTATAACATTTAAAAGATCTATACTGTCAGAAGGAGTAAAGACACATTACGTTAAATTATAAGCATACAGTATGAGAGTTCAATGACCACTCTTGTAATAAGCTGTGGCTGTAGAACAAATGTTGCTGTTTTTCATGGAGGACTTAATCTATGATCCTAATTTATGACTTGACGATTTAAGCTTATAATCTATGATTGTGACTTCTGAAGAAAATACCTTAAGCGGTACTAAAACCTGGTCAAGGCTTATCATTATAAACTTTATGCAGCTGACTGGCTGTATACATAATTTATTGAAACATAACTGACTTTGGCTCTCCTGTACTAACATACAGTGCTTTAACTAGTACACTTGCTGGAACTGACAGTAAACAAATGGAAACACAAAGAAAATTACGACATTGAACAGTCTTCAGTTGAAGGTATGTGTTTTTGCTTTGTATACAATTGCGATTGAAGCAGAAGTACTGCTGTTCACATCTCTGTAACGAAAAAAGTTACAAGATTTCAGGAAACGCAATCATTCTGGCTAATGTTCCTCTTACAGCTGAACAACATTTGCTTGGTTTTTATTTTGTTTTTGGTTAAAAAGTTATTATGGTGGTATCTAGAAAAAATGGGTGACCGTTTATATATCATTCCGTTCACACCAATTCATTAAAAATGTTGCAGTGGTACAGAATATGAACACAACTTAGAATAGTACCCTCACTTATAGGATCTTGTAATCACTAAGTTCAAACTATCAAGGATCTATCATACTGATATCGCACCTACAGAATAATCTCTCAGTGACAAACACTGACCCAGCAAAAGTGTAGGCTGCATTGTTTGTAGACAATCTCCACCTTAAAATAGTAGAAGGAGAACTACCCACCTACACGACAGGAACGTACTGAATGACACAATAGCGAAGTAAGTAGCCAAATCGTATTTTATATGGGTTTTAAGATTAACTCAGATATTGTCATACCAGAATGAAAACAGCTCCTATCATAAAACATAAACAGGCGAAAACGTCCTGGAGAGATTTATGGATGTAATACCAAGGAACTAACTTTCTTACTTAACTGGCAACTTCAAAGACATTTGAATCAAGCACCGTGACATATTCTCCCTTTTTTATTTCTAAGTATTAGTACCTCTATCATGTAATATAACAATTTGTGTCATGTAAAGTAACGTGATATATGATGTCACGTGGTGTAACGTGGCACATCCAGTCATATCATCCAGCTTAATGCTGCTCAAATCGTGCGGTATGACGCAACGTGTCATTAAAGTTTAGGATGCATGCATCCCCACTCTGGGATACGTCTGATTATAGGTGAACCCCACTCTCTGATACTTGCTATTATTGTAGATGCATCTCACTCACTAGAAGCACATAAATTTGTGTCTGTTTGTTCTTATACGCCTCACCATACACATATTTGTCTATCTTCTTACAAATATTTGCACAAGCCTGAAACATAGAAGTGGTGCGGCTAAAAAAGTACATTTTGCACGTAAAATTCGAATGAAGCTACATTTCTGAAAGCGAGTTTGAGGTTTTATCCAAAGAATGCATTTGTATTTACGTGATTCACTTTACACCGTTTTCGCGAATTCACTTCAGTTAACTTTGAACCTTTGTATCTGGACAAGAATAAAGATTGCTGGATAAAAAATTTCATTTAGACTTTATCCAGTTATCTAACTTTGTGCAAAGTTTGAACCGATTCGCACAAGTTTATAGTATAGAAGTGGCGCGCTTCAAAAACGTCACAGAAAAACGTACTTTTTGCACGTAAAACTCTTTCGGAAGAGATTTCAGTTTTATCATAAGAATGCATTTTTTTATTTGATTCACTTTAAACTGTTCCCGCACACTCAATTCATGCAATAACGAAATTTACGTGCTACATTTAGCCAGACTTCAAACCATCACATCTCAGCAACGGATAGTGATTACTGGATGAAAAATATTATTTTGACTTTACCCATTTATCTACCTTCGTACCAAGTTTGAACGAATTCGTATAACTTTAAAGTATTGATGTCGCGCACTTCAATAGCCTTCCAGAAAGATGTGTTGTTTGCACGTAAAATCTGGCGTGCATAAAAAACCTCACAAACAAAACGGTTTCTTGCCCGTAAAACCAGAATGAAGCTTAATTTTTTAAAGTGAGTTTTCAGTTTAATCATAGAAATGCTTATTTAGCTCGAATTTAAACGATCGTATTACAACAAAGAATGAAGATTGTTAGATTAAAAGTTCGTTATGACTTTACCCATTTATCTAACATTGTGCAATGTTTGAACCGATTCGTACTAAATTATAGAAGTGGCACCCATCAAGAACCCACCATCTTTTCTTGAATGATTTTTTTAATGTAAAATCCTATTAGTGCACATACAAATGGTGCCATTAGCAGAGGATTAATTTCAGCCCAATTGAAATAATTTACAAGCGGAATTTATCGATTCACATAGTTCATTAACTGCTGATTTATGTATCTTGTATGTAGTGTGTACACTAAAAATGTCTTTTTTTGTCGGTATCGTGTCGAACGAGAAAATTACTTGCAAGGTGATGCAATGATGCACTGTTCAACAGTGTTGACACTGAACGAATGGCGCCGAAGGTAAATAACGGAGGGAATAGCTGATGATCATTGTTAAGAGATGGCTATCAATAAAAAAATGTTCATCAAGTTCTATGAATTATGTATCAATCTTATATCCGTCTTGGTAAAACTTTTCATATGGAATGGTCCATGTTACACCTATCAGAATGTGCTAAAAGTGTGACTTCGTTAATTTGTGTAGGGCACATCTTTTGAGTAGTGCAGTACCTCTACAACGACAAGAAAAGAAGTATTTGTTCAGTTTACTTGAAACTGATTGACATGGCACAAGTCTATTAGTGACTGATCTTAAAAGGAATTTCTTTGTTTTTGAAAGTATTCTGAACATGTAGTCAACATTCAAAAGCCATTAGTGAGAAAATACCAATTTTTCAAACCATTACGAACTTTAACTAATATTGTTGGGTGTACTGATCTTTGGAAAGTGACTCTTGTTGTATTGAAAGAAGTACTTCATTTCGAATGATGACATTTCAACACTGGTAAATAATATCTTCAAAAAACTGATATCCAGGGATCAAGCCTTTAAGAATAATTCAGTTAATGATTCAAATTAGAATCTGAAACTGGGTGTATACAAACCAACTGATCTTAGAACATTAGGTCTGCAGTAATTTTGCAACGAATCCTAAAATCTATGGATTGCTAATGATAATTGATCTAATATTGAAAGGTGTCCCGAAGCCTAATAACTAGGAAGCAAGAGGACGAATATCAAACGTTAGATTCTGCAATGAAACTTAGAAGAAGATCTAGCGGAAAAACTCTACGAAATAATCTACGGAAATATTACAGAGCAGTTCAGTAGGACCTGTGCATTATCGATTGAGGATGGGACGGGTCAGTGTTTTTAAAGGGAACGCTAACAATTTACGCTTTAACGGCGGCATTCATTAATTTCTGACACAGCACATTCTCTTCAATGCAGATTACGGCCCTGCTTGATATCTAAACAATCATTTAATCCATTCTCAGTTAATAGGAACACTAGAATATAACAGAATACTCGTAGCATGCTGTAAACGTAGGATATTTAGCACAGTCAACCTAGTACTTCAAGAGAGCCTTTCTACATGTTAATTAGCAAGAAGCTGATATCAAATTAGGGAAGACTTCGTACAATATTGTATATATAGCAGTCTTTCTCATAAATAAGCAACTGTAGAGATATGCAGAGTGGGTTGGGAAAGCATCACGAGAGATATAAGTGCACATTTTATTGAAGACTATGTAGATGAGTATTGCAAGTGGCATGGTCCGTAATATAAAGCAGATGGCTTTTGCAAACCAAAAGCGTACAGATCAATGCAATCTTTGCTGTGGCAAAAATATTTAGAGGAGGGAAACATAATATGTAGAACGTATGCTTCAATATAGGGTTCGGTTGTATATAAATACAGAGATCAAGGTACGCGTATAGAGAGACACCTCAAAAGAGGAAGTATATATTAAATAAATGGTTGGTGAAACTTAAAACAGTAACACACTAAAATTACCAAACGTCTGTCTGTTCTTAAGTAGCCCCACCCTGAATAAGAAGAATCAGAAGTGTATTTGGTATCCTAATCATAAACCGCGAAATCCTAGCTAACTGAGAGAGAGTGTTTGTCCTACATTGGCTTCCACTGTAGGCCAACTCCTGAACATTACAGACTGAAATATATATGGCAACTTGTTTACGCCTTACAATTTATCGATACGCTGGATGAAGATATCTACTTGCGTTGACAGGTTAGACTGGTCTCGAAACTAATCGTGAAATTCACTACACGACACCTGGAGAATGTACCTATTGTATAAATGCTACCCTACACAAGAACCGCACAACTCACTTCACTTCCCACAGCTGAAGGTGTCATAAGATTCCTCACCATCGCTATTCAACGTATTATACAATCCCAAAGGCCATTTACCCTCGAACAATACGCCAGTTTCTGAGTCCAAGTCAGCTAATTCTGAAACTTCATTTTCAATCGCTGTTTCCTCTAACCTCTTACTGTGGCACAACAGCATTAAAACAATCTTTTCCAGTATGTTCGCTCCTTACTAATGCTAAACAAACGCTTCTCAGAACCTACAAATATGTAGCACTGAACAAGTCGCCAGAACAAAACAGTAAAAAAATGGCTCTGAGCACTATGGGACTTAACAACTGAGGTCATCTGTCCCCTAGACTCAGAACTGCTTACACCTAGCAAACCTAAGGACATCACACACATCCATGGCCGAGGCAGGATTCGAACCTGCGACCGTAGCGGTCGCGTGGTTCCAGACTGAAGCTCCCAGAACCGCTCGGCCACAGCGTCCGGTACAAAACAGTAACCTCCAATCAAAACTGAAGGTTGATAAATACACTCGTAGCAACCTGCATGACAACATGCCACATTAAGTCGGCCACTGTGGCCGAGCGGTTCTAAGGTCTTCAGTCCGGAACCGCGCTGCTGCTACGATCGCAGGTTCGAATCCTGCCTCGGGCATGGATGTGTCTGATGTCCTGAGGTTAGTTAGGTTTAAGTAGTTCTAAGTCTGGGGGACTGATGACCTCATATGTGAAGTCCCATAGTCCTTAGAGCCATTTGAACCATTTTGCTAAATAAAATAGGCATGAACTTATGCACCAAGCAACATCTTTGTGTAGCTTTTGCTTGAAATGGTAAACCGCATACTTAAACATCGTGCCGTGTACGGCAGTAGCTGCCTGGGTTGGCCATACTTCCTCCCGTCTGTTTTTGCCACCTCTCTCCCCAGGAGTGGCTTATCTGAACGAGCTTCCGGGCTCAGAAAGTGGATCGAACCAGCAAACGAGCGTGCGGAGCCTAGCGGCTGCGTGTGCTAGGAAGCAGAAGCTACAGCTGGCCGTCGGGGTGTTGTTGGGTGCGGCGAATTGGCAATCAGTTTTCCTGTAGCGCCCTGCGAAGAGAAGGCTAGCTACCGCTCGCCACATGATGATGGATAGTTGGAGCACCAGCAGACTGTGGCTAAAAATATATTGCACATGAAATATCAGAAAGGACAGGAAATGCGGCGTCGTTGTTGCATCTGGACTGTGTTGTGCTATTCATGTATTGCGAACTGGTGGCCATGCTACCACGATTTCTTCTGTTTCTGTCCGTAATTCACCTGCAGTGTGGCGATAATTGATGACTAACCTGTATTGTGCTTTCATATAACACAAATTTCGACGGTTTACACCTGTTCTGTGGCCTCAGTTCGAGGGTACAATGTGTTTGTTTGATGAATACGAGCCTCGTTTACTGCCCTCTCTGTTACAGTGATGCATTTTGACACTGATGTGCAGTCTGAGATGATGTTATATTCTGTGTTTTGAACGGAGCTCTGGGGTGGATGCCAAAGTACTGGATGTAAAGGCGCGGCGCTATGGATCCAAACGGACTGACAAATAAGGGGACGAACCGCTTCGTATAGCCTTTGATATTTGACAATATGTATTAGGGTATTAGTCGTGGCCTCTCTGTTAAATATTCCCAATTTGGCACTGTCTGAGCAACTGTTAGCTTAATTAACTGGGTTGAATGCTATACAGGTGGTTCTGCTCTGATTGAAAGTAATAATTCTCACATTTGCTTCTAAGAAAAGCGTGAAAGTTTTCTATGTGTCATATGTCGTCTGCTTTTTTCTTTTATAAAAAGAATTAAGTGATTGCACAGAAAGAGAAATAATGCTTACAGTTATGTTATTTTTTATTCTTTTTATCTGGTAAAATTTCCAACTTGCCAATATTAAGTCTTAACTAAATCACATTTGCAATTTTTGAAGATTAAATAACTTAAAGGTAAAACTTTGGTGTGAGGTAGCTTGTCTTCATTTTTAACTAGCTTCTCATCCTTCTTTCCACTTAATTTCAATTATCGTTCTTGTATTACTTTTTAAGGTATTTCCAAGTTTGGTACCCATTTTTTACCTCAGTCTAATCCATGAGATAAGAGGCACATGTTATTGAAATTTAAATTAGTTTTGTTGTTGTTCTGATCTGGGGTCACTGCTTTTTGTAAAATGTTTGTTTTTCAATAGTTTGCTATCTGTATGACACTCTTTCGAAACGTGTTGTTATAAGGAATGGTGTATATAAAAAGTGAAATGTATAAATGTCACTGAACTTGATCAGTCGCTCCACCTTTCTCGTCTGTCCTATGGACCCAAACCGTGCTCCGATATTCCTCAAGTCATATGCTGCATGGACAACCGTTAGAATTCTGTTGTTACTGCACGACGTTCACTCTGTTTCTCTAAGATATTTCGTGCTGAAAAGCATATTACACTATTTAGTAATTCGCGATATTAAATAATTCTGAGATTTCTAATGCGAGTGCAAAAACCTGCGATGTACGGCCAGTGTCAGGTGACCGGCTGTCAGAGACCGGTACCCACTGCATTGAGGGCAAATTCTCTAACAGAAATTGTTCTGATCTTGACACCCTGTCACCAGGTCTTTTCTCAACTTTTTGTTTCAACTAACAGGTTAGAATAAAGCAAATAACGTCTGAGATTGCATTAGACTGGTACTTTTGGAAAAAAGACATAATGAGATTTAAGAGATAATAGGAGTGAGATCTGCTTTGCATTTGTTTTGCTCAACATTTATCATGAAATCCCAAGCAGATACAACATCAGAACGTCTCAAGTTGAAGGAAACACCTATTGTTGAAACTTCCACGCTATACGGCGTTGCTAGTTCATGCAGATGGCTGTTAAGTGATTTTATTTCAATGATTACAAAATCAAATGACTAGTATACCTTGTGTAGTCGAAGCAGCTGATGAATGATGATGCGACGCCACAAACAAATGAATGTATTGAACACGTTGTAACCCACTTCAAGGGAGGCAGAATTCTCATCCAGTGTGGCACATGATCCATTACGACCAAATCATGGTGAAGTCAAACGTAGAGCTCGATGACCTGATAGACTGGCCCGCTATCTAGGAATGCGCGAGGTTAAAGTCTGATTCCTATTTAAAGCTGAAATTTTTTACAGGAATGAACAGACTCTCTTCACTTCTGGAGACACCGAGTAACGGTCGGGTAACAGCGTGGTTCCAACCCCACATTGACCACTATGTCCCTCCACTTCGGAAGAGAGCCCATGATAGAGATGGAAGTCGTAGTAAGAAGAAATTCTGTCAGCAACAAGCTTTCTTACACTAGAAACTTTATTCCATTTAATGAACAAGTCATCACTTAAGGTGGCAGGGTACTTTTCTTGTGTTATTTGAATTTCAAATATGAGAATGTTGGTGTTGCAATGGGATTCAATGACACACGTCTTTCGAGGGATTTGAACCTTTTGGGATTGGGTCGATAGAGTTCCACCATTTTGTTGTTTCCCCAAGACGAAAAACTCCTCAAATTCTTTGCGTATGTCTGTGAATTCTAGTCTACCACAAAAAGTTTCTGTCGTAACCTATGACTTCAGTTTCTCCGTCGTCTTTCTTTTGGTGCGTGGAGGGGAGGGGGGGGGGGGGGTTGAGGAGGTGTGGAGTGGTGATGTTGAGAGGGGAGGGTGATGCAGCCAAGGGACTGCGGCTTCACTGCAACAGAACCACGGCTGGTGGGTTGCCGTACTGGCAGGCGCCTCAGCGACCGATAAATAAAACGATGTCTATCGATCAGCTTACCGAAGGCTCTGCGTGGACTCTAAGCGCCAACAACGCCACCGGCGGCGCTACAGTCACCGGGCTATTTGTCCACACAAGTCGAGGTCCGCATGGGAACAGAACGAGTAACCTCCTGCACAGTGTGTATTTAAGAGGCCACCTGGCACAAAGTGTGCCTGTTCCAGATGAGGAGTCAGTCCCGGATACATCCTAGTCCAGCAAGTCAGCGAGCAGTCAAGCCGTATAACAATCATGTACGAAAGGTACTACGGAAACAAAGAAAGCTTCATCATAGGTTTAAGAGTAGTCGAATCATAGCTGATAAGGAAAAGCTGAACGAAGCGAAAAAGAGTGTAAAGAGAGCAATGAGAGAAGCATTCAACGAATTCGAACATAAAACATTGGCAAACAATCTAAACAAGAACCCTAAAAAGTTTTGGTCATATGTAAAATCGGTAAGCGGATCTAAATCCCCTATTCAGTCACTCGTTGACCACGATGGCACCGAAACAGAGGACGACCGAAGAAAGGCAGAAATACTGAATTCAGTGTTCCGAAACTGTTTCACTGCGGAAAATCGTAACACGGTCCCTGACTTCAGCCGTCGCACGGACGCCAAAATGGAAAATATTGAAATAAACGATATCGGAACTGAAAAACAACTGCTATCGCTTAGTAGCGGAAAAGCATCCGGACCAGACGAGATACCCTTAAGATTCTACAGTGATTATGCTAAAGAACTTGCCCCCTTTCTATCAGCAATTTATCGTAGATCGCTGGAAGAACGTAAAGTACCTAGCGACTGGAAGAAAGCGCAGGTCGTTCCCATTTTCAAGAAGGGTCATAAATCAGATGCGAATAATTATAGGCCTATTTCGCTTACGTCAATCTGTTGTAGAATAATGGAACATGTTTTGTGTTCTCGTATTATGACGTTCTTAGATAATACAAATCTCCTTCATCATAACCAACATGGATTCCGCAAACAGAGATCATGTGAAACTCAGCTCGCCCTATTTGCCCAAGATATTCACAGTGCCGTAGACACTGGCGAGCAGATTGATGCCGTATTCCTGGACTTCAGGAAGGCATTTGATACGGTTCCGCACTTACGTTTAGTGAAAAAAATACGAGCTTACGGAATATCGGACCAGGTTTGTGATTGGATTCAGGATTTCCTAGAAGAAAGAACACAACATGTCATTCTTAACGGTTCAAAATCTGCAGATGTAGAGGTAATTTCGGGAGTACCGCAGGGAAGCGTGATAGGACCTTTATTGTTTACAATATACATAAATGACTTAGTTGACAACATCGGTAGCTCCGTGAGGCTATTTGCAGATGACACGGTTGTCTACAAGAAAGTAGCAACATCAGAAGACTCGTACGTACTCCAGGAGGACCTGCAGAGGATTAATGCATGGTGCGACAGCTGGCAGCTTTCCCTAAACGTAGATAAATGTAATATAATGCGCATACATAGGGGCAGAAATCCATTCCAGTACGATTATGCCATAGGTGGTAAATCATTGGAAGCGGTAACGACCGTAAAATACTTAGGAGTTACTATCCGGAGCGATCTGAAGTGGAATGATCACATAAAACAAATAGTGGGAAAAGCAGGCGCCAGGTTGAGATTCATAGGAAGAATTCTAAGAAAATGTGACTCATCGACGAAAGAAGTAGCTTACAAAACGCTTGTTCGTCCGATTCTTGAGTATTGCTCATCAGTATGGGACCCTTACCAGGTTGGATTAATAGAAGAGATAGACATGATCCAGTGAAAAGCAGCGCGATTCGTCATGGGGACATTTAGTCAGCGCGAGAGCGTTACGGAGATGCTGAACAAGCTCCAGTGGCGGACACTTCAAGAAAGGCGTTACGCAATACGGAGAGGTTTATTATCGAAATTACGAGAGAGCACATTCCGGGAAGAGATGGGCAACATATTACTACCGCCCACATATATCTCGCGTAATGATCACAACGAAAAGATCCGAGAAATTAGAGCAAATACGGAGACTTACAAGCAGTCGTTCTTCCCACGCACAATTCGTGAATGGAACAGGGAAGGGGGGATCAGATAGTGGTACAATAAGTACCCTCCGCCACACACCGTAAGGTGGCTCGCGGAGTATAGATGTAGATGTAGATGTAGCCAGTTTGAAACTATTGCTCTCACAATCGACCACTGCCTCGTTGTATATAGCCTCCACGTGAACAGTTAACCTTCCGTTAGACTCAGCCTCAAAGTGACTAATTAACTTACATTAACTGGACTGGATAGACACATGGGCTTTACTTCCACATCTGGACTCATTGTCAAAATGATCAAATGGAAAGGAGTCAAGTGGAGAAAAGTAAGTAAACTGGTTATAATTTCAAAAGCAACTGGCGTAGCTGTTAATATATTTCTCCCACTGCGAGACAAGATGCAAAAATGTTTGCGTTTGCCTACGTAACCATCATTGTATCCAAGTGCGCACCTCTTCGTTCTAAGCAAATCGACAGCTACGACTGTCTTTCTTCAGGACTCCAAAAATATTGAAATCGCATGGGGAGAGACCGCAACTATATGGAGGACGTTTAAGGGCTTCCAAGCGAAACCTCTGCAGTGTAGTCCAAATAACATTGGCAACACTGACCGTCCTCACTGTAGGATGTATGTATTAACAGTTATGGCGATTTCCTTTGAAATAATAGGCAGTTTATACACTTTATTTCCATCTGTGTCGTTTCTATTGCACTCACCCTTAGAGAATCTTATTTGACATGACCATTTGATTGTATTGGTTTACCTTTGCTCCACACCTTGATTATTGAATTGTTTATAAATGTATTCACTGAAAGCTATCACTATACGCAGTGAGAACTAAATAAATATTTTGCTTCTCCATGGTCACCACGGAATAACTGTCACTTTCGCGTGCTATACCACATTCGATGAATGCTGTCACCACAACACATGGCGATGAGGTTTTTTGAACTTAAGTAATACCGTACAGTCCAAATCTGGCTACTCTGTACAGTGCACTTCTCAACTTTTCGTGATAAGTAATGTTCTCTTCACTCACATGCAGTTCTTGTAATAGGGCACTCTCTCATTTTAGTCTCCCAGCACAAAATCTCTACATGTCAACTCAGTTACTGCTTTGGTTACAGGAGCTGCGACGGAAACAGGAGCTTCTTTTGAAGAAAACTGTTCCACTGGGAGGCTGCCCCAACTCAGATGAGGAGGACGCCGCTTCTGGAGATTCTTGTTTTCTATGTCGAGTTGCAGCTGTGGGGCGACTACATTAGACAGGTGGAATAGCGCTGCGTGGTCTACTACATTACAGATGACACTCGTGGAAAAAGCTTTTGTAAAATGAAACTCTCACGGTCGGAAACGTCACAATTAACAAAACGTTCCGGGCTACGATGCCGTGGTCGAATGGATTTCAAATTAAAACCGAACGTTTCGTCCACATCTGGGGAAGACAATTTCAAGGAGAACTGTAGCCTCTCTGAGTTTCCACGCTACTGCGTGCCAGCGTGTGAATCTGACACTCAAAGAAGCTATTATCCACTTTCAAAATGTGCTCCACAGATGGGGAAGGAACATTGTGTTTAAACGTGAAATCCATTCGACCACGGCATAATAGCCCGCAACATTTTATTAATTGTGAAAAAGTTTTTACTTGCATACTCTGCTGTTGTGTTTTAAAAACTTCAACTGCGTAACTCCATTGCAAAACCTATTGAATTAACGCATGCCCAGTTAGTGGGCTATATAACAGCCTACTTAATTCATACAAAGTTCTCAGTCGTACTAAGAATAGTAAACAATCCACGACGTCATCCGAAGCGTTGAAGAACTTTCTGCCATTTTTTAAGCAACTCCTTAGCCCGAAGTTCTTATACCGCACTAAGACCAACGTCCGCCATCAGGGTGCCACAAGACAACAGCTTCCCGATATCACACACTCTTGCCTTCATTGCCTAGAATATTTCGTTTCCATGAGTCAACAATTCAGGAAACTAGCCCCTTAGTGGAGGGGTTCTCAGGTAGTTGTGAAGATTAACAAACCACTTGGTAAGAGTGCAACCACAGCTGTGATGTTACGCTTCAAATGATGCAATACATGTGTCAACCTGAGTCCTGATTAAGAAATCAATTTGACGCAGCTTTTTTCCGTTTTCTTCATTTTAAATTGGAATTGTGAAGATTCTTTTTCGCTACTGATTATCAACTAGCTTGCAATATCACACACTGTAGTAAGCAGTTTCGTGCCACTTCGGACGGAGGAGACAGCACCACCTAATAGTGCGAAAACGGACGTTATACCCTGTCTTTTTTCTTACATTTCCGTTATGTAAGTTATATTCTCCTCAATTAGGCAGACTAAAATTATATAGAACAACTTTAATAATTGTTACGTATTCAATTCTCTATAACCTTAGAGAAATTTTTATACATTATATTATTTTAAAAAGCATTAACAACTCTATACCAATAAGATAGTAATAATAAGAAGTCTTTGCTGTTAGATTTCGAAGCATCCGACCCACCTTACATTTCAAGGAGGTGGGTTACTCTGCACTGTTAATGAAATTAATTAATTGATTAATGTAGGTACCTTGGAGACTCCATGGTCGGAAGAAGGGGCTAACCGTTAATCACATCTCATGGACTTATGACGCAAGGTTTTCGAATACGGAAGTGACATCCACAACAGTACCGTCACTCCACTCTACAGGAGAAGTCATGACAGTATATTCGGCTGATGTAGTTGAATCAGTAGTGTTTATTGGCTCTACCATTCCGGATGCAGACCACTCGTTGTATACTGGTTACCCAATGTAAACCATTAGATCCCTTGAACAACACAGCTTCACAGTGTTGGACACTTATCAGGACAACTCTGAATCACTGGCAACGAATTTGGTGCAGACTGGGGCAACAGGTACATTAACAGAAGGGAATGGTAGTACAGAATCAAGTCCTGAAAGATCACTGAGCTATGTAGTTACCAGAGGCTATAATTAAAAACAATGGAGATGCGGTTAAGAATTCTTCGACAGTCTTACTGCCATGTCTTTAAACAGGACCGAGTAACTACTCTCGCTACCTCAGTAGACGTCACAGAAATGACCACGGCAGTCGTGCAATGAAGGAAGCAACGCACTTGGTAAACGTTCAGATCAGTACAAATCAGTCAGAATTAACAGTCCTGTTGTCCCAGCCGGAGGATAGTATAATGGGCAATTATATGGACAGGTTAGTGGATCATACTTTTATGCCTCTAGTTTCTCAAGCTCCAGACGTCATTATTGTAAAAAGCACAGCACTGCTGATCATGGACGACTGCTCGCTCTTCAGAAGACTCTAGAGTTATTACCGGAAGCGTGTGACTACGCTGTTGCGCTTGCATTGTCTTGGGTACAGCCTACGGTGCGTGCTGCAAATGGAGTACAATCAACTGAAGCGTCTCTGTACGAATCTCACGTACAAGGCGAGTTCCATGTCTATTTGAAAAAGTTACTGTCCCTTGACAACCAAGACTTATCTGGCTCTTGCTGTATTAATCTACGGTTTCACAGACTTTTCCACTGTAAGCCTTTCATAGTGAAGTCCCCATCACTGTCATTTTCCAGGCGAATTCAGTATTTGTTTCGAGAGTTCTCGATTGGCAATCATATCACTGGCTAGGCTTGCCACAGCTGCGGCCGATGACCAGTGACAGTAATGATAACATAGCAGTCTTTCGCCTCTTTTCTCCTACTATCTGTTGTGTCTGCCAGAATTCCGGCTCTCCAGTGAGGGCGCCATTGTACCCTGCACAACTTCTGGACCTTGTCCACAATTCCACAACTCTCATCAACGGCGAAACTGCTGATATCAGGGACTCTGAAACGAGAGCTACACCGCACTTTTCAACTGTCACCTTTGCCACGACGGACATTTGCTTTTGGAAGTGCAACATTTCCAAGGAGAAGAATCTGGATGCCACAAAGCCTTCCGACGTTCTATGTCGTGCGACGCAGCTATACGGTCGATTCCTCAGGGTCCTGTGCCTCTTATCACCCCACTAGACGCAAGGGACCCATCGCCGATTAGGTATTTCCGTAACTCCAAGTACAAGGACGAAGTGTTGTCTCCGTTGTTCACTCTGATGAGCTACGATGGATGGAGGCACTACTACAGTTCTTCAATCGCTCCCCTTGAAAATTCAAATGGAAACTAAGGTGGGAACTAAGATGGTCGGTTCTACCCAGCATGAGTCAAGCCCCTACGACAAAAAATCTGAAACTTGTGTTTTTTTCAGATTCTCTCTGATCAGGTCTCCACCTGGGCCTGCCACAGTCTCCTCAGCTGTATCTGGGACTCCCGCAGTACCCATATCCAACCTCTTCTCCACATCAGGACCACCATGTTAAGGCCCACTCAGATAGACATCAACAAAGCTCCCTTGGGGCGCTTCATCCCACTGAGAGGTGCCGCTATCTTTCCCTTAGGGAAAGATACTGTACTCTAGGTCGCTGTCCTATTACATGACTTCATATTATGTCTCCGTCACCTCTCCTCTTGCGAGAAACCAATGCTTCAGCTTCACTGCAACACAGTCAGGGTTGACACCTTATCAGTGTTTGTTAAACGCTGGTAAATGAAAGCATGTGTACCGGCTGGCTTGCGAACCTTTGACGCCGTCAACGCCACCAGCATCTCTATAGTCACCAGACTATTTGTCTACACCAGTCAGGTGCCTGCATTGGAGTAACCCTCTACACAGCGAGTATTTAAGAGGCCTCATGGCACCTCGTAAGCCAGTTCTAGATGAGGAGCCAGTGGTGGATACAGTCTAAACTAGCGAGTCAGCGAAAGCCAAGTCATCACCTGCATGAAGCTGTCACTATCGAACACTGACTCACTGCATTTGACCTAATTTGTACTCTGCCGCCAAGTGAACAACTAACCTACCGTTAGACTAAACCTCCAAGTGATTAATTATCTCACATTAATTGGACTTGTTGGTTCTTGAGCTTAAATTCCACTTTTGGACTTAAGCGTTATAACGCTTATAAGGTTTCCATTCAAAGTAGTCATTTGGTTCTGTAAGCTGGACTTTGCATCCAAACATGACTGCTGAACTTCTTTATAACTTCATTCACTGAGAGCTAAAACTATATACACTGAGAACTATAACTGTATGCTGCACCGGGAGCTAAGTAAATGTGATTGTTTGTTTGTAACCACCAGGGAATAACTGTCATCTGCACGTGCCATACCACATTCGGTGTCTGACACCACATTTTCATCCTCCATATACACTAAACCGCCAAAGAAACTGGCGCACCTGCCTAATATCGTAAAGGGCCCCCGCGATCAACAATACGTGGTATGGACTCAACTAATGTCTGAAGTAGTGCTCGAGGGAATTGTCACCATGAATCCTGCAGGTCTGTCCATAAATCAGTAAGAGTACGAGGGGGGTGAAGATCTCTTCTGAAGAGCACGTTGCAAGGCAACAGAGAATGGCTCAATAATGTTTGTGTCTGTGGAGTCTGGTGGCCAGCGGAAGTGTTTGAACCCAGAAGAGTGTTCTTGGATCCACTCTGTAGCTATTTCGGACGTGTACGGTGTCGAATTGTCCTACTGGAACTGCCTAAGTCCGTCGGAATGCGCTATGGACTTGAATGGACGCAGTTATCAGACAGGATGCTTACGTACGTGTCACCTGTTAGAGTCGTATCTAGAGGTATCAGGCGTCCCATATCAGTCTAACTTCACACACCACACACCATTACAGAGTCTCCACCAGCTTGAACAGTTCCCTGCTGCATTCAGGGTCCAAGGATTCATGAGGTTGTCTCTTCTGCAGTCGGACGAGTCAGCCGACAGCGGCTCCGCCTCGCCAGTATTGTTGCGCCCGCCTGTGCGGCACGCTTGATCTCACTCGCCTGTGTAACGGCGTTTCCAGATCGTCCGTTTCACTGAATTCTTTCGGAAAAACTCACTCCCGAGTAATCTCAAGCATTCCATTAACACTATCACAGTGGATAAAGCAACACTGTCCATCATCACACGCATGTACTAGCCTGAAACTTATAACAGCGTCTAAGTACATCGGCAATGACTAGTAAAACACATATTCATGCAATCTTACAGCTAGTTACAAACTCATATTTACATTTCTTAATCTACTGTGACTCAGCTGAAAACTTAAACCAGCAGCTTGGATTTTTCAATTGATTAATAATCAGTAACTCTTAAATCATTTAATCAAAATTAATTACTTATTAATTACAACTTCGTTAATGACCTCTTGGTCAGGCAAAAGCATGGCAACATTGCAGATCCTTAAATCTTACACTCTATATTTACATACTGTACAAATTACCCATCCTGTGGTATTAATCAATCCTTGGTTGATACAATTTCAAGTCTACAATGTTCCGTATACCTAACAGTTTTCCAGAGCTTGGATACTCTAAGCAATAAGCATTTGTGTGAGGTATACCAATGACTTTATATGGTCCATTATAAATAAACAAATTTAGAGATTTCATTGTCTACCTCGCTCGATTTCTCATGAGCTTTTACAAGTACTAAGTCTCCGATTGCAAACTTAGCAAGACGCGCTTTAGCGTCATGACGACGTATGCGAGCATAGGCTTTTAGCTTCATTATTTCTCGCGAACGATCTTTTTTCACACCAATACTAATGTCAATCCGTGGAGGGAATTTGATTATCTCTTCCACTAAACTTTTACTTCTGGACACACCGTCTACAATACTTTCCAGTTCACTTTCTACACTACTGTCAGTGCCGAGATTCCTCACGTTACACTAGTTCAAATTCATGCCTACGTCAATGGCATCCGGCTAGTTAACAATGTGTACAGGCTGGTATTGCCTATGCACACCGTCTGCTGCCTCGTCAAAACTAACTACTATTGTTTTATCTTGTGACGTACATGTCAAAATTTTGCTTTCGCAATTAATCATTGCACGGTACGTTAATAGCCAATGTAACACGATAATTACTTCCGTAGTTAAGTCTGGCACGACGAGAAGCTTTTGTTCAAATCGTGGCCCAAATATCTCGAAGTTGACAAAAATTTGTTTTGTGACCGGTTTGCTGGCCTTCCCAGTAGCTACCATAATTTTCACTCCTGTTACCGGCATAACTACGATACCAGGTCTGTCTTTCAGTAACTCAAATATTTCCCAGATACAGCTCTAAATTCTGCACCGGTGTCAATCAACACGTTAAGTTGTAGGTCGTGCATATTAACAGACACTACTATCTGTCTACACTTGTCCTGGACTGTTTCTTTACTTTCCCACAATAAATCATCTTCTATATCCACGTCATTCCAGTAAAAAACCATCCGGCTTTGATCCTAAATCCGGCTTATCTGGCGGCTTTTTCAGACTCTGTTCACATACAGTTAGTCTGTAGCTTCGCCTCCAATACCTTCGTTGATTTCTCTTTGTCCAGATTGATCTCATCTGCCACTCTACCTGGAGGAATGTGCCCATTAGTATTTGCAATTACTTACTCTGGATCTGCGCAACCCACACTGCTACCGTCCGACAGTATAACGTCAGCTCTAACCTCATACACGCTGTAATCTACGTGCTTTTCTACCAATCGTGTCCGGCTATCACTAAAATCCTCGTAATCTTTCTCCTTAATACTTTCGCAATGTTTAAACTGGAGTTTTGCGTCGGATGGGTCGGCCACTTCTACCACTGTAACTTTCGGCAAAGTCTGCCGGTCAGGCCAGAACTTTCCGTTACTATTTCAACATCCAACTCCTGCGGGACGAAACACGACGTATCTCGCTCGTGCTCCCCATTAACATCAACTATTTCTGGTAAAGTCTGCCGGCTAGGGCCAGAACTATCTATCACTTCACAAACACTAGCTTCCTGCGGGACGAGACGCGACAAATCCTGCACGCGCTCCCCATAAACACTTCTCCCATACAGGCCCCACAATCTCTTAGTTCGTCGTATAAGCGACCGAACTGCCTTAACCAGACCTCATCCCTCTCTGCATCCCCTCGCTCGATGACGGACGTTTTATCCGACATCTGATCTTCTCTCAATACTTCCGAATTATTCTTAAACCCAATCTCCGGTTCCGCTGTGGGTGTTACAGCTGCCACTTTATAATCGATTTCCGGAACACTACTTAAATTGTTGTCACTGACAGTGAATGTATTTTCTACTGCCGTGCCTACAGTTGATCTACTACTTGTGGGCGCACTACTTTCTCCTAACACTGGCACACTCTCCCGCCGTTGATTATTCCATACGGAATTTTCATAACGACGACACCTCGGTTTTCTCCTGTTATTGGGCCGCCAAAATTTCTCCACGCCCGGTCGGCCCCTCACCAGAGCGGCTAATGGTTTCCCTGTCTCGTCCTAGCAGATCCGCTCCTCGGATGCTGCTGAGGCGGCGTATCACACCCTCCGGCGTTATTACTATTCTGTTAAGCCCATATCACGCTAGTATGATACTGGTTTCCGTCATTCCTGTTATTATTTGCATTGTACCGATTGTCATTACGGTCCGAACCATTGTTGTTATTGCTGCCATGGTTACGGTATGCATTATTCCCATGGTTATCGTTGTTGTGGTTGTTGCGGTACCCGTTGTTATTACCACGGCCTCTACCACTGTCGCGATTATTGTGCCAATTGTCCTCGTCCTCAACTCTTTCCAGGAGATTATTGATTGTCCTGTAATTGCTTCCTACGTAGCGTTTCGTATCATCTGGAAGCATCTTGTATAGTTCCCAGACTATTTCGGATTCCGTGCGGCGATCACGCAACTATTCCAACTTGCGGATCCAGCCCTCACAAAACTTCTTCATCGAGCCACGCGAATTCGCATCGAAAGGCCTCGATACGACAGATTCGCGCCAGATACTTCGTTGTTTTTCTCTGACCAGAATCCAGCCAGAAAGTCAGGTTCGTGATGTTGAGGTTTAAGCCTCAACGGTTGGCATCACTAGCCAACACGTCAATAACCGCATTAATTTTTCTCTCATTAGTCCATGATCTGGATAAAACTCTTTCACAACTTTTAATGAAATCGGTCGGGTGTATACCGCCTTTTTTGAAGGGGTCGAACCGCCCCTCTTTCGTCAACAATTCCGAACTATGTGCACAGATTGGCACATAGCTCTGTTTTTCATCAAGTTTCTTTTCTAATTCCGACACTCTCGTAATTACTTGGCAAGTGGTTGTCACAAGCGTTTCCGCTTCCCTCTTTTTCTCTTCGCAGTTATTAGCCTGCTTCCTCACTTTGGTATCTACCTCGGACACTAAAGCCTTTAAAGTTTCCACCTTCTGTTGATCCTCCTTTTTTCACTAATTGAATTTGTTCCGTAACCTTATTCTCGATGATCGGGGTAACTGCTTCTCCTAGACTTTTCTCGACTCTGCTAATTTCGGAGTCAAAACGAGTATTCATGTTCGCAATTTCCGCCTGTACTCCTATCATCTCCTGTTTAAGATTACCGATTTCGGTGTTAATCACAACAATATCTTGTGTGATTTCATCAGCTTTTGTGTTAACAACTCCAACATTGTTGTTAACAACATTAATAGCTTTGTTCTGATTGTCTAGCTTCCTGTCAATTTTTTCAGACTGAGCTTTAATTTCTGCCGATTGAGTTTCTATCTTGCTAGACTGAGCCTTGATTTCGTTATTCAAAACATTCAATAAATCAGTTAAATTCCCGGAAACTACCGGTTTTACTTCCGTAGAGGGTTCCTCTATAAATGTCCGCCCGTATTCGTCATCAAGGGGTTCAGATTTGAATTTCACTTCCGATTCCGAAACATTTTCTAAAGTTTGGAATTCCATTTCTGATCTTTGTTACGTTTCGGCGGCCGCGTCTTTCATGCTACCGCCTGCCCCTGAACAATGAGTTCCGCGGTGCGCGTTTCCCACTGTTCGACCGATTGTTCCGTATCCAAGTCTACCAAATTCTGGTAATTGTTACCTTCACTCATTTTACAGATTTTCAATATAAATGCCAAATCAAAATCTAATTAGGATTCCTCCCACTACGTATTCTCGCTGACGTATCGACCTGTTCATAACTAGTACTTTGTTACGAGATTTGCATAATGCAAAATTCATGCCCAGAACAACCTCAAATCCGAAGATTGTCCTGTCACCAGGTCGCTACGTGTAACCTCCCTCTCAATTATCGACCGTAATCACAGTGAAAAATTAAACCGCGTGTACCTAGTTGTGGATGGTCCTCGTGGTCTAGGGGTAGCGTCTTTGATTCATAAACAAAACGTCTTCCGTCCCGGGTTCGATCCCCGGACACAGCCTAAATTTTGATAAATAATCGGCATTGTCGGCCGAAGACTTCCGGCATAAGAAGTCAGCCTCATTCTGCCAACGGACTTGTCAAAGAGGGCGGAGGTGCGGATAGAGGTTCAGGCACTCTCTTGTCCTAGGGGTGGGAAATTGCCCCTAAAGGATTCGTTATGAATAGGAAGGTAGGGCAGAGGGTGTGTTACTGTGAACAGTTCAGTGACCGGGTTGATCTCATCAGAATCGACAGCAGACCAACACCGACAACGATAGTTCAGGTATACATGCCGACGTCGCAAACTGAAGATGAACATATAGAGAAAGTGTATGAGGATATTGAAAGGGTAATGCAGTATGTAAAGGGGGACGAAAATATAATAGTCATGGGCGACCGGAATGCAGTTGTAGGGGAAGGAGTAGAAGAAAAGGTTACAGGAGAATACGGGCTTGGGACAAGGAATGAAAGAGGAGAAAGACTAATTGAGTTCTGTAACAAGTTTCAGCTAGTAACAGCGAATACCCTGTTCAAGTATCACAAGAGGAGGAGGTATACTTGGAAAAGGCCGGGAGATACGGGAAGATTTCAATTCGATTACATCATGGTCAGACAGAGATTCCGAAATCAGATACTGGATTGTAAGGCGCACCCAGGAGAAGACATAGACTCAGATCACAATATAGTAGTGATGAAGAGTAGGCTGAAGTTCAAGACATTAGTCAGGAAGAATCAATACGCAAAGAAGTGGGGTACGGAAGTACTAAGGAATGACGAGATACGTTTGAAGTTCTCTAACGCTATAGATACAGCAATAAGGAATAGCGCAGTAGGCAGTACAGTTGAAGAGGAATGGACATCTCTAAAAACGGCCATCACAGAAGTTGGGAAGGAAAACATAGGTACAAAGAAGGTAGCTGCGAAGAAACCATGGGTAACAGAAGAAATACTTCAGTTGATTGATGAAAGGAGGAAGTACAAACATGTTCCGGGAATATCAGGAATACAGAAATACAAGTCGCTGAGGAATGAAATAAATAGGAAGTGCAGGGAAGCTAAGACGAAATGGCAGCAGGAAAAATGTGAAGACATCGAAAAAGATATGATTGTCGGAAGGACAGACTCAGCATACAGGAAAGTCAAAACAACCTTCGGTGACATTAAAAGCAACGGTGGTAACATTAAGAGTGCAACGGGAATTCCACTGTTAAATGCAAAGGAGAGAGCAGATAAGTGGAAAGAATACATTGAAAGACTCTATGAGGGTGAAGATTTGTCTGATGTGATAGAAGAAGTATCAGGAGTCGATTTAGAAGAGATAGGGGATCCAGTATTAGAATCGGAATTTAAAAGAGCTTTGGAGGACTTACAGTCAAATAAGGCAGACGGGATAGATAACATTCCATCAGAATTTCTAAAATCATTGGGGGAAGCGGCAACAAAACGACTATTCACGTTGGTGTGTAGAATATATGAGTCTGGCGATGTACCATCTGACTTTCGGAAAAGCATCATCCACACAATTCCGAAGATGGCAAGAGCTGACAAGTGCGAGAATTATCACACAATCAGCTTAACAGCTCATGCATCGAAGCTGCTTACAAGAAAAATATACAGAAGAATGGAAAAGAAAATTGAGAATGCGCTAGGTGACGATCAGTTTGGCTTTAGGAAAAGCAAAGCGACGAGAGAGGCAATTCCGACGTTACGGCTAATAATGAAAGCAAGGCTAAAAAATCAAGACTCTTTCATAGGATTTGTCGACCTGGAAAAAGCGTTCGACAATATAAAATGGTGCAAGCTGTTCGAGATTCTGAGAAAAGGAGGGGTAAGCTATAGGGAGAGACGGGTCATATACAATATGTACAACAATCAAGAAGGAATAATAAGAGTGGACGATCAAGAACGAAGGCTCATATTAAGAAGGGTGTAAGACAAGACTGTAGCCTTTCGCCCCTACTCTTCAATCTGTACATCGAAGAAGCAATGATGGAAATAAAAGAAAGGTTCAGGAGTGGAATTAAAATACAAGGTGAAAGGATATCAATGATACGATTCGCTGATGACATTGCTATCCTGAGTGAAAGTGAAGAAGAATTCAATGATCTGCTGAACGGAATGAACAGTCTATTGAGTACACAGTATGGTTCGAGAGTAAATCGGAGAAAGACGAAGGTAATGAGAAGTAGTAGAAATGAGAACAGCGAGAAACTTAACATCGGGATTGATGGTCACGAAGTATGGAAAAAAAGGCATTTCTGGTCAAGAGAAGTCTACTAATATCAAATACCGGCCTTAATTTGAGGAAGAAATATCTGAGGATGTACGTATGGAGTACAGCATTGTATGGTAGTGAAACATGGACTGTGGGAAAACCGGAACAGAAGAGAATCGAAGCATTTGAGATGTGGTGCTATAGACGAATGTTGAAAATTAGGTGGACTGATAAGGTAACGAATGAGGAGGTTCTACGCAGAATCGGAGAGGAAAGGAATATGTGGATACCACTGATAAGGAGAAGACAGGACATCTGCTAAGACATGAGGGAATGACTTCCATGGTTCTAGAGGGAGCTGTAGAGGAAGACAGAGATTGGAATATGTCAAGCAAATAATTGAGGACGTAGGTTGTCAGTGCTACTCTGAGATGAAGAGTTTAGCACAGGAAAGGAATTCGTGGCGGGCCGCATCAAACCAGTCAGTAGACTGATGACCAAAAAAAAAAAAAAACCTAATTGAAATTTGGAAAAAACAATCGTCACCGAAGTTAATCTGTTGGTAAAGAGGGAGAAAAGGGTTACATCTTAATGAAAGGAAAAATGCAAATGAATCTGGTGGAAATTAATTTTGAAAAGGGGTGAAGTTAATAAAGTAAATGTGCGGTCGTTACGTTAACAATGAACTGGCGTTAATTAGATATTTGAGATTTGGGGAAAATTACGATCGCCAGTCCTATGGACAACTACTATAATAACTGAAAATAAAGGTTATTGCACATATAATTAGCACTAAAAGCGCGGTAACTGAAGGTTGACACGTGTTGTGTGAAAACTGAACGTTTGTCAGAAGTAATAAATTTCGATACACTCTGACTTAATTTAGCAAAAGAATTAATAAAACCGGAAAATTGAAAGTTAATTTAGTGGCTGAAATTAATAGTTAACTTTACTTCTGAAGCACCACGAAATTCAATAAAATAAGGTTAGTCTTGGGCTGCCTCAACAATCATTTCAAAAGCTACTTGAATCTACGCAATTTAGAAATAAGAGATTTAACTTTGAACTTGAATTAAATGATTCTGAACAATTAACAATAGTAAAATTTAGTACGTACCAAGCTGAGATGCAGTCACAGGTAAGCTAAAATATGGTACAAAACTCGTACTCTTAATTTGTGCTTGTGTAATCTAAATATTGTAGCCAGCTATGAATACTTTAACTGAACTTTGAAATTAAAGCAGTGAAATGGAATTATATTACTTTAATGCTGGCGTTTCAATTTCAACAACACACGGGTTCATTCAGGAAAAGTAAGGGACCCTGCTTGGTAATGCAATTGGGACAATGAGCAGCAAAGGTTCATGCTAAATTGCTGTATTTTTTGTGATGCAAATGGAACAGTTTGAAAAGCTGAGTTCTGCCATACAGTTCTAAAACTTTACGTGCTTTTAGTCTTCCTTGTTGGTTGACTGAAGGTCTGAAGTCATCGATCGAGGAGGTGACGACAATCACTTATTGTCGGCCGTCGCTGTTGCAGAAGCTGGATGTTGGCGCGCCTTCTTCTCGACACTGTCACCAGGCGAAACGGGCTCTTGATGTGTGCCAGCTAATGCTTCCCGTCTGCGACACCGTGTCAGAAGCTATCATAGCATGTCGAGCGCAATTATATGCTGCCAGACCCCGAAAGCGCAACTCGTGGGAGCGTCACGCAACACACCTGCTACACCTCCCTACTCCAGCCAGACTCCACTCTGCCCGCGCTCCACGCGGCAGAGTTAACACTACGAAAGATTCTAAACATTTTGGTTCTCCACACGACCTATCGATGTAATCGTTCGATAGTATAGTTCTCCCTAGGCAAGACCCAGCTTAAAAATACAAATAGTATTTACAAAACAAACTAATTATACATCGACATAAATGCATAATAGTCATGGGGGACTGGAATTCGATAGTAGGAAAAGGAAGAGACGGATAAGTAATAGGTGAATATGGACTACTTAATCATAGCTAACACTTTGTTCAAGAATCATGAAAGATAGGCCTGGAGACACTGGAAGGTTTCAGATAGATTATATGATGGTAAGACAGAGATTTAGGAGGAGGAGGAGGAGGAGATTTAGTGTTTAACGTCCCGGCGACAACGAGGTCATTAGAGACGGAGCGCAAGCTCGGGTTCGGGTAGGATGGGGAAGGAAATCGGCCGTGCCCTTTCAAAGGATCCATCCCGGCATTTGCCTGAAGCGATTTAGGAAATCACGGAAAACCTAAATCAGGATGGCCGGAGACGGGATTGAACCGTCGTCCTCTCGAATGCGAGTCCAGTGTGCTAACCACTGCGCCACCTCGCTCGGTCATAGAGATTTAGGAACCAGGTTTTAGATTGTAAGTCATTTCCAGGGCCAGATGTGGACTCTTACCACAATCTATTGGTTATAAACCGTAGATTAAAACTGAAGAAACTGCAAAAAGGTGGGAATTCAAGGAGATGAGTTCTGGATAAACGGAAAGAAACAGAGGTTGTAGAGAGTTTCAGAGAGAGCATTAGGGAACGACTGACAAGAATGTGGGACAGAAATACAGTAGGAGAAGAATGGGTAGCTTTGAGAGATGAAATAGTGAAGGCAGCAGAGGTTCAAGTAGTTAAAAAGACGAGGGCTAGTAGAAATCCTTGGGTAACAGAAGAGATATTGAATTTAACTGATGACACGAGAAAATATAGAAATGCAGTAAATGAAGCAGGCAAAAAGGAATATAAACGTCTCAAAAATGAGATCGACAGGAAGTCAAAAATGGCTAATCAGGGATGGCTAGAGGTCAAATGTAAGGATGTAAAGGCATATATCACTAGCGATAAGATAGACACTGCCTACAGTAAAATTAAAGAGACTTTTGGAGAAAAAAGAACATTTTGTATGAATATCAAGAGCTCAGATGGAAAACCAATTCCAAGCAAAGAAGGGAAGGCAGGAAGATGGAAGAAGTACATAGAGGGTCTATATAAGGGCGATGTACTTAAGGGCAATATTATTGAAATGGAAGAGATCGTAGATGAAGATGAGATGGGAGTTACGATAGTGTGTGAAGAATTTGACAGGGCACTGAAATACCTAAGTCTAAACAAGGCTCCGGGAGTAGACAACATTCCATTAGTCCTTCTGATAGCCTTGGAAGAGCCAGCCCTGACAAAACTCTACCATCTTGTGAGCAAGATGTATGAGGCAGGCGAAATAACCTCAGACTTCAAGAAGAATATATTAATTCCAAGGAAATGTAGTGTTTGTTGACAGCTGTGAAAATTACCGAACTATCAGTTTAATAAATCACGGCTGCAAAATATTAACACGAATTCTTTACAGACGAATGGAAAAACTGGTAGAAGCGGACCTCGAGGGAAGATCAGTTTGGGTTACGTGTAAATATTGGAACACGTGAGGCAGGACTAAACCTACGACTTACCTTAGAAGCTAGATTGAGTAAAGGCAAATCTAAGTTTCTAGCATTTGACGATGTTGACTGTAATACTCTCTTTCATGTTCTGAAGGTGGCAGGATCAAATACAGGGAGCGAAAAGCTGTTTGCAATTTGTACAGAAACCAGATAGCAATTATAAAAGTCGAGCGGTACGAAAGGGAAGTAGTGGTTGAGAAGGCAGTGAGACAGGTTCGTAGCTTATCTCTGATGTTATTCAATCTGTATATTGAGCAAGCTGTAAAGGATACAAAAGAAAAATTTGGAGTAGGAATTGAAATACGTGGAGAAGAACTAAAGACTTTGAGGTTTTCCGACGACATTGTAATTCTGCCAGGGACAGCAAAGGACCTGGGAGAGCAGTTGAACGGAATAGTCAGTGTCTTGAAAGGAGGATATAAGACGAACGTCAGCAAAAGTAAAACGAGGATAATGGAATATAGTCGAATTAAATCAGGTGATGCTGAGGGAATCAGATTAGGAAAAGAGACACTTAAAGTTGTAGATCAGTTTTGCTATTTGGGGAGCAAAATAGCTGATGATGCGTGAAGTAGAGATGATATAAAATGTAGACCGGCAATGGCAAGGAAAGCGTTTCTAAAGGAGGGAAATTTGTTAACATCGAGTATAGATTTAAGTGTCAGGAAGTCTTTTCTGAAAGTATTTGTATGGAGAGTAGCCTTGTATGGAAGTCAAACATGGACAATAAACAGTTTAGACAAGAAGAGAATAAAAGCTTTCGAAATGTGGTGTTACAGAAGAATGCTGAAGATAAGATAGGTAGATTACGTAACTAATGAGGCGGTACTGAACAGAATTGTGGAGAAGAGTAATTTGTGGCACAACATGACAAGAAGAAGAGATCAGTTGGTAGGACACCTTCTGAGCCATCAAGGGATCATCAATTTAGTACTAGAGGGAAGCACGGAGGGTAACAATCGTGGAGGAATACCAAGGCATGAATACACCAAACAGATTCAGAAGGATGTAGGTTGCAGTAGTTACTCGGAGATGAAGAAGCTTGCACAGGATAGTGTAGTATGGAGAGCTGAATCAAACCAGTCTCCACAACCACAACAATAATAATAACAACTCTTGGTTTGGCCCCATCTATTCAGCTATTAACAACGTCAAAATACTTATTTCACAAGTAGATCGAAGTGTTCCTGACATCAGTAAAACACTTTGTACTCATTTTTTCACTATCTCAGAACCAGATCCAAGCATTATATAATCTTTTGCACTACTCTTCTAACTTCAATGAAAACCCCACAAAATATGTCACCTGACGCAACCTTCACCCACTCGAGAAGTCCTAATGATTCACAACCTGAAGCACAAGTAATTTACTCCCCGTAAACCCACGATATAATCAAAACCATTAAAAGAGTAATTTTCACAAGGTATTCTTCACTAGATGGCATTAATGTAAACATTCTCAAACGCTTCATGACCAAATCACTTTCATTAAACACTGACACACACACACTTTAATCTCAACCTCATTGCATATGCTCTGAGTCATAATCATACTAATACAATAATACAATCGTATAACGATAATAATTCGTTAATGATGACAGAGGCAAGATATCCTTCTCACCATATCATCGAAAATCCTCCTCACCACATCATCCAACATCTACAAATATCCATTACCATTGCATTATACCATCCTCTTAATTGCAGGTTTCAACAAAATCCGTCTTCTGTATCGTTGCAGTAAACTCCCGTAATATTCACACTGCATCAGCATCAGAGCATCATAGATATTAATGAAATAAGGCGCAAAATAAATAGGCTGTAGTAAAATGTCCACATCAATCACTATGTCAAAGACAATACTCACTCATCGTGCCACGTCACACACATAAGCAAGGAAACATGGTATCATCCACAAAGATAATTATCTCACCAATGTCACAACAAACACTACAATAAAATATTATTAATGTATGGGAAACCACGTTTTCAATCAGCAGCAAGAACTAATCATCTGAAAAACACCATACACCTCATTTGATGTATCTCACACTCAACAGAAAATTTTATATTAAATTTATGATTGAGTGCTCATTCTTCCAGAAAATTTTACCACAAGAGAAAATTTGCACTAAAAAACATGGATTCTGCCTGGTTCCTTGAATCTACAGAGAAACAGTTATTTAAGAAACAAAATCAGAATATTCGGTACTGTTGTGTCCTGGCATAGGATAGAACCGCTATGAAAACTTGAAAGGGTTTACGGTCACTCTGAAGTTTCTGAGCAATTAGGAATGAAATAATGCAGAAAAACAAATTTCCAGTGATGGTAGGTTATTGCTGGGCTCTGCACCAAACACTGTTGCAGGGCACCTACGAGAAGAGTTGATTTCGGGCCTCAATGAGGATATTTGCAGGAGACTCGAGAAACGTATGGGTCTCAATAAAACCAATTTATTGCCTTGAGACTAAACTACTGCACTGAAGGCTATTTCTAAACGGCAGAAAAGTACCGGATTCCACTGTTGGTACAACAGAAGCTAGTAGCTGAGTCCCAAAGGTAAGAGGCAACAGAAGCAGCAGTCACTAACAGCATCATAAGTACAAACATTCGAGCAGCTCCCCAAGTGAAAAAAAATGGAATTGACCTGACCTCACCTTAGGATGGTGTCAAGCGAGACGGAGTTGGAATTCCAATAATCGACGTCCCAACAGCCTGCCCGTCAACTCACAGACACTTTACAAGCGTCCATCAAATTTTCTCCCACCGTACACGTTGTTCAAATAACGTATTCGAATGCAATCGGGTGACATCGTTGAGAACCGCCGGTATTTCGACAGGAGCACACCTTGCAATTTTCAAGGCATGATTGCAGCAAGTAAGCGCTGTACAAGAGAGTCAGAAACCTGCTTTCTTAACGACAGTATCCCAATATCTCTATATACATGCCAGAATTTGCTGCTGTAATTATACTATTACCCCTAGGTCATGCTGCATAGGTTATGAGGTCCACAAAGAAGGGCTTCCTCTTCGGCCGACTATATTGCTCCCACATATCGTGTATCAAAACACTTCGCTACTCAGTTGATCCCTATAGTAGGTCTGTGTGAGCATCACACAAAGAACTCGGTGCCTTTCTTATGTCGGTTAGAGTGAATGCGTTTGAATGACGTATTCTTATTTTTCTTTCTTTAATTCCAAAAAACAGTAACAAAAATTACTGCCTTGCAATGAAATGACATAAATAAGATGTCAGCTAACTGCAGTCATAAATTACAGCATTCATAAAATGAGGAATGAAATTCAGTCCTTAGTAATAACACACATTTTGCAGCTTCACTGTCACATTCAACTGGTGGCAGTTCAGCATACACATTTTCTTTCTTCTGACATTTTGATGTGGTCTCTTTCTTCATTTGTGTTCCTCTGTCTGATTTGTTACGGTCGATTGGAGTTAGTTTTGGCGTTCGATTAACGAACCTATTTCGACATGTGGTGACTTCCACTTTACTTACAATCAGTGGCCAGTACTACAAGCAGACAGGTGAAGCTGCGATGGGAAGCCCGTTGTCACCAATTATTACCAATTTCCTGATGGAAGATTTCGATGATGATGATGTTTGGTTTGTGGGGCGTTCAACTGCGCGGTGGATGATTTCGAGAAACGCGCTCTGGAGTCGGGGGTTTTGAAACCTGCGTGTTTTTCAGAGATGTAGATAATGCTTTTGTTGATTGGTCTCGTGGCAGTGAAAATCTGAACGACTTTTTCTGAATTAAATCCACCCGAATATTTGCTTCATGACGCAGGTGGAAAACGATGGGCTGTCTTCTCTTCCTTGCTGTGCTGGTCAGAAGGAAGTTTGATGGTATGTTGGGACATGCTATTTATAGGAAGCCTACTCACACATACCTGTATTTGTAGGCTGATATTTGTCATCATCCGGCTCAGCGTGAAGGAGTACTTTGTATCTTGGTTCGCAAGGCCCATGTCATCTCTGATCCTGAGTTGTCCATGTCGAGGTCATCTTTCAACAGAATAGTTATAGTGAAGGACAAATCAAAGGTGCGTTGTGCTCTCGACCAACTGTGCAACGGGTGAGTGATGATAATACCGCGATGGCACCAATGTCTCCGGCCTTTCTGTCTTATGCCGGTAGCGTTTAGAACAGGATCGCTCGTATTTTGCGGTAATATAATATGAAATGTGTTTTATGGCCATCATCTAAGATCAGCGTCTTTAGTTTCGGGGTAAAGGATGATCTTGGTTTCCATAAGGCGGATGTCTTGTAGTTGTGGAATGTCATATATTAGTATTAGAGGACCGGTATACTGAGCCTAAGCGTCACTCAAGCTTACAACTGCCGAGCAAATCCGCCATTGCAGAACATTGTATCAGCACCAGTCATCCTATGAAATACAACAACACAAGAGATTATGGCATGCAGTTTGTTATCCCTAGTCGCCAGCTTTGTAAAGGCCTCGTCCCTAATGCTGTGGAGGCCGAGTTACCAGTGTTGTTACTGTAGGCCGAGTTTGGGAGTTCTTGAAACGACTTCTGGCGCAGTACACAGCTAACAAAATTTCTCCCTGTCACTATTACACAGTTATGCCCCAGTCAGGTAACAGGACAGGAGAACGAAGTTTCTACAACAGTCCAATAAATTAGTAACAAAGTCACACACCAGAGCGTTAGAGTTAATGGTAAGTTGACTATTAATTTCACCATCCGTAACTTCTAACGTCGGACATCTTTGGTATATGATGACGGTAGTGTTTCCGTTGTTGTGTGTGTGTGTGTGTGTGTGTGTGTGTGTGTGTGTATGTGTGTTTCTCTTTCCGGAGTTTCTCTGCAAACCGAAGTTTTAAATTCCCTTGCACGTCGTTTACTTGCTGTAGTTATGCCTTGGAAATGATAGGGTGTGCTCCTGTCGAAATATCGTCGGTTGTCGACGACGTCACCCTCTTGCATTCCAGTAAGCTACCTGACATGGCGTCCACCAATCTGGCGTGTTACTCTGCACCTCTCTGGTGCCTCTGGCCAACCTCCTCAGGCATTTTCTATTCTCTTACTTTGTGGGCAGAGCTGTTCCTGCCCTTTATACTAACAAACTGCATTTTTGGTAGCAACAGCGCTCGACTGAAAGCTAAAATTCATTGCCTTTCCTAATATGGCTAGCAACAACAGTGTTTTACGCCAGTTTGCCCCACCTCGAGGGTGGAGACGTCTCTCTCATTTCCCACCTGACTCTAACCTATGGGAATCCACAGACGCTGCTATTCTCAGGAGTCAATATTAAGCTTGCTCCATTTGATACGACTTGCTGTTTGCGACTACCATCTACTGCGACACATTACAACAGCGTCTAGATGGTATATGAGGTAAACAGACACAAATCAGATTCCAGCGAACAGATGAAATGCACTGAAACAGTACTCATTATTAAACTATACAGCTGAACTGCATGGGCTCGAAAAACTAGTGGCTCTAGTACCCCTTGCTTTCAGTCGTCCTAGGTACCAAAAAAGCAAAGCAGTGTTGCCTAATGCTATAAGCCCAGACCAAACAATCACTCAAAATTTTGAACCTACAACTACTAGAAAGGCTGCTGCTCCTCTTCGGGAATGGTAGGTGAGTGTAGCCTCTCCACACGTACCCCTCCGTTATTGTTGCATCTGCGCTGAGGCTGTCTGTATTGTTCAGGCACGCAAGCCATCGCTCCTCGAAAAGTTTCGGATTTCGTAGAAGACCCAGTAGCACGACGACCGATGAATGGTACCTTGACGCAGATTTACAGAATCAGTAATCTCATCCGTCTCTTCTCTTTTATCTCGGCAATGAATGTCGTCCACTCAAATATGTAGCTGTCTTCTGATGGAAGCACAATTTAGTGCTTGTCGTTTGTGTGTAACATTCTTGGGAGAGATATGGTATTTTGGGGTAAATTTTTGTACATGCTGGTTTTACGATTTTTCTTGAGTTTTTTTCGTCAATAACATACTTATTAACGGCACGAGTGTATAAGTATTGATTGAGGTAGTTCAGAGTATATGTTCCTGAGGATTGGAGACGCAATAAAAACAAAAATTAAAGCTTGTCTCACATACTGTCCACTGAAAACTATGCATCACGGAATTTGTGGAACCAGCATTGGTATCGAAATGTCTGGTAAGATGTCAGAGAATATTGCGCACCACTTGGCGACGCATCAACGCACGCAAAGAAAATACTTTTTTTCCTTAAAGTGCGCTTTATGCTGCAGAAACAATCTGCTACGGACTTCAGTCTCTACCTATGCGGAAAGGCAAGAGAGGTAACGGCGTGAACTACAAGAATGACAGCTCAGACTTAAACTGTACCTTGACGCAAAACAAAAATACAAAAAGATCTAAACGAAAAAAGACAAGACCATTGGGACAACTTTGTTAAAATGAAACTACAGAACAACATATGGGGCGAATCCATTGTCAGACAAAACGACTTAAGATCGCAGCGTTTCTGTCAATATGAAAGTGGGCAGACAGTACGACGACACGGGGCTGGAGATGCTCCGCGGTTTCTGCTGAGCGAGCTCCTCCCTGATGACGCAGAAACACACGACCAACAACACCATGTGGACTTGCGTGACCTGCTGAAAAATATTTACGAAACTGGCGATATTACCGTATCTTTCGCTCATGAAGAGATAGCGCTAGCGATAGCCGTATTTAAAACTAGAAAACGCACGGCCCAGATCGAATACATTCGGAAACTCTTACAAGTACTGTCACGCAGATCAACCCCTTTCTAACGGACATGCTAAGCGATGCCATCGACAAGGAAGAGTCCCTACTCTTTAGAAAACAGTCAACGTGATCCTTATTAAATAATCAGAGGACGGAAGTACAACTGACCCCAAAACATACAGGCCAAAACACATGGCCTAAAGTACAATCATAGAGGCAGCTCTTTGGTTGAAGTCCACACTTATACTGTTTTAGGGCAATAAGATTAATAGATGATGAAATCAGTGGCGTATTAGAAATAATACACACGACAAACGATAAATATGTAGTTCCAGTTTTAATCGACTTTTTACTCAGGTGCTTCTGATAACCACTGGTGGCCTGCCTTGTCCTCTAGGGTGAAGGAGATGGAACTACCAACAGCCACGTATAACAGCTTACTAGATTACAGCAACAATACGACGGCAGCGTGGGAAGCAGAAAATAACGAAAGGATGCCCCCAAGGCTCAGTCCGTGGACCTATATTTTGGGACTTTGCTGCCGAGCCATTCCTAAACAACTTGGATGTGGATAACAGGGTAAATGGAGTAGAGCCCTAATCAGATGACTTATTAGTTGCCGTATCAGCAAACTCACGAGTACACCTATAAAACAAAACTACACAACTTCTCAAAAGCATAAGCAACTGGTGCAGCCAAAACGAACTCAAAACAGCTGCAAACATCTATTAGTCAAAGAAGCACTGAAACGAAACCAAGTTATTAAATTAGATAACATTAACATAAAATAGGAAACAAGTAACGTGATATTTAGGAAGACATATTAACGAACGACTTACTTTCAATGTGCTCACAAGACTGGCAATTGACGAAGCGACGAAACTGATGCACAAACTTGCAAGGCTAAACACCACACAATACAGATTACCTTTGAAGCCGATGCTAACGTATCACTCAGCACTCTTGACAGCCGTAGTATGCTTTTCAGGGTGTACATGAGCCCATCGCCTTTGTCTAGCGACTGTAGAAAGGCCGTGAGGCGAGGACAGAGGAGCATTACTAATCAGAATGTCAGGTGCTTTTGGCACCACGTCAGCGACCTTGTGTATGGTTCTGGGAACTTGGCTATTGTCAACATAGTCGTAGCGGCCCCTTATTGTTAGAGGGTTCGCAAAACCGACACGCAAGATGGGTTGCTAACCCCCTTTCAGCAGCGCAGAGAGAAACATTGCCAGCGGACGGAAACAATAACACACTTTCCAAATAAACACGGAACTACGTCTCCAGATATCATATGACAGTGTTCCACCAATCGGAACTCATATGACTGATGTATCTCTCTGCCAACCTGGCTTTATAAGCACGCCTAGACCGTCAGACCGACAGTGTTTACCCACCGCTAGGAACAGCTCCAGCCAGTACTAACACCGGCCCTAGCATTGTATTCACTCGCCGTATCATTGTAGTGGCACGTTGTATTTTGTGTTGTGTAGAGTAGATGTTGGTCAGTTGTGGATTTTCTTGTTGTTCTTGCGTTTAATACTTAGTGTATGCCAAGAAGGCGTTTTTTTCTTTAATTATAATAAAGTTGTGTTCGGATTGACTGTTAGTTCTTTTTCCTGCCGACCGCGGGACACAACAAACATTATCTGCCACAAAGCGCAGCATACTAGATCAAGAGGGGCAGACACGACAAGGTTCATGAAATAACAGGGAAAAACATCGCAGATATTCGTCAACAAAACAGCTGGTGCCTTGGCACATGGCAACAGAAGTGAGATACGACCGGCAAAGGGCGTTGCGCTTTCAGTTTCTTCCCTAATATACAGGAACGACTGAAGTTGAAGTATGTGGATCCAAGCCGTGGCATGGTTCACTCTTTGAATGGTAACGTCCGTACCCAGTACATCTGAACCTCGTGGAGTCCTCCAGAGCGCTGCATGCACATTAACAGCATATGCGTCTCCTGAACACATGACATAACGTTGCAACACCCTCAGAGACGTGTGACCTGTAACAGAATACAATGACATCAAAGAAATCTTACGAGACCCAGACAAATGGTGTGCTCTTGGCAACATCTCTGATAAGTTTTCAAGAACGCTGCATGAAGTCTGTAGACAAGAAAATCAATACGGCAGATCTCGAGATCTCGAACAGGCACATAGCAAATACACTCCTGGAAATGGAAAAAAGAACACATTGACACCGGTGTGTCACACCCACCATACTTGCTCCGGACACTGCGAGAGGGCTGTACAAGCAATGATCACACGCACGGCACAGCGGACACACCAGGAACCGCGGTGTTGGCCGTCGAATGGCGCTAGCTGCGCAGCATTTGTGCACCGCCGCCGTCAGCGTCAGTCAGTTTGCCGTGGCATACGGAGCGCCATCGCAGTCTTTAACACTGGTAGCATGCCGCGACAGCGTGGACGTGAACCGTATGTGCAGTTGACGGACTTTGAGCGAGGGCGTATAGTGGGCATGCGGGAGGCCGGGTGGACGTACCGCCGAATTGCTCAACACGTGGGGCGTGAGGTCTCCACAGTACATCGATGTTGTCGCCAGTGGTCGGCGGAAGGTGCACGTGCCCGTCGACCTGGGACCGGACCGCAGTCGACGCACGGATGCACGCCAAGACCGTAGGATCCTACGCGGTGCCGTAGGGGACCGCACCGCCACTTCCCAGCAAATTAGGGACACTGTTGCTCCTGGGGTATCGGCGAGGACCATTCGCAACCGTCTCCATGAAGCTGGGCTACGGTCCCGCACACCGTTAGGCCGTCTTCCGCTCACGCCCCAACATCGTGCAGCCCGCCTCCAGTGGTGTCGCGACAGGCGTGAATGGAGGGACGAATGGAGACGTGTCGTCTTCAGCGATGAGAGTCGCTTCTGCCTTGGTGCCAATGATGGTCGTATGCGTGTTTGGCGCTGTGGAGGTGAGCGCCACAATCAGGACTGCATACGACCGAGGCACACAGGGCCAACACCCGGCATCATGGTGTGGGGAGCGATCTCCTACACTGGCCGTACACCACTGGTGATCGTCGAGGGGACACTGAATAGTGCACGGTACATCCAAACCGTCATCGAACCCATCGTTCTACCATTCCTAGACCGGCAAGGGAACTTGCTGTTCCAACAGGACAATGCACGTCCGCATGTATCCCGTGCCACCCAACGTGCTCTAGAAGGTGTAAGTCAACTACCCTGGCCAGCAAGATCTCCGGATCTGTCCCCCATTGAGCATGTTTGGGACTGGATGAAGCGTCGTCTCACACGGTCTGCACGTCCAGCACGAACGCTGGTCCAACTGAGGCGCCAGGTGGAAATGGCATGGCAAGCCGTTCCACAGGATTACATCCAGCATCTCTACGATCGTCTCCATGGGAGAATAGCAGCCTGCATTGCTGCGAAAGGTGGATATACACTGTACTAGTGCCGACATTGTGCATGCTCTGTTGCCTGTGTCTATGTGCCTGTGGTTCTGTCAGTGTGATCATGTGATGTATCTGACCCCAGGAATGTGTCAATAAAGTTTCCCCTTCCTGGGACAATGAATTCACGGTGTTCTTATTTCAATTTCCAGGAGTGTACAACGACACGACCTTGGGAGGACGCAAACTCAGACACAGCTACAGCCACGGACGAAGATAAGAAAATGAGACAAACACAACATCAGAGGCAGACTCATACGTAGTATAGCACCTAAAATAGATAAATAAGATAAGTATAAAAAAGCAGATGTCTATCTAAATTACACTTTAAATGTTGTTGATGTGGTCTTCAGTCCGGAGACTGGTTTGATGCATCTCTCCGTGCTACTCTATCCTGTGCAAGCTGCTTCATCTCCCAGTACCTACTGCAACCTACATACTTCTGAATCTGCTTAGTGTATTCATTTCTTGGTCTCCCTCTACAATTTTTACCCTCCACGCTGCCCTCCAATACTAAATTGGTGATCCCTTGGTGCCTCAGAACATGTCCTACCAACCGATCCCTTCTTTTAGTCATGTTGTGCCACAAATTTCTCTTCTCCCCAATTCTATTCAATACCTCCTCATTTGTTATGTGATCTTCCCATCTAATCTTCAGCATTCCTCTGTAGCACCACGTGTTAAAAGCTTCTATTCTCTTCTTGTCCAAACTACTTATCGTCCATGTTTCACTTCCACGCATGGATAGACTCCATACAAATAGTTTCAGAAATGACTTCCTGACACTTAAATCTATACTCGATGTTAACAGATTTCTCTTCTTCGGAAACGCTCTCTTTCCCATTGCCAGGCTACATTTTATATCCTCTCTACTTCGACCATCATTAGTTATTTGCTCCCCAATAACTGAATACCGCAAAGGAAAATGACTAATACAAGCAACTAGGCAATCATTACATCCAAGTAATGTACCATATAGGAGGCGAGTCTCGAACGTTTAAGTACCGAGGCTCCCCTCCCGCCTCTGCCACTGGCTAGAGTAAACAGAATCATGCACACAAACATGCAACATAACAGCACACATACAACATGTACAACTACGTCTAGGTGTAGCAACACACACAGTGCAAAGGGTATGCCCTCTATAAGCACTTAAAACATGTAGCAAGCAGCACTCTTTCTTACGTAGTAGAAACAAATACACACATAGTCACTGATGCTGTATTTCATCTCTTAATACTAGAAGACAGGTTGGATGTTTCTGTCGAGACCGTCCCACCTGGAATAATGACACTAACCGTAACTTATATGTTACTTTTTGCTTTAACATAAAAGAAAATTTGCAGAGCGTTCCTTTCTTATCTTTCTATTATTTTATTCTAAATTACTAAAACTTATTATTTCCACTCTCCGTTTCCTACAACATTGTTATTACCCGTATTTTATTGCTCAGTTAGATTCTGCTAGTAATGTGAAACAGCGTACTACTACTACGTGTAAAGCTGTATGGCGTACGACCTGTTTCTTTAAAATATCTGGCATCAGATCTTTAAATAGAGCAATAAATGAAATGAAATGTCAACTACAGACGAACAGAGGCGCTGTTCCTGTAGCTCTCATGTATCGCAGTCGTAAAGGTCGCTCTTATCTTGTCCCACATATACAGAGACAGCAGGAACCTCGCTGCCATTCTGGGACGCCTTTGTTGCACTACTACTGATATGAAGATCTGTCGTTATTTGTACTGCTTCGGATGGGACAGTCAAGTGTTTCTTCGGTATATCAAGTGTTTCTCACATGTTGCAGTAGTGTCTACTCGACTGTACTTGAACGATTCGCCTTGGTGCATTCTAACTAAACTGAATTCTTCACAGCGGTCAATATCATTTTATTCTTTCCCTACACGACAGAATAGTACCTCCGTGTCTATTTTTAACAACAGTGACCTGGAAGTTGCCTTTTCTGTTTCACGAAAACTGCAACCACTGGCACTCCATGTGGCTCTTCCCGTCATTAGTATTCTTTCTGTGTTGTTATTTTAATTGTTTTCAAGTACCTTATAAAACTAAATTCTCGTTTTGTTCTAATGTAAGTTAATGACATTTCTTCGACGCATCAGCGAGCACAAATTTACACTCCGTAAACCTGCTTAAGGTCTGTGGCAGAGGGTTCAATCGTTTCTCTCCTTCCCTCTTCCATTACCAAATAGTTCATGGCAAGAAAAACCTTATTTTTCTTAGAATTTCGAAATCTTGCACCATTTTACATTGTTGAACGGTTTTTGCAGATCCACAAATCCTGTGAACGTGTCTTGATTTTTCTTTAGTCTTGCTTCCAGTTTCAACCGCATCAGAATTCCCTCTCTGGTGCAATTTTAATCTTTATAATCTTTTTAATCTTTACTAAAGCCAAACTGATTGTCATCTAGCACATCCTCAATTTTCTTTTTCTTTCTTCTGTATATTATTATTTTCAGCCACTTGGATGCACGAACTGTTAAGCTGATTGGGCGATTATTCTCGTACTTGTCAGCTCTTGCAGTATTCGGAATTCTGAGAATATCTTTCCGAAACTCAGATGGCTTGTCGCCAGACCCATACATTGTACACACCAATGTGAATAGTTCTTTTGTTGCCACTTCCCCCACTGACTTTAGTCATTATGATGGAATGTTATCTATCCCTTATGCCTTATTTGATCTTAAGTCCTCCAACTCTGTTATAAATTCTGATTCTATTACTGGATCCCCTACCTATCCTAAATCGACTCCTCTTTCTTCTTCTACCACATCAGACAAATTTTCCCCTCATAGAGGCCTTGAGTGTACTGTTTCCACCTTTCTGCTCTCTCTCTCCTCTGCATTTAACAGTGGAATTCCTGTTGCACTCTTTCATGTTACCACCCTTTCGTTTAATTTCATCGAAGGTTGTTACGACTTTCCTATATGCTGAGTCAATCCTTCCGACAGTCATTTCTTTTTCGATTTCTTCACATTTTTCATGCAGTCATTTCGTCTTTGGGTCTCTGCACCTCCTATTTATTTCACTCCTCAGCGTATTTTATATTTTTGTACTGCCTTCTTTCATGGGTCAACTGAAGTATTTCTTCTGTTCCCATGGCTTCTCCACAGTTACCTTCTTTCTGCCTATGTTTTTCTTTCCAACTTCTGTGATTGCCCTTTCTAGAGATTGTAAGTAGGCTGTTTAGGTTTCCTCATTGTATCAAATCACTGGCTGTGCTGTGTGCAGTCTGTGGCTAGTTTGCATTGTTGTCTGCCATTGTAGTGTTGGGCAGCGGCAGCTGGATGTGAACAGCGCGTAGCGTTGCGCAGTTGGAGGTGAGCCGCCAGCAGTGGTGGATGTGGGGAGAGAGATGGCGGAGTTTTGTAATTTGTCATGAACTGCTATATATATTATGACTATTAAGGTAAATACATTGTTTGTTCTCTATTAATATCTTTCATTTGCTAACTATCCCTAGCAGTAGTTAGTGCCTTCTGTAGTTCGAATCTTTTATTTAGCCAGCAGTAGTGGCGCTCGCTGTATTGCAGTAGTTCGAGTAACGAAGATTTTTGTGAGGTAAGTGATTTGTGAAAGGTATAGGTTAATGTTAGTCAGGGCCATTCTTTTGTAGGGATTATTGAAAGTCAGATTGCGTTGCGCTAAAAAAGTATCGTGTGTCAGTTTAAGCACAGTCATGTATAAATTGTTCAAAGGGGACGTTACATATGTCGACCCTTAGCCGAGGATACCTCACTGGAATCTTCTGATTTTTTCTTGTAGTTTGTGTAATTAGTGTAGATTTTGTTTATTGCTGGCGCGTAATTGTAGAGAGAATCTCCTTTGTAGTTGCAGTCTTTCATTGTTGTACAGTAAAACAGGTGTGGCATGCATGTAGATTTGCACCAAGTATTTCGCAGCTGCGCTTGCAATTAAGTAGACATTATATCCATTGCTATGTTATTTTATTTTGCTCTTCAAATTGTGCTTTTCTGTGTTATCGTGTGAAATATTGTGACAATTATGGCGTGTGAAAAACGTAATACTAGGCTCCAAAGTAAACTGAGAAATGACAGTGAAGACGAAAGCAGTGTGTTAGCGCCACCGAGTAGTGAATTAACTGATGTTCAAAGTAGTAATTTGGTAACTGTGCATAGGGAAATGGAGCGGGCTGCAAACAATGGTGTAGACAGTGAAACAGGTAGTGAACAGGGAAGCATTATCGATCGATCGGTCGGCAACAGCTCGCCTCAGGAATCCGAAATGACAGGACACAATTTCGCAAATACTGTAGATTCAGGTTTTGGGTCATCACCGTTTTCTCAAATAAGTCAAGACACATTTTCTGCTTGTCAAAATGTGAATGTTGCCGGTGCAAATGCACTGCCGAAAAGCGTAGAGAAACAGATTCCAGACACTAATACATTATTATTGCAATTAATGCAACAAATGGAACAAAATCAGAGACAAATGGGACAAAATCTTAGAAAGTTAGACACAGTGGAACAAAATCTTAAAAAGTTAGACACAATGGAACAAAACCTTCAAAAGTCAGACAACAATGCAAACTAGCCACAGACTGCACACAGCACAGACAGTGATTTTCATACAATAAGAAAACCTAAACAGCCTACTTACAAGATATCCATTCCTCTTCAACTGCACTGCCTACTGAGGTATTCCTTATTGTTGTGTCTAGAGCCTCAGATAACTTCAAGCGTATCTCGTCATCCCTTAGTACTTCCGTAGCTCATTTCATTGCGTAATCATTCTTTCTGACTAATTTCTTAAACTTCCGCCTACTCTTCATTACTACTACATTGTAATCTGAGTCTATATCTGCTCCTGGATACGCTTTGCAATCCTGTATCTGATTTCGGAATCTCTGTCTGACCATGATGTAATCTAATTGAAATCTTCCCCTATGTCCCGGCGTTTTCCAAGTATACCTCCTCCTCTTGTGATTCTTGAGCAGGGTGTTCGCTATTACTAGCTGACATTTATTACAGAACTAAGTCTTCCTCTCTCTCTCTCTCCTTGTCCCAGGTCCATATTCTGCCGTCACCCTTTCTTCTCTTCCAGTCCCCTATGACTATTAGATTTTCGTTTCCCTTTACATGCTGTACTATTCTTTCAATATCCTCATATATTTTCTCTGTCTCTTCATCTTCACCTGCGACGTCGCGCATGTGTACGTGAACTATTGCTATCGGTGTTGATTACCTGTCGATTCTGATAAGAACAACCCTATCGCTTAACTGTTCACAGCAACATACTGTCTGCCCCATATTCCTACTCATAACGAATCCTGCTCCCGTTATACCATTTTCCACTGGTGTTGATGTTACCTTATACTCATCTGACCAGAAATCCTTGTATTCTTTCCATTTCACTTCACTGACCCCCAGTAAATCTAGACTGAGCCTTTGCATTTCCCTTTTCAGAATTTCTACCGTCGCTAAAACGTTCAGGCTTCTGATGTTTTCACCCCCCAACTAGAAGAACGTTATCTTTTCGTTGGTTACTCAATATTTTTCTCATGGTCACCTCCCTCTTGGCAGTCCCTTCCCGGAGATCCGAGTGGGGGACTAATCCGGAATCTTTTGCCAATGTAGAGATCATCGTGACACTTTTTTAATTACAGCCACATCTTCTTTGGATATACATTATGTGTCTTTAATGCAGTGGTTTCCCTTGCGTTCTGCATCGTCGTGCCGTTGATCATTCTTTCGCCTTTAGGGGCAGTTTCCCATTCCAAGGACAAGGGAGTACCCTGAAACTCCCTCCACACCTCCTCCATCTTTGAGAAGGCCGTTAGCTGAATGAGTGTGACTCCAAGCCGGAACGTTTCGGCCGCCAGTGCTGATTATTAATCAAAATTTAAGCAGTGTTGGGTTTAGAACCTGTGACGTTTTGGTTACCAAGCAAAGACGCTACCGCTAGACCATGGGTGTTCGAGGGATCTGAAAGTGTTTTGTGCAGATTATTTAAGTTTCCTGCAGTCGGCCATCGTAACTTCTTTCCTTCCTTGTTCGTGTCACTGCTGACACCGACAGTAACCGACACAACAGATCGACACAACAGCGTTTCGTATATGTAACAGTGTCAATAATGAGAAGTCATCTTGTCGCGAACGGTTATCACGAGTGAAATTTTCCATAACTACTGGGTTTCTTTTATATTTCAGTAATTCAATTTCAGTTTGTATCTTTTATAGCCAGTAAAAATGGAATCAAGTCTCAATGAGAAAATTAATAGCCATAGTGGTGACGAAAATACTGAATCAGAATCTAACGTATTAGATGGTGAAAATGTCAGTGCATCGCAAAAGGATGGTAATGTCACAATCGAAAATAATGTATAACTGAACTCAAGTGCAATGAAAGGACAGTGTTAGACCAAATGATGTCACATGGCTAACAGTCGATGAGATTACTGCACAATCCTCAGAAGGAAATATCTATTTTCAAAGTAATTTGCATAAAAACAATACAACAGGTACATGAAATTTTCGAAGCTCGATACTGAGTGAACGGAACGAACACACAAACACATACGCAGGCCATATTAGACAGTCATCATTCGCAGGTGTCAACCATAGAACAATACTTACAGAAATTCATACAAATGAATACAGAATTAGTTACAGACTTGAGTACAAAAATCGCAAACGTACCCATTGGTCTAAGCAACTCAGATGAAAGTCTCAGTACCTTAGACAAAAAGGTCACGACACTTTCGAACGACTTAGAATATTTGTGCACTAACTTGAACACACAGTTAATAGATGCAAACAACAACTTAAATACAAAATTTACTAGTACGTACAATCAGCTAACACACAGTTAATAGATGCAAACAACAAATTAGATACAAAATTTACTAGTACGTACAATCAGCTATACAAAAAACTTTCTGGTGTGAGTGAAGATCAAAGTCAAAGTGCACGTGAAGTTGAGGACCTTGCGATGGAGTTCGGTAGTTTACAAAGTGCACATGAAAGTTTAGCTCAATGGTAACTGCAGTTCAAACACTCGTTTCTGAAATGGAGTCTGCATGTAAAAATTTGCCGGATAATGTACAAAAACTCACAGAACACGTAGCGTTTCTGACTTTAGGACAAACTTTATTGAAAGCTGAGTACGAACGTACCAATTAGGATGTAAAAAGATCAAATGGCCGGCGTCTTCGACAGCGATTCTACCCTAATTGAAAAGTGCGTCAGGTAAGAAGAAACTTATATTGACGCGGTTCAAGAGATCATAAACGAAAGAGGACATGAAATTCTCACTAAAATCGATAGTGATATGAAAGCAATCGAAGGTAAGATACGTCCAGAACTTATCGGTGAAAGAGATAGTTCGGACGAACCGTCTTACGCAGCTCATCAAAACAGAAAAGCAATACTAGACAGCAGTCACGCGAACATTGTTTCGCCAAAACCAGATTACGACGAAAGCGAAAGAGAACAGTTTGCATACAATCAAAGATCTGTCACATATGCAGCATTGCCACCTAAGAAAAGGTGTAGGACGGCGTTGCAATCTGGTGACGTATTTCCAGGTCATAATAGACGATGGTCAAATAAAATACACACAGCGCCCAGTCTTCTCACAAGTATCCAAAAAAACGCACCCCGTTATCTTCGAGAGAGCTTTTAGAAATATTTATCCTCGGCATTGGTCCAAAGTGCAAAAGATTCAGTTCGTCGTTGATGTCATGCAAGGTGATGCACGGTCATGTGCAGCCGAAGAGGCAGGTCATGGTCGAACGTATGAAGAATTTGAACAGGCCTCCCTAGAGAAATACTGGTCTCAGGGAATTCAGGGAAGACTACGAATGGAACTTTTTGACTCACAGCCATTTAACGTAAAACAAGTCGGACTGCGTCGGTATCTCGAAAGATACCTGAACAAGACGAGACGCTGGAGCAATACGATATCACATGTCGATGTTTTGAGAATAATAAAGAATCGTTTGCCAAATATCATTCCTGAGAAACTGGTATCTACGCCAACTTATGATCTGGAATACTTTCTCAAGGTCATGGGTTCGATGGACCTCATTTATGAGAGCAGTCAAAACTGAAATGAGTGTAACAGAAACCATTAGGGTCCACCCAAAAATGAAGGATTTAGTAATCGTGGTAACAACAACTACGGCAGTAATAGCAGAAAGCAGTACGGCAACGCGTAGCGCGGTTGGCATCCACACGCGCCTCCAAAGGGATATAACAGTGATGGAGGATTCGGAATCATCAAAGTAACTGTTTCCAAGAGAGAAATAATAGACATTATAATTCAGGATACGGTGGTTCACCATCGAGAAATAACCGTAATGGCTGGAATAATTGGCGCGGTCCCGGCAATAATAGAGGAAAGCGTGTAGGTATAGGGGTTAACAAAAAAATGGTTCAAATGGCTCTGAGCACTATGGGACTTAACATCTATGGCCATCAGTCCCCTGCAACTTAGAACTACTTAAACCTAACTAACCTAAGGACATCACACAACACCCAGTCATCACGAGGCAGAGAAAATCCCTGACCCCGCCGGGAATCGAACCCGGGAACGCTACCGCACGACCACGAGCTGCGGACTAGGAGTTAACACCCAAGCATAAATAACAGTTATGAAAACAACGGCCATGGGAGCAACATAAACCAAAATCAGCGAAACGTCACCCCCAGTTATGGACAGAATAGAACAGGACAAAATGCCGACCACATTGTAAACATTGTAGAAGTGACTGCCGGGAGCGGCAGCATTCCGCCTCCCCAGGCGGTAAACGTCGACGGAAAACTGGAGCCGAAGCATGATGCTAGTAAATAAATATTTTTTGAGGTATTACAAGGAAGTCGATATGCGAGATGACCTGTATACATGTAAGACAAATGACATAAAAGGAATAAACGATGAAGTACAGGCGTTGGTTAATGCCAAAATAGGAACAATAGACGTACATGTGATACTAGGCGCAGGAGCTACTACGAATCTTGTTTCTTACAGCTTGTTCAATGAAATAAAAAGGAAGCCAAACATACCTGCTTTGCCTGCTGTGCCATATTTTAACAGCTATAGCAAATAAGTCAAAAGGCATCAGGTTACAAACTTATATTCCAATAACGTTCGTTGGAACACAATCCATAAGTATGTGCCTAACCAGCTACCAAATAGCGACGCTCTGCTCAGTCTTTTGAGAACAAACGGCACATGTCTACGTACAGAGAATTGTCAGAAGAACTCTGACGCTATAAAACAAGCTTAGGTAAGTTGTGACATATTAGTACATCCGAATATGACACAAGAATTTTGCCTCAGAACCGATGCGTCCTTCCAAGATTTGGGGGCAATATTGTTTCAGATTAACCAACACAATGAAAATCAAAATGTAAATATAAGAAGTTATGCTAGTTGCACACTGAAAGAATGTGAAAGAGCTTATTCCGTGACCGAGCTTGAAGTGGTCGCAGTAGCATAGGCATTCCGCAAATTGTAGTACTTCCTATGGGGAAATTACATCAAAGTATATTCTGATCATTCTTACTGACATGTAAAAGTTTGCACAAAAGAATAGCCAGATGACGTCTTTGTCTTGGAGAGTTCGGTTTTTAGTTAATTAATATTCAAAGCTAACAGAATATTTCGGCAGATGCCCTATCTAGACTTCCACAAGGATTAAATGAATATGCAGAAGTAATAGAAAAATCATCCGACTTTAGGATTCTGCTCGTGTGCGATGGTACACGTAGACCCTGTTATGTGAAAAAGTATTAAAGTGTGAGTCAACTTCAGGACGAAGATGCTCAATGGAACAAGGTAAGGCAACAACTACTGACGATACACACTTGAGAACAGGTTATAAGTTACATAAAGGAGTTTTGTTTTCTCGTTGAACGCCCCAGTCTAGTAACTGGTGTGTTTATTTACCCGAAACATATGTAGAGAGTTTTATAGAGTATACACATAATTCGTTGGATCACTATGGTATAGCCAAGCGTGCTCAGAAAACAATGTCGTAATGCAGTGTCCGCAGTATTAGGCACAGAGTACAACAGATTTATCAAGAAACGTGTAATCTGTCAAAAGACCAAGTACTTAAACAGATCACAAGTAAATGAATTACATACTATTATGCCATCAAAGCCCCTTGACCTCGTATTAGTCACCGGCCTACGTGGCGCAGTGGTTAGCACACTGGCCTCGCATTCGGGAGGACGACGGTTCAATCCCGCGTCCGGCCATCCTGATTTAGGTTTTCCGTGATTTCCCTAAATCGCCCCAGGCAAATGCCGGGATGGCTCCTTTGAAAGGGCACGGCCGACTTCCTTCCCCGTCCTTCCCTAATCCGATGAGACCGATGACCTCGCTGTTTGGTCTCCTCCCCCACACAACGCAACCTCGTATTAATCGGTGCCGCGGTACGTTTACCGACAGCAAAAGAAGGAGTGAAATAGGTAATAGCATTGTACGACGTGTTTTCTAAATATTTGCAAATGTATGTCAGTAAAACTTCAATGGCATGTCTTACAATAAAGGAAATCATGAGAGAACATTTTGTGAGATTGGGTAAACCATAGATTATTCAGGCGTAAGAGAGTTGGTAAACCAAAGAGTATACTAACTTCACAAGTGCGAAGGGGAAAGAGTTCGTCAAATCACACAACATAAGACATATTTATGTATCCAAATTTCATTCCAAGGCCAGCCCAATAGCATGGATATTTCTTGAGTTTAACAGGTTTATCAGAACTTATACAGCACACAGACACACTAAGCTGATTGAATATGTGACCCCTCTCAATAAATAGTAACTAATATGCCACATCCATCAACAAGTTTTACACCAATCGAATTAATGTACGAGAAGTACAAAATAGATGAGGTTCAGTTAGAAGAAAGGGTTAGACAAGACTTAATAGCGTTGGAAGCAAAGCCACAAGCTCGGAAAGAAACAATATAATATAGGAATAGATCGCACAACTACTTGTCACATTGGACAGGAGGTGCTATTGCGCACACATTTTCAAACTACCAAACGCAAAAAACTTAACAAAAAGTGGAAGCTGTAGTACAGAGGACCATACATTATACCCAGAATACCACACCCGAGATGATATTTGTTGGGTACCCAAAAAAAAAAAAAAATACTTGGATTGTATCCACATAAATATATCAAAGAATTTATATGTTAAACATAAGAGATCAACGCAACTCAATCACTTCAGTGCCTACAGCCTGACGGAAAATACAGCAGTCTATAATCCTTATAGATTATTGGGTAATATATCTGATAGTAAAAAATAAGAACCCGTCTAGGATATGTAACAATATATAATTTTCTCTTAACTACACGCAAAATATCCATATTACTCTTGAAACGAGTTGGAGAATCTCGTTTTGTATGTTTGACTAGGTATAATCCATATAATCCAAGATAAGTACGAGGATTATTTAAAATCTATTATGAAAATTTCGTTATTCTATTCGGAACTAAATAACAATATACGAACTGTACATTAAATAATTTTTGGAAACAGTGAATATGGACGATAACAATACATTCTGGCAGCCTGCACTTGGGACAGCATGAGGGGATGAGTTAGCTGAGATGCGGGTGGTAAACACTCCCCCCCCCCCTCCTCTTCCCACTTTTGACGTAGTCTGCAGTGACCATATAGGCGCGTACGCACTAGCATGTCGCTTAACAAACAATGATCCAATGTAAGAGACACAGTGCGTTATTCAAGCATTAATAAGTGAAAATGACGAAATAAGAGTTAATTGCACAATGAAAATACTATGAATAAACCGCGTTAAATAAACTATGATACATAAGTAAGACCAAATTACAGGAAATTTGAATAAGTAGCAGTTTTCCATGTAACATATACAACTGGTTGTAGTAACAAGGAGTTCAATTGGCAAGCAGTATCGCTATCCAACGGTTTAGCCATAAAAATAAACGTACGTAACGAGTATTATTTCTACACACTTTGTATTTTATACATAGATTTTGCTACTATGAAATATTTTATATAATGGCATGTCAATTTTGCCATGGCATTAAGTGACAAACTTCAAAACCAAATCCCCACAAACGACCGAATGTAGATGTAGCGCTATGTACAAGAATAAACATAGTCCTATATCAGACTAAGAACCTGTATACAAAAGAAATTATTCACACAGAAAAAGCTATGGTCACATGTGAGAAAAGAACTCTTTAGAGAAAGGTCATCATTATACTAAAGTAATAAATAAAACAAATGTTAACGAGTAAGCTATGAAGAGGAACCGCCTTATGAGTATAGTGACGGTACTAAAATTCAGTGCGATTTGTATTACGTTATCTATAGCTACTTAAAACAAGAAAGAACTACACTATTTATATAAAACTACAACTGATCAACTATGAGGATTATTCAATACTTTGCACTACTTTGTTTAAAACTACCTCTAAAGTGAATATGAAAAATTAATGTACTGTACAGAAAGGAATTTAAAAAAAGAATGAAAATGAAATTAGGCACTAAAATGGTACAAAGTCTGCATAGCTAACAACTTCAAGCCTGAAGATAAGTTAATGTTCATTACTGCAAATAAACGTCATTTATACAAACACAGTGCAGCTAGCAAATCACTGTCAAAGAGCACATAAGAAGGTATGAAATACTTATAAACATAGATCTGAAAGGTGTGAAGACGAAACGCTATTAATAAAAATATTAAATGTACCAAGTTGCACTTTATGTGTGCATATGGGAGAATGAAAACGATAACTGACCTACGGACAATTATGCATAATTAAGAAGTTATCTAGTAATAAGAATTTTGTCGGGAAAGATGCAAAGTAGCATGTCCCGCTTGGCGGAAGGATTGAACTGGAGGAGGAAAGTACCAAATGAAAGCACCCCCCCCCCCTTCAGTTTATAAGTTATGTGTAATAGTGATTGTAAATTTATGCTAAGGAGGATAAGTAGGTACATTCACTATTAAATTTCCTAGAAAGTGTATTTCGATATGTTTGATGATGTGTCTATGGTAGCAGGTCGTAAAAAATTGCATTAACTCCCATTTATGACTTCACAGTTAAAAGTAAGAAAACACTTCCAGTTCAAAAACTTTAATTCATTATCCAGCCAGTAGTAAAAAAAATAGCATGGCATATAGCTCATTCCTATTCACAACAGTAAACGTTGTACGTTGCTCCCTTGACAAAGTACTATACGCTTTACATATCTCCCGCCACGACAGCCGTGAGTTCGATGTTTATCGTCGTTCGATACGTATCGTTCGGAGCCCGCGCGTTCGATAGACAGCGCTTCTTGGAAATTGCCAGATAGACGTTTTGCAAGAAATACACATTTTACAAGGGGAACAAACAATGGCGGCTGCTGGGTAAGAGCACAAGAGCAAGCGAACACCCTCAGCGTTGACACCTTGCTGATTTATTGGTTATTTTTCTTTGAATGCTGTTGAACGCAGTGTAGATGCGGTAACCTGCAACACACAGCACATAATTACAGCGCTATGGTACATTGCTCCTCTAGACTTTGTGAAACTTGGCATCAGGGTCGAAAGCACATCTTCAGACGTGCACATTTTAAGGAGCTTTTGCACATGAACGGCTGCAGTGACGTAACTGCCTTACGGGCCAAATAGTTTTTTGATAAACAGCGCGGACAGTTACTACTCAAGTGTCAGCACACTGCAGCAGACTTTTATCTCAGTTCGCTTGGCTTAAAACCCGCTAGACGGTAGCACATTCCTCTGATGTGACAATTCTCTCAGTATATAATAAAATTGGATCGAACATCACTATATGCTATAGTTCTACTGATCGAAAAACGTATTTTGTGGGATTCTGAATGAGATACAGTGTATTACGATTTGAGTTTTATTATACCGAAACCCATTTGAACGCCTCATTGTGGCCAAGATAGACACGAAGCCCACACCTAATACAGTAGTACAAGATTATATGCCAATTAGCTCTGCAGATGATGAAGAAATTGAAGAAATGTATGATGAGATAAAATAAATTATTCAGATAGTGAAGGGAGACGAAAATTTAATAGTCATGGGTGACTGGAATTCGATATTAGGAAAAGGAAGAGAAGGAAACGTAGTAGTTGAATATGGGTTGGGGGTAAGAAATGAAAGAGGACGCCGCCTGGTAGAATTTTGCACAGAGCATATCTTAATCGTAGCCAAAACTTAGTTGAAGAATCATAAAAGAAGGATGTACACATGGAAGAAGCCTGGAGATACTAGAAGGTTTCAGATAGATTATATAATGGTAAGACAGAGATTCAAGAACCAGGTTTTAAATTGTAAGACATTTCCAGGGGCAGATGTGGACTCTGACCACAATCTATTGGTTATGACCAGCAGATTAAAATAGAAGAAACTGCAAAAAGGTGGGAATTTAAGGACATGGGACCTGGATAAACTGACTAAACCAGAGGTTGTACAGAGTTTCAGGGAGAGCATAAGGGAACAATTGACGGGAATGGGGGAAAGAAATACAGTAGAAGAAGAATGGGTAACTTTGAGGGATGAAGTAGTGAAGGTAGTAGAGGATCAAGCAGGTAAAAACACGAGGGCTACTAGAAATCCTTGGGTAACAGAAGAAATATTGAATTTAATTGATGAAAGGAGAAAATATAAAAATGCAGTAAATGAAGTAGGCAAAAAGAAGTACAAACATCTCAAAAATGAGATCGACAGGAAGTGCAAAATGGCTAAGCAGGGATGGCTAGAGGACAAATGTAAGGATATAGAGGCTTATCTCACTATGGGTAAGATAGATATTGCCTACATGAAAATTAGACCTTTGGAGAAAAGAGAACAACTTGTATGAATATCAAGAGGTCAGATGGAAACCCAGTTCTAAGCAAAGAAGGGACAGCTGAAAGGTGGAAGGAGTATATAGAGGGTATATACAAGGGCGATGTACTTGAAGACAATATTATGGAAATGGAGGAGGATGTAGGTGAAGATGAAATGGGAGATATGATACTGCGTGAAAAGTTTGACAGGGCACTGAAAGACCTAAGTCGAAACAAAGCCCCGGGAGTAACAACATTACATTAGAACTAATGATAGCCCTGGGAGAGCCAGTCCTGACAAAACTCTACCATCTGGTGAGCAAAATGTATGGGACAGGCGAAATACCCTCAGACTTCTAGAACAATATAATAATTCCAATCCCAAAGGAAGCAAGTGTTGACGGATGTGAAAATTACCGAATTGTCAGTTTAATACGTCACGGCTGCAAAACACTAACGCGAATTCTTTATAGACGAATGGAAAAACTGGTAGAAGCCGACCTCGGGGAAGATCAGTTTGGATTCCGTAGAAATATTGGAACACGTGAGGCAATACTGACCGTACGACTTATCTTAGAAGCTAGATTAAGAAAAGGCAAACCTACGTTTCTAGCATTTGTAGACTTAGAGAAAGCTTTTGACAATATTGACTGGAATACTCTATTTCAAATTCTGAAGGTGGTAGGGGTAAAATATAGGGAGCGAAAGGTTATTTACAATTTGTACAGAAACCAGATGGCAGTTATAAGAGTCGAGGGATACGAAAGGGAAGCAGTGGTTGGGAAGGGAGTGAGACCGGGTTGTAGCCTATCCCCGATGTTATTCAGTCTGTATATTGAGCAAGCAGGAAAGGAAACAAAAGAAAAATTCGGAGTAGGTATTAAAATCCATGGAGAAGAAATAAAAACTTTAAGGTTCGACGATGACATTGTAATTCTGTCAGAGACAGCAAAGGACTTTCAAGAGCAGTTGAACGCAATGGATAGTGTCTTGAAAGGAGGATATAAGATGAACATCAACAAAAGTAAAACGAGGATAACGGAATGTAGTCGAGTTAACTCGGGTGATGCTGAGGGAATTAGATTAGGAAATGAGACACTTAAAGTAGTAAAGGAGTTTTGCTATTTGGGGAGCAAAATAACTGATGATGGTCGAAGTAGAGCGGATATAAAATGTAGACAGGCAATGGCAAGGAAAGCGTTTCTGAAGAAGAGAAATTTGTTAACAACGAGTATGGATTTAAGTGTCAGGAAGTCGTTTCTGAAAGTATTTGTATGGAGTGTAGCCATGTATGGAAGTGAAACGTGGACGATAAATAGTTTGGACAAGAAGAGAATAGAAGCTTTTAAAATGTGGTGCTACAGAAGAATGCTGAAGATTAGACAGGTAGATCACATAACTAATGAGGAGGTATTGAATACAATTGGGGAGAAGAGGAGTTTGTGGCAGAACTTGACTAGAAGAAGGGATCGGTTGGTAGGACAGGTTCTGGGGCATCAAGGGATAACCAATTTAGTATTGGAGGGCAGTGTGGAGGGTAAAAATCGTAGAGGGAGACCAAGAGATGAATACACCAAGTAGATTCAGAAGGATGTAGGCTGCAGTACGTACTGCGATATAAAGCAGCTTGCACAGGTTAGAGTAGCATGGAGAGCTGCATCAAACCTGTCTCAGGACTGAAGACCACAACAACAACAACCCATTTGAGAAGCTGAGACCATAAAGCACATCATCGTCCATTTTTCGTGCTACTGACATCTGTTGTTTCTGACATCATGCTTCTGACATCTTATGGTGCGTCAGGTTTATCTGTATTGTTGACCAACACTGTACGTATATTTGAACAGTCACGAAAAGCTATCTCTCTGGTTTCTCCGATATTCATTTAGATATGAAGTTGAGGACGGTGTGCTTTGACCCTTATCGCTCTCAGCGCCTCATTTGTATTCTAGTCAAGTGAAATTGGTGCAGAAGTACTACTTGGAGCTGATCGTTTCCGCAAATGGTAGTTGTGTTTGGAGTTGGTTGTATAATGTGCAGTAATCGCCTTTCCTGTGTGGTGTCGACATGAAATCTGTTGAATCTGTTTTAAGTGGTAACAGAAAAGAAAATTACAAGGAAGAGTTAGCAAATGGCTCTGAGCACTATGGGACTCAACTTTTGTGGTCATTAGTCCCCTATAACTTAGAACTAGTGAAACCTAACTAACCTAAGGACACCACACACATCCATGCCCGACGCAGGATTCGAACCTGCGACCGTAGCGGTCTCGCGGTTCCAGACTGCAGCGCCTAGAACCGCACGGCCACTTCGGCCGGCGAAGAGTTAGCCACGAAGAAACTAGTGCCTCTCATACCAGATCCGTCGTCGGAGAAATTGACGAAGTCGAAGAAGTTTGACTATAACCTAACATTTAACAAAGAACTGTATAATTAGCGTCTATTGTTGTGTGTGTGCAACGTAAGAATGATTTTCAGTCCAGAAGTTAATTCGTTAACTAATACATGTATTAGGGATGTACATTTGTCCGAAAAAATTAAAAAAAGCTCGAAAACTCCCCCTTACACAAAAATGCGAAACGGAGAGTAGTGAAAACTTAAACATTATTTATGTCTTCCCATAAACTGTACTTAATTATGTACAAAGGAAACAAAATTCCTCAGCACACTCGACTATCATTTGGGAGGATGACGGTTCAAACCAGCGTCCGACCATCGTGATTTAGGTTTTCCGTGATTTCCCTAAGTCTCTTCAGGCAAATGCGAGGATGGTTACTTTGAAAGAACATGGCATACTTCCTTCCCCATCCTTCCCTAATCCGATGGGACCGATGACCTCGCTTTTTGGTCGCCTCCCCCAAATCAACCAAGAAAATTCCACAAAAACAATTCTTTCTTCTTCTCGGACAAGTTATGTACGTTATTATTATTATTATTATTATTATTATTGACAGTGGCTGAAGTTTTAGAAACATGTTGGTAAGCCTTACTGTTATACAGTAGATGCTATTAATTTCAGACTCATATTTATGTGAATTTAAAAATTTGTGAACACCCAGAATGTATACTCACGAGCCGCCACTGGGAACAAATGAAAAAAGGCAATAAAACAAAGGGATAACTGGTTTACACTGTACACACAAAATGAGCTCCGATCTCTCGAACTAAGTAACAGAGTGGGTGGAATTTTATGTAGGAAAGGAAAAAAGAAAATCTGTTCCCAAAGAATTCGAATTTCACGTAATCGCTGCTTTCGCTGGTTACTAGGATAACCAAAGATAATATTTAATTTCCGATTAATTAAGAGCCTTAGCTCATTAACGAACGACATGTCCCGACTCACCAGTACTAGGCCACGGTTCAAAGACAGGGGGCGCTCTTGAAAGTTGAGGCTTAAGCCTATACGTAGTGCTTTCATGATGCCCACCGCGACATTAATTAGATCCTCTGCTCGTGGCTTAGTCCAGGGCATAACAGAATCAAAATGCTTCACTGCAGATCACCGACTCATATTGCACGTTGTCTCGCGCCTTTGGAGGGAGGTAGCGCGGTGCGTTAGAGGGGGCAAACATGTTCCCCGGACAGAGCGCGGCGCGAGGCCAGAATCTGCCGGCACAATGACTGCCGCTAAGCAGATTAACTGGCGCGATGAGAGCGAGGCGGCGGTTGGCGGTAGAGCTAGTCCGTGTCAGAGCGGCGTCGCGTGGCGCAACAAGCAGCGCCACACAGCGGCAACGCGCTGAGCATTGGGATGGGCAATTCATCCCTCCTCTGTTCACTGCTGCACTACACGGCGCCTGCAGAGAAGTATTAGCATGTTCCCGATCTGTACGAAATCCAAGTAATGCTGCTAGATATGACGGGGGTTCAATAAATAATTCACTTTTTTTCTCGGCCAGTTTCAGTTGAAAAAATGTGAAACTTGTTGTGGGATATCGTGAAATATTCCTTCTTCAGCCTCTATAGTTTTACGAACATTCGACAGATGGCGGCGCTATACGTTGTCTTCGAAATGGTACCTGTAAAGCCGCGTCCACACTTCCGCGCCACGAACCCCGAGCGGTGCGCTCGCCGCACGCTCGCCGCTCGCCTTTTGTTCGTTGGATTTGTGAGTTGCAACGAACCTCCGGCGATCCACAGGAAACCCACGAACATACAAGTATTCAGTTTGCAGGCAAGCTCTAAACATGTCTAAGCGACGGGAAAATCTCGGGATTATGGTGATGAGAAGTGCGGCATTATTAATGGCGCGTTTATCGAAAAACAAAACGAACTTCATAAAAAAAGAAATAATGCAGAACTTATGATGAATTTGAAGTCACAACAAATAAGCGGTTAATATAAAAATTTCTGTCCATAGTCTCCTTCTGACTTTGAAGATCTGCTGCAAAAGATTGGACCGCATATTTCGCTAGAGGACACTAATTTCCGCACTGCAATTACCGCTCAAGACAGGTGAGCATTAATATTTGTTATACATAATTTGTTTACATCTTGTTTATGATTCGCTGTGTATTTGTCGTAAGATGCTGACCAAATCAGCAATGGTGGGCGTGGATATAAAAAAATTGACTGATCTACTAAATAAAGGCAAATAAAATCAATATTATTAATTCTTCCAGGTTAGCAGTAACACTTCGATTTCTTGCCACGGAAGATTCATTTGCTAGCCTGCAGTATACTTTCAGGATTTCTAACCAATCTATTGCACTGATAGTACCACAAGTCTGTGCAGCACTCATCCATGAGTTACAAGGATATATCAAGGTAACATATTAACACCGCTATTTAACTCTTTTAATTTTGAAAGTTGCTTTATTTTTTTAAATATTTTTATAAGTACAAAATTAAACACATTATAGACAAAATCATCAAAATGCATAGAACTAAAGTTATGTTACACAAAATCCGAAAACTGTTCTGAAGTTATTGATGCAGCAGGAGATGGTTGAGAAGAGATTGGTGTCAGGTAATCAGATGGCGATTGTACGGGAGCAGGTACTCGTTGCAAAGTGTGCAAAACGTATTGTTGAGAATGTGTGGGGAGATATACACTTTCTAGAGGGATTTGCCAGTTGTTGGAATGCGGAGCATTTGAAGCAGGCCAATCAAAAATGGTTTAAATGGCTCTGAGCACTATGGGACTTAACAGCTGAGGTCATTAGTCCCATAGAACGTAGAACTACTTAAACCTAACTAACCTAAGGACATCACACATATCCATGCCCAAGGCAGGATTCAAACCTGTGACCGTAGCGGTCGCGCGGCTCCAAATTGAAGCTCCTAGATCCGCTCGGTCACTGCGGCCGGCGCAGCCTAATCAAAAAACCCTTTATCGGCTGGGTCAAGTACGTCAAACACGGCATGCTATACCGATTTCTGCGTTTCAGGCGAATATTTCTTCACTTTTGCAGCGACGTGCGTAAAAATGGCATCGATTTCGTCGCACTTATTACACGGTCCTTTCTCCAATTTCTCTGCAGCAGTTTGTAAAATGTCAAACGCACTCCTCATCACTGAGTCGTTAGCATCAGTTCGCTTACGCTTAGTAGTTCTGGCAGTAGATGTTGACCCTGTTGGCTGTCTTTAGAAATGTTGAGTCCTGACTCGATGTCATCTTCAATTCTAATAATCTCCTCTGTCTCCTGTAAATTACAAGTAATAACCAATAGTAACCAATATTAACTACGTATTACTGGTATTACGTGACGAATATAAAAATAGGAGCCTATTAAAAAACATTAAGTCGTGTCGTTCGCCTCAGACCAATAACGTAGAAGTTTTCCAGTGATCAAAACAATTATCAGCCCTGTTTTACAAATTTAATACATAACCTCCCCCCCCCCCCTCCCCTGAGTGAAGTAAGTTTAAGTATGATTTCTGTTTCATCTATCTGCGACACCTGCAGCTTGGAAGGAAGTAAGGAATATACAGGGCTATTACAAATGATTGAAGCGATTTCATAAATTCACTGTAGCTCCATTCATTGACATATGGTCACGACACACTACAGATACGTAGAAAAACTCACAAAGTTTTGTTCGGCTGAAGCCGCACTTCAGGTTTCTGCCGCCAGACCGCTCGAGAGCGCAGTGAGACAAAATGGCGACAGGAGCCGAGAAAGCGTATGTCGTGGTTGAAATGCACTCACATCAGTCAGTCATAACAGTGCAACGACACTTCAGGACGAAGTTCAACAAAGATCCACCAACTGCTAACTCCATTCGGCGATGGTATGCGCAGTTTAAAGCTTCTGGATGCCTCTGTAAGGGGAAATCAACGGGTCGGCCTGCAGTGAGCGAAGAAACGGTTGAACGCGTGCGGGCAAGTTTCACGCGTAGCCCGCGGAAGTCGACGAATAAAGCAAGCAGGGAGCTAAACGTACCACAGCCGACCGTTTGGAAAATCTTACGGAAAAGGCTAAAGCAGGAGCCTTACCGTTTACAATTGCTACAAGCCCTGACACCCGATGACAAAGTCAAACGCTTTGAATTTTCGGCGCGGTTGCCACAGCTCATGGAAGAGGATGCGTTCAGTGCGAAACTTGTTTTCAGTGATGAAGCAACATTTTTTCTTAATGGTGAAGTGAACAGACACAATGTGCGAATCTGGGCGGTAGAGAATCCTCACGCATTCGTGCAGCAAATTCGCAATTCACCAAAAGTTAACGTGTTTTGTGCAATCTCATGGTTTAAAGTTTACGGCCCCTTTTCCTTCTGCGAAAAAAACGTTACAGGACACGTGTATCTGGACATGCTGGAAAATTGGCTCATGCCACAACTGGAGACCGACAGCGCCGACTTCATCTTTCAACAGGATGGTGCTCCACCCCACTTCCATCATGATGTTCGGCATTTCTTAAACAGGAGATTGGAAAACCGATGGATCGGTCGTGGTGGAGATCATGATCAGCAGTTCATGTCATGGCCTCCACGCTCTCCCGACTTAACCCCATGCGATTTCTTTCTGTGGGGTTATGTGAAAGATTCAGTGTTGAAACCTCCTCTACCAAGAAACGTGCCAGAACTGCGAGCTCGCATCAACGATGCTTTCGAACTCATTGATGGGAACATGCTGCGCCGAGTGTGGGAGGAACTTGATTATCGGCTTGATGTCTGCCGAATCACTAAAGGGGCACATATCGAACATTTTTGAATGCCTAAAAAAACTTTTTGAGTTTTTGTATGTGTGTGCAAAGCATTGTGAAAATATCTCAAATAATAAAGGTATTGTAGAGCAGTGAAATCGCTTCAATCATTTGTAATAACCCTGTATATGAAACACGTTGGAACCTGCCTGACTGTGTTGGTGCTCTGGATGGGAAACATGTTTTGCAAGCTCCAATGAACTCGGGTACAGAGTACTTCAATTATAAATCCAACTTCAGTATTGTGCTTTTTGCATTAATGGACGAGAATTGTAACTTTGTGTTTGCTGACGTGGGATGCCAAGGAAGAATTTCGGATGGAGGAATTATTCAACAGAGCAAGCTACATAGTATGATGTCTGGGAGCACATTGGGACTTCCGGTATCGGAACCGCTGCCAGGGCGTTCAACGCAAATACCTTATTTCTTTGCAGGTGATAGTGCATTTGCTCCAAGCGAAAACCTCATAGCCGGCCGGTGTGGCCGTGCGGTTCTAGGCGCTTTCGTATGGAACCGCGTGACCGCTACGGTCGCAGGTTCGAATCCTGCGTCGGACATGGATGTATTAGGTTTAAGTAGTTCTAAGTTCTAGGGGACTGATGACCACAGATGTTAAGTCCCATTGTGCTCAGAGCCATTTGAACCATTTGAAAACCTCATGAGGCCATACTCTGGAGACTTTGCCAAAGGAACTCCTCACAGAATTTTTAATTATCACTTGAGTAGGTCCAAACGGGTAGTCGAGAACGCCTTCGTTATATCAAGCTCAATCTTTCGGGTTCTAAGAAAACCAATGCTTTTGGCACCTGAAAAAGCCGTGGTGATCGTGATGGCAGTCATTTTGTTACACAATTATCTAAGGACCCACTGGCGAAATTTGTACACTCTTGCTGGCATTGACCATGAAGGGCATGGAGTTTTAATTGAAGGGTCATGGAGGGTCCAGGGAGAAGATAATATAACGTCTTTGTTACCACTGAGACATGTCCCCCGACGATCCACAAATCATTGTCAGAAAATTAGGGATGAAATAGCAGATTATTGTATGAAACAAGGACTCCTAGAATGCCAACACAAATATGCTTGAGTACATCAACATTTTCTTACCGTCGTAAGTTCTTTTCTTGGTACGTCCCTGTCCTCCGAAACTTGAAAGCTTCATAAGCAAACCACCTGCTTATGTAAACGTTGTCCATTCCTGAAACAATAAGATAGAGAACGCAATAAAACTTTGTTTAAGAAAATACAGAACTGTACGGCACTTATAACGGTTATTATAAAAAATAGTATGATGTATGTAAATAAATCACTTAAAACTGAAAATGAAGCTTATTATTTTATAATACCATTCATTTTCTTAATATATTTTTTGCCGAATAAAAAATTCTTCAAATAATAATAAATGACAGTTGTGATCGGCCACATCGCTAAACTTGTTAACTACTTTAATTATATAATTATTAGACATAGGTACATAATATCTTATTAGATTCACAATTTACGTTTTCTTGTTCCCATGCTATTTTTCAATTTGCCCTTCTTCCATCGGTATGAAGACAGCAACGATATTTTTTTTTTCTGCACTGGTCCGAAGATATATCCATCTCCGCAGATAATTCTCGCCAAGCATCTGCTTTCATGCGTTTCCTGTAACGATCCTTATGCTGAGGATCCCAAAGAGTGGATTGTTTTCTATATTCATCAATTAGTTTAATTAAAGTCACTTCCGACCACTCCATATTTAATCACTGGAAAATCAATCACAAAATCCCTTTATTGAAGCCTGACAATAATCTAAAGATATTAATTAAAATTTAATGTTTTAGTTCAACTTAAAAATCCCTCTTTTCTCATTAATATCTTCCAAAACAATACTCACATGCGCGCTAAAAACGACAAACCTTTCGCTCTCCAGTCCAAATCTGAACTGCGAACATTCAAAGTGTTCGTTGGAAAAACCGACAGGAGATGGATCGCGGTGCGTCGCGCATTCGCAGCGCGCGCGCCCGGTCCAAATGTGACGAATTCAATGAGCACGAGCGGCGCGCGAGCCGCGCAGCGCGCTAGTGTGGACGCACCTGCAAAGGAGGTGCGTTCCAAGCAGAGAGGTGTCATTGATTTTCTTTTGGTAGAGAAGCAGAGCATTGCAAATATTCACAGGCGCATGCAGAATGTCTACAACAAAAGCACGATGAGTCGTCGGGCGAAGCGTCTCTCACCATCGCAACAAGATCGCGCAGACTTTTCCAGTCTCCCGCGTGCCGGCCGGCCGCACGCGGCTATGGCTCCTGCAGTGTATAAACTAGCGGGGACTCTCATCCGATGACAATCAAACTCCCTTGCTGCTCAGCTGGACTTGTCTGTTGGTAGTGCTGACAAACTAATCCACCGATTGGGGTACGCAAAGGTGTGTGAGCACTGAGTTCCTCGCCGCCTAACAGAAAACCTTAAAGAGCAACGAAGGGCCATGTGTGCGGATTCGTTTGCACCTTACGAGGCTTATCGTGACAATTTTTTGTCAAACATCGCCACAGACGATCAAATATGGGTTCATCAATTCGAATCGGAATCGAAACGAAAATCTATGAACTGGCATCACAGCACCTTCCCTCCAAAGATCGCACTGTCAGGCAGCAAACTGGCGGCGGCGGTCTTCTGGGACTACGAAGACATTATTCTGTTTGATGTCCTCCCTTGTAGTGCAACGATTAACTCTGAAGTGTGCTTCACTACCCTCGAGAAATTGAAGAAATGGCTTCAGCGTCTTCGTCGCCACAAAGATGCAGACGAACTTCTCCTTCTCCATGACAATGCAAGGCCTCACACAATTCAGCGCACCTTAGAGGAGCTCGCAAAACTTCATTGGACTGTTGTTCCTCGTACATCCTACAGTCCGTATCTCTCACCTTCCGACTTCCACCTATTTGCCCCAATAAAGGATGCACTCAGCGAGAAGCAGTAAGTTTGGCTCGAACGTCGACCAATAGAGTGGTACCATGCGGGCATTTAGGCCCTCCCAGTTATATGACGTAAGGCCGTTGCATTTAACGGAGATTACGTTAAAAACTAGGGTTCTTTAGACAAAACTGTAGAGAGAATATGGTGTGCTGGAGTCCAAATAAAGCCAAGCTGCTTACAGAAAAAGTGTTGTGCATTATCTATCGAACGTCCCTCGTATAACTAAATAGGAGAGAGGGAAGAGAGAGTGAGAGGGGTAGAAGAAATCTTCTAATTATCACTTTCAGTCTTGCTGAAGCCCTACATTAGTCAAATGAAACATTAGCAATAATAATGCGCAAACCCGAGAGACCTATTGAGAACAGTTGTACTGACGAACTTTGGGACTCCTCAAGATGAGAAACTAACAAATGTTGCCAAATGGTCAGATACACGCCGTGCTAGACTCAGTGCATTGCTGAAAGACAAATAAAAAGAAAAAGAAATCAGAATTTCTGACGTAGTGGCTATAAGTTTAACGTAGTCCTCAGATTACTAGCTAACGAAATAAATGGAAAGATATGTCTGAGAAGCTTCGATTGATATCACTTAATACAGGTTAAGTGTCAAGTAACGAAAGCGAAGCAAAATCATTGTAGAGTTAATACCAGTGCATACCTAAGACTTCATTTGCTGTGATGGTACTATGTATCAGGGCGTTAGGGAAAATCCAGTTACCTTATTGTCATGTTCGTATCTAGTGTAACATCACTCGTGGTATTGATGCAAGTGACAGCCAAGAATGGTTAGATCTCCATAGTGGTATCAGCTGTCTAAGGAAAGGTCATACCAGTTTTGCTGATTATGATTACATGTTTGGTGAGCTTTCATCTGGCGCCTAAGGATACCACTGACGTGTTCATATCTATCGAATTTCGATATTGATTGCAAACACAAGTCAAACTACTGTAACACAATCCTGATGCTATGACATGTATGGGTGGACAACAGGAAAAAGATGCTCTTTGTAGGGAAGACCGAACATTTCGATGTTGTCATCTTTGTATTAAGACAATACTCCTCATTATTACTGCCTTCTGTAACAACCACAGGTAATAATGAGGTACAGTCTCGTGTTGCTGACCCTCAGGATCTTTTTAATATTATTTTATGTAACAGCAGTGGCGCGGCTATTGCGACCGAGGGGGACTATCATGCCCTGGCTGCCACTAGTACAAGAAAGCCAAATGGTCTCCAAGATAAAAAATATTTGACAGGAAATATATTACTATTTGAGTAAATTCTATATATTATATTACTATATGCGTTTCTGGAGGGGGGAGAGCAGTAGTAGGACAAACTATGTACGGCCCCACAAAGCATTGTTCCCAAATTGATTCAAGATGGCGGATCCAAGAAGGTGACAACAGATATGGCCATGTCACAATGACATAATGGTGGGAAGTTCAAATTTTAGCAGGAAAATAGGTCAGTTGTGCTACCTCCACTAACCTAACCCCTTCCCCTCCCCTTTCCCCCTTCCCCCTCCCCTCCCACAGAAAATGGCGGAAATTAAAATTTTGGCAGGGAAAGAAGGGCATTTGGGGTACCTCCACTAACCTAAGTCATCCAACCGTCACCTCTTCCTTGAAATTGGAGGGAAAAGGACTCAGCCTGTGCTTTGCTGCTGGATAGGATAGGTGTAAGTCTTTATTTTGCATGCAGTGCTTATTATTTAAACAATTTGAGGCAGTACATCCATCCAGTGTGTCCACCATGAGGTCTGGAGTCCAACTGACCTAATACACTGTCCTGCCACCAGAGGGCTCTGTCGTCCCATGGTGGCCTGGGGACTCAGCCTGTCCTGGGCTGCTGGAGATAGGAAGGAGTGTACTTTATTTATTTTGGAACAATTTATTTAGGGATGGATTTCACTTAGTTCATTTGTTACACTGACACAAAACACTCGCCCTGACATGCTCGACGTGACACTACATAGCCTAAAGACCTGCGAACTACTAGTATATTATCGAAATAATGCAGTACACTGATGTACAGACACTCGAACGACACCTTAATTACCGAAATAATGCAGTACACAGCATACAGACCTGGAAACTACTCCCACATCACCAAAATAATGCCATACACTGATGTACAGAAACGAAAACAACTCGGAAATTGTCAAAATAATGCATGTAAAACGCTCTGCAGACACTCTTACTACTCGTAAACTCTCCAAATAACGCTGTACAGAGCATACAGACCTGAAAACTACACGTAAATTACTGAAATAACGCATAGCGCAGCCTACAGACCTGCTCGCAAAATAATGAGACAGACACGCAAACAGCTCGCAAATTGTCAAAAAATAATGCATGTAAAAGGCCTTGCAAATACTCTCACAACGGTTAAACAGCTGAAAATACTGCAGTGCACAAACACTCAGTGCGTGTACAAAACGCTTTCGAACTATCGTCAACCACAACCTATCAGCAAACTGTTCCAATGCGTGCATGCGCCGACTCTGCCGCAAGCCACCACTGCCGAGCTGAACAGAGGGGCACGAGCTACTGCTCTCAGGTAACTACCACATACAGCCAGTAGGTGGAAGTAGCATCTATTTCCGGGTGTACAGTTAGAATACCTTGACCGTTATACTGACATCAAATGTCTATGTAAATAAGAGCCAAGTCACCCTCTCGATGTGCACGTGTTTACTACACGTGGTCCAGCGAAGACCTAATTGCTGAGCAACTCACCCTTGCAGATGCAGCAAAAAGGTTCTCAATGCTATATTGACATCACAGGTCACACTATAGAAATCTCTTCCAATGCTTCCCAGACCATCTCAGGGTGCATTGTTCCTAGCGACCTTAACGGGACATGTGAGATGCCTCTGGCAGCACACGTGTTTAATGCGACTGACATCTACCTGCAAGTACGGCATCAAGCGAGAAATGACTACATGGCGACTCAACCACGCAGGTGCATCTAAAAGGTTCTCAGTGTTTTACTGATATGACTTGGCTATATAAATAAGAGACAAGTCCACCTCTCGGAAATTGTAAAGTGCTGCAGAAATAGTTAACTATCGCTTTTGTAGGAGCATTTTTGATGGCTCAGCTTGTCTGCATGGAAATTTTTGTCCTAACACAACCTGTTTAAAAAAATAGTCCAGAATAACGCCGATTACATTGCTCCTGATGGTCCTAACGTGGCGCCCCATCCAGTACGTGTTACCTTTCCTGGAAATCGTTAAGTCCTGCTTTCAACAGACATCTCCAAAATGCGAATGTTCTCACCGCTATGTAGAGACTCGTGCAACCCGGGACAAACGATGGCAAGTGATTCAATGGAGCATTATGATTGCCTCTTGCTGAATTTACCCGCCAAATTACTGATGCTGTCGGTGAGGAAGGACATCCACCTTTTTTTTTCTTTCCACAGACGAGACTCGAAGTGGCAAAATTATTTTGTACAGATCGCCATATTGCACAGACAGTTAAGCCCTGCAAAAGTGACCTACAGATCGTCATATATGGGAAGACCCTTGCTCAATTACACTGCTCTTCCACTGAGGACAGATACTTGAATCTTTCAGCGTGAAACCGATCTCCACATACCATATTGCATATCGATTTAGCAATCACACATTTCGTATCCTGCGCTGTACAAAATCGCCAGTTCTGCATCCTGAATATGGCTGTCGACCATCAAACACTCGTACATGTACCACGAAGACTGTTGTACAAAGGCTGGGTCGGTTCCCCTCGGCACAAAGGTGTCAATGTTTCTGGCCCCTACCTCTTTGCTTGCTACATCCATCTCCAGAATCTGGGATTACAAGAACATACGTATTTTCACATGTCTTATTAGAATATCATACCGTATTCGCGACACTTCTTGATATCACGTACATAGCAATATCGCTTGCTTAGCAGTATCGCTTGCGCATTATAATTTTCGAAGATATAGACCGGAAATTATTTCTCTAGAAACTCGAAACTTTAGTGAGATGGAGCTGGCTGTAAACCACTGAGTAACTAGAAACTGGTCTCGTCTGTAAAGACCTTCACGTGAAGCCTCGAAAAAAATAGAGAGAACTGATATTTCCATTCGCGAATACCGATGTCGGCGATATAAGAGATCCGAAATCATCCTTATAATTTACAAAGTCAACTAAGGTGTTTCTCATGTCTAGAGAACCAGCAGACATGTCTTCCACCCGTCTTTCAACTGCTAGATGCGCACACCACAATCGATGTTCTCTCAACCAAATAAAGATGGGAAATGTGCAGATGCAGTCAACCAGGCAATTTACATGGGAGAGAATAATACACAAGCGATCGTTAACTATTTCTGCAGCACTTTACAATTTCCGAGAGGTCGACTTGCCTCTTATTTACATAGCCATGTGATATCAGTATAACACTGAGAACCTTTTAGATGCACCTGCGCGGGCGAGCCGCTGTGCAGCCACCTCTCGCTTGGCTTCGCACTTGCAAGTAGATGTCAGTCACAATAAAGATGTGTGCGACCAGAGGCATCTCACATGTCCTGTTAGGATCGCTAGGAGCAATGCACCCTGTGCTATTCTGGGAAGCACTGGAACAGATTTATATAGCGCGACCTGTGACGTCAGTATAGCATTAAGAATCTTTTAGCTGCATCTGCGAGGCTGCGTTGCTCGGCAATTAGGTCTTTACCGGTACGCAGGTAGAGAGGCATCTCGTAAGCAACTGTAAACACGTGCGTGTCCAGAGGGTGACTTCCTCTTCTTTACATAGACATGTGATTTCAGTATAAGAAGAATTCGAACTGTACACCAGAAAATAGACGCGACTCTCACCTACTGGCTGTATGCATCAGCGGCCTGAGAGCAATAGCTCGCTCCCCTGCATTCGTCTGGCTGGTGGTGGCTCGTGGTCGCTTCGACGCGTGAGTGAGTTGGGACAATGCCCTGATATGTTGCGGCTGACGATGGTTCGAAAGCGTTTTTTACGTGCACAGAGTGTTTGTGCACTGCATTATTTTCTGCTGTTTAAGCTTTGTGAGCGTGTTTGCAGAATCCTATAGAAGCATTATTTTTTGACAATTTCCGAGTTGTTTGCGTGTCTGTTGCATTATTTTTCGAGCAGGTCTGTAGCCTGTGCTATGCATTATTTCAGGAATTGTAGATGTAATGTGTCGCTCAGGCCGCCCAAGGGCTACTACTACAGTGCTACCTACAGTGTATGGCTAAGAGGAACCCTGACAGCAACACCACCATGTTGAATAATGTTTTTCGTGCAGCCACAGGACGTCATGTTACGACTAAAACTATGCGCAATGGGCTGCATGATGTCCAACCTTCCTTCCCGACGTCCATGGCGAGGTCCATCTTTGCAACCACGATACCATGCTGCGCTGTACAGATGGGCCCAATAACATGACGAATGGACCGCTTAGGATTGGCATCACGTTCTCTTCACCAACGAGTGTCGCAAGTGCCTTCAACCAGACAATCGTCGGAGACGTGTTTGGTGGCAACCCGGCCAGGCTGAACGCCTTAGACACACCGACCAGCGACTGCAACAAGGTGAAGGTTCCCTGTTGTTTTGGGGTGGCGTTACGTGGGGCCGACATATGCTGCTGGTGGTCATGGAAGGCGCTGTAATGGCTGTACGATACGTGAATGCTATCCTCCGACCGATAGTGCAACCATATCGGCAGCATATTGGCGAGGCATTCGTCTCCATGGACGACAATTTTCGCCCCCATTGTGCATATCTTGTGAATGGCTTTCTTCAGGATAACGACATCACTCGACTGGGTGGCCACCATGTTCTAGAGACATGCACCCTATCGAACATGCCAGGGATAGTTTGAAAGGGGCATTTTATGGACGACGTGACCCACCAACCACTCTGAGGGATCTACCCCAAATCGCCATTGAGAAGTGGGACAATCTGGACCAACAGCGCCTTGATGAACTTGTGGATGGTATGCCACGACGAATACAGGCATACATCAATGCAAGAGGACGTGCTACTGAGTATTAGATGTACCGGTGTGTACAGCAATCTGGACCACCGCCTCTGTCTGAAGGTCTCGCTGTGTGGTTTTCATGAGCGATAAAATGGGTGGAAATGACGTTTTTGTTGATCTCTATTACAATTTTATGTACAGGTTCCGGAACTCTCGGAACCTAGGTGATGCAAAACTTGTTTTGGTGTGTGTATTACGCTACATTTTGTTATATTTTTCTCTTGTTTGTCAGGTAAGAATCAACGTTTGCAGCACAAGTTTCGTGATGTGAAATTATCGTTCGATGTTACAATTTCCAGCATTGTTAACCCCTATGTGTGGTCCTGTAGATGTGTTCATTAGTCTCCATGCTCCAGTTGGCCGATTTCCGGCATTCTTTCATTTCACCCACATTTGTTTCAACGCATCACGTACATCACTTGCTCTTTTCATATTGTGTTCAACAATTGCTAAGTGTCAGTGTGTGTTTATGTTTCGTGTTTTGTTTGTGTTGTGTTTTCAAAATGGTTCAAATGGCTCTGAGCACTATGGGACTTAACTTCTGAGGTCATCAGTCCCCTAGAACTTAGAACTACTTAAACCTAACTAACCTAAGGACATCACACACACCCATGCCCGAGGCAGGATTCGAACCTGCGACTGTAGCGGTCGTGCGGTTCTGGACTGTAGCGCCTAGAACCGCTCGGCCACCACGGACGGCTGTGTTGTGTGTGTGTGGGTTGATATTTTTCATGTGTTCTGCGTGTGTATGTGTGTGTGTGTGTGTGTGTGTGTGTGTGTGTGTGTGCGCGCGCGCGCGCGCGCGCGTATGCGTGATGGAGAAAGAGAGAGAGAGAGAGAGAGAGAGAGAGAGAGAGAGAGAGAGAGAAGGAGGAGTGGAAGATTCATTAATTATTTATTCTCTTTGTAATTGTTTTAGTGGCTAAAACCATCAGAGAGTTATTGCTTATATGGATTTGGTCATTAAGTACAGTGTTTTTCATTGCAAAGGCTCTTTGTATGTTAAAGTTTTTTTGCAACGTCAACAGTTTTTTGTTGTGATTATTCACTCCAAGAGTTCTTACGTCTTGTTCCATGTTGGATGGTTCATGTATATGTTTTATCACGGATTCGGCGAAGGTAGAACGTCTATTATCATATTTCCAACTTCTTGTATGTTCTTTATATATACTTTTGAAGTTCCTACCTGTCATCTACAGATACGCTGACTGACATTCATGGCACTCTAACCGGTATATACCTGCTCCTTGGTATTTATCTGGTTTGTCTGTTCTTTGTAAATGTGACTGGTGTGTGTTCTTGTTCTGTAAGCAATGTGTAATCTCTGTTTCTTTAATATATTTGCTATCTTGTGTGTTGCTTTATGTTTGTATATTGAAGTACACATTTTTTTCTTAGTCGTGTCATGAGTGTTACTGCTGTGTGCTGTGTGCTGTGCGCTGTACTGTCTGTGTTTGTGTTCGCTGCGTGCTTTCATTTTTCTTTAGTTGTGTTTTAATTTTTTGGTTAAGTTTTTGCATCGTGTAAGTGTTAAACCATTGCTTTTGGCTATGCATTGTATTGTTTGCCATTCTTTATCATAGTTTTCTTTCCTGAGTGGGATATTATTTAGTCCATGTAGCATGTGTGGTAGGAATACTAATTTTTCATTTTGCGGATGATTGGATGAAGCATGTATAATTGTGTCTGTGGCTGTTGGCTTTCTAAAGATTTCTAATGTGTATTTATTATTGTCTCTCTTTATTATTATATCCAAGAAATGTATTTGCCTTTGTATTTCTTTTTTTTCTTGGTGAATTGAATATTTTTATGTATATTTTTTATGTCTGTACGAAGTTTATCAATTTTCTCTGTTGATTCATCAACCATACAGATTCTGTCATCCACATATCTGCAACAGTAAATGATTTTGTATCCTTTCTTTGTGATAACTATCAAAGATTGCGTTTTCTATGTGGTTGATGAACATGTTTTCCAATGTTCCTGATACTGGGAATCCCATTGGAAGTCCATCTTCTTGTAAATTAAATTACTTTTTAAACTGGAAATAATTTTGGGGTGTGGTTGTTACAATGTTTATTGAACTTTGTTACTCAAATGTGAATGGTGTTTGAAATATTATTCCCATTTACTTGTTGTTACTTGGCTCTCACACCCAGCACCTAATTATGCTGACGCCAAAGTGGTGCACCATTACAACGTATTCTGGCACATGACACGAATCCAAACGACAACGGTTAGATCGTTATAGTGGCACCAGCTTTCCGCAAATAGTATGTTGCAGATTTTTTACATTAATAGTAAATTTTCGTGAGTTTGAAACATGCCCATTATAATCGGCCATCTTCCATGTATGTTGGCTTTATGTAACTACGTATCATCAGCATTCTTTGTCATTATGACTGTGGCACGTTGCTCGACTTCTGCGTGATCTCGGTTGCTTCTACTAATTTCTCTGCCTGAGGTCCTTGGAGCGAGTATGCCTTCGCCCAATGTCCAGCGACCGCATGGTCACCACACATGGCTTGCCAGTTTGGAAGGAAAACGAAGCGTTCCGCTTTAGGGTCTATTTCCGTTTGGGCTGCTCTGGGGCGCGGGTGTGTTTCTCTTGTTCAGTACGGTGTGCTAACGAGCATGGTACATTAAACTACACTGAGAGAAACAGAGGGAGTCATGCATGAAAGTTGTAGTGGCTTGTATTGACGGATTGATTATAACAAGCATACACAGTCCTCACTATGAGGCTATTCTGGAACACAAGAAAATGTGTTTATTTTACGACCTGGCGAGCTATATTGGAACACTGTGGTTTCTTATGCAATTTTATCGAATGAGTAGCAGAATGGCACTTACGGTTACGGTCAATGTGGGACAGATACCATTCTTATTAAGTGTACTGTCTGGTTTGTGAGAGGGCTTGACAAGCCGGCATTTGATTAATTACGCAGGTTGTGTGTTCTTACATGATTTTCAAATGTACGTTGAAGTACTGATCTTTGTATAGGTGTTTTAAGGATAGAACGTGCTACATGTGACTTTCATCGCTGTGGTCAATGAAACGTTTATATACTAGAAGCACAATAATAATCCAAAGTTAAGGCAAATCTTATACCTTTATTTCAAATCCATGTTATTCATATATTCATTTAAGCGATGTGCTATTTTGCGAGATATTAGATGTGAGCAACATTAACGCCTTACACGTATACCTGTGCAGACGTAACTATGCTTAATATTTCTGTGGCTAATTTAGTTAATGTTTCGCTTAGTATCAGTTTTGCTCGTAACGAATGTTCAGAAATAAGCCATTCTTAGTATTAGTAAATTATTTTCAGATTTTGGAAGAGAAATTGACCTCGAGAGGTTCTGAGTAGCAACTGTCCTCTCCTCTGTTATTATGTTCTGTGACAACTTTGCATTGCTAGATCATTTCAGGTACCTAGAGAATTTCCAGTTCGTTAAGTATGAGGCGAAATATTCCTGAACAAAGTCAGATCGCGTAATAATATTATTTCCTTTGGGCTTAATTGACTTTGCAAGGAAGCCACTTTTAAACATAGTTTACCAAACTTTCGTAAAATTTACGATTGCAGTAGTGTGTAAAACAAGACATTTTGCGCTTAATTTGGTATGTAGCATATCATTGGAGATCTAATAATTGTAGGTGACTAATGCGTAACCTTTGAATAAATTTGGAGTAGTAAAATTTACGATGGTTTAGTAGGAATGTAGAATCCCCCCCCCCCCCCCCCCTCTTTTACTGTTCTAAGTTTAATCAGGGCAAACTAGCGTGTCACATCCGATTTAACAGACACAACACATCCGTCGACTTTCCTGCCATGATTAAAGGAATACGGCTTTGTTGTATCTGAGTTGCTTAAAAAATATAGTGTTTCTTATTGAACGAATGATATTAGCGTGCATCTTGTTGGTCTGATGCAAGTTTCCGAAAAGCATGGCAACACTTGTTCTGTGTGTTGAATACTATCTCTTGCAGTGTTTCATTTTTGAATAATTCTTGAACTATAAATCTTTTTGTGACTTAGTGGTTTTTGATGTGATTTTGAGATTGTTATTCGTTTTCTTTTTTGATTCTATAAATAACCAGCACGTAATGGACAAACCTGTAGTACGTTGCCACTGACAGTAATACTTGCAGTGTTGTCATGAGAGTACAACCACTTATGATGTGGTTCAGCAACCTGAATCTTTTAGTGGTTGTGGTCCATCAGCAGATCCTTCATCTGTTTCTACATCTCGTTCTGTTCAGTTTTAACAGCAAAATGTTAAGTCAGTTACGAAACGGGAATTTGAGCAGTCTGCCCTGAAATTCCTACTAGTCGTTAGAGAACAGAGAATACTTCAACAAGGTATGTGAAAGGTTTAAAGCTTCGCGTAGGGGGAACGGTAGGGATATCAGAGGAAGTGAAAGAACAGAAAGCTATTTACCAGATTCAGGAACATGTTGAAGTGCAGGATGTCGTAACAGAAGCTGAACCTACAGCTACTACATCACTGCAGATTGATAATAATAAGCCTAGCTTGTTCGACTCACTGCCAGTCAGTCTTATTGGTTTAGAGGAGACTTTGGGTGAATCTGCTGTGCACGCTTTACAGGTTGAACGTAAATTAAGAGTTGATTGTGAGTTTGGATCTTGTGATACGAATGTGTTGCTACAGATGGGTTAAACATTCCGGAGGTAAAACGGTCCACCATTCAGTGCTCCAGGTGGGAACTACCGATGAGGATAATGTCATTATGAATACCAACCTAGAGTTCTAGGGATGGCAGCATGGGATATCAGATCGCTTAATCAAGTATTTTCTTTAGAGAATTTAAAAAAAGGAAAAGGATGGCTTGAAGTGGAAACTAATCCAGCGTCGTGGCAGGGAGAACAGGACTTCTGGCAGGTCAGTACAGTGTCGTCAACACCAACTCTGTAAGGCGTAATGTAAGTGTAGATCCAGTAATGAATAAAAATAGGAATTCGGGTATGCTACTATCAACAGCACAGTGAACGCATTATAGTAACCAAGACAGACACGAAGCCAACACGACAACAGTAGTATTAGTTTGTATGTCGACTCGCTTGACAGATAATGAAGAGATTGGAAGAATCTAAGATGAGGTAGAAGAAATTTTAATTATTGCTAATACCTAAACATAAGTTATGCGCTATGAACTGCAGACTAAAACTCAAGAAACGATAGGATAACAAGGAGATGGGATCTGACTAAACTGACGGAAACAGAAGATCCTGAGATTTTCAAAAGGCAGCAGATTAATTAGTCGATAAAATAAGCCCTAGTAGCAATCCTTGGATAGCACATGGGGTACTGAATGTAACTGACGAAACGACAAAATATAAAAATGTAGCAAATGAAGCAGGTAGAAGGAATATAGTTCTAAAAAATGAGATTGACAAGAATACAAAACGTGTAACCAGCAATAATTAAAGGACGAGTGCAAGTTTGTTAAAGCGTGGATGCCGTCCAGAGAAAAGCGAAGCATCTGTACGTACGTCAAATGTTCAGATGACAAGACAATACAAATGAGGAGAAGCTGATATTGGGAAGGAATAGTGGAATGGTTATACGAGGCAAATGAACATTGTCATAGATAGAAGGAAGTATATTAAGATCAGATAGGAGGAGGAGTTATATTGCAGGAATAACTTGATAGAACACTGAAAGACCAAAGTCGAAACAAGGTTCCTGGAACAGACGACTTCCTCAGACTTTTGTACCCATGACAGAACCACTCCACCCAGAATGTGCATGGTATATCAGACACGCGGTACACTCACACTTCAAGAAAAAAGTAATAGTTTCAGATCCAAGGAAGGAAAGTGCGACTAAGTGTGAAAATTATCGAACTACCAGTTTAAAAATGCATCACTGCAAAATTCTAACAGAAAAATGGAAAAATTAGCAGAAGCAGACCTGCTGGAGATCATTTTGTGTTAAGGAGAAATGTAGAAACATGTGAGCAAATACTCAATCAACGACCTATCGTAGGAGGTAGGTTGAATAAAGGCAGATCTACGATTATTTGATTTGTGGATTTAGAGAAAGCTACTGACAGTACTGACAATAATGCACCCTACGAAACTGTGTAGGTAGCAGGCGTAAAACACAGAGAGCGCTAGTTTATTCACAAGTTGTACAGAAACCAGACTGGAGGTATAAGAATAGGACACGAAATGGAAACAGTTATTTAGTAGGGAGTGAGACAGTTACTAAAATTTTCAGCCGTTGACGGAACGTGGAAACGCATGACATTATGAGGAACAAATTTACCTCTGGCTGTAAAAATCACCTTCAGTTTCTTTTTGTTCTGTCATGATCGATTTTGGGGCTACCGTCACCATCCTCAGAGGACCAAGAGGAATGTGGTACTATAAACGTCTCATATCAATTAGGTGTACACACAGGATGATTCAGTTGTCGCTACCAATGTTTTATGCAAACCGCAATGTTATGTCTGGCCTTCAAAACCTACCCGCGAGATTTTCATATCCCCTCGCTCGCTACACGTAAATTATTAGCCCTAAAAAAAAATAAAAGGTCCTTTTTGTAGAAAATTTAATGCAACTACATTTTATACTGGAATACGTTTTCGCTGGAGGCCAGGGTTTTCGAGTTATTCAAGGAAAAGGTATAAAAGTGACCTTCAAACGCACCTTCACCCTAACTCTCTTCCCTCACCAGTCAGGTTTCCTAGTACTCGTAAACATTGCTCTAAAACTAGTTACACTGAGAGTAAGTTACAAACTTAACCCACAGAAAAAGAAATTTCGTAATCAGAAGTGAAATCCCTGGACTAGCAGGACAGAGCGGGCGAGTTACATTTGTGGAAGGAGGCCACAATAAATTGCTGTCAGTTAGAATCAACAATTAAATTTTATTAGTTAAAAGACACAATAATATAAGCAATAATTAAAAACTCTTTAACGAAAGAGCTCCTTTGATTTGATTTAAATCTGCTGAAAGCCACTTACGAAAATCCACTTCTCTCAAGTTTCACTTATCTCAAAAAAAAATTTTGTTTTACTTCAATAAAAATAGGCTGAAGGCCACACATTAAGCAAGAACAGTGTAACAGCTTAAGGCCAAAACAAAGATTTTCAATTTTAATTCTAAACAGGCTGAAACCCAGCTGAAGGCCGCATATCAATGACCTAGTAGATAGTGTCGGAAGTTCCATGCGGCTTTTCGCGGATGATGCTGTAGTATACAGAGAGGTTGCAGCATTAGAAAATTGCAAAGAAATGCAGGAAGATCTGCAGCGGATAGGCACTTGGTGCAGGGAGTGGCAACTGACACTTAACATAGACAAATGTAACCTATTGCGAATGCATAGAAAGAAGGATCCCTTATTGTATGATTATATGATAGCGGAAAAAACACTGGTCGCAGTTACTTCTGTAAAATATCTGGGAGTCCGCGTGCGGAACGATTTGAAGTGGAATGATCATATAAAATTAATTGTTGGTAAGGCGGGTCCCAGGTTGAGATTCATTGGGAGAGTCCTTAGAAAATGTAGTCCATCAACAAAGGACGTGGCTTACAAAACACTCGTTCGTCTTATACTTGTGTAATGCTCATCAGTGTGGGATCCGTACCAGGTAGGGTTGACAGAGGAGATAGAGAATTTCCAAAGAAGAGCGGCGTGTTTCGTCACAGGGTTATTTGGTAAGTGTGATAGCGTTTCGGAAATATTTTGCAAACTCAAGTGGCAGACTCTGCAAGAGAGGCGCTCTGCATCGCGGTGTAACGTGCTGTCCAGGTTTCGAGAGGGTGCGTTTCTGGATGAAGTATATACCTCCCGGGGAGATCACTAATGTAAAATCAGAGAGATTCGAGCGCGCACTGAGGCTTTCCGGCAGTCGTTCTTCCCGCGAACCATACGCGACTGGAACAGGAAAGGGAGGTATTGACAGTGGCACAAAAAGTGCCCTCCGCCACACACCGTTGGGTGGCTTGCGGAGTATAAATGTAGATTTAGATTTAGATCAACCAAACAATTTAACTACACTACTGGCCATTAAAATTGCTAAATCAAGAAGAAATGCAGATGATAAACGGGTATTCATTGGACAAATATATTATACTAGAACTGACATGTGATTACATTTTCACGCAATTTGTGTGCATAGATCCTGAGAAATCAGTACCCAGAACAACCACCTCTGGCCGTAATGACGGCCTTGATACGCCTGGGCATTGAGTCAAACATAGCTTGATGGCGTGTACAGGAACAGCTGCCGATGCAGCTTCAACACGATACCACAGCTCATCAAGAGTAGTGACTGGCGTATTGTAACGAGCCAGTTGCTCAGCCGCCATTGACCAGACGTTTTCAATTGGTGAGAGATCTGGAGAATGTGCTGGCCAGGGCAGCAGTCGAACATTTTCTGTATCCAGAATGGCCCGTACAGGACGTGCAACATGTGGTCGTGCATTATACTGCTGATGTGTAGGGTTTCGCAGGGATCGAATGAAGGGTAGAGCCACGGGTCGTAACACATCTGAAATATAACGTCCACTGTTCAAAGTGCCGTCAATGCTAAGAAGAGGTGACCAACACGTGTAGCCAATGGCACCCCATACCATCACGCCGGGTGATACGCCAGTACGGCGATGACGATTACACGCTTCCAATGTGTGTTCACCGTAATGTCTCCAAACACGGATGCGACCATCATGATGCTGTTAACAGAACCTGGATTCATCCGAAAAATTGGCATTTTACCATTCGTGCACCCAGGTTCGTCGTTGAGTACACCATCGCAGGCGCTCCTGTCTGTGATGAAGCGTCAAGGGTAACCGCAGCCATGATCTCCGAGCTGATAGTCCATACTGCTGCAAACGTAGTCGAACTGTTCGTGCATATGGGTGTTGTCTTGCAAACGTTCCCATCCGTTGACTCATAGATCGAGACGTGGCTGCACGATCCGTTACAGCTATATGGATTAGATGCCTGTCATCTCGACTGCTAGTGATACGATGCGTTGGGATCCAGCACGGCGTTCCGTATTACCCTCCTGAACCCACCGAATTCCATATTCTACTAACAATCATTGGATCTCGACCAACGCGAGCAGCAATGTCGCGATACGATAAACCGCAATCGCGATAGGCTACAATCCGACCTTTATCAAAGTCGGAAACGTATGGTACGCATTTCTCCTCCTTACACGAGACATCACAACGTTTCACCAGGCAACACCGGTCAATTGCTGTTTGTGTATGATGAATCGGTTGGAAGCTTTCCTCATGTCAGGACGTTGCAGGTGTCGCCACCGGCACCAACCTTGTGTGAATGCTCTGAAAAGCTAATCATTTTCATATTACAGCATCTTCTTCCTGTCAGTTAAATTTCGCGTCTGTAGCACGTCATCTTCGTGGTGTAGTAATTTTAATGGCCAGTAGATGTAATAGAATTCGCGAAACGAAACCACATACAAACAGAACACATGAAAATTTACTATTATAATGGACATCCTTCAAGAATTAGGGAGGACATAAAATGGAAACTGGTAACAGCAAGAAAATCGTTTCTGAGAAAGATGAATGTGTTACATCAAATTTTAATTACGCGTTAAGAAGTTTTTCCTGAAGGTATTTGTGTGGAATGTAGCCTTGAACGGAACTGAAACGTGGACGACAGGCCGTTCGCAGAAGAAGAGAACAGAAGCTTTTGAAATATACTGCTATAGAAGAATGTTGAAAGTTGTATAAGCAAATCGAATACCTAACGAGGGAGTGCTGAATCGAACTAGGCAAAAAGGGAATTTATGCCACAACTTGACCTACAAGGGAGTGGTTAATACTACCCATGTTGATGTATGATCGTGCAATGCCTGTGTTGTTCAGAATACTATGCGATATTCCTTCGGACATGTATCCATGTCCGAGCGAATTCTGCATCGCACTGCAATTCTTATTTATCCGTCGGCATCGGGAAAGCGACTTTAAATTAAAATGTCTCCTCTGTACGGGAATATCCACATTGAATGTACGAGTGCATGTTGTAGACAAAAGACTGACGACGTTGGTCTGGCAGTGACTCGTTCTCGGATAGCCAAATGGTAAGGCGGGCAGGAAATCCTGGTTTGAGACCCGGTCTGACACAAACTTTCATTGTCGTCATTCCATCATGCAGATAATAGTTGTCCATTTTCGCAAGTGCGAATGCTTTTCATGTATATCTTGAGCTATTAGCGAAATCTTAATTCGGTAGAGAAATGGAGTGTGGAGCGTAAAAACTATAGCTGGAAACCAAAGCTCGAATACAGTAAACAGGTTCAACTGGAGGCAGTTTGCAGTAGGTATGAATGGGTAAAGAGGCTTGCGCTGCAAAGACCAGCGTGCAGTACAGCATCAAACCGGTCATTGGATTGAAGATCACAACAACGACAATTACTTCTCATGCATATACACTGTAGAAGGAAGAATACATGATCAAATTTGTAGGTAATTTGGGGATATACTAGTTGCAAAATTTTCTATACGGATTTGCCACTTATCATAAAAACAATAGAACTAATGTGAACTGGAATAAAGTCGTAATGAACTTGGGTAACAGATGTGGGTACATCATTCTATGCTGCTTCATCTGTGTGCCAGAGTTCATCAACCTTGTCTCTCGGTAATTCATGACAAATGTTTTCAACGGGAGAGCGATCTGGGAAACACAGTGGCCAGGGAAACTGCAGCGATGTTCGTTACTGACATGTGCATCAAGGAGGAATATAATCTGGCATCCAAAATTAAAACGACAAACGGAAATTTTGCAAGGCTGTGCAAGGCTGTGTTTATTCTGCCACAAAACAGTATAAACAGATATTCTAAAGTAGAAACTATGTAAAGAATACAGAACGTAAACAGCTGCAACATGCATAACGGTAGTCACTCCCCATACCAAATCGGGATTCATCTGTGAAAAGAACGTTGGTCCACTATTCGACCGTCCAGGTGACATGTTGGTGATTCCACTCTAGACGTTACCTTTTGTGAAAACGTGTCCTAGGTACACATACAGGAGGCCTCCGACAGTAAAGTCAATTCTGCAGAAGCCTTCTGCACACCGTTTGTCCAGTGGATGCTGCAAGGTCAGATGCCAATTGACGCGCAGTACTGAGGCGGTACCGTCGTATTCTTACAGCCAAAGAATTGTCCTCTCTTTCTGACGTCACACGTGATCAGCTCTGCCCTCATCTTCAGGATACAGTTTCGCTCTCTATAAACTGTCGCTACATCCGAGAAACAATAGAACGATTCACATTAAGCCATCGGGCCACATCAGTTTGCGACTGTTTTGTTTCCATTCTTCCTATGGCCATCCACTGCAAAGAGTCTGGTAGGCGTTTTCGCTGCGCCATACCGCACCGTCTGTGATTGTGTACACAGCGACTGTGAATGTGGGACTACCCAGTAAACACTACCCCGTGTTATAGATGCACTGACGTCATGGCTGGCGTGGTCGTCCGTTGACTGGAATGCCAACTGCCGCACAGAACCCGGTCCGACGGCCATCTGTTGATAGTTTGAATGGTCATATGATCAGGACGGGGAAATAGAGGTTTGTTGCTTTAATTTTGGACACCAGTGTAGTTTCATGAGTCTTTATCCAATGCTTGACATATCAATGGTGTATGTGACAAGGCTGGCATGAGTCATAGAGGCTTACCTCATTTTTTTTTATTTTTACTTTGACTACTGTCATGTTCTCCGTACCTGTACCCACTTGAAAATGAGCTGAAGTTGAAATTGCAATAGAGGATATTGCACATCTCCGGCGGTAACTGGGATGAGTACCGCCCTTCGATAACTGCATCGACATTTATCGAAGCATTATGTGTTGCAGAAGCAGCAGCAGACGACCAGCCAGCGAGCCAGCTAGTGAGCGAGCCAGCCAGCCAGCCAGCCAGCCAGCCAGCAGCAGCAGCCGTCCCAGCAGCCCAGCAGCCCAGCAGTCCAGCAGCCCAGCAGCCCATCAGTCCCTACGGTCGCCCTCCCGCCAGCAGCAGCGGAGTGGGGCTTCGGTTCCAGTCGGCATCTTCGTCCATTTTCGTCCGTCTTCATCCATCTTCATCTCTGTGTGTTCCTTGTCTTCTTCTCTCATTTTGTCCAGTCCTGTCCTCTTCTTTTCCTTCCATTTCCCTTGAAATCATTACTACACCCACCAACACCACCGCCATCGTCTATACCTCACCATCCGCCGCCGCCACCACGATAACGTGGTGGTCCCAGTCGCCTCCTCCCCATTCCATCCGCCCACTTCTCACCCTCCCCTCTCCTAGACTCTTCATTGCCCCATCCCCGGCTACTTCCCCCTTAGTCTCCTTCTCTGATCCCTTCCCTCCCCTCCCTCCTGTTGCTACTGTCCCTACAGCTCCCACCACGGTGGCCGCCCGGAGGGCCAAGGCCCATACACAATTGTCTCCATCGCCATCACCATCACTATCGCCTTTGCCATTGCCTTCACCATCACCGTCACCATCGCCAACGCCAGCACCAGTACTCACACTGGGACTGGCCACCTCCCGCCATCTCCCGGTTGCCCCCATCCCCCGTTCTTCTTCCTCTTCTTACCCTCGTGTCGCAGTTAAGCACCCCAGCACCACCCCCGCCTCCTCTGCTCCCAAAAAATTCCAGCCTCTTCCTCCTCCCACCCACGTGGATGCCATGAATGTCTCCCTGCCTGTCCCTTCTACCACCTCCTCTTCCTCCTCCCCCTCCTCCTACAAATTCCTCCTGTCCCATCCTGATCCCTCACTCCTCAAGGTCTGGAACCTCACCCTGCTCTTCCGCCAGCACTTTCCCAGAGCCCCCATCTCCCTCGTTACTCCCCGTCAGGACTCCATTCTCATCACCCCTCCTAGTCCCACTCTTCACTCCAACATCCTTTCCAAAATCCCCACTTTGGCCCCAATGCTTCCCTCACCCCTGCTCCTTCCCCATCCCCCTCCCGCCAACCCCAACCCCCATGTCGCCCACCAACCCTCACCACCGTGATCACTCAGCTTAGTCCAACGATCATTGAGGAGGAGGTATTGGTGGAGCTTAATGTGCACCCATACCTGGAAATACGGGCCGGATTTTCAACCCAGCTCTGACGGTCCCCATTTCGAATACTCCCTCTTCCTGGATGTCCACGATCGAACTGACACATTTGTCCCTCTACTCACTCCTGGCTTCCAATACTTGGACAATATTACACACAATGAACTCAATGCCCCTTTCACCACTCAGGATACCATCACTACACACAAAATGCAACATTGCTCCCAGTCATGATCGTGTTACCTATCGCCACCTCCGTACAGCTCCCTCCTCCTTCCTCTCCACCCTGGCCAGGCTATATAATGTGGTCTTGTCCACCAGCTACTACCCTGACCTGTGGAAAACCTGCCATATCCTGATGTTCCTTAAACCTGCCAAACCGCCATCCGCTGTCTCCTCAAACCGTCCTATCAGCCTTATCTCGGTCTTCAGCAAGGTCCTGGAATCCATCCTTACCCGACACATCTACCAGCATCTCCGCCAGCGCCGCCTCCTTCCCGCTACCCAGTGTGGCTTTCGACCATTCTTCTCTGCCGATGACCTTCTCCTTCACCTCACTCATCTCCTCTTTGAACAGCTCAACTCTCGTCGAGCCATCATCTTGCTCTCCCTCGACCTTGAGCGTGCATACGACCGTGTATGGAATTCTGGTCTCCTCTTCAAGCTCCAAACCTTCGCCCTTCCTATGTCTGTCTGATCGGGTCCTTTCTTTCCCAATGTCTTTCCTATGTCACCATCCATAACGCAGATTCCTACACCTTCTACCCCTCCGCTGGTGTGCCCCAAGGTTCCATCCTCTCCCCTCTTCTCTACCTTCTGTATACGGCGGACATGCCACCGCCTCCACCCCCCATCCACCTTCTCCAGTATGCCAATGACACCACCTTCCTTGCCCTTGCCCCCACGCTGCAACGCTCCCAACACCAATTCCATCTTGGTGCAACCAGTGGTCAATCCTTCCTAGATCCTGGCGATCATTGTACGCAAAACCACCCCTTCTTTACTTAACCTCTCCTGGACCCCCCATCTCTGGACAATCCAAGCCTAGGCATGCTCCCAACTCCATCTCCTCAAGCTCCTCTCTGGCTGCACATGGGGTCTGGACCCCTCCACCATTCTCCACACCTATAAATCCCTCATCCATCCTATCGTCTGCTATGCCCACCCTGCCTGGATCTCTGCCCCTCCTATTACAAATCCCTTCAAATCCTAGAATGCCATTCACTCCGCCTCACCTATCTGTCTCCCCTCCCCCACGTGGATCCTGTATGACCTCATTCCGCTCCCACACCTCCTCCTTTTCCTCTAATGGATATGGATCCTCTGCACCTCCAGTAAACTCGATCCCCCTCACCCGCTTGTTTCTCCCATCCTCTCCCACCCCCGTCTGCTGCCGCACCTGTATTCCCACGTCTCACCTGCTCTCCATCTCTCCACTCTCCATACTCTCGTCCAAGATGGCTTCCACCAACTCCCCCTCCCTGATGATGCCCTCATCCCCTCCATCTATCCCTCTTACCAACTTTGATCCTCCCAATCCACCCCCTTGTCGTTTCCCATGGGCACCTTCTCTCCCTTACCTTCCTCCTCCCTTCCTCCCTCCCTCATCTCCCCCAGGCTTCCCCCACCCCCTTCTTCCCCTTCCATCTCCTCTGCCACTGGCATCTACACCTTCCCCTCTCCCTCCTCCCCCACCTTTTCCCCTTTGGCAGGTCTTCGGAATCGTACACGTACAGTGAACATTCGCGCGCCGGAGATCATCGACATCAGTTTGTTGTGTGGACCATGGTGTTAGTTCAAATGGCTCTGAGCAGTATGGGACTTAACTACTGAGGTCATCAGTCCCCTAGGACTTAGAACTACTTAAACCTAACTAACCTAAGGACATCACACACATCCATGCCCGAGGCAGGATTCGAACCTGCGACCGTAGCGGTCTCGCGGTTCCAGACTGTAGCGCCTAGAACCGCACGGCCACTCCGGGCGGCTCGTGGTGTTAGTGCTTTAGTGTTTCACCGCCCACGCTCCATCATTCACGAGTGTCATTTCAGTCATCTGTGTTCGTGTACCAGTGCTGAACGTTTTTTTTTTAATTTACCACGCCTGTGAATGGCTCCATGTTTTTTACTCATGTGTCTACCGTTTTTTGTCCATCATTATGTTTTGTTTTTCTATGTCTTCCTGTTTCTATTTGTCTTATCTGTGGCCGAAAAGTGGCTGGCGGCCTACGTTTGTGTAAGGTGTTAAAATAACAATAAAGAAAAAAACAGAGTCGATGGCCAATATGAGGACATTTAAAAATGTAATAATTTGTGTACGTTTGAAAAATTACAAAATGCGTATGTTATCCAGTTAATTTAAGAACTACGATACCAACTGATTCCCACAACCTTATAAAGTCGAAGCTTTTACTCACCACTATATTTCACTTCCATCCTTAGTCCTCATGTAGCATGTATGCTAGATGGAGCTTTTGTTTTTTCTGACTCAGGCAGTTAACCATACTTTCTGTGCCCGATTGAAGTGTTTGCTGTACACTATGTGTCGTCTGTAAATTTCGAAGCTCCAAGTAGCTTTTTCAACTGTTTGGAGAAAGATGTTTATCGCAGAATTACCATTGCTTCGAGAAATAAAGTTAATTTCTGCTTGTTTTTAGTTACTTTCAACTGTAATGTGTTTAGAATATGCTGTAATATACACACATATCCTGCGCTGTCCATTAAATTGACATAAATCTGCGTTAGTAACGGTTTGAATTCCCACATGGAAACGTGTGGGCGTACTCATCTCGTCACTCCAATAAACAGCTTTGCTTGTTATGCTACATTCCGTTAATACTTTGGCCACTGTGCACAACGGTAAAACCGTCACACTGAAACAGCACCTCAGCGTATTCCTGATTGTATTTCTAAAATAAATGCCACCGAATTATAGGAGAAGTTGTAGGAAGTGGGATTCATAAATCGAAGTCGATATCACAACGCTAAACATTTATTCAATCAAAAACCAACATTTAATCTTATTACAATGTGACTATTAAAAATCAAACACAGAAAGCTAACATTAAGTACTGAAGTTATTTACGTGGGGCTGGATGATTAGGAAGACAAAAAGGAGAACATAATCAGAGCTCCTCGTCTGCACAACTCGCATTTTGAAATAAATAAGGGAAAGGACCCTATGAACTTCTCATCCAAGATGCACGAAGAACAAATTAAGTGCGAGGGGCTCAGAGTGCGGGCTCTGAAATATGAAATTAGCAACATACTAAAACAAACAGCGAAACTTACGTCGGCACGGGACGTCATTCAGGAAACGAATCATCAGAAGGCCAGGAAGCGAATGATAAGAATTTCAAAGTTCTCCTTTCGCAGCCCAAACTTCGTTGGAGGGGCATGAGCAATCCTTGTAACCAATTTGACAAACATAAAAGTGCCTCAAGGCACGAGAGTAGAGGGAAACGTAGCAAACCGTTTCTCTGACTTGGTGCGCATAAAAAAATTACTGCGTTGGTACCAAGTTTAAACGGTCTTCCACTTTTGGAAGAGGTAGTGCTCGCAGTGTCTAGAAGAGAAGCCAATACACTAGACTGTCCAACAGAAATGCTGCTGAAATGGAGCTACATTTCTCAAGTTTTTGTCAGGACGGAAAGACAGAAAAAGAGGAGGGCTGTGGAGAGGAAACTGTTGAATTTCCATTGAGGAAGCGCCACAGAACGCCAAAGCTTGTGTCGTGACCAAGACCAAGACTGAACCATCTATCTGACAAGATGCATGCAATCCAGAAAAGTCATTTCAGTTGGGTATTGTCTGGATGTAAGGGTTTCATATTTGTGCACATTTCTCGACTTTCGAAAGGCGTTCAACTCAGTTCCACACTGTCGCTTGCTCCAAAAAACGAGCGCTTAGCGTCTATCCGATGACATATACGACTGGACAGAAAGTTTTATAGCAGACAGAGATCAGTATGTCGTCCTGAATAGGGTGACTTCGACAGAAACAAGCGTAACTTCTGGTGTGCCCCAGGGCAGCGTAATAGGTCTCCTGCTTTTTACGAATTGTTGGTATTGAAGGTATTGAGAGCGGCGTTAGACTGTTTGCTGATGATGGTGTAGTCTACAGGAAAGTAGTATCACACGAAAGTTGTGAACCAATCAATGAGGATTTGCAGAAAATAAATGCGTGGTGTAATGACTGGCAGTTATCTCTCAATATTAGTAAGTGTAACCTACTGCGTATAACAAGGCGAAAATCCCCATTGATGTACGAGTGCAAAATAAATGCCCAGTCCTTGGAAGCGATAAGATTCGTCAAGTATCTGGGACTGACTATTCGAAATGATCTAAAATGGAATGATCAGATTACACACGTAACGGGCAGAGCGAACTCTAGATTGCGGTTTATTGACAGAATCCTGAAGCGATGCAGTCCTTCAACAAAGGAAATTGCTTACAATACGTTAGTTCGTCCAGTCTTATTGTTCGTCTGTATGGGACCCTTACCAGGCGGGTCCGATTCAAGAGATTGAGAAGGTCCAAAGAAGAGCGGCAGGATTCGTGACTGGTATATTTAGCCATCGCGAGGGCGTTACAAATCTCATTGAAAGTTTGAAGTGGGACACACTTGCAGATAGACGACGCCCTAACGGAAGGGGCTGCTCACGAAATTCCAAAATCCGATCTTCGCCGAGGATGTAGAGGATATATTATTACCAACAACTTTCATATCGCCCAATGATCACCATTCAAAGGGGAATTAGAGCTCATACTGAGGCGTTCAGACAGTCGTTTTTCCCTCGCGCGATCCGCAAGTGGAACAGAGGGGGGAGGGGGTGGGGGTGGGGGAATATGACTTTGGCGCGAATAGTACCACCCGCCACACACCGCTTGGTGGCTAGCGGAGTATGTAGATGTAGAAATGCATAGTATAACTTAGCCCCACAGATAACAGGAACGGCCATTGCAGTTCCATAAAAAATATAGCAGAATGGATCATTATTCAGAAGGACTACAAAATGTGAGTTGCACATGTCGCCCTATGCTAAGAACCATGGTGCAACTACAGTGGTTCACTGTCAGAATACAGTAGGATATAATACAGTAGGGTACATGTTCCGAGTGTCCTGCAGACACAGCACCGTCCCAGTGCGGATAACAAGTGCACCACAGTGCTTGAGTGAAAAGGCTTGAGTACTGGAAGCGAACTCCAAAATTGAACTGCGCCAGACAGTAAGACTTTTGTGGGCAAAAATTCTAAATTACACGCAGATCACCAGTGAGATTGTAGTGGCATATGAATCAAATATCACGTCGCCCTCAGCTGCAGTGAAACGCTGCCAACAATCTAACCAAAGCTGCACAGGCGTAGGTGATGCTGGTCGGGAAGATGAATCATCAACATTGACACTGATCACAGAAATCGTATATTTTCCGAAGCTGGAGACGTTCGCACAGAGGTTAAGGAGTGGCTCTGTGATTAGGCAGCGGATTTCTATCATCGAACAACTGAACGCTTCGAAGAACATTTCGACCACAGTTTATAGAAATTTAATGACTATGGTCAAAAAACAATGTCACATATCTGTTTTACTCCAAAGGGCAGAGCAGCGTTCGATAAAAGTCAGTTACTGAGGAAGACATCAGAAAGGACGATACCAGTATCAGGAACTACTATAAAACGTTTAAACAGCGCCTCCGAACTTACCAATCACATAACTTGTGCTTCAAGAAGGAAAATTAGCCCTAAACACCAAGACCTCTGAAATATTAGGAAACTATTTCAAGAAAATGTTAAATTGTGAGAAATAAGGAGCAAGATTTCGTGAACAAAATCCAATATGCCCTAACACACACTCAGAATGAAGATTATATCCAAAATGTCAGGTGCTAGTACACTCAAGAAGCTACATGCAATATTTCAAGCAGTCTGGGAAACAGAAGCCATACCAGAAGACTGGCAAACGGCATTAATTCGCCCAAACCACAAAAAGAAGATAAAACTGACCCCATCAATTAAAAAGGAATTTCCCTCCTTCCAGCGGCTTCCGAAATTCTTACAAAAGCATCACAAAAGAGATTCGAAAACCAACTGGATCAGCAATTAGGAGAATACCAAGGACGGTTTAGAAAAGGACTATCCTGTGTGGAACAAATTTTAAATAATAAATTTGTAATCAGGTATAGAAGAAGGAAATCCAAAAGCATTTATATAATGTTTGTAGACTTCAAACACCGTAAAACAACTTGGAGCTGCCAACATATCAGTGGCAATCATAACAGAAAGTTACAAATACAGAACGCAAAATTAAATTTTTAGATGAAAGCTGCAAGGCTTTTGGGATCAAAACTGGGTTAAGACAAGGAGATGGATTGTCGCCACCCTGTTCAATTGTGTACTAGAAAAATAATCAGGAAATGGAGGAAAATAACAGAAGAAGAATGAATTTAAAAATCACAGTTGAGAGACAAGGGGATAATCTGAGTTTTCATCAGGTTACCTTCCATTCAGAAGGCTGTTGCACGCAGCGACTGTTATATTAACATGTAAATAATAGATTTCAGCTATCAGTCGTCCTTTTTAAATTTTATTGGCGGATCTATATTTCAGCTAGAAATTAGCCATTCTCAACGCACTATCATTTTTTATCAATGCATGTAATGCCTGTTGGTAAGGCTTAATCCACAGTTAATTGAGTAATGATTGAATAATAAATGAACTGTGGATAAAGCCCGACCAACAGGCTTTACATGCATTGATCAAAAATGATAGTGCATTGAGAATGGCTAGTTTCTAGCTGCAATATAGACTAATGGCTGAAATCTATTATTTACAAATGTGAGTTCTGATTTTTTGGCTTCGGCTGACGATCTTGCAATCTTAGCTGAATCAATAGAAGATGCAACAATTTAAAAAAAATCTCCTAAAAGAGACAGCTTCAAAAGCAGGCCTTTGTGTGTCACAGATATGAAGGAGGCACAGAAATACATGGCAACTGATTGCGAAAGAATAAAAAAGACTACAAAACTTACATATGTAGATGAAACAACACAACCAGATGTTTTGGACAAAGAAAATAGCTTAGCAAGGACATGGAAAAAAGAAGTGATTTTTCAAATAACAAAAAACCCGTATAACAAGAAATAAATTTCCATAAATGCAAAACTCTGGTACTACAACACCGTCATTAAACCAGAATTCCTTTACGCTTCAGAATGCCTTTCGTTAAATACAGTTAAATAATTAGGTGAAATAGACGGAAATAGAAGAAGGAAATAAAAATAACCAGGGAAGTCTTGGGGCCAAAATATGAGAATAGGAAATGAAAACTAAGAAGTAATTTAGAAGTTTAAAAGCTAGAATCAAAATCAGACACAATGAAGAAGAGAAGAATTCTGTTCTATGGACTCTAAAAAAAGGCTAAATGAAAAGAGGATAACAAATACGATTTGTTACTTTTTTGGCAGAAACCCAGGAACATCACTGACATGGATCATGGAAGTTAAAGCAGACTTGAACGAAAATAAAATAACGGAGGAAGCAGTAGGAGAAAGAGAAAAGTTCAGAGCAAAAGTAAAAAGGTTCAAAGGCTTCCTGGAGAAACCAAAGAAAAAGATAGGCGCAATATCGACAGAAGGAAGAAAAGGAAAACATAAGGGAAAAATGAGAAACTACTAGAAAAAAAAATAGGAAAATGGAAGAAGACATAAGTTATTTGACGTGGTGTTTAGTGGGATATAAAACATGTGTGTGGTACTTTATATTTATTTGTTTCAGTGCCAGTTTAGAAACAAAATCCATCAAATGAATCCCTGAAAACATGATATTAGTAGGACAACAGACGCATTTGAGTCCTGGTGTAGCATATGTGCTACATTCCCTAATATTTTGGTGAAAAATTTAGTGTTTTAGTCTTACTTTGTTCCAGAATAACGCACTGTCCACCAATATAGCGTTTTCATTCACAAAATCTAGGCTGAATACTGATGAGGTTGCAATTACGATTCTGAGCACAGGTCAATATACTAATGCTGTTTGAATGTTCAGACGAGGAGAAGAGTGTTTCTTTTAGTCGCTTATATCTATCTTTGTCAAATCAGCCTTTACCTTTTTTATTATTTTTCTGTGGTTTGTCACATCTTCCTGCTGAATCACAAACCGTGTCATACTTGTTGACAGCAGGTACAGCCAGCTTATGGACGTGTTACCGGTCACACTGCAAACGCGTGCGCTGGCCCCCGACATAAGCAACGTGAGAGTATATTGTGCTTATTTGCTAATCGTGGCTTGTGTTTTCTAGAATTTGTCACCATTTTCCGACTCGTACATTTCTGTTTGTGGCACAACTTGACCAGAAGAAGGGATCGGTTGGTAGGACATGTTCTAAGGCATCAAGGGATCACCAATTTAGTATTGGAGGGCAGCGTGGAGGGTAAAAGTCGTAGAGGGAGACCAAGAGATGAATACACTAAGCAGATTCAGAAGGATGGAGGTTGCAGTAGGTACTGGGAGATGAAGAGGCATGCACAGGATAGAGTAGCATGGAGAGCTGCATCAAAGCAGTCTCAGGACTGAAGATCACAACAACAACAACATTTCATGGTACTTCATTCTCACAAAGTTAGCCGTGAAATTTGAAAACTGATGTACGTAAAAATATAAAAATTTTTACATTTTTTTTTACTTATTTAATTTTTAATTAGCGTCTCCTCGAACCTCTCTGGTGAATAGTCTATCTGCAACTAGCTCCTGTCCGAACTCGTTATTGCAGCGCCGTTGTTTCTGCCTGATACGGCTGGTGTATCTCACCTTCGACTGACACGTGACGCTTAGTACGCACTCAACAAGCGAGCAAAGCATGGTCACGCCTTAGCTGTTATCTCATGATAGCTGTGTGGCTCATTTGTTGTATGTGATAAAATTCCTTTCCTGTTTCTTTGAGGAAATGTGTGGGATTCTACGTTTAGTATTTTAAAACGACTGGAAAGGACTCGCATCTGTCAGAAAGATAGCAGTAATGGATGGAAATACCAGTTTTCGACTGTCGAAACAATGTTTTTAAAGAAAAACATTAAAATACTGAATGTAGTGGATTTTTATTGGTCGCATGCCAACAGATCTCAGTGGCACTGCTCCTGTAGCTTTTTCACGTAATAGTCTGCAATCACAGAGCAAAAAACATCCTGTAATGTTGGGGTAGTTTTCTTTGACAACGATATATTCTCTACATTCTTTGCATTCGTATAGTCCCCCATCCTCTTCTGTAAATCGTCTCATCATTTAACATCTCCTCCATAATCTACTTTGTGAACTATAATTCATCTTCGCTACAAGAAGCACAACGGAAAAAAATTTTTACTCCATAGAGACAACAGGATAATACCATGTAGCACCACCAGCAGCAGCATTAACGGTCTCATTTGGGTGAGAAAGAAGGTCCACAAGTTTTGGAAAGCTAAACAGTCTTGGCTGCAGAATATACTTCATTATTATATATTTTTCCACTAACGCGTTACGCCTTGCTTAAGACGTCTTCAGATTGGCTGGCATAACACATATTATACATATAAGCTGCCGTCCACGCAAATGTCTTAGCAAGCATATCGCGTTGTCAACATTTTATGAACATTGCGTGTTGCCCTGATATAAAATAGTGCTAATTGCTCGGTAAATCACGTTTTAAAATACATAACAAAATTCAACGGGTGATTGCCTTGTCGAGTTATAACAGACTTCGCGCAATGCCCTGTACGACACCAAAAACGGGATCAGACCTACAGAAGTGCATCAGAAAAGGTAAACACATAAGAAACGCCGTTGTGCATGTTCTAACCTCGTAAATGTACTCAACACTTTTTTACATCAGAGCACCACGCAATTTCCTTAAAACACTGACAACGGTGTTTGCCTGCTAAGTCATTTGCATGGACGGAAGCTTACGTTTGAACACCTACTATACCAACTAATTTAAAAATGTGTTAAACAGGGCTAAACTCATTATTGATAAAATAAAAAAGCATTTTTCGGAGCCAAAAGGGTTTATCTCTTCAAAACGTTTACCACTGGTTGCTGTACTATACCACCATGAATTGGAAAAATAAAACGTCCACAAGCTTGTTCAGGCATTCCATTTCCAGTTAGAGCAAACCCTTGATTATATCGCGCAGAGCACAAATATTGAGTGTAACGTCTCCAATCCTGTGCCGCATTTTTATGGGATGAATACCGGGTGATTTAACGATCCCCGTAGAGCTGAGTTACAAGTAAACATGGCTATTGTCATCTTGGAAGGAGGGTCTGTTTCAGCATACTCATCACGAGGATGTAGAAGAAACAAACGTGGTCGCTGAGAAAGTTGAAATAAACGTCTTCGTATTCACGGTGACCTGAATAAGTATTCCCAAGTTGCGGTACGAAAGTAGCTCCCAAAACGTCACGAAATCACTTCCAAACTAAGCTAAACCCTCCATACACTGCTAATTAATCACTGGGCTGCCAATGCACTCGATGCTTTTCATCACTTCGACAGAAACTCTTCGAAGTATACTGCACACCTCCTGTCAGCTACTGCCTAGTTTCTGTGCTTCTCTGAACAACACTCTTTTGCGAAGTACCTGACTATAAACGTCTATTGCGTATACTTTCCTACCCAGTGTTCCCTACTTGAACCAGATGAGTTGACTCTGCATTCAGTGACAAAAGCCTGTCTGGTTTCAAACCGATTGTCACTGACAAGGCCTGACATTCGTCTTCGTCTGCTGTCGGTTGGGCCCTTTTTGCGACTAGTGTTATTACGATGTGTTACAAGCCTGTGGTACACTATTCCTTATAAATACGTTGGACAGTCAGTGCTGACACTCAATAACTCAGTCAACTTCGTTCAATGTGAGGTCACGGGAGGTAAAAAAAACGATGGGTCCTTTCAGCCACTGTTACGTCCCGATGTAGACCCAGCTCAGTGCACCGATTCCGTACAATCGACGGACACATGCACACCTTGAAAGAAATTAGTTTCTTCTGTTCGAGGAGTGCTGTGGTGAGTGTCTTCAACACGTGGCGAAACCAAGGTGAAACCACGTCCAACATCTTGGGGTTGGGCAGCCACCCCTCATTACAGATGTCGGATGTCGTCGGCTGCGCAGTCTGGTAAAACAGGACAGGCAGCGAACTGTGGTGGGACTATCAACAGACTTTAATGCTGGGCAGAGCACAAATGTGTCTGAACATACAGTGCACCGGAAACACCTAACGATGGGCCTCCGCAGTCGACGACCCATGCTTGTGCCAACGTAGACACCGCGACATCGGTAACTACGACTGAAACGACCATCGACAGTGGACGTTGGCGCTGTGGTAGAGCGTTGCAAGGTCTGATGAATCCCATAACTTCTTCATTATTCCTATGGGAGGGCGCTAATCCGTTATCCTCCAGGGGAACAACTCCTTGACACCTGTACTGCGGGGCAGATACAAGCTGGCGGCGGCTCCATTATGTTCTGGCAAATATTCACGTGGGCGTCCATGAGTCCACTGGAGCTCGTGCAAGGCACTATGACAGCCAAGGAGTAAAGTACATTGGGTGCAGACCATGTACACACCTTCATGACAATCATGTTTACTGACGGCAGTGGCATTTTTCAACAAGATAGTGCGCCATGTCACATGGCCAAGAGTGTGATGGAGTGGCTCGAGGAACATAGTGACGAGTTCCATTTGATGTGCGTCCCCCAACTCACCAGGTCCGAAGAACCCGATCGAACACACTTAGAATGTGACTGAATGTGACTGAATGTGGCGTCAGAGTTCATCGCCCCCCGGAATTTACGGGCGTTAGGTGACTTGTGTGTGCAATGCGGAGCCAGCTTCTTCCAGCGACCTGCCAAGGCCTCATTTCTTCCATGTCCTGACGCGTCGGCACTGTTATCTGTGCCAAAGGTGGAAGTACGGGCTATTAGGTAGGCGGTCATAATGTTCTGGCTGATCAATGTGTAATAAAGTAAAATAAAAGTTAGACACCGTGTAACTAATTAGACACTGTGTAACTATAGGTAAAACTGGAAGTACACAGTAGTTCAAAACGTCATATAATAAACTGGTTTGGTCGTGCGGTAGCGTTCTCGCTTCCCACGCCCGGGTTCCCGGGTTCGATTCCCGGCGGGGGTCAGGGATTTTCTCTGCCTCGTGATGACTGGTGTTGCGTGACGTCCTTAGGTTAGTTAGGTTTAAGTACTTCTAAGTTCTAGGGGACTGATGACCGTAGATGTTAAGTCCCATAGTGCTCAGAGCCATTTGAACCAATTTTAAACTGGTTTACCACATTACCAGCGCTGTAATCATGATATCAGATTCAGGACGAACAGTAGCACACAGCCAATTCATTAACTTGTGTGATCGACCACTAAAATGTCTACAGTGACATGGGTTAAACACGTGAGTGCTATTCTGTTTTCATTTTGGTTGCTTCTTACCTTGTATTCTACATGGTCCACTCTCATTAAAGTTACCACCGCCTATCTTCAACGTCAGCGTGCACAGGCGGCAGGTAGCAGAACTAGAGGGTGTATAAGGTGTGTCAGGGGTACACGGAACAGTATACTCGTTGTTGTAATGTGGAAACAGAGCGATTTATTTGACGTGAAAAAGGGCATGATCATTCGCTCCGGGACAAGAGTGGAACCATCTTCGGTACGGCCAAGTTTGTAAGCTGTTCACTTGCCGCTGTGGTTAAATAATACCGTACATGGCAAAATGGCGTTATCCAAAACCAGTGTCGGGAAAACTGTGCTGGACCATAGGGGTAAACGACAGCTAAAGATTTTTTTAAATAATATTTTCATAATGTGAGGCCACAGTCGTAATATATTTCTTTGAAGTCAGTACCGCCATTAGACTGGTTTTTATTTGCAGTGTTACATTTACACGATCATGATTTCGGCTTTTAATTGCCATTACCATGTGTTTTAATGTTATACAGTGCCTAAGATGGCATACTGTCGTATTTAAAATACACTATTAAATACGACAGTATGCCATCTTAGGCACTGTACAACATAAAAACACTTGATAATGGCAATTAAAAGCCGAAGTCATGATCGTGTAAATGTAACACTGCAAATAAAAAACAGTCTAATGGCGGTACTGACTTTAAAGACAGCTAAAGAGATGTGTAATGGCGAACAGACGTGCATGTGTTGAATAACTGACCGCTCAAATGAACCAAGTGTCTCCTCAACAAACTTTTAAGGAAGTTTGCTGTGTAGGGGCCTCAGCAGTAGGTGCCTGATTCAAGCACCGATGCTGGCTGGTATTCGACGGCGACGAAGGCTGGAATCTGCACGCCTATACCGCAACTGCACGCCCGCTGAGTGCCGACGGGTGGTCTTACCAGATGAATCAAGTCTTATACTTCATCAGATGGCCATTGGTGTGTATGGCGTGAAATGTCTGAAGGCAAACATCCAACAACGCTTATGGTCTGGGCAACGTTTTCGTGGCATTCCCTGGGCGATATCGTCATTCTGGAAGGCACACTGAATCAATTCGAGCTTGTATCTATCCTTGGGGACCATGTCCACCGCTATATACAGTTTTTCTCCCCGGAACGATGGCATCTACCAGCAGGACAATGCAACGTGTTACACAGCTCGCAGCGTACATGCATGGTTCGAAGAGCTCCAGGACGAGTTACTGTACTGTGACGTCATGAAGGCCATTTTCGTGTCTTTTGGAAGGTATGGACTACACAACACCCAGCCCGAGCGGAGAAAATCAGAACGTCGTTGACTCTCTTCCTGCACGTCTCACAGAGGTTCATGCTGCAATAGATGTTTATCCTGGTTTTTGACAGGTGGTAACATTAATATGACTGGACAGTGAATTACATTTTTCTCACATGTGTGTGCTTTTTTGTCGGGTGAGCTTATTTCGCTGCTACTGCTCCTGTCAGTGCAAAGTTAATTATTTCTGGAATTCTCTAATTGAAATAACTTGCTCCTCCTCTAGACAGCGTCTCTTTCCTTTTTGATAGTTATCTTTCCATTTTGCATTTTATTCTTCAGTCTTCTGCTCACTCTAGTATATGGCAGCAGTCCTGTATTTAAAATAATGTTACTTCATTTTTTTCGTTTTACCATCATTTCATTCACGCCACCATCTTGGACTTCACCACACTCGTATAATTTCACAGAGTTTCATTATCTATCACTGCTATCAGAATACACTTTCCGCTGTCGAAAACTTTTGTCAGACACTGAGGTGACAAAAGTCATGGAGCAGCGATATGCACATATACAGATGGCAGTAGTATGACGTACACAAGGCACAAAACGGCAGTGCATTGGCGGAGTTGTCATTTGTACTCGGGTGATTCGTGCGGAAAGGCTCCTGACGTGATTAGGGCCGCGCGACGGGACTTAACCGACACTGAATGCGGAATTGTAGTTGGACATTTTGTTTCGGAAATTGTTGGATAATTAAATATCCCGAGATCCGCAGTGTCAAGAGTGTGCTGAGAATACTAAAATTCAGGCGTTACACTTCACCATAAACAACGCAGTGGCCGACAGCATTCACTTAACGACCGAGAGCAGCGACGTTTGCATAGAGTTGCCAGTGATAACAAACAAGCAACACTGCATGAAATGACCGCAGAAGTCAATGTGGGACGTACGATGAACGTTAGGACAGTGCGGCGAAATTTGGCTTTAATGGGCTATGGCAGCAGATGGCCGACGCGAGTGCCTTTCCTAACAGCATGACGTCGCCTCCAGCGCCACTCCTTGAGTCATGACTATATCGGTTGGACGCTAGACGACTGGGAAAACCGTGGCCTGGTAAGCTGAGTCCCGATTTCAGTTGGTAAGAGCTGTTGGTAGGATTCGAGTGTGGTGCAGCCATGGACCCAACTCGTCAACAAGGCACTTTGAAAGCTATTTGTGGCTTCATAATGGTGTGGGCTGTGTTTACATGGAATGGTGTGGGATCTCACGTCCAGTTGAACCGATCGATGACAGGAAATGGTTATGTTCAGCTACTCTGAGATTATTTTCAGCCAATTATTCATTGATTTCATGTTCCCAAATAACAATGTGCCATGTCATCGAGCCATTACTGTTCACGATTTGTTTGAAGATCATTGTCGACAGTTCGAGCGAATGCTTTGGCCACTCACATCGCCCGACCTGAATCCCATCGAACATTTATGGAACATAATCGAGAGGTTAGTTGGTGCACAAACTCTAGCACTGGCAACTTTTTCGTAATTATGGACGCCTATAGAGGAAGTATGGCTCAGTATTCCTGCAGGGGACTTCCAACGACTTGTTGAGTGCATGTTATACGACGCCGGGCAAAAGGAGTTTCGACACGATGTTAGCAGGTATCCCATGACTTTTGTCACCTCAGTGTACGTAATGCTGAATGAATGCCTCACTTACAGGGTGACAGTTATTAAACCACGTGGAGAAAAACGTTAATTAGTTGAAAACTAAATACTTTATTCAACATGTAAACGTCACTACAGATATTCGGATTTAGCTTATGACATTATCACATTGCCTCTGATGATGTGGCGCAGGCGAATTGCGAAATTCTGCATGACCTGCTGAAGTGTCGGAACATCGATGCTATCGACGACCTCCTGAAAGGCTGTTTTCAGCTCATCAACGGTTTTGCTGTTATTGCTGTACACGTTCTCTTTAATTTAGCCCCACAAAAAGGAGTCGCACGTATTCAGATCCGGAGAATATGGCGGCCAATCGAGGTCCATGCCAGTGGCCTCTGGGTAACCCAGAGTCATAATGCTCCTCCAGAACATCAAATCAAACACTCTCTTGTTTCGATGGGGTCAAGCTCCGTCTTGCATTGATCACATACTGTCGAAATCAGGGTCACTTTGGATAATATGGATGAAAGCATCTTCCAAAACCTTCACGTACCGTTCGGTAGTCACCGTGCCATCAAAAAATATCGCACCGATTATTTCGTGACTGGACATTGCACACCACACCGTAACTCGTTGAGAGCGAAGAGCCTTCTCGAATACGAAATGCGGATTCTCTGTCCGCTAAATGCGTCATGTTGCTACTGACGAACCCGTTTTCACGTGCAAATGTCCAACAACAACAAGGCGATTGCGAATGCGCGTACTAATTTCCATCAAGTTCCGCTGCCAACCCAGCGATTTTCTTTCATATAGCTCAATAATTGTCACCATTTCTTTGTGGTATCAGTACTGAAGACTAGATGGGTAGATCAAATAACTAAAGAGGAGGTACTGAATAGAAGTGGGGAGAAAAGAAATATGTGGCACAATCTGACTTGAAGAAGGGATCGGTTGGTAGGACACATTCTGAGACGTTAACATTAAGAGATCACGAATTTAGTACTGGCAGGAAGCGTGGTGGGGTGGGGGGGTAAAATCGTAGAGGGAGACCAAGAGATGAATACAGTAAGCAGATTCAGAAGTATGTTTGCTAGGTTGCTGTAGTTTCTCGGAGATGAAAAGGCTTACACAGGACAGAGAAGCTTGGGCAGTTGCATCAAACCTGTCTTCGGACTGAAGCCTACAAAAACAACACTTAAGCAACCGTGTTTCATACATTGAATGTTTCAAATAGTTGTTCTTGAAAAAACTTGTTCTCTAGTTGAACTCCCGGTAATCGCGACATAACCCGAAATTTCCCGTGAGATAGACACAAAACATTCTATTCAAGTTTTCTTTATAGTGCAAAATTCGTTTAAAAAATACAGCTACTATTTTCATCAGTTTCTATTGTCGCAATAAAAGTGTAATCAAACGTTTCTAAATCGTATTTAACTAACACATTTCGTATTGTTTACTAGTTAGATAGACGCGATCTAGGCCTAAATTTTCCGTATTATAAACGTTTAAAAACCTGACCAAATACGCCTGATAACGTAAATTCTCTAAAAGCAAAGCAAACTCATTCTTCTGTCATTGTATCTCTAAAGCAGTAAAAAAACAACACCCACCGCACGTAAGACCTTTGTGTCGTTTATCGTTTACACACAGCCGATCTCGCGTCCTTGACAAAATTAAAACATTCTTTAAACTTAATTCTTCTTTCGAAACTGACCTTGAGTGAGAAATGTGGGAGCTGTTATAGGGTAGTGAGTAGAGGGATTTGTTTCCAATCTTATAGGAAATATTTTCACTGGTGGGGAGGGGGGGGGGGTGCAGTGGAGAGAATGCTGGGAGAACAGAAGGGGCTCTCTATTGGAACTGCAGAGTATGCAGTAGGAACATTTTGATTGGGGAACAGGAAAGGAAAAGAAAATCTGTGTCCTTCAGGCACAGTTGGAGGAAGCAAGGAAGGAACTCATAAGGATCAAGGGGGATAGGGGGGAAGAGGGTGCTTGGGAACTGGCAGCTGGTAGGAGAATTGGAAGAAAGAGGACGCGATCTGACAGTTTTCTCATCAACACCAAAAACAGGTATCTACCACTGCCAGAGTTAAGTGGAGAAGAAATTCAGGTAGAACGAGGAGCAGGAAATGTGCAGCACACTTCAAGCGAGGCCAAGAAGCCTAGGAATGTACATAGTGCTAGGAAGCAGCGAGGCGTAGGCCCTCAGTTACAGGAAAGTTTAGGGGCAGCGTACTAGGCCACCAGTATCTTCAAGCCAAACGCAGAGCTAAGTCATGTGATAGACGTAGAGTCTTTATGTAAGGACTTTACAAAAGAGGACCATGTAGTAATAGTGGGTGGGACAGGAAACAGCTTGGAGAGGGATGGGGCATATGACATAGGTGGTGACCTAAACAAGATAGCTTCCATGACTCATGGCACCACCGTACACTTTGTTGAGCTGTTCCGGCGCCACGATCGACCACATTTTGATGTAGCTGCGAGGCGAATCAATGTAGGGTTAGGGATGGCTCTGAAGACAGCCAACTTTGCTCATGTTTCTCTGGTGCCCATCGAGACTATCAACATATGGGGTTCCACTAGGCATGGCCTAACCTGAACAGGACTCGGAAGGGAAGATTGGTACATCTGATTCAAGAAAGTATAGGGGGTGGGTCTCGGGCCACACATGGTCAAATATCTGTTGTCATAGGTAGGAAAAGTAGGTCTTTTTTAGGATAAATCCAGACAACAGGTTCCCCTGCCTAAAGACTATCTCCAGCAGTTTAAAAAATACTGAAACAATCACTCACAAGACAGATTTTAACACTTCAAATATCACTCATACCAGATATCATAAAGAATAACAAACCATTCGAAAGAGTACATGGGGCATTTCACAGACTTAACAATCCTCCAACAAAACATGCAATCAATAAAAAATAAAATACAACTCTTAGAAGTTGAGCTCCAATCTTTGAACTGCACAGTAGTTTGTATTACTGAGCACTGGTGTAGAGACACAGAAATCCAACATGTAGTATTATCATTGTGTGAAAGGGCAAACTCTTACTGCAGAATTACTTCAAGGGGTGGAGGATCAGAAAAGGAACACAGTGCAAATCAAGACATGACCTCAGTACAGTAAGTGAAGACAAACACTTTGAACTATCAGCTGTTGAATTAACAGGGCTTGATATCACCAAGAAATTACTCATTTTGTGTGTGTATAGATCTCCCAGTGGTGGTGTGGACACTTTTTTCAATAAATTAACAGAATTTCTAGATAAAGTTTCAAGTACATAGGTCAACATAATTTTGTGTGGGGACATTAACATCAACAATAATATCATAAATGAATCCAGCAGCACCTTCATAAACATTCTTCAAAGTTTTGGCATGTCCCTATTGGTCAATAGTGCAACAAGGGTTACTACAGTAACTACATCAGTAATTGACCATGTAGCCACAAATATGGACAGGGAAAAATGTGATGTAGCTGTAAAAGATCTCAGACTATCAGACCATCTCTGTCAAATAACAGTAAAATCAGGCACTGAATCATTCCCTAAGCTACAAGCGTACAAACAACATCTATCAGAACTCAAAATAAAAGATTTTTCAAAGAACTAGAAAAACAAAGCTGGGGTGAAGTGTATAAGGAAACCAATGTGAATGTGAAATTGTCTAAATTCTCCACGTTGTTTAAATTGAACTTTGAAAAGGCATTTCCAAAAGAATGCATGTCTGTATCCACATCTCGCAAAAACAGGTGGATAACAGCAGGTATTAAGAAGTCCTCCCAAACACTTAAACACCTCAGTTCCATGAAAAAGATTCGCAACGATCCATAATTCTTAAATTTCTATCACAGATCCAAAAAGATCTATAGGAAGGTGCTGAGTGCTGCAGAAAATCATTTAATGACAAAATAGTATATAACGCAGAGAATAAAAGCAAAGCAGTCTGGGATGTTATAAAAAAGGAAACGGTGAGAGGCAAACAATCGCAGAATAACATACTTATAAGGGAGGAGGACAAGGTAATAAATGATCCACAACACTTAGCAAACTACGTAAACGAGCATTTTTCAAGTACTGCAGAGAAGTTACAGCAAAAATTCTCCAAAACTAATATAACACCTGTAAATAATGTTGCACTAAATACAACGATGTTACTTCCAACCATAGAGAATGACGTTAATAAAACTGTTCAAAAACTAAAAAATAAACAGTCAATAGGCTTAGATGAAGTACCAGTTAGTGTACTGAAGCAATGCATAGGGATTATACAAGGCCCCTTAACAAATATAATAAATGAATCCTTCATAACAGGGACATTTCCAGAACAGTTAAAACAGGCAAGAGTTGTACCTTTGCTTAAGAAAGGTAATGCAGAAGACATAGAAAATTACTGGCCCATTTCCCTGCTGTCAACATTCTCAAAAATAATAAAAGCAATTATGAAAGACAGATTAATGAATTATCTGAATACATACAATCTTTTAAGTGAATCACAGTTTGGTTTCCGAAGTGGCAAAAATAGAGTGTCAGCCACAGTAGAATTCACAAAAGTTGTACTTGACACTGTTGATAAAGATGAGTGTGTCACAGGCATATTTTTGGATCTTTCCAAGGCGTTTGATACAGTCGACCACAAGATTCTATTAATTAAATTAGAAGCATTAGGAATACGAGTGGCAGCTAATGACTGGTTTCGATCATACTTAGCAGATAGGGTACAAAGAGAAGATGTAAACATCTAGTGAAAAACTTATCAGAACCAAAATACATTAATACAGGGGTTTTGCATGGTAGCATATTAGGACCAATACTATTCCCAATATAAATCAATGACTTTCCCACTAGTGTTATTCATAGTGAAAAATATTCTCTTCTCTGATGACAGCAACACTACAGTCACTGAGAAAACGAGAGAATTCCCTGCCAAGAAAGCAAACGAAACTCTCAAGGAAATTTATGATTGGTCAATAAGCAATAAAGTGACATTGAACATAAGGAAAACTAATGGCATTGAAGAGGGAAAAATGACAATGTTAAATTAAATGTAGATGGCACTTATATAGACTGTGTAACAAATGCAAAATTTCTAGGAATGAATATTGATTCTCAGTTGAAGTGGTGTGAACACACAAGGGTACTTGCAAACAGAATGTCATCAGCACGTTATGCCATTAGAATCCTATTAGATTAGACTAGGTTTACTTTCATTCCAATTGATCCATAGTGAGGAGGTCCTCCAGGATGTAGAACATGTCAGATCAACAACAATACATGACAAATATTTACAAGTAAAACAAATAAGCTGATGTACCATTCCACAGGTCCCAAGTGGAATGATCGTCATTTTTTAATGAACACTATATGAAATAGTCGTTCTACAAATACTAATGCACTGAATTTAAAATAAAAAAAGGTTTTTATTTATTTATAAGGTAATAAATGTGTAATACAAGTACTATAATACTTATTTACGATGTACAAATTACTGCACTGAAATGGTGCAGAAGTTAGATTGTACTTATATACGCAAAAATCAGTTGGTTTTACTGAGAAATTCATCAATGGAGTAGAAGGAGTTCGCCACCAATAAATCCTTTAGACTTCTCTTAAACTGAATTTCATGGCTGCTGGCAAGTTATTGAAAATGTGTGTTCCTGAATAACACACACCTTTTTGTACCAGATTAAGTGACTTTAAATCCTTGTGAGGACTATTCTTGTTTTTAGTATTGATTCCATTAATTGAGCTGTTGGTTTGAAGAGGTGATGTATTTTTAATGCCAAATTTCCATTAAGGAATATTGGGAAGCAGTAGTTAGTATCCCTAGTTCCCTAAACAGACATCTGCAAGTATGTTCTTGAGTTAACACCACATATAACTCCTACTGCATGTTTTTGTGATCAGAAAACTTTAGCTTGGCTTGATGAATTACGCCAAAAAAATAATCCCATATGACATTATGGAATGAAAGTAAGCATAGTATGCCAGCTTTTTCATTTTTATATCACCTATGTCTGACACAATTCGCATTGCAAATAGAGATTTGTTAAGACACTTCAGCAGTTCTTTGGTGTGCTCCTCCCAGTTGAATTTATTAACAAGCTGTAATACCAAGAATTGTACACTGTCCACTTCTTCTATCTGCTTGTCATCGTATGTTAGGCATATACTCAAAGGACACCCCTTACAAGTTCTGAACTGCATGTAGTGTGTTTTTTCAAAGTTTAGTGACAAAGAATTGGCTAGGAACCACTGATTAATGTCCACAAATATTTTACTAGCTGATCTTTCTAAGACTACACTTGATTTGCCATTTATTGCGATGTCTGTATCATTGGCAAACAAAACGAACTTGGCATCTGGTAATGTTACTGAAGAAAGGTCATAGATATACACAAGAAAAAGTAAGGGCCCTAAAATGGAACCTTGTGGGACCCCACATGTAATTAGTTTCCAGTTGGATGATGCCTGATATCTTGATACATGTCTCTTTCCTAATAACACACTTTTGTTTCCTACCAGAGATATAAGATATGAACCATTTTGCAGCATTTCCTGTTACACCATAATATTCTAATTTACTTAAAAGGATATTGTGATTTACACAGTCAAATGCCTTTGACAGATCACAAAATATACCAGTTGCCTGCAATTTTTTGTCTAATGAATTAGGCACATGTTCACTGTAAGTGTAGATACCCTTCTCAATATCAGAACACTTTAGAAATCCAAACTGTAACTTTGACAGTATGTTATTTGAGATAAGATGGTTATAAAGCCGATTGTACATTACTTTTTCTAAAATTTTTGAGAATGCTGACAACAGTGAAACTGGACAGAAATTTGATGCTATTTCTTTATCTCCCTTCTTAAACAGTGGCTTAACTTCAGCATATTTCAACCATTCAGGAAATATTCCACTGAAAAACTACTGGTTACACAGATAGCTTAATATGTTACTTAACTCAGAATCACATTCTTTAATTTGTTGATATTTCATCATACCCCCTAGATGTTTTTGGTTTTAAAGATTTTATGATGGACGTTATTTTTGCTGCGGTAGTGAGGGTCAAATTCATAGTATGGAAGTTCCTTGAAATGTCTGGTCTAAGGTATTCCATAGCAGCATCTACCGAACCTGACAACCCCATCTTTTCAGTAACAGTTATAAAATGTTTGTTAAAAAGTTCTGCAACACTATACACATCTGTCACCAATGTATCATTTACTCTTAATACTATTTGTTCCTCTTCATGTCTGGTTCTACCAGTCTCCTCCTTCACTGTATGCAATATTGTCTTTATATTGTTATCTGATATGACTATCTTTTCCTTGTAATATATTTGCTTTGATGTCCATATTACAGTCTTTAGCACTTTGCAGTATTTCTTGTAATGTGCTATAGCATCAACATCAGAACTGTTTCGGATTGACAGATACAGTTTTCTTTTTGTTTTACAAGGTAGCCCTATTCCTTGAGTAATCCATGGCTTCTTTGTAGACTTTGCTCTAACCTTCGTAAGTTTTGGGGGAAAACAGTGTTCGAGTAAGGTGAGCACTTTATTAGCAAAAGTGTTATATTTTTCATTCATGCCATGAGAACTGTAAACATCAGTCAAGTGAATGTCTCTAAGGAGTGTCCTAAAATAATCAATTTTTGGCTTATTGATTAACCTATTGAGCTCAGATTTAACAGATTTTATATCCTGTTCAGTATTAACATTTAACAGAAGGAACTGCATGTCATGGTCCGAGAGGCAATTGACTGTTGGTTTTGTAATATAATTTTGTTCATTGGACTTTTCTATAAAGATATTATCAATGGCTGTTTGTGAGCAATTGGCTACCCTAGTGAGGAACTTTACAGTGGGAATTAAGTTGAATGGTAGTGTTACTAACTCAAATACGTTCTTATTGGGAGAGTCTTTAAGGAAATCTACATTGAAATCACCAGCAAGCACTATTTCTTTGTTTTTGGTTGTTAAATGGGCCAGTACAGCTTCAAGGTGGTCTACAAACAGATTGAAGTTACCTGCGGGTGCTCGATATACACTAAATATTATGAAGGATTTTTTGTGAAATTTTACTTCTGTTGCACATGCTTCCATATGCTGTTCTAGGAAAAATTTGTGGATGTTTATGTTCTTAAATTTATGACAGTTCCTGATGAAAGTGGCAACTCCTCCTTTCTCCATTTCAGATCCACAAAAGTAAGATGCTAACCTAAACCCTGTAACACTTAAAAGCTCTATACCAATGGTCACATGATGTACAGAGAGGCAGATCATGTCAGCTGGGTTTGAAGACTCTAATTCATCTATGCAGATAGTTAATCATCAGTGTGTAACATGCAGTGTCTTTTAATTACATATTATTCATATGTACACTCAGTTCTTAGCTATGACATTCTTTTTTGGGAAACAAACACACAAAATATGAACACAATTTTCAAACTGCAGAAAAGAGCCATAAGAATAATAACCTAAAATACTAGTCGAGCTCACTGTAAAGATCTGTTCAAAACACTGGAGATTTTAACTGCACCATGTGAATACATTTACCAGTCAGTTATACACATCAAAAATAACATTGGTAATTACTGCACAAACAGGTCTGTCCATCACCATGCAACAAGGGATAGACTCAATTTACATTTACCAAGAAAAAATAAACATAAAACTCAAAACAGTATTTTCTACCAAGGAATAAAACTGTACAAAAAAATTACCAAAAGAGATTAAAGAAATTGCAAAAATACGCTTATTTAAAAAGGCAGCTAAAAAGTACCTGTTATGCAATTTATTTTACACATTGAAGGATTACTTAGATAAAACAGAGTAGGAGTTTGATAAAAAAAATGTTGTACAAATAAATAATAATAATGATTATAAAACATACAACATTCCAAATAACACCATCACTTTATATTTTTTTCCTTGTTTTTTCCTTTCTAGAAATACTTACCCTCAAGCTATGCATGGCACATTACCAACACCTCTTCCTCTTTCTGAGCTCAACATCTCAGTCATTGTGGAGGAATGATGACTCCGTTTTTCAGGATAGCTAATGAGAAGTTGCAGTACAGAAAATGGCCCAGAGATCACCGGAGTGTGCGTGTTTGTGTTTTTGTGTGTGTGTGTGTGTGTGTGTGTGTGTGTGTTGTAGTCAGTGAATTGTCATGAAACAATGTGTGTATAGTGTGTGCAGTGACTGATAGTGAGATATGAGTAAACGGTGTGGCATTACATTATTTAATAAGTTACTTGTAAAAAAAGTATTGTATACCAGGAGTGCATCTAATGGTTATGTCTAACTACAAGTCTGTAAATATATGTGTATACGAATTAGCTTATTTTAAATTGGTCTAGGCTTTTAAATACTTTAACATGTCCTATATCCTTGTAAAAAGAGATCTACATGTGAATAAAGCTACTACTACTGCTACTACTACTAGTAACGGGTCTTGAACAATTTCAAAATTCAGAAAGTTTCTGTTCTCCATTCACGTAATCTACCAGTCCCGCTTTACTTTTTTTATCGTTAATTCAGACTGTGTACTAAGTGGAGACATTCTTATCCAGCTAAGGTATGTAAGATATAACATATACGAATCTACGAATTGGTATACTACAACATCTGATAACTTTCATCCTTACTGTTGTGTTTCAACCAGATATATATGTATATACTAAAATCATTATCAACAGCAAACTGCTTTCGATATCCCATGCAGACAGCGATACAGAAGAGTTTGTGGCTGTTCTGACGCTATAGAGTGCGTTACCAGTGCGAGACGCTAGGCGCCGATATAAGGGTCATTCCCGTCAAGTCAATCGGGTAGCCCCTGTGGCCCTGATTTTAAAATGAAGAGGCTCTTTTTGCCATTCCTGTATTTTCATGAATGCTATCAATCCTCCAAATGCTCTTTGTGTGTTTACTTGTGACTGTGGCATTGGAACTTGTGATACAGACAAGATTTGCCAGGAAGTTTCCTACAGTGAGTATCTTCTTAGCTTCTGACAACTACACATTTTATGCTAGTCATTTAATATGTCTGTATCTGCTCCTCCAGAGCTTCTGGTGCAAAATAAACTTTCTTTTAGCGGAAACACGAAATTGGTGACGCGGTTCACTTCGTAACGGTTCACTTAGTGACAGTTTCAGTACGTGTGGCTCTCTCATTAATACAGTTATCGGACTCTAGCAATACCATCGCGTACCATTCGGAATTGTATGTCCTCCGTCGTTAGTTCAGGGCTTTTTTGAGACAATTAATTCACAGCATTCCTGAGTGTATTAACTACGCCGATTACATTTTTGTAAGTAGTTCATTTCGAGAAAGTTATAAAAAACAGTAGGAAACTTTTGTGAAAACTGAAAAATGTACTCGTATTCTTTTCTACTCAGTGTTGAATACTGGATGTCCAGAACTGGTTCTCCAATTATTAAGGTCTTGGAGGAAGAATAGCAGAACTTTCCTGCAACTGGTGCTTTAACAGTAGGCAGAACAAAAGGAACGTGAGGGAGAAAAACGGAAAACTGCAAAACTAACACTGCAGAAGTGGGTGCAGTCACCACACCAAACCCCAACAGTGTTAATATTTATAGCATTTTTTTACGTCAGGTGAGGACTGGAAGTCCTACCGGCGGCTGAAACTGCATTTTCAGGCACGTTAAGTAGCTGGTGAAGCTCGCAATGTGCATATTAGGTGTCTTTTACACGTAAAGTTAAAGCCTAAGTAGTATTCCACACAAATACATCAGTATGATATTACCTAACCACTTTACGCAAGATCAAGGCAGACTGAAACTCATTTAGCGCATTAGAAAATTCGACTTTGTAAATTTCGTCATGCATCTTAGCGAGTCAGTTCCATAGAGTCGCATTTACTTAGCCCACGATATGAAGTTTTAGGTTCACACGTTAAAAATGCCAAGCCTTTCACTGGAAGAAGAACTCGTAACTGTAGTGGCTCACAAAATTTCCACTGCAGCCTAAGAAACATACATGAAATACAAAGTGGCTATAACATGTGAATGAAGATGGCCCCAAATGCGGAAACGTGTATTTAAAGATGGGTAGTCGTCTTGTCTTAATGATCCTGCAATACTGGATCCTTTCAGCAGCTCACTCAAATGGAAATAATTTTTCGCCATTATCATGTCATACTCATAAATGTAACATACGTGATCAGATGTTAGCATCATTATCATTTTTTAAGACAGCTAAACCAAGTGTCGACTGTTTAGAGACTCAGCTGCATGACAGATGTATGCAGCGTAACGCACTTCACTTCACTGGGGATTAGGCTTCGGTGTGCTTACGCGTACCTCACAAAGCTGACACAGCGTCGACACACTATAAGTCTTAAATGAACACCATAATTCTTACCAATAATGAGGAACCAGCGGTCCCTGTCAAATTATTGTTGATAGTAGTAGTAGAGGATACAGAACTGTCGTTCCAGCTACACACTGGTGCGCCTGCTCCTATTTTAAACGAAGAGGTGGTTCAGACTACCGATTTATCAACGTTAAACGACAAGATGTAAGCTCGTTATAAAGGCCTTTTAAGAAGTGACGAATACTGTAAGAGCTGGTAGTACTCGCAAAAACAAGAGAAACAAATGCAATGGTCACGGGCCTGGAAACGAAGAGTTCGACGGTTGAAGGGGCTCGCCCAAAATGCTCTCAGTTGGGGAGCGATCTGGCGATCTTGCTGGCCGAGGTAGGGTTTGGAAAGCACGAAAACAAGCAGTAGAAACTCTCGCCATGTGTGGATGGGCATTATCTTGCTGATATATTAGCTCAGGGTAGGTTGACACGTAGGGCAATAAACAGGGGCATAGAACATCGTCGACGTATCCTTGCGCTGTAAGGGGGCTGCGCATTGCAATCAAAGGTCTCCTGCTACGAAAAGAAATGGCACAGAAAACCATCACTTCTGGTTGGGCTGTATGACGGTTGGCAGTCAGGTTTGTACCTCACCTCTGTCTGGTGCGTCTATAGACACGTCTTCTGTCTGGAATCTCATTGACTGGAGTAGAATTGTCGCAATCCTGTTTTGTCAGTAGGATAGAATTTGGCACGATATCCCTCAGGAGGACATCCAGCAACTCTGTCAATGTCAATCCGAATAACTGGTTGCAAGAGGGTCAGAAGTGGAGCAACACGTTATTCGCTTGCTCAATTTGTGGAGCTCTTTGTCCTGAATAGATCATCCAGTTTTTTCTGAAATTGTAATCACTTATTTGTCTCTCCATGTACATCACATCTAACGATTTCCGCCCAGTCGGATAAGTCCCTCGTGGTGCGTCATTGTTCTTTTGTATTAGAAAGACTGCTGCCTTGGCCAGTATGTTCGCCAGATCCCCATGACACTAAAACCACCTCGCCACGTGTTAGCGAGGAACAGCCACCCCACATTTTGCCACTCTCGACCGTCGATGAACTCGGCTATAGAGCTGAAGCAGCATGGAATAAACAAGCACATTTCGGCAAGAGATGCCCAAAGGGGTTAGAGCCCTGTCAGAGGTGGCGGCTTTTGTGTGCTAAATGTCGCACCCTGTACAATCCAAACTCACATACGAATTAACTTACGCTATAGAGTGAATCTGAACTGTAAGTAAAATTACGATATTTTCTGTGATTCCTGGTGTTTTACTTTTATTTGCAAGTAGCGTACAAAATCAACTTGAGGTCCACCGACGAAATTGCAGACGTTGTTCAAGAATGTTTCCTGCATGGTTACGTACTAGGTGCGGTGTCGTCTGAAGAGCCAGATGCAAAAGCAAGATTGGCACCTGGCACCCAAACCACGAAGAAGTGAAGCACTGCGTGCTTCACCGACGGATGCGCAACGTCGAGTAGTCACGCTCTCTAGAACTTTGCTACGCTACCGCAGTAGACGATCTACTTCTGGCTGAATAGAAGAACTCTCGGCCCAATTCCCAGTCAATGATCAAGATGACAACATCGTCTTGGACCACCAGTGTATTAAATCTCTTAGGCAGAAGTTAATGTGAACGTTATATAGTTTTCAAGTGAAGTGTCTCTTAAATTTGTCTGTATCAGGTTATACTTTCGTATTCAGACATTGTTGTAAATACTCAGAACATACTTGTGCAAATGGATTACACAAAATTAATTAAATCATCATATCTAAATTGAAATAAAGTAAACTAATATTTGACGTGTTATAGTTCCGCTCAATCTCCTCACCGAGCAAACCAAGGAACCACCATTGTATTAGCGAGTCCATTTTCGTGTGGCGCGATATAAGGGGCCAATGGTCTCCGGCGCAAATGTCAACGGCACGCACCGTGTATCTAGATCGGAAACAAACTTGTTGGGGTAGACAATAACGCTAAATTAAGTCTTCACTCTCAAGCTTGCGTTGAGTACTGTTCGGTTGTGTGTCGAGTGTATTTTTCAGGTAGAGTCACTCGTACTCGGAGGTGTGGATCTTATACAATAGGCGTCGTTTAAGAATAGATCGTTTGAAATTTCAACCCTAATGGGGTGAGATAGTTGGTCCAGTTTTGGACGCAGTGTAGCAGCGATTCTGCATGGCATGTATTCGACACGTTGTTAGTAATTTCCCAGAATTACGTGGCAGCAGATGTTTATGCGTGGGTCATGCAATTCCCGTAAATTAATTGCCGGTGGTTTGTGGGCGCACAGCCATCACCCTGCAGCATCCCTGATGTGTTCCTACGGGTTCGGTTCAGGTGACTTTGGGAGCCGAGACATCAACGTGAGTTCACAGCCACGATTCTGGCCTTTTGAGGAGGACAGTTATCCTGCTGGAAGATGTCAGCGCCGTTGGGAAAGACATCAAGCATGAAGAGATGCAAGTGGTCCATAATAATATTCATGCAGCCCCTAGATAGCTACAACAGATCCGATGGAAGCCTAGCTGAATGTTCTCTTGTAGCCTAATACTACCCCCACACAACTGTACTGCGGTACGTGCTACGAGCAACTGTTCTCCTGTGTGAGGGCGACCATCGACCTAGTGAAACAATTAATATGATTCATCCGATCTCGCGATACGTTGCCACTGATCCAAGGTCAAACTGCGAAGGCCGTATATACACTGTCTAGTCACTTTCATGTGACCTCCGCCTATGTTCGACGTTAAATTGCAAGAATCACTCAGGAAATGCGAGTGCCTGTAGGACGCGGAGAATAGTGCGGTCGTTATTGTAATGTGGAAACGGAATTATTTATCTGAAGTCCAAAATGACATGATCATCGGTTTTCGGGCCAAGAGTGTAAGAACTTCCAAATCGGCTAAGTTTGTAAACTGTTCGCGTGTACCCATGGTTAAATAGCACCGTGCGTGCCTAAGTGACGCTAACCAGAACTGGCGCAGAGGCAACTGTGGTACACCACAGGTCATAGATGATATAGGTGAACGATGGTACGGAGGTTTTGCGCTTAATCGGGCAGATGGCCTTTGGATTATACGGCCCTGCAAGAATCGTTGTAACGGTCCAGACCGGAAGAGGCAACTTTATGGTCTGGGGAATCTTCGTGGCATTCCCTGGGTGATCTAGTTATTATAAAAGGCACATTGGATCAACACATGTACGCATCTACCCTTTAGTAGAATTCCACTGCTACATGCTGTTTGTTTTTCCCTTGGCATGGTTGAAACGAGTTTGTAATTATTTTTAAAGACGTACGGAAGTGTGTGTGTAACGTTCCGTCTCTGACAATAATGGAATTCTGACTGAGGACAAAAAGAAACACTAGTAGAAACAGAAAATAAATTACTTCTTCCACGAACTGTAAAGAAATCAATTCTCAATCATCTGACTGAGAGTTTTAAAACATCTTCTAACGTCTCCAAACAACTGTTCTGCGCCGGCCGGGGTGGCTGAGCGGTTCTAGGCACTACAGTCTGGAACCACCCTACCGCCACGGTCGCAGGTTCGAATCCTGCCTCGGGCATGGATGATGTATGTGTGTGATGTCCTTAGGTTAGTTAAGTTTAAGTAGTTCTAAATTCTAGGGGACTGATGACCTCAGCAGTTACGTCCCATAGTGCTCAGAGTCATTTGAACCATTTTTTGAACTGTTCTGCAAACTCTTGTATACGCAACAGACAACTTACCTCGTCTTGCCGTTTCAACTGCGGCATCAGAACATGCTAAAATATTTCAAAAAGCAATGCTGCGATCCATAGAGCGTGCAGTGCATGTACTAATTCCAACAATTACTGGCCTACTTTTAAACACAGAAACTGAATGACCAGGAGGGTTTTGGTCAGGCTACCTTAAACGACGTAAAGAAAAATGAAAGAAACCAATAAAAACTTTTAATTTACAATATTCAGAAAAAATTGATGATTTAAATGGTGACAAACTTCACACAGACTTTTAATTATCTGCAATGTCTCGACCGGCCGCAGCGGCCGAGCGGTACAAGGCGCTTCAAATCGGAACCGCGCTGTTGCCACGGTCGCAGGTTCGAATCCTACCTCGGGCAGGGATGTGTGTGATGCCCTTAGGTTATTTAGATTTAGGTAGTTCGAAGTCTAGGGGACTGATGACCTCAGACGTTAAGTCCCATAGTGCTCAGAGCCATTTGAACTATCTACAACGTCTATACTCAATAAACATGTTTCTGGCCACAACAAAGATGCGAATATTCCTCTGAGTGTATCCAATAAACAAAACTGACAAAATGCCTCCAGTGCGCAAGCAACTAACAACTAGGTACAGCGAAAAGGCAAATTACCAAAATATCCTCAGTTAATACCAAAGTCTCGTCCGCCGTTTCTAGCACGATCACAGTAGGCTGCGACCTCTCATGTTTCGCTGCTTCTCTCCACCGCAACTTGCGTCCTATCCTTTCCGACTACCCTCGACAACTGCTCGCTCCCTATTACTCGGGATAATAACATCTCAAAAAAAATGGTTCAAATGGCTCTGAGCACTATGGGACTCAACTGCTGTGGTCATCAGTCCACTAGAACTTAGAACTACTTAAACCTAACTAACCTAAGGACATCACACACATCCATGCCCGAGGCAGGATTCGAACCTGCGACCGCAGCAGTCGCACGGTTCCGGACTGCGCGCCTAGAACCGCGAGACCACCGCGGCCGGCAATAACATCTCAGACTCAGACTTTGTGTATGCACACAGCCGAATCATAGACGTCTAACTTCCACTGTGACATGTACCAACAGGAAATGCAATGCGTCACCAAGCTCGCAGAGTGTGCGTGGTTCGAAGACTACCAGGATGAGTTTGACGTGCCCCCCCCCCCCCCCTTCCCCCGGCCGTCAAACTCCCCAGATTTAAACCCAATCGAGGAACTGTGGGAGCACCTCCATCAGGCTCAACACAATGGAGGATAGGTGAATATCAGTTGGGCTAGCCAATCTTGTGCGGAACAGATCTGGAATGTCAAGGTGGTACTACGGCACAGCCAGTCGTCTCAGTAGTTACATTTGGAGATTTCAAAATCCTTTTACTCGACTGATCACACAACCTTACTGAATGTACTCAATGAATGTCGTACGGCTAAAACAACTGACGTAATCGAAGAGACTTTAACTAACACAACCTCTAAATTAAAATTCATGGATGAAACCTTTTGATATAAAACCAGGTTCGCAGGCGAGCTTCTGTGAAGTTTGAAAGGTGGAAGACGAGGTACTGGCGGAAGTAAAGCTGTGAGGAAGGGTCGTAAGTCGTGCTTGCATAGCTCATTTGGTAGAGCACTTGCCCGCGAAAGGCAAATTTCCTGAGTTCAAGTCTCGCTCAGCCACACAGTTTTAAACGGCCTAACAGTAGTTACCAGGATTGCCACTGAAGCCAGATGCGCTCTATAGAACCTGTCAAATCCGACATCCAAACCTCTTATGAGAAGATACAGTATACTGTCTCCTTACACATAGATTTCGGATTTCTGACGACAAAATATGGCATCATTATTTGGGTTCTACACTTCCAAGTAACGGGGGGGATATTATCTGGAACACTGGCAGTAACAAAGTGAGTGATAAAACTCACGCAGAAAAACTGCGGTAAGCCCAGTGCAGCGTGTTCCAGTAACTGCCCCACGGGCAGGAGTGCTCACGAGCGCTCACAGCCGCAGCTCGGAGCTGCGGTCGTGGGGAGAGCCGACGTCACACGCCCTATATTGCGCTACTCGGGATTCGTAGTTTCGTTAAATTCCATATTTATAGTGATTAATCAAAAAAATACTGAATACTGCAATATTATTTACTCTATTAAATATTGTGGGCTAGCATGAGGCTCTGAAATAACCCAATACCACAATAACATACGTACGGACATTGGCTATTCCAAAGTACGCACGAAATAATATTTTATACGCAGCGCTCGAGTCGCCACCTGCTGACAGATAGTTCGCGTGAGCACTGCTATTATGGAGAGGAAATATGCGTGTTTTTACGCAAACTGTACTGATTAATTTGGTTCTCAGGGGCTACTGGTCATTTATGTACTAACTCTCACAAAGAAACTGAGATATTTTTTATGCTTATTAAACGGAATATTTTTCTGTATTTACTATACATTATCTGCAAGGAAAAGACTGAGGAGAATCTCATCTGCCGTTAAGTGGCCAATCTTAAACATAATTAACTCATTCGGTACGAAAACATTAACGAATGGAATTTACTTTACTAGCTTTGAAACTATTAAAAGATGAAAATAGAGAAGTCTCCGGCATTTACATTTAATATTACAGACTGAATTTCTAGCTAAAAAATATCGTCAGCTGACCAAATGCTGCTAGGGAGAGACAGCTCCCCGCAACACGCAGTTCTGAAATAGAGTTATTAATTAAATTAATGGTGGGTGGCTTTTATGGGAGGTGCTCACTAACTCAATAACCAACACTTTCTAATAACAATTGGACATATATTCTGATAACTTACAGACAGACTTACATTAAATATCAGACTGTGCTACAATGGCGGCCTTCCTCTAGACGAAACAAGCTAGAAAAAAAATCTAACCCAGAAAAACATTATCTCTGTTCTTCTTCATCTCTATTACACAGATACTATATACAATAAGGCTGTTTGTTAAACGCATCGCTGTTTGCGAGCTTCACAGATTCATCGCGCACACGGACGTAGTCTTTCGTACCTTTCAACACACAAAAAAACCTTTTAATTTTACTCGAAATGTCAATTTATGTGACGTTCCGTCACACCTGGTACTATGGGAGCGCAAGTAAACAGATGCGTCTACACCTGTTTAGTTCTCGTGAATGTGTAGTTGCAAAAGCAACAAATATGTATAGTATGGGAAACCTGTTTCATTAAGAAGAAACATCTCTTAAGTGAGAAACACGGACATTCACAGCGAGTATTTTGTCACAAAATTCTTGTTTCTGCAAATAAATACAATTTACAGTATCGTTACAATCGCCTTCACGCCGTACATTACGCTCAGATAGGAGGGGGGGGGGGGGGGGGGGGGGAAGAATCCTGGCAAGGAATTGGTTTTCAGTTTGAAGGGTGACATACAGGAAGATATAAATGAAACAAATATTCTCTGAGTGAATGTTTTAGACTGTAAAAAAAAAAACTTCCTGTACTATTGTAATATGTCTATTCATTTCAGCTGATTGCTGTTGAAGAAATCCTAAGTGAAACCGCATTTCGTGCTAGTTACGAAGTAGCTCACATCATAGCACTGACTGGCAAACCATTCTCTTTCGTACCTCTCGTTTAATCATGTCTGGTAGCAGTAAAATAAGGCATATTTCCAAGGGAATTAGCAACTTTTGAGGACGTTTGTCCTTAAAACCAAACGATGTCCCGCCGAATCCTCGATATGGAAGCTGTTGCAGACCCATAGCTCAGGAGAAAAGTTCGTGGTTTCACAGAATTTTCTCTCGCACTCGATGAGAACACAGATACATCTTATTGTGTTCAACTTGCTATGTTTGTACATGGTATGTGAGTGCAACTGCAAGTTAGTGAGGATCTGCTAGTTATTGTACCATTGAATCGATATTTTTGAAACCGTATGTGAGTCTGTGGACAGCATTAACTTGCCATGGGAAAACCTTCATTCTGTGACCACAGGTGTTGCACCAAATATGATTTGGCGTCAAGATTTGCCTTTCGCTTGAAAAGCAAACTGAAGCATGGCTCTGGAAAGGACATCTGCGATAGGCACTGTTTCATTCATGAGGCTCTGTGTGCTGAAACTATGGATCTTCGTTATTTAATGGAGATTTTGGTGAAGTGCATGAATTTTGTACGAAGGCATTATGTCAATCGTGAAGACATTACTTCAACAATCGTCAGTTCAAAGTGTTTCGTCGAGATAATGAAACTGAGTATTTAGATACACCTTATCACTGCGCTGTCGGTAGAACAACAGAAGTAAGGATATTGACCTTTTTTTTTGCAATTTATGAGCAAATAGTTTTGTTTCTAGACATGAAAGGGGAAGAAAGGCTGTGCCTTATACAACCATAACGAATATCAGACCTTGATTTTATGGCTGATGCAACGATGCACCTTAATAGACTGAATGTATCGCTACAGGGGACATATTGTCGACAGAACAAGCATGACAGATTCAAGGCATTCAGAGGTGAGCTCCGTTTACTTGAGAGCCAGATGTGAAATGAAAATCTTACGTTCTCCACTCACCTTGATTCTTTACATTTACCTGTTGACATAGCCTTGGTAAACTATAAACGAACGATTAATTAGACAACAAACAGTTTCATGTTGTGGTTCCAAAAACTGAGCGATTAGAAAAGGTGTTGCAGTTGTTCAGTGTTCCTTTTCAAGTTGTGTCTGATGATGTCACCTACTGTGCAATTGGAACTAAATGACTCACGAAATTCAGCTTTGTTAAAGGATAGGTACCACAGTTATTTGAATTTGTCTCAGTGGTACCAAAATGTAAAGAAAGTACATTCCCCAGGCTACATAGGAATGCAGATAGGATTGTGCGTATGTTCGGGTCAGCATACTGCTGTGAGCAGCCATTCTCCGCAATGAAGAAAGGTAGATGCTTCGAATCCTACAATGAAGAATATGCTGCGTATCGCTGCAGCAAACAAGATATCACCTTATCTACGTGCATTTATCTCGCAAAAACATCTGTAAAAGCAACCAAAAAACAATATGTGTTTTATTAGTTGGGCAAAGGTTATTCGTTAATTGGTATTACCCGCCACTTCCACTCAGCCAATTTGTCCCTATCAGCTGTTAGGACTTCAGTTTGTCATTCTGACTAATTTCATGTATACTAAATTAGAATCAGTGTGATTTCACATACTGCCGTGCCCGAGGCGGGAGTTGGAATGCAGCTGCAGTTCCTCAGGACCTCATGCCCCAGGCCGCGATGCCCACCAAACGACAGGTCGTGGCGCATACGTCACAGCACGTGACACCGCAGGTCTCACGAGTGCCAGTGGCCGTCTCCGGCGGCGAGTGAGTAACTATTTCAGACGAATTTAATAATTCTTGACTGCGTGTTTAAATGCATGCAAGCTCTTGATAGCACGCTACAAAGATAAGACCTTTAGTGAGTATCTTTTCAATCACATATTGATTTCCTGTGGGCCCTGCACGGATCCGAACGTTCGCGAAGTGTGGCGGATAAACTGACTAGCGTGACGTCACAGATTCGTTGGGGGGGGGGGGGGGGGGCGTTTTTCAAGTGGGCTCTGTTGGTCCAATATAAGCTCGCTGCAGCCGCGTGACCCTTCAATCGCAGGCCATGACCGGGAGGCGGTGCCCCGCGGGCAAGTGAGCGCTTCCCAGCCTACGGCCGAATGCGCAAGCTGGAACAGTCTGGCCTAGTCAGTCACGAGGAATATGTAAACAAGATGTCCCTTTTACCACAGCCACGCTACGTCACCATTAAACAATGATTCTCCCAGCAGCACTCTGAGACACTTCCATATAAAATAAATATCAATGTGTCGATAAAACGGAAGGACTAATACTATAGAAAATCTTTGTACCACGTCCAAGATGATACCTGGACGTGAAAAATTTCAGGTGAATTGTATTTCCTAACGAAACTATTAGTCCACCTCTGTAGAGGCTATAAAGGGAGACAAGAGGCAAGGAAAAGGTGGTCTAGCGAAAAGAAAAAAGTAAAAGAAGTGTAAAGATGGTAAAAGAAAAGTTTACGCTTGCTGCTTCCGTTGCACATGACTCGGGTACGATTCTCAGCAGCGCCTCACATTTTTCTCGATGTAGGGAGGTCCGTAACTGCCTCTGTTCAGCCTCCTGAACCAGCTGATGAGCTACTTGAATAAATAAGTAGCAGCATTATCAATATTAACTACTTATGATGACGATGATGATGATGACGTTCGGTTTGTTGGGCGCTCAACTGCGCGGTCATCAGCGCTCGTTATCTACTAACATTAACGGCTGGAGGGACTGACGACATTCTGATTACATGTCCCAATACCTTCCCCGTAGGCAGCAGTCGGCCAGTCGGAACGGGCCTAAGGCCTCATCCGCGAGTGGTGTTTACGTTCACAACGGAAAGATTTAATATCATTGCACGGAAAAGACATATGAAATGGACATATACCACCAGTCGATGGATCAGGTTAGGTTAGGTTAGTGGTGTTTAACGTCCCGTCGACAACGAGGTCATTAGAGACGGAGCGCAAGCTCGGGTTAGGGAAGGATGGGGAAGGAACCATCCCGGCATTTGCCTGAAACGATTTAGGGAAATCACGGAAAACCTAAATCAGGATGGCTGGAGACGGGATTGAACCGTCGTCCTCCCGAATGCGAGTCCAGTGTGCTAACCACTGCGCCACCTCGCTCGGTCGATGGATCACAATTAACGAAGAAACTCTTGAGCATCGCAAACGGGACCCAAAAGAACAAAGTACCATTGCTACCCGACACCATAAAGGATCTGAAGAAAGTTACTGTTGACCTACTAACAACTACACGAACCCTAAGCCGTCGGCACACGGACCGTGTATTCGAACGTCGGCGTTGGATGTGCCAAGGTCAGCGTGCTGCCGAACGCTCAGAAACGATGAGGCTTGTACATACGGTACGGTATATGCGATAACAGCGCGCTCCAATGACAGTTGCCGGCTGTATATGGCTCGCAAATCACACATTTGCTTGCGGGCATAAAATTCCAAGGTCACCTTTACTGAAACACACATTTTCTCCCTCGTCTGTATGCTAGTCCTGGTGTTCTGTCTACAGTATCAATAAATAAACAATTCAATTTCCATGAACGTGTTCTAGACCTACGCAAAAATGAAAGCTCCATATATTTTCAGTAAGGACATTGACATACAAAAATTCCGTTACAAACTGTGCGATTCAAATTCACTGTAGTCTTACACATAATGTAGAAAATATTTAATCATTGTCGTGAAACTCTAAGATCATTCTTATTTAATAGCTGTTTCTATTCAGCAGCAGAGTTTTAAAACATGTGGAATACAAGACTAAACAAGAAAGCCGAAAATGTCTTACTGCAAAGTGGTGCAAACTCTCTTACAGATAAAACCAATAGATCACACTTACTCCTGAGAGAGAAAGAGAGAGAGCTTGTAAGTACATAACTTCGAATATTTTAGAATATACTTGTATTAAATTAATAAGAAAGTCTCATAATGTATAGCAAGTGCGAAGATGAGAAAAAGTGGATCTGGTGAGAAGCGAACCTGTAACACATCACGATCGAGGTGGTCCCATAGTTTCTCGATAGGGCTTAAATTTGAAAGGCCTGGTGGCCAAGTGAGTACGGTAAACTCATCCTTGTGCTGTGAATTTTAAAATTTTAAAAGAGACCATCAAGAGGTTAAGACCACATGGTTGCGTACCTCCAAGACTGTATGGCCTTCCAAGGATTCATAAAGAGGGTCTTCCTTTGCGTCCAATAGTGAGCAACATTGGAGCTCCTACATATGATTTAGCTAAACATCTCGCTTCCTTACTGAGACCTTTCGTAGGCAAGTGCTCACATCACATACGAAACTCAGCTGATTTTATCAATAGACTGGGGGCTCCTCGTCTTAGCAGTGTAGACCTTCTAGTAAGTTTTGATGTGGTCTCACTTTTTACAAAAGTTCCTCTTGCAGATTCTTTGACACTGATTGGTAACATGTTTCCTGTTGATATCACTGCTTTGTTCAGGCACGCTCTTTCCTCAGCTTATTTTATGTTTAATCACGAATATTTTGAACAGACTGACGGTGTCGCCATGGGTAGTCCCCTGTCTCCTTTGGTGGCCAACCTTTATATGGAGGATTTTGAAGAGAGAGCGCTTGAATCAGCTGCCCTGAAGCCAACAGTTTTTTAGCGGTATGTGGATGACACTTTCATAAATGGTTCAAATGGCTCTGAGCACTATGGGACTCAACTGCTGGGGTCATTAGTCCCCTAGAACTTAGAACTAGTTAAACCTAACTAACCTAAGGACATCACAAACATCCATGCCCGAGGCAGGATTCGAACCTGCGACCGTAGCGGTCTTGCGGTTCCAGACTGCAGCGCCTTTAACCGCACGGCCACTTCGGCCGGCGACACTTTCATAGTGTGGCCTCATGGAGAAGATAAATTAATGGAGTTTCTACATCACCTCAACTCCATTCATAGCAACATCCTGTTCACCATGGAAATAGAGAAAGATGGTTGTTTGCCTTTCTTGGATGTCCTGGTTCGAAGGAAGAATGATGGTTCTCTAGGGCATTCAGTTTACCGGAAACCCACTCATACTGATTTGTACCTGCAAGCATCGAGTTGTCATCACCCATCGCAAACCATGAGTTTGCTTAAAGCACTTGTTCATAGAGCTCATGCTGTTTCAGATCTAGATAGCTTACCTCAAGAACTCGCCTATCTAAAGACAGTATTCAGCGAAAATGGGTATTCCATCCGGCAGATTAACAGGGCACTAACAGTTAAAACTAAGAAGCAGGAAGTGAATAAAGAGGAGAACATGCCGGAACAATCTTTAGCTTTTCTTCCTTTCGTTGGCAACACTTCGTTTAAAATAGCAAGAATCCTCCGAAAATTTCAGGTAAAAGTGGTTTTCCGCCCACCGTCGAAGATTGCGGACCTTGTGGGATCAGTTAAGGACAATCTGTTACTACGAAAGGCCGGAATTTACAACATACCGTGCCAATATGGTATGGCTTACATAGGTCAAACCACACGCACCGTGAAAGAACGCTGCACTGAACATCAACGTTACACCCGCCTTTAGCAGCCAAGCAAGTCCGCTATTGCTGAACATTGTATTTCTACTGGACATTCAATGGAGTATGAGAAAACAATGATTTTGTCCACAGCAACGTCTTTCTGGGACTCCATTATTAAAGAATCCGTAGAAATACGACTGGCGGATAATCTGTTAAACCGTGACAGCGGCTACCAGCTGGACAGTGAATGGAATCCCATCATCTCCACGATTTGCTCAAATCGAAGACGACAGAGTGCGCCGACGGCCGTGGCAAACAGCAACGCAGAGGGCGACTGAGTTCAGCTATTCCAGCAGCGAGGGCGCTTCCGGCGGGCAGTGTGGTTCAACTATCAAGTTTTCGACGCATGCGCAGAATAGTTACAGTACGCTATATATTGCGGAACGGAGGACGTTTTCGCCTCCTCTGTTACGCCCATCCAGCCTGGATCTCCGCCCCCCCTTCCTTTTATAAATCCCTCCAAATCCTTGAACGCCATGCTCTCCGCCTTGCCTATCGCATCCGTCTCCCTTCCCCCACGCGGATCCTGTATGACCTTATCCCCTTCCCCCACCTCCTCCTCTTCCTCGAAAGGATACGAATCCTATACACCTCCCGTAAACTCGATCCACCTCACCCGCTCGTCTCCCCGATCCTCTCCCACCCCCGCCCGCTGCCGCGCCTGTACTCCCATGTCCCACCCGGTCTCCATCTCTCCACCCTCCTTACCCTCTCCCAAGGTGGCTTCCGCCAGCTCCCCCTCCCTGATGATGTCCTCCTCCCCTGCATCTACCCCTCCTATCAACTTTGATCCTCCCCCCCCCCCTCCTGTGTCCTTTCCTTCGGGCACCCTCCCTCCCCCCCCCTTTTTTCCCTTCCCTTCTCTTTCCTTTCCCCCCTCCCTCCTACCCTCTCCTCCGGGCTTCACTCCCCCTTCCTCCCTCCCCCTCTCTCCTTTGCCCATGGCATCTCTGCTCTCCCCTCTCCCTTTTCCCCTTCCTCCTCCTCCACCTCCTCTCTTGGCAGGTCCCCGGACTCGTACACGCTGAGTGGACATTCGCGCGCCGGAGATCATCGCCGTCAGTGTCTCGTGAGTGCCGTCGTGTTTCGTGTTCAGTGTTCCCGTCATACTCCATCGGTCACCTGTGCCGTCGCCATCTTCAGTGTTAGTGCGTCGTGACAACAGTTTGTAGTGAATTCTCGTCAAGTGTGAACGGCTCCGTGTTTGTCTTTATATGTCTACTGTTTTATTACCCACCGTTATGTCACATTTGTGTATTCTTTCTGTTCTTTCTTTATCTCCTCTACGGCTGAAGAGCGGCGTACTGTGCTGCTGACAGCCTGCCTGTTTGTACGGGTTTGAAAATAACAACAAAGAAAAAAAAAAAAAAAAAGACGTTTTCGCCAGTCTGCGACGGCTCACCTGAAGACGACTGGCAGGTGCCCGGTTGAAATATCGTGCAAAGTATTGAACGACGACCGGCTGCAGCCCCGAAATTTGTTTGAACAATCATCCTGGTGCTCTTTGAACCATGGACGCACACTCAAGTGCCAAAGTGGTAAGAAAAATCAAACTATGTGTAGGGGAGGACATCTTCTCCAAGGATACATGCATACTTGTGTTGATCAATTGTGCCTTCCACAATGACGAGATCACCCAGCGTATGCCCTAATGTCTGCACCCTTTCGACGACTGTTGCGGGGTGTTTGCTTTCAGACATTTCAATCCATACACGCCAACGATCATCTGCCTGAAAGAGCAATAAACGTGGTTCATCTGAAAAAGCCACCTGTCGACATTCAGTGGAAGTCCAGTTGCGTTACTGGCGTGCAAATTTCAGCCTTCGTCATCGACGAACAGCAGTCAACATGAGTGCATGAACCAGTACTTGCTGGGGAGACCCATACGCAACAATGAGTACTAACTGTTGGTAGCTCCTTGGTTCATTTGGGTGGTCAGTTGCTCAACACTTGCACTTCTACACTGAAGGGTTACAACATTATGATCACTTTCTTAACAGCTTGTTGTCCGTCTTTGGAACGAAAGATATCACTGAGTCTGCGAACCAGGGATCCGACAATTTGTTGGTGAGTTTGTGGAGGTTTGTAACATAATAAGTCTATGCAAAGGTCACGTAATTCGCGTAAATTACGGACCGCTGATTTGCGTACGCGGTGATAGCGCCAGACAGCGACCAAGATGGGTTCCATAGGATATACAGCAGGCAAATTTGGTCGTCTAAACATCAAGTTCACATATTCATCAAGTTCACATAACGCTCCTCAAACCACTGTAGCACGTTTGTGGCTCAGAGACAGATGTCGGGGAAGACATCAAGCATGGGGTTATGCAGATGGTTCGCAGCTGTCAGCATGTCTTACATCACTACCACAAGACCCATGCAAGTGCAGGAGGAAGTCTCCCATAGCATAATACTCTTCCCACCAGCATGCGTCGGTGGAGTGCTGCACGTTTCCAGCTGATGTTCACCTCGATGACGGCCTTTGTGGACACGACCATCGATCTAGTGTAGCAAAAACGTGATCCACCCCAAGAACCGACACGTTTCCATTGATCGACGGTCGAACCCTGATGGTCCCGTGCCCACTGCAATCGTAATTGACGATGTCGTTGGGTCAAGATATGAACGCGTAGGGGTGGTCTACTGAGAGGTCCCGTATCCAACAGTGCGCCAAGAATGACATGCTCCGAAACACTTGCGCGTGCACCAGCACTGTGCTCTTTCGGCAGAAACGTCACAGATCACCATCTATCCTACTTTACAGAGCAGACAAGCCTCCGAACCCACGTTCTGTGAAGAGTCGTAGACGGCCAACCATTTACCGCCTAGCGGTAGTTTCAACGTCGTTCTATCTCTTTCCTTAGACGCTCACGACAGCAGCACGTGAATATTCGACCAGCTTCGCCGTTTTTTACATTCTCATTCACAGGTTCTGCGTAATAATTATCTGCCCATTGTCAAAGTATCTTATCTCAATGGATTTCCTAACTGCAACCCAAATCTTCGCTTGGGTGATCCCCCGTCCGAGTCTGTTCCTCTTACATACTTTTGTTACCACGTCACGTGCGCGCAGAGCCACGACGCGGCATCCAACGTAGCGGTGGGCCGTGGTCACAATGTTTTGACTTATTACCGTATTCCGCCGAACATATCTCCACAGGCGTCGTTGACGACTGTCATCCATGGCTCGTGGTGCAGGACAGTTGCCTCAGCGCCGATTTTGAATAGTGCCAGTTTGCCATGCGCCGTATACTTTAACCACAGTTTATAAACTTAGTCGTTTCGGAAATGCTTCCATTCTTGGCCCGAAAGCCAATGATGATGCCCTTTGGGCCGGAGATAGATCTACGTCTGCATCTATATGTACATGGGTGCTCTTCAAATCACACTTAAGTGCATTGCAGAGAATTTATCGAAGCACCTTCACAATAATTCTCTATTATTCCAATCTCGAACACACGCGGGAAAAACACCTATATCTTTCCATGCGAGCTCTGATTTCCCTTATTTTATTATGATATTCGTTTCTCCCTATGTAGGTCTGCATCAACAAAGTATTTTCACATTCGGAGGAGAAAGTTGGAGATTGGAATTTCGTGAGAAGATTCCGACGCAACGAAAAACGCCTTTGTTTTACAGATGTCCACCCCAAATCCTGTATCATGTCAATGACACACTCTCCCCTATTTCGCGATAATACAAAACGTACCGCCCTTATTTGAACTTCCTCGATGCACTCCGTTAATCCTATCTGGTAAGGATCCCACACCGCGCAGAACTACTCCAAAAGATGATTGTCAAGCGAAATGTAGGCAGTCTCTCTAGGAGACCTGTTACATTTTCTAAGTGTTCTGCCAATAAAACGCAGTCTTTGGTCCGTCCTCCCCATAACATTTTCTATGTGTTCTTTCCAACTTCAATTGTTCGTAATGGTAATAGCTAGGTATTTAGTTGGATTTATTGACTTTAAATTTGACCGATTTATCGTGTAAGCGAAGTATGACTCCTTTTAGCACTCCTTTGGATGACCGCACATTTTTCATTATTTAGGATCAGTTGCCAATTTTCGCACCATACAGATATCTTTTCTAAATTGCTTTGCAATTTATTTTGATCTTCTTGCGACTTAGATACAAGATAGCATCTACAAACAACTAAAACGGCTGCTCAGATTGTCTCATCAATAGTATATATAGATAAAGAACGGCAGAGAGCCTATAACGCTACCTTGGGTAACGCCAGAAATTATTTCTGTTTTACTAGATGACTTTCCCTCAGTTACTAAGAATTGTGACCTCTCTGACAGGAAATTACGAAACTAGTCACACAACTGAGGCGATATCCCATAAGCACGCAATTTCACTGCTATCCGCTTGTGTGGTACAGTGTCAAAACTCTCCTGGAAATCCAGAAACACAGAATCAATTTGAAATCCCTTGTCAATAGCAATCAACACCTCGTGTGTATAAAGAGTTGGTTGTGCTTCACAAGAACGATATTTTCTAAATCGCTGTGGACTGCATGTCCCTTTCCATATTGCGTCAACGACTGCACTGTTTTCCACGTTCCCCCAACATGCTTTATATGCCCTCCACTGCTAGAGATGTCACCTGGCGTCTGTGAGTGGTTATCGCACGATGATATCGAACATATGTGGTGGTTTTATTAACGTGACTGGACCGTGTATAACGACCACAGATTTGTACAGACAGGATGAAAAACGACTCACGCCCGGTACTCACAGCTTTACTTCTGCCAGTACCTCGCCTCCTACCTTCCAAACTTTACAGAAGCTCTCCTGCGAACCTTGCAGAACTAGCACTCCTGAAAGAAAGGATACTGCGGAGACATGGCTTAGCCACAGCCTGGGGAATGTTTCCAGAATGAGATTTTCACTCTGCAGCGGAGTGTGCGCTGATATGAAACTTCCTGGCAGATTAAAACTGCGTGCCCGACCGAGACTCGAACTCGGGACCTTTGCCTTTCGCGGGCAAGTGCTCTACCAACTGAGCTACCGAAGCACGACTCACGCCCGGTACTCACAGCTTTACTTCTGCCAGTACCTCGTCTCCTACCTTCCAAACTTTACAGAAGCTCTCCTGCGAACCTTGCAGAACTAGCACTCCTGAAAGAAAGGATACTGCGGAGACATGGCTTAGCCACAGCCTGGGGAATGTTTCCAGAATGAGATTTTCACTCTGCAGCGGAGTGTGCGCTGATATGAAACTTCCTGGCAGTCTCGGTCGGGCACACAGTTTTAATCTGCCAGGAAGTTTCATATCAGCGCACACTCCGCTGCAGAGTGAAAATCTCATTCAGGATGAAAAAGTTTTGAGAAGATAAAAGAACACGAGGAAGACTAAAGCTAACCAATGTTTCTACATGCTCTTTAATTGTCAAATAATAATAATAATAAATGTGCGCTGACTAGAGCAGCCCGTGACGTAGTTACCGCCCCAGGCGGCTGCACAAGGCTGTCAGCAGGCGCCGTACTGCGGGTGGCGGCTGTCAGACGGTAGGGGCTGTCTCTTCTTCCGCCGCCGCCTCCCTCAGGTGCAGCAAACCGCGTCTCGTGGCAACCACAAAGGGAAGGCAGGCGCTGCCAGTGGCATCCGCGGGGCGGGGCGGCAGCCCGGCAGCTGGGATGCTCCACAACACATTCCGCCTCACAGCCGGCGCTATTGTTCTTGCCACTGCTATCTGTAGCTCGTGTAACTCGTCTTCTTGCACGTACACGAGCTGAATCAGACAAATAGGCCCAAACTTCCAGAGGATGGTTCTGACAGAAACATAAAGCTTCTTATACATTTGTCAGCTATCCATGATCTGAAACCGCCTCTACAGGCTAGTTACGTGTGTCAAGAGCCACGGATTGCATCAGTGGCAAGAGACGTGGAAAGCATCACAAGAAACGAAAGGTGGTTACTGTGTGGTGTCACAACCTCAAACTACTACAAAGCCATGGTTCGCGAAGACCTACTTGGAACGATCAATGACTGCCACCGTCATACGACTCCGCTTCACCCACGCTTCTTTTCCCCTCCATCTACATCTACAACAACATCGTATCAACATCATGTACAGTTCTCCTGCATGTGAATATGAGTTTGAATTGGAAGCTGATATCCCAAATTTGAGAGTGAAAGGTTGGACTATTTGAATACATTGCTGAGTATGGGATACAATCTAAATCCGTTAGCTTCTTCTCTCTGTCTGCTCTCTCCCCCTCTTTTTTTATTTTTATTTTTCGACCCTTAGCACGAAACACGTCGCAGTATGAGATTTTAAATTGAATCTTCCAAGTTTGCTGCTAATAGTTTTATTATATTTCGTACAATAGGCCTATTTGGGAAGTACCGTAATTGTCAAGTACACCTGTGAACATTACAGTTGCTGTATTTCGTTTACTTTTACACTATTCCTGTATGGAATTAATTATGCACGTCTGTTTACGTCTAGATGGACGAGACGTACACGTTGCATCACTCACGAATCCTTTTGTCAGTCAGTTGTCGCTGTTTCTATGATGGTAAAATAAAGTCACGTAGTAATTTGACAGCTAGCTGACAGTTCTCAATGAAGCTGTATGGTTACAAAGATTTTATAATTAGTCAGCAGTACTGTTTCAGTTACAGCTATTATAGTTGTTTCTGTAATCTTTAGTTGTTTACTTTCATACGTTGCCTCCTCTTTTGTTTACTAAAGACATTCTCCTTGATAAAGTGATTGATAATTTCCTTAAGAGTATGAAGGGCAAATCTGTAGGTTTTAGTGGCATGCGTTTTTCATTTTTATGTCTTGTTTGTGATCCAGTTTCCGAAATGGTGTGAACTGATAAATCACAGATCCCTAATTTACTTCTAAATCTGTTATCCCTCTATGGTGGACAGAATTGTGGTAGCCTGAGCTCATATCTGCATACATCAATTTTGTAATCTTTTGCCGGCCGTGGTGGCCAAGCGGTTAAAGGCGCTACAGTCTGGAACCGCGCGGCCGCTACGGTCGCAGGTTCGAATCCTGCCTCGGGCATGGATGTGTGTGATGTCCTTAGGTTAGTTAGGTTTAAGTAGTTCTAAGTTCTAGGGGACTGATGACCTTAGAAGTTAAGTCCCATAGTGCTCAGAGCCATTTTTTGTAATCTTTTCATACAATTCAGTGTATATTGGAACCATGTGTTTAAATGGCTAAAATGAGTACCCACTCTGCAGGACAAATAAATAAACTGATCAACTCAACTGGGCATGGCGAGAAAAGTGTCCTTTCTTGCCATAGTAGGTTTGCTTATATCTAGATCGGTCCCTTTGCGCAACGGTCAACAAACGAGAGGAATTTGGGTGAAAATATGACAATCACATGAAATTTCGTATTATGTCCGTGTCACCAGGAATGTATCGTGAGAAAACATTCATTAAAGTTTATTATAGCATCCAAATTAGTAGCTCTTACAGAAGAGCATTAGTACAGCATTGCAGGTCGTCTACTGTACTATTTTGGGCAACACCCTTGCCGCAGTGGATACACCGGTTCCCGTGAGATCACCAAAGTTAAGCGCTGTCGGCGTGGTCGGCACTTTGATGGGTACCATCCAGGCCGCCATGCGCTGTTGCCATTTTTCGGGGTGCACTCAGCCTCGTGATGCTAATTGAGGAGCTACTCGACCGAATAGTAGCGGCTTCGGTCAAGAATACCATCATACGACTGGGAGAGCGGTGTGCTGACCCCACGCCCCTCCTATATGCATCCTCCACTGAGGATGACACGGCGGTCAGATGGCCCCGGTAGGCCACTCGTGGCCTGAAGACGGAGTGCTGCTGTACTATTTTGCTGGTTTTAACACATGTTTCATACCAAGTCCATCCACTAAAACCTCACAAGTTTTTTGCGAACTGAAAGAATCTCAACACCGCTATCATGACGGCATATAATTCGGCTTTCTTCAGTTTGTCAAGCCTACAGGAGGAGAAAATCACACCTCTCTACAAGAAATGAACTCTACCGTGTCTCCATCGAAAGTGACAAAGAATCATGGACAGATCGCAAATTCTGCTTGGGCAGCACTTCCTAACATCAACAATCACAGAGCAGCCACCTTCCTCCCCCCCCCCCCCCCTCCCCCTTTCCCCGTCGCTGCCACGTACCCGCTGTGTCTACTTTTCCTAATATTTGCTTACATTCAATTCTGGTTTTCCTGTTCATCAATCATATCTCGATCATAAATTACTGAGACGCGAAGCTTAGCGGGTATTTCAATTGTAGGATGTTTTTAATAGTTTCCAAGACGAAATTCTGTGATTCTCGTCGCTTGTAAAGTGCGCCAGCAGCAAGACATAATCAGTACCTCCACTGTCGGTTAACAATGATGATGTTACTAATGACACTTCCACTAAAGCCGCCTTACTAAACGCATCTTTCTGAAATTCCATCGCAAAAGAACACGAAGTACATACAGTATTTCAAAATTCTAATCAAAGACAACTGCTAATATGAGTAATTTAGATGTAGATACTCTCGGTATAGTGAAGCAGCTTAAGTCACTTTAAAAAGCAAGACCTCCGCTGCAGACTGTGTACCAGTCAGGCTCCTTTCAGAGTATGCTGATACAGAAGCTTCGTATTTAGCAATCATATACGACTACTCACTCGCCGAAAGATCCGCATCTAAAGACTCGAAAGTTACACCAGCGCCTAATAAAGGAAATAGGAGTAATCCACTGTATTTCAGACCCACATCACTAACGTTAGTTTGCAGAAGGACTTTGAAAGATGTACTGTGTTCGAACGTTATGAATTACCTCGAACAAACTAGCCAACATGGATTCAGAAAATATCTTTCTTGAGAAAGGCAACTAGCTCTTTATTCTTACGAAGCAATGAGTGCTGTCGACACGGGCTGCCAAACTGGTTCCATATTTATAGGTTTCCAGAAGGCTTTCAACACCGTTTCTCACAATCGACTTCTAATCAAACTGCGTTCCTATGGAGTATCGTCTCAGTTGTTCAGTTGTTCGAATGGATTCGTGATCTCCTGTCATAACGGTAATATTTCGTAATAACTGACGGAAATTCATCGACTAAAACGGAAGTAACATCTGGCTTTCCACAAGGAAGTATTCCTGATCTACATAAAAGACTTAGGAGACAATCTGATCAGCTTTCTTACATTGATTGCGGATGATGCTGTCATTTACCGCCTTGAAACTCTTCAGATGACCAAAACCAATTGCAAAATGATTTAGACAAGATATCTATATGGTACGAAAAGTGGCAGTTGACTAAATAATGGAAAGTGAGAAGTCATCCACATGCTTGCTAAAAGTAATACGAAAACTTTTGGCTAAACGATAAATCAGACACATCTAAAGGTTGCAAATTCAATTAAACACGTAGAGATTACAATTATAGTAAAACAGAGAACAGAGAAACGGCTTGAACGTAGTTCGATGAAACTTCTGCCACGCACTTAATTGTGATTTTCAGAGATGGTTCGAATGGCTCTAAGCACAATGGGACTTAACATCATGAGTCCCCTAGACTTAGAACTACTTAAACCTAACTAACCTAAGGACAGCACACATATCCATGCCCGAGGCAGGATTCGAACCTTCGATCATAGCAGCAGCGCAGTTTCAGACTGAAGCGCCTAAAACCGCTCGGTTTCAGAGAAATTATGTAGATTTCGATGTAGATATATCTCTTCTAAACGTTAGTTAAAATTATTAGTGTACTTGTTTCTGTTCTGTGACTTGCTGAGACTGTACTGGACTCGCAGCAATTGCTAGCCAACCTCTGAGAGGATTGCTAGGTGTCTTCGTTGACCGCAGAAACCCTCCGGCATCAATGTTCTGGCCTTCTGGGTGGTCATTTCCGAAACTATTCGGTATGCCTGATCTGCAAGTGGCACAGCTATGCGCCCGTGGACCCGCCACGCTCAGCACTGAAAATCCAGTGCACAGAATCAAAGAGCCCAGCGTCTTTATTGTTACATGACTGTATCGTTACACACTGCAGTCTCGTAACAGCAGGTATGAGCTGCAATGGAGACCGTTAGACAACTGTTACATCTTTGCAAAAACTGACATCGTATCTAAATCGGCGACCCTATTATTCTGATTTCACTGAAGTCTCCAAGGATGACAAAGTGAAACAGATGAATTTATAAAGCACGATTCTATGGGAAAACAGTAACTTGGTGGTGGTTGTCTCGATACAGAGAGCATATCTTCTGGGGTGAATGCAACGAACTAAAAAACTGTCTCCATTATTACCAAAAAACCTGAATGAACTAATATCTACATCACTGAAGAACACAACAGTAAGCAACGACATGCTCGCCCAATAAAAGAATGAGTTCATAAACTCAGTCTCATTCTCTGCTACCCAATACAATAAAGTTTTGCCAGTATCACTACCAGCGACACATAAGTGTAGTAAAAACAGCTCAGATAACGCGAGCTCCACAGAAAGCGACCATTCCCCGTGATAGGTGGCACTTCGCTGTCCGATCGGTTGCTCGTCTTGGCTGCCACTGGCAGTAATTTCTTTTACGTTCTTGTTTTACATTAATATTTCCGCTCGCAGTTTATTATCCTTTCAGTTGACGTAATGAGTACTCACAGCACACGCACACATATAAATATGGAACAAAGCTCCATAACAGGTCGACCAGTTTTTATGAGCAGGGAATGCAAGATTAAAAAAGCGCGGGCACACACACACACAACTTTTGATTTGGTTTTGCCACAATAGACAACATTGTTTCAAAAGTATATTAAAAAGACCAGTTTGTGCTGAAAATAATGCCTCTTAATTTTTCATGTGAAATCTTTAAAGTCTTCTTAAATAAAACAAACGTTACTTACATTCTATATCTTAACTATTTATATCTACGTATTTGCAACCCTCTGCTGCTAGAGGGCTACGAGTTGCAGCACATAAAAGGGCGGTGTGTAACGCAACTATGTCGCTGCGGAAGCAATAGCGTGCTGTAATCGAGTTTCGAATTCGACGATTTCGTCCACACATGGAGCACCCTCTCCTTCAGGATGACAACGACTGAACACACACGATCGTTGCGACGTCTGCAACAATCCAGAGCCTTGTGTTCACTCTCGTTGATCATCTTCCATACAGTTCCGACTAGGCACAACTCTTTTTACATCTGTTACCAGTATTTAAAGAACACATTCGGGGATACCACTTTGACAGCGAGGAAATGGTGCAAGCAGAGGTGAGGTTATAGCCCTTCAGCAAAGTCATTCTACAGTGACGGTATCAACAAACAGGTCTCTCATTGCCGGCCGGTGTGGCCGTGCGGTTCTAAGCGCTTCAGTTTGGAACCGCGTGTCCGCTACGGTCGCAGGTTCGAATCCTGCCTCGGGCACGGATGTGGTGATGTCCTTAGGTTAGTTAGGTTTAAGTAGCTTTCAGTTCTAGGGGACTGATGACCTCAGAAGTTCAGTCCCATAGTGCTCAGACCTATTTGAACCATTTTTTTGAAGGTCTCTCATTGGGAGAAACGAACGCCTATGTTGAGAAATAAATATCTAGACATGAAGAATTAAGGTATTTGTTTTATTCAAAAAGCTAATAGTTTTTCAGAAACATCAGACAAGCACCTCAGCAAGTCGGATTCTAACTTTTTATGTCAAAGTTTTTTAATTGCAACATACACCCCATGTTTCCTGATAGCTTCAGAGTCCCATTTCACGTTTCGTAATATGGTTACACTTTCCTTTTTTTTCAGTGTTGTGACTGGTCTGATTTCAGCCCGCCACGCATTCCTCTCCTGTGCCCACTTTTTCATTTTAGAGTAGCAATTGCAACTTTTTCATTCTCAAAGAGAGACACTATTTTTAAATATGTGTCAGGAGACTATAACGACGAATGTCAAGACAACTGCTCTACAAATTCGAAAATGTCTTTTACTCTTCTTATAAACAGAAGTTACCCGAGTTGTTTCACAATAAACTGGAACGGTTTGCTGCTTACGAGATTGTAGATAAGTTTTCTAGCAACCCAGCCCAGTTTCTATTGGGCAGCATGAAACATCTACGGCCAGGTGACTTGTTTACGGGCCACTGCGAAGAGTCACGAATAAAATTCAAAGAACGACGTCATGTAAATTAGTACTATCACTTTCATACGACTTACACGATATAGGAAGCACAGGGCTGGAACAGGGTTCCGAGGCATGAATGTTATGCGTTCCATACTGGACTGGCTTTTGGAGTGACATATCGTGGCAATCATGAGACCACATCGCGATGTAAGTAATACATTTACATCGAACGTAAATACTGTATGCGAGTCATGTGTGTGTGAGTGTATGATTCGTTAAGTATGTATCGAAGGCTATCTGAGAAAAGAGGTAAAAACTTGCATGATGTTCACATTTATCTTACCGAGCGAGGTGGCGCAATGGTTAGACACTGGACTCGCATTCGGGAGGACGACGTTTAATATTTTTTTTGTGGGATCTAAAATTTAAAAACCTCTCTCACACCGGCCTGATTTAGCTTCACTGATCAGGGTAGTAAAAACATGCGTATGTTAAATGAATTTTCATTCACAAAGCAGGCTTATCACATTCACACAGTTCAATACTGTTCTATCCTGATTAAATTGAGCTTAACTTAAATTCCATAAGGCAGTGAAGCAATTTCGAAGTATCGGTGCGACGAAAATTGTCAGTCGATCTCCTGAAAACATTTGTAATAATTATTAACTTTCGGTGATCACATGGGGAAGACCGAAGATCTGCTGGAAAGACCGTGTTAGCCTATTTATTTGAAGTAACTGGATATCTTGAGCATACAAAACGGCAGGTTCGTCCAGTGTAAATCAGACGTTCCCCACTGACCCCGTGCAACACAGCGTAGTAAGCAGACACTGTCAATAATAATCAGTTAAATAATACGCGAACACACTTACTTTAGTTTAGTTCATGTATTAAATTCCTTCTCATACAGAATCTCATCAAGATGGCGACTAGCTCAACAATACATACATATACATCCTCCTTCTTTCACGACTAATCGGCAAGAAGTCCTTCATTCTTTTCATAAGAGAAAACATAGATAGCAGAGAAGCTATTCCATGGAGTAAACGGACGCTCCAAGGAATAATTGCGCTTGAATCTACTTTGCATTGATAATCGGTAAGATAAGAAGAGAGATTTAGAGATATGTACTGAGTTATATAATTTATAAAATTTCTGAAAATATCGCGGAGAGACCGCTGCAAGAGACATTACATCGCCCCTCGCAGCGAGCAAAGTTGATATGTATCCACTTTGCGAGCTACCTATTGGCTTAGCTAACTCGTTAGAATTTGTGGAACAAACGTTCATATAAATTTTAAAAAGTTAGTAAGATTTTTTTTTATTACACGAATTGAAAGAGATTTGGTATCTTCGTTACCTAGATACCTAGTTATTGCTTTCACGTGTACTGGGGCATACCCGCATCCCACGTACACAACCAGGGAAGATGGACTTATATAGTTGTTAATCAGGTCTACCTATTCAGGAACTGGCCTTCACAGGGGAATCCCGGAAAACCTGGAGGCTTAGACCCCAACTAGGTATCACAGATGATAGGAAAGACAGAATAATTTAGAAATTTGAGAGATATTCTAGAATTCATAGGAAAGATAAAATCTGCCTCATAGCCAAAAAAAAAAATCTTTACACATACAATTTTTTTTACAATCTTCTGAAAAATTTTCTTCATCGATGTCTTGCTGAACTGCGGTGAAACTGATCGAACAGGAACATGGGACACGGCACCGAGGACAGGCGTCGCATTGGCGTACTGGACCGGAGACGTAACGGATTTGAGAGACCAGAAGGAACCTCAGGAACAGGTACTCAGGATTGTGGTACGAAACAATTGAAATTCGTCTAAGGAATGGTCAACTATGAAAGATTCCTGGAAGAGAAGGGATAGTCGAATTTCTCCAGATTCATTTTGAACTCAAATATGGACCTGATCCATCCAATCTTCCATCTGAGGAATGGGAAAATGCATTCGTCTTATACATGGCTATTACAAATGATTGAAGCGATTTCATAAATTCACTGTAGCTCCATTCATTGACATATGGTCACGACACACTACAGATACGTAGATAAACTCATAAAGTTTTGTTCGGCTGAAGCCGCACTTCAGGTTTCTGCCGCCAGAGAGCTCGAGAGCGCAGTGAGACAAAATGGCGACAGGAGCCGAGAAAGCGTATGTCGTGCTTGAAATGCACTCACATCAGTCAGTCATAACAGTGTAACGACACTTCAGGACGAAGTTAAACAAAGATCCACCAACTGCTAACTCCATTCGGTGATGGTATGCGCAGTTTAAAGCTTCTGGGTGCGTCTGTAAGGGGAAATCAACGGGTCGGCCTGCAGTGAGCGAAGAAACGGTTGAACGCGTGCGGGCAAGTTTCATGCGTAGCCCTCGGAAGTCGACGAATAAAGCAAGCAGGGAGCTAAACGTACCACAGCCGACGGTTTGGAAAATCTTACGGAAAAGGCTAAAGCAGAAGCATTTCTTAAACAGGAGATTGGAAAACCGATGGATCGGTCGTGGTGGAGATCATGATCAACAATTCATGTCATGGCCTCCACGCTCTCCCGACTTAACCCCATGCGATTTCTTTCTGTGGGGTTATGTGAAAGATTCAGTGTTTAAACCTCCTCTACCAAGAAACGTGCCAGAACTGCGAGCTCGCATCAAAGATGCTTTCGAACTCATTGATGGGGACATGCTGCACCGAGAGTGGGAGGAACTTGATTATCGGCTTGATGTCTGCCAAATCACTAAAGGGGCACATATCGAACATTTGTGAATGCCAAAAAAAACTTTTTGAGTTTTTGTATGTGTGTGCAAAGCATTGTGAAAATATCTCAAATAATAAAGTTATTGTAGAGCTGTGAAATCGCTTCAATCATTTGTAATAACACTGTACTTTCCACACCTAGGTGTATTAATCGATACTGTAGTTGCACAACATCACAACTCCAGATCGGAAAACAATTTTGAAAACATGGATAATTTCATCCATCTTCTTGAGTAATCCTGGTTTTAATTATTAATTTTTTTTTTTCGTTGGCTTTTCCAGGTGGAAGTAGATGTGAATCTTTCCTAAATTGGTTTCAAGTAAGAATGTGGATAGCATGTCAGAATGTTAAAAACTTTATTATTTGAGACAATTTCCAAAAAAAAAAAATTATATCTTACTCATTCATGATTGAAACGAAATTTTGCTGAAAGAGAACGTTTAATTAAGTCTTGCTGCATGACCTCAAGGGCAATTTTAAGAAAACAAGGGAAATTAGTTTTTTATTATTTAATATTTGCACAAAATTTTCCTAATTTTTTCCTCTTTAGTGGATGTCAGATTGCTATGAACCACTGTTTTTTTAAGTTCTTTGAGTGCACATTTTTTCACATATCTACCACATTCACAAGTAACTTTAATTTCCTGGTATCTCTCATCACATTCTTTACATGCATTATGATATCTATCATTCCAGTATTTACCATTATTGAATTCAATACATTTTATTTCCATACACTGACTACACTCCTTGGTGTTAGTCATTTAAGGATTATAAATACTAAGAACAAAAAATACGATTTTCAAACTAGAAATTCTAGCTCATGAAATTCATCATTATTTTTAAGTTTCTCCATTCCTTTATATCTCAGTTTAATCTGTGCATCCCCCAAAATTGAAAATCTCATTCAATTATGAGTTTCAAATATCTGGTAAAATAATCTTGAACTTATTATTAAGCTCCATACAAATGTTTCCCCCCGTCTAGTACTCAGACATACAAAGTGAGTAATGTTATACAAAACATTTACTAGAAGCTTACTATTTTCTGAACAAGCTAGATTTGCTGATGTTTTTGAGCTCCTTGAGTACAGCTTCCATTTATATAGAACTAAATATTTTTATTTTTTGGTGAATATGAAGACAAGACTGTTGAGGATAAGAATGAATAATGTCCATATGGGAATGTATCTGTTGAATTTATCCAAACTTTTCTTGTATGATCATGTGGGTTCATCACCTTTTTGTTTAGCTCAACTGAATAAATTTAATATTTAATGGTTTGTATCAAATTCATAGTTCTGTATTTCTCAGTACTATTAAACAGTCTTTATAATTCTAAGCATATTTTATTTTTATTACATATTTTCACTCCTTTAGATTGTTCTCCATTTTGTTACAAAATTTACAAGCCTACATTTTTGGTCTCTTGTAGGTAAGGAAATCACTTCACTTTACTTTCAATTACCCAGTTCAGGCTACTTTTTGAAAACAAATTTTTGACATTTGCGTCTCTAATTCTAACTACTATTTCCAAATTCTGATAACAATTTTCTGTATAAATGGAAACTGAAGAAAAAATGTACACTACAGCTAAAATGTGTCCTACAAATAAAAAAATTCTGTAATAGAACTTCTTGGAAAATCAGAAAGCCTACAAATGAAAAGTTTGCACTGTGGTTACTTACTGACATTTTAAATAATAATAATAATAATAATAATAATATTGTTACAAATATTGAAGATATTTCGTTTTAAGTTGGAGGATTTCTTGGGTTTTAATGTTTGTGCTTTATGAGGGAGTGTCTAGGAGATTCCTCTGCTTTTAATATATCTGCTGATGTAATACAGACCTTAATTATGTATTTTAGTTCTCTTTCATGGTTTTAATCTCTTCCTCCAATCAACAATTAGATCAAAATATTCTTATAGCATTACCAATTTACAACAAATAAAAATTAAATACATCTTTTGTAAATTCAACCACCCTTAGTAATTTACAGCTTCCTCTCCTAAACAAAAAATCATCTTTGTAATATTTATCATTATCTATTTCGCTTTCCTCACTAGAAGTTGAATCATTTTCTTCCACATAACATTTGTTTACTGCCTTAAGAAATATTCTTGTATATTTCCATCCACTAAATTTATTTAGATCTTTTAATTACACAAACTATATCGTAAAATGTCATTTATATTCTGTGGTTTTTAAGGAAATTTACATGTAAGCACTTACTTGGCATCTTCATCTAGAGAACTACTTAATTTTTCTCTTTTAATTTGGTAATTCATTTTATTATTGTAAAATAGATCTATATTCTTGTTATTGAAAATCCTCCTCCATTTATAGCAACACATTTTTCTATAAATAAATAACTTCAATTTAAATAAATGGACTAACTAATTATTTCTATAGGTAATGCAACTTTGGGGGTTGGGTTGTTTTGGGGAAGGAGACCAGACAGCGAGGTCATCGGTCTCATCAGATTAGGGAAGGATGGGGAAGGAAGTCGGCCTGGCCCTTTCAAAGGAAGCATCCCACCATTTGCCTGGAGTGATTTAGGGAAATCACAGAAAACCTGAATCAGGATGGCCAGACACGGGATTCAACCATCGTCCTCCCGAATGTGAGTCCAGTGTCTAACCACTGCGCCACCTCGCTCGGTGCAACTTTGAAAAAGGATGTATGAGTTTATACAACCAAGGAGAATAAAAGAAAAGGTATGGTTCCTGTTATTAATAAGTTATTTAGGATATAATATTTACCATATTTATTGTGCCAAGCATGGTGACTTAACACATCCTTGGTATAAGTTTGGAGATTATTAGATATGTAAGTAGATAGAAAGTTCAATTGAGCTTAATAAAGAGTATCTGAAATTAACAGTAAATTATTCACAAGGGAGTAACATAGTTATTCTGGAGAAATTCGAAACAAATCCAGTTGATATCGATATTTAGACACTGAACACCAGCTTTTCCTTTTCTTATTTGGTGTTTTAATTTTGTCTAATTTAACTTTACTCTTGTAATACATATATATATACATTAATTTCTTTGTTTTTCTTCTAATCAGTAAGTTCTTGTAGATCTAGCCATTTACAGTTCTTTATTCTTATGTTTTCTAATATTTCCCCCAGTTTTCTGTTTATGGTTGTTTCTTTTCCTTCTTTATACAATAAACTGTTTGTTTTCGAAAGTAGTTCATGTTTTTAAGTAACTATTGTAGCAAAAAAATTTCCAGTGAAGTGGGACTGAAGACGAGTCTACTTTAGTCAATGCAACTCTAGATAGAAGACATGTCTGCAGGTACCCCAGACAGTGGTGGAACACCAACGTGGCTAGCGCCCATCGTACAGCCCAAGAATGTTGATTTGGAGTGTCATTTCATTTCACGTTTGGACCATTATGGACAAGCTCCTCCAAGCAGCTCAGGTTTTTGACGCTCTAACACGCCTGCTGGACAGAATGTGGCACAATATCCCACAGGAGGACATCTAATATCTCAATCAGTGCTAAACCATATACGTGTTTGCCTAAGGGCCGAAGGTGGACCAATGTGTTATTGATTTGCTCAGTTTGCGAAGAAATCATGCGTAAATTGAATATATCAGAAAAATTTTCTGAAATTTTTATCGTGTGATTGTACATGCACATTACATCTACTGATTCAATCCAATTTAGATAATTCCTTTGTGGTATGTCGTTTTCCTTTTTTATTCTTTCTTTCTTAAAATGTGTAGAGAGAGAACTTAAAAATGTCAGTATGAAAACTAACACGAGCTACGAACTCCAGTCGGTCTAGTCGGATTTTTTGTTTTCAACTTTTTCAGTTCTCTATTTGCTCACTGGACTATTTACGCAACAGTAAAACTGTGATAATGCGTGTCACCCATCTCGAAGTGAACCCAATTATGATGCAAGTGGAGGAATTGTTATTAACTGTCGTGGCTGAATTGAATGAAATCTCTTCTTTAAAAGGTTCCAAATAATACAAATATCAGTCTCTCCAGGATGGCCGGCGCCCAACAACCGCCAGATGATGAGAAGATGGCGGAATTCTGAATCTTTGTCGAATCTCCTGTTTGTGGTACTTGACGTCAAACCGCAACACGCTGCGGCTAGACCTCAAATTTCCACCTCAATTACTACTTTCGTCTCAAGAGACTAAATACCTGGCGACAACAAAATTTTATATTCCTTTAACATAAACATAAGGGCTTAAAGTTCAATAAACATACATTCAACTTGCCCTCCTTTAAATAGTACGAATACGCCCCTTACGACCTCTGATGAACGATGCCAACGCCAGGAACCCTTAATACTACTGTATGTTTATACATCGCAGACCTTAAGGGCAGCCGGAAACTTAAATAAAAGGATTTAATTTGTCAGTCAGACAACTTAAATAGCAGGAGACGCAGGCTAAAACTTTAATAATAAAACTCTTAAAACTTATTACACCTTTAAAAAATGTGTAAGGCTGGTCAAACTGATAACTAACCTGCTCAAATACAAATAAGCTGCTGCCACACAGGCTGCCCACTATGAACAAAATCACAAAATCAACCCTAGGGCGCTGTGCAGAACAATTCAAGAATACAGTGCAACCGTACTCAGATCAGTACTTACGGTGAAGCACCCTTAATTAAAGCACCTAACTACAGTGGTGCACCATTTCAATGTTCTGCACAAACGAAGCGTCTTATTTCACACAAACGTGCTCCGCAACAACAACTGTTACAAAAGGTGAAAAAACATTATAAAAACTTTAAAATCAACTGAACAAAACCAATACCAGTTACAAACAACACAAGTGACCTCTAAACGCACTGCGATGTCGGGAACAGTCTGACAATGCGACAACACACCACAGGGATGCGCCAATGTTCGTCACTCCAAGTTTCACCGTTTTGGAAACCATACCAAGGCGGCAGCATACCATTTCTTCCCTTTTTGATTAATCCGCTAACAGAAAAAAAGACACAGAAAATTGACGCGTACCACAATCTTAAGAGGTGATCACTGACTCAGTAGTGGTCGTTTCCGTCACTTTACGACGGCAGGTAATTGTTCTAACACTCCTCTGAAATTACAGATTTAATCAACCAACGTTGCTGTCGTAGCCGGTCCTTACAGTAATCCTCGTCAGCACCAACAACTTCTTGATGGCAGCCTGCTGTATCAGCGTTTCTTTCTGATAATTTGAAATAAACGTTTGCGAGTCGTCTTTCACCGCTTTAAGACATCATTAACCACTTTGCTGACAATGGTGAAGTCACATACAACAGGGAGCGACCGACCACTCACTAACCACCACTTTATTTCACTTTCTTTCTTTCACTTGCGCCTTTGTCCCACAATGTGCGCAGGGTCGGCGTGGTTACAACGGATTTGGACAGGGTAATTTTTAAAGGGGTGCCAGATGCCCTTCCTGCCGCCACCCCATACCCCCCAGGACGGAATCAGTGTACCCCAACTGTCTGCGTCTAGTGTAAACCATGAAATACTGCGGAAGTGGTACAAATGTCTGTGTGTCGTGTAACTGAGGCGGGATGTGGGGACCATCCCGGTATTCACCTAGCAGGATGTGGAAAACCGCCTAAAAACCACATCCAGGCTGGCCGACACACCGGCCCACGTCGTTAATCCTCCGGGCGAATTCGATCTGGTGCCGGCGTGCCTACGCGAGTGCAGGAAGCAGCGCATTAACGCTCTTGGAAAACCTGGCGGGTCACTCACTAACCACCACTCTTGGCTACAAATTACTCAAGCCTGTACCTGCGGCCAACGCAGCAATCAGGAACAGTGAGAAAGAACGTTAGGATTCTACATACAACGGCGTGAATAGTAATACCAGACCAGAGAACTTATCACATTCGCATTCAGGAGAATGACGCTTCAATCCCGCGTCCGGCCATCCTGATTTAGGTTTTCCGTGATTTCCCTGAATCGCTCCAGGCAAATGCCAGGATGGTTCCTTTGAAAGGGCGCGGACGACTTCCTTCCCCGTCCGTCCCTAATCCGATGAGACCGATGATCTCGTTGTCTGGTCTCCTCCCCCAAAACAACCCAACCCAACCAAGAGCTTATGAGATCCCACAACCCCGGACAACGCCAACTCTGCCTCGTTGCCGTCGTGCCCCTATCAAACGCTGTGCTCGTAAACACGGGCAGTCACAAACTGAGTGCCGGATAAAGTGTGTACCACACCTCGCGGCCGCCACGGACGCCGCTAGCGCGACCGCGCCGCAACGTGCGCACATAGGATTTCAAACACTCCGTGGAATACGGAGGAACAACACATGGTGGCGCGATTGCAGGGTAGGAAACCAACCGGTACAGAAGGCATAACTTTTTATAGGAACATTAACACTTTTACTTTATTCTGGTTTCATTCCGACTAGACTAAACAATTAATTTATTTTATGTAGTGCAGCTCTTTTAGCTTGAAATATAAAATTTTTAATTGGTGTATACTCGTTACTACCACACTACATTAGATGGTGTTAGTCTATCAGAAAGTGACATATTTGGCTTATCATGTTCGATTCCATGGGGAAATAATTGTACTCAGCGACTTCATTCATTTCATGTAGTAAAGGGTACAGCAATCCGTCACAAATGATGTTTCTTGCATATCCAGATTTCTGTCACATCTTAAGTGCAGCAAACGTACGTTAAAACAATAAAACCACTTGTATATGTACATACTCAAAAAATGGTTCAAATGGCTCTGAGCACTATGGGACTCAACTGCTGAGGTCATTAGTCCCCTAGAACTTAGAACTAGTTAAACCTAACTAACCTAAGGACATCACAAACATCCATGCCCGAGGCAGGTTTCGAACCTGCGACCGTAGCGGTCTTGCGGTTCCAGACTGCAGCGCCTTTAACCGCACGGCCACTTCGGCCGGCTGTACATACTCCCAAATGCACTATTCATGTCAGAGGTTTGGTTCACACTCAGTCTACGACATGAATAGTTGATTTGGGACTACATACGTATACTCATACAAGCGGTTTTAAGGTTTTAACTACACTAAAGCTGGTCACACAGTGACCGAAATCTGGATATGAAAAGCACTATGAGATTTAACATCTGAGGTCATCAGACCCCTAGAACTTAGAGAACTACTTAAACCTTGTAAGTAGGCTGTTTAGGTTTTCTTATTGGTAACGCCACGTAGGGCTCTGTATGAAAATCACTGGCTGTGCTGCGTGCAGTCTATGGCTAGTTTGCATTGTTGTCTGTCATTGTTGTGTTGGGCAGCTGGATGTTAACAGTGCGTAACGTTGCGCAGTTGGAGGTGAGCCACCAGCAGTGGTGGATGTGGGGAGACTGATGGCGGAATTTTTGAGAGCGGATGATCTGGACGTGTGTCCATCAGAGACAGTAAATTTGTAAGACTGGATGCCATGAACTGCTATATATATTATGACTTTTGAACACCTTTAAGGTAAATACATTGTTTGTTCTCTATCAAAATCTTTCATTTGCTAACTATGTCTATCAGTAGTTAGTGCCTTCAGTAGTTAGAATCTTTTATTTAGCTGGCAGTAGTGGCGCTCACTGTATTGCAGTAGTTCGAGTAACGAAGATTTTTGTGAGGTAATTGATTCATGAAAGGTAAATTTTTTTGTTAGTCAGGGCCATTCTTTTGTAGGGATTTTTGAAAGTCAGATTGCGTTGCGCTAAAAATATTGTGTGTCATTTTAGTGTTGATCAGAATAGGTAAAGAGCGAAATCCGAAATGTCTGAGTACGTTCAGTTCTGCTCAGCTGTTTGAAAATTAAATAACGTAGGGGCTTACCAGCACAGTAATTCATTAATTTTTCTAAGGGGCCGTTTCAACCTAACTAACCTAAAGACATTACACACATCCATGCCCGAGGCAGGATTCGTACCTGCGGTCGTAGCGGTCGCTCGGTTCCAGACTGAAACGCCTAGAATCGCGCGGCCACACGGGCCGGCCTGGATATGCAATAAGCATCATTTGCGACTGATTACTTGACACGTTTGCCTTATTCTGGCATCATGGAATAGAAACATCTCGTGTTAAAAAAAAATGGCTCTGAGCACTATGGGGCTTAACATATGAGGTCATCAGTCCCCTAGAACTTAGAACTACTTAAACCTAACTAACCTAAGGACATCACAGACATCCATGCCGGAGGCAGGATTCGAACCTGCGACCGTAGCGGTCACGCGGTTCCAGACTGAAGCGCCTAGAACCGCACGGCCACACCGGCCGGCCCAACAGTAGTTGATGCAGGGCATTCAAACAAGTGGTCGACGAGCAACATCCCGATGTTTTCATCGGATGGTATGTCAGGCAACTTGCAGGATAAAAAGAAGTGGCGTTTGTCGCTCTTTTATATGCCACACCTCGTTTTGTTGAGAATTTTTCTAACGAAATGTGGCACGTGCAGTTGCATGAGGAAGAGAGAATACTCCAGCTCTGAGAAGTCCCTTTTAAACACAATGGTGCCCCAAACCAAACGCGAAAACATTCTGATATTTTCGACGGGCTGTCCATTGTACTCTGGCCTTTTGGGGTCCCAGGTCTACGGAACGCGACGTCAAGGCTCGCTTCCTCCTACTCCGGGCCGCAACTGCCAACAGTGAGGGAGAATTTGTAAAATCCATCGCGTCCATGCAGACAAGATGGCGGAAACACGTGTCCTATCTGTGTTTCTCCCGGCGTATACAACTTTCAAATAACTTCTCGGAATTCAGCCAGGTAGCACTTTCAGCGCCCGCCGATATTTCGACGGGAGAACACCCCGTCATTTTCAAGGCAAACAGCAACGGACAGTTTGTTATCTGGCTGAATTCCCGGAAGTTATTTGAAAGTTCTATACGCCAGGAGAAACTCAGGCCTGTTCGTTGCAATTTACCTTGAAAATGGCGGGGTGTTCTCACACCGAACTATCGGCGGTCGCTGAAAGTGTTACCTGGTTTAATTCCCGGAAGTTATTCGAAAGCACGTGTCCTTTCTACGCCCATTTGTCCGGCACTCGTCCGTCGCTAAGTAAGACGCTATTCTTTGAATTGGTTCTACTCGCGGAATGTTGTTGTTGCGGCATGTCCACTATGATCGAAAACTGCAATGTATGACTACCTAGTTTCCATAGATCGATCATTCTATCCCAGACAAACTCACCTACTTGCTCGGTGCGTCAGTGAGCAGGTGCCAGCGTGCAGCCCGGGACTGTTATCAACAGCCGGTCCTAGAATTTTTTTGTCATTCATTGTTTCTTTCACATATGACAATGAATTGTGTATTTGCAAAATGGCGAAATACATCGCGGTTAGTGGTACACGTTTAACTTGCTATCCCCCTATAACAATCTGTATAAGCCAGTTCTTAGGTTGGAACAAATATGTGGTGATTCGAAGTCCAAACACGTGTCGTTCACGGAGACAGCGAAATCTTTCAGCGATTTTTCAGACGAGGACGACGAACGTATGGATAATCAGTTCACTCTATTCCCTCGTACTGCGTGTATCTGTAGCGTTACATACCCATTTTTGGGTTTTAGATTCTGAGCTCTGCTATCATTTTATTTCCACATCTCTATTTTATGTTTATCTGGTTCTCCTAATTAATGTAAGCCAAATACGCTTCTGCGTCAACTACCCTCGCTGTTATAGGAGTGACGCAATAGCACGAACAGTAGTTTGTATGTCGTGGCACTTTTCCTATTTCGTATTTTACATAACTATTTGGATTATGTCTTTCCTATTTGTTTTTAGTTTTGTTGATGGCTGCTTAGCAGTTGAAGCAGGTCAGTCTTATTATTTTCTGTGATCATGATAATTTCAGTAACATTTTCGAATATTGGATCGTACGCTCCACAGGCTATGCCTAGTTTTATGAGTAGTGTCACTTTACAAATACGATTCGATTTTCGCTGCGGGGCAATGACTAACATAGTATGATGTTTTGGATAAGTCACAATACCAATTATTATGTCACTTAAAAAGTATACCAGATGTTCCGGAAGTCCTCCCCTGATCACACAAGGCTTATAACGCTTAAAATATGACGCATACACAAAGACATTTTATACTGAATTGCATGTGACCTATTAATGTTGTTGTATATGTACTTTTTGTTATTTTGCTTGTTATGGGGCCCAGTGATATAATAACAGTGGGATCGGACACCATATGCAAACAACATATACTCAGATCAGGAGAAAACCCTATGTGTCCTCTGGTATCACTAAAAGCAGTTCAGAGAAAATTCCAGACAGTATACCATAGACAGCACCGGATGTTAAAGGCACTAAGATGTGGCAGGAGCATATGTGATCTCTCTAGAACGGGCGGGCCTGGACCTAATGCGCAGGCAATTCAGATAGTGAGAGAAGCCTTCGTGAGAAGTCCCAAAAAGTCACTTCGCAAAGCCTTACATGAGTTGCAGACATCAGTGCGGCGCATCCTGCACAAACAACTTCTTTTCCGTGCGTAGAAAGTCCAGATCGTTCAGTCCCTGGAACCAACGTATTGCAGTACTCGTTATGGCTTTTCTGTTGCCATGCTGGCCGAGACTGAGGAAAGTTATAACTATCTGAAACGTGTCAGTTTCCGAGATGAGGTCGTATTTTCTTTGAACAGTGTTGTCAGCTTGTAACACCATAGCTCTAATGCTGTAAGGATCTATTTTGCCTTTTCTTTTGGTTTAATGTTATAACGTTGAGTATCTGTAAATGCTGTTGGATTGAATCGATTTCATGAGAGTGTTTATTCTTTTCTGTGTAAAACACTTTGATGTCATGGTTTGATTCTATGCAATGTAGTGTATCTATCATTTAAATTCTTTGTCTCATTTGGAAGGAGACAAAACTAACTGTATATTATTGTAATTTTGTTTAAATAATTTTTATAGAAATGTTAATATGTGCAAAAGGTTCTGTTTTATTTAAAATATTTGTTTGTTGTTATGTAAACTGATGACCTTCACTTAGGGTTCTTAGTTATGTCATATGTAAAAGGTGTTGTGGTTCCTCTAGGGAACGGAACTGAGTAGCGTGCGCAAATTGTGGTTGGCCTAGGTAGAAAAGGTGGAACAAGAATCAGTCGGGAACGAGCTACCAAACTGTCAATTGCTCATGTAAAGGCTGCATATTGCGCTGGTGCCGAGAGAGGCTTTCTGTGCCACTTTCCCATGCCTCGGATGGATGGATAAAGAGCTGGAGCTATTCTGGAATTGATGTCTATCATCGCCACCAAGAAATGACAGATTCCGGCAATTCTACCTGCAGATCCACCTACCAACATGCAGTTGCCACCACATTGCGCAATCACTGTAACGAATCACTATAATAATGTACAGTGAAGGATCAGCTTACTGGATGTGTTAGTGTGATCAAATGCAAGGTAATTTATAACCGAATTTATGTACCTACCTTGATCTTTTTCTTGTCATAACACCTCTCAGGTTCCTCTCCGTTTGAACTAAAGTGATTACCGAGTGTCCTTACTGAAAGAACATTAAAGCCCAGTGTTTTGCTAATTAATGCCCCTTGAACATAGTAAAAAGAAAGTTAAAGTTAATGTGGCAAGAGAGTGAGTTAAAGTAAATGATGCTTCCTGAAAAAAATTTTCGTATTAAAACTGCTTATTAATTTGTTGTTGCCAACTTCAAAATTAAAAGTTCTTAAGACTGAGGCTTATAAAGTTTTGCTTAGTAAATGATCACATTGCTGCCTGTTGTAAACCGCAGAAGGTGAGTTAGTATCTTACAAATATGTTTATTTTGTGTCTCACTGTAGTAAAAGTGGAAAACTGCAGTTTTGGAAAGTTATATACTCATGCTTGCTAAGCACTTGTTTCTTTTTGGTATTGAAAGTGTATTGATAGTGTAATAGGGTCTACAGGTTATCCTTTATGCTCATGATAAATAACAATTAATAGAAAGACCACTATTTATGAAAACAATAATTTCTTTATTCAAAAAACAGTGAGAAGTAACCTGTCAGTGAATTTCATTGAACTTTCATTCTAAATAGAAAAGTGTTTAGCTGAGAGAGACTTAACCCATGGCCAGTTCATAATTTTGCAATGAACTACATTTACAATTTTATGTCAGCTAGGAAAATGTTAGAAAAGTAATACTGAACCTATGTCCAATTTATGATTCTACTGTGAATATTAATAGTAATGTTATAAAGACCATTCAGTTTGAATAATCCATGAAAGTAATAGTGTGTATTGTTATCTGTTATATTTATGCCAGCAGTTTATTCTGATCTGTTAACTCCAACCTTAACCTGAACACACTGTATTCAGGTGACAGATTTCACTGCACTCGCGTGTTGCAAAGTATGGGTTGTGTTTGTCCGTTTAAGTTACTCATACCTATTTTCTTAAACAAGAATGCTGATCATTCTCTTGCCTAATTAGGCTGGCGACCGTTTTCTTTATTCTTTAAAGAGTGTAGCAAGGTAAAATATTATTTGTTACTGTTTGAATATTTACGTAATTCTGACTTTCACTTCCGATAAGCCACCCCCGTTAGGTACAACACGGTCAATATAACAAAATTCCTCTCAGAGGGTAACGCTGCTCTGCTTCTTCATACTATAATTACTTCAATAAGAACAATTTCACTATACGAACTGCCTTCGGCTTTGAGGTTATGGTATAGTAGTAGCAGACGGTAGTGTTATAAGCTGACACAATCCTGGGATCAAGGGGTCCGAGAATCCCGTAGAAAGTTAATCAGTTGTGTATAAGTAAACAAAAATTTGAATATATTACCTGCACTTCGAGATAAAAGGTATGTGTCTATTTGTCATGTTGTCTGCTTTATGCGTGTATGTAATCAGGGGAAGACTTCTGCAACACGTTGCATTCCATTTTAAGAACGTGAATACCAGTCTCCAAAATACATCAATTCTGAAAATCCAAACAATGACTCGAGTAGTATTCCATTATTGCAAAGATCTTCCAATAAGATAATTATTTTTTGTGGGCTGTTCACGCACATTTTTATACTGCAGACGTTCGATCGACATTTTGTCGAGGGAATTCACATTATTGACAATCACCTTTGACTAAGGCTCACGAAAACAATGGGAAATCAAGTTCGTTTAATAGCAGGTTTCATGTCTGTATTCTGTTTTGCCAACAGCAACCAGCCAAGGAATTTCCTACCTCTGTAGTTACTGCTCGAGCACATAATCCTCTTCTCTCTTTTCTCAAGTCGCAAAGCCGGCAATGAACGTGACTCGCATTGCAACACAGCGCACGTGCGCTCCAGCTGCCAGCTCAGAACACTGATGTTTGCCGTGCAGCGGTGGTTGGTTACAGGCTGTAATCTCATCGTGCTGGCGCAGCGTACTTTATAGACATACTAAACTTTAGAAACATTCCATTCCTCTAGCCAATGCACGACACAACACTCGCGTTCTTTCTATACACACCTCTTTTTCTGAAAGGGAGTCAATAGTAGACATGGCAAGAAGAACTCTGCAACGGGCGTCTTCCAGTTAATGTCTACATACACAGCTTCTCGTCTTCTGTGGGAGGTTGAACGATTTATTTTTCAGGGGCTGAATAAGACAATGAACCAACGGCATTGCAAGATGCAATAGTTTACAAGACATGCATATCTGAATATCAAACATTTGTAGAATACGAGCCGTAAGTGAGTGCCACATATTACAATTAAGGTAGCTCTACTCCAAATACAATCGGGTGTTTATGGAGTATCATCCCATTGTGCGTGAGTTCCTGCCAGAATTTCGAAGTTCATAGTAATTCAGCGGAAATCATGTGTTGAAACAGAAGTGATCTCTGGAGTTCCCCAAGGAAATGTCCTATATCCGCTATTGTTATTAGTCTACCTAGTGTGTGCGTGTGTATTCTGAGTTTGTGAGTGCTCAACGCCGAGTTTATCAGCCTCTGTACGCAAATGAGTAGGAACTAATGTGGTTAATATGTCTAAAACGTCAAAAAACAAGAGTTTTTTACATAAATACACTCAGTCGCTTCCAAACTCACTCACAGATAGCCCCACAATCACACTATATCACATATTTAATAAGTGTGAAATTGGTCAGATATTCTTAAACTTGCAATTAAAATGTACTCAATACAAGAGGCAAACTAAAAAAAATGGCATATAGAAATGTGACTTAATCTATCTAAACAATTTATGAGACAATCTTGGCAACCTCTTAGATTATCTGCAGAGGAAGCAGTCTTTCGCCGTCTATTAAGGTCACCAGAACATCAAAACGAATTGCAAAGTGATTTATACAATCTAGGTTTATTGTGCGTAAAGTGGAAACTAACCTCAGACAATAAAAGCTGTTGTCCTCCACATGAGAATTAAAAAAATTACATTAAATTTCTATTTCACGTTAAATAACACAAATTTGATGTTGCTGATTCAATTAAATTGAACAACAAATTGGAACGATCACGTAGTAAATGTTGTGGGGAAGGTGAACCAAAGGCTGCGTTTTATTGACAGAACTCTTGAACAGTTGCAGCAAAGCTCCTACAGTGACTGCCTGCACTACGCTTGTCAGTTCTCTTCTGGAATATTGCTATGCGGCATAGGGTCCTTACGATATGGGATTGAGTTGTACCTCGAAGAAGTTCAAAAAAGGGCAGCTTGTTTCGAACGAGTTTCATCGAAAAGTACGGTAGGGTGTGTCACAAACTCGTTTATCATATCCATGACAACCATGATAGCTTTGGTGTTTTTCGTTGCGGTGAAATGTATTCACGAAATTTCAATAATCAACTTTCTCCTCAGCATGTCAAAATATTTTGCGGAACGGTCGAGAAATAACGTGAAAGTTTTCTATGACTCCTCTGCCGAACTCTCTAGTGCGAATTGCATAGCAATCACGTGATGTTAATTTACATGTAGATAGCGACTGTCGATTAGTACCTACGCACTGTGGTTTCGTTTGCCATTAGGGCAACAAAAGCAATGTCCGTTAATTTTGTCGACTGCGCCGTGAGAAAAAGAAAAAAAGAGGAGTATTTATCTATTGGTTGTCGTTATTTAGTAAGCGAACAACATTCCCCGCTTCATATAAATATTTTCCCTGCCCCGTTTGTCCACGTATTTTCTCAGCCCGACTGCGATGTGACACCTTAGTTGAAGTGGAGGTAACGAAAAAGACAAGGTCTTCTTCTAAAGAAGGCTCAGAAGAATCATATGAAGAATAAAACTTCTGATGCAATAAATAGAATTATTCCTCATCCTAATCCATAGCTTTATCCTAGAATCTTATATCATGCAGTCCAGCATTTTAGAACTACAAGGTAGTTCTAATTAAACTTTCTCTACTTGAGAGGGCCATCGCGTAAAGCTAGTGATCATAGGACAAAGAAACTCCGTGGCAACATTTGTAAGAACATGCGGGAGAGAAATACAAATAAACCACTGAAAAACACATTTTAATTTCCACATGAGATGGTTATATTTGTTAACGTTCATCTTCCAAGTTACAAACATTGCTCAGTGTGATGACCATCTACATCCACGACAGCCTGGAACTGCACCAGAGACGTCTCTGCTGCTGCCCGAAACATCTCAGGTGCAACGTAGACCATGGAAAGTCCAGCTGTCGTGACACAGCTCGTGCACTGCTTGAAGATCGCTCTTTGCGTCAAGGATTCTCAGCCATAGCGACAGTAGCTTCAACAGTTTATGGCAAAACTAGCCATCGACCTCTTCCAGGACCAATTCTCAAATCTCCAGTTAATTCGAACTTCAGAATCATGTTATTCAACCTAGTGCCGTAAGGGGATCTTTAATGCGTCGATAGTTACGAAAATCAGTAGCACTATTGCTGTTGACTTGATTAAAACTCCTTTATAAGTAAAACAATGCTCGCCTTGTCCAGACCCATGTTTACTGTCAGCAACGTTAATGCACACAAGGGCTGTTGATAAATATCAATATATCGGTCTTGGTCCAGCAAATATCGATATACATAAGCGGTATTTTTTCCACCGATATATCTATATTCAAATTGCAAAATTTTTATTTAATATTATTTTTTCACAATTTTCGGAAAATATTTGAAATTGTTCTTTTGAAACTGTAGAACAACGCAATTTCACTTTCACTGTGTGAAGGAGTTTTAATACTTTTTAAGTTTTCAGCAAGTCCAATCTTTTCCTTTGACTGTGTGAAGCAAGCACATGTGGCACAAAAGAAGAAGTCCGACTGCACTGGGGATAGGCGGTGTGAGTGGAATAACAAGATGTCCGATGTGAAGAAATAGCACAACAGTTGCGTTAAAAAAAAATTTAACGCAATTAGTGTGCTATTTCTTCACATCGACATTCTTCAAAAGCAGTTTCTGAAAATGATGAACAAAAGTCTAAATAATAAGATTGGTCTTTACGGTGGGCGGCGACATGCGAGGAGTAATACTGACGTAATTTGCTCTCGGCGCTGCCAACTGAAACTGCAACGTTTAGCATCACCATATAATTCTGACACCATAACTGCTAGGTCGCTGGAGTTGGCAGAAATGAAAAAAAGGTAAGTCGACATGAAGTGGTCTGGACAAATCCGATATGTGACGAAACTGAACGACGCACCCGTCGAACACCTTCTATTGTGCGACTTATATACAGTTACCATTGTTAGCAAAGTGGTTATCGCCAAGCGTTAACAAAGCGTTAGCAAAGTGATATCGCCAAGCGCTAACGTGAATCGCTTTCCTTTCAGTTCTTGCTCTGATGGGGATAGGCAGGCTACTATCTTGTTGATGTACAGAATGTCTAATTATAGATCAATACTTAAATATACAGCTCTAAAACCAGTTGTATATTTACAATGTGCAGCTGATATTCTTATAGACAGGTACATCGATATTCTTTCCGTCGTTACATCGATACTTTTTTCGGTATATCGGGTACTGTTAGTGATACTTTTTTAAAGATCGTTATATCAGATTCTCTATAATTTTAAAAATATCGGTCCTAGTGCACACTCACGCTTGTGTTTCAACCTTACATAGCCGCACCAGTACAGGAGGAGGAGATTAGTGTTTAACGTCCCGTCGATAATGAGGTCATTAGAGACGGAGCACAAGCTCGGATTAGGGAAGGATTGGGAAGGAAATCGGCCGTGCCCTTTCAAAGGAACCATCCCGGCATTTTCTTGAACCAGTTTAGAGAAATCACGGAAAACCTAAATGAGGATGGCCCAAGACGGCTTTCAACCGTCATCCTCCCGAATGCGAGTCCAGTGTGCTAACCACTGCCCCACCCCGCTCGGTCCCAATAATGACGCCTAACCGCCAGCCATGACGCTAATACTGACAGCGCAAATCTGACGCTAATACTGAAAGCGCAGGCAGTCAACACGTTCCTATAAATTTTCTACACATACGGTCACTAGTTTTCCGTTTACACTGGCTTAAGTAGCGAAAGGTTAGTTGTAACGAAAATGTGCATGAGATGAAGTATCGCAAGCGCATCGTTGTTCCTCATCTTTTTATAGTGCCTCTAGTAGTAAGTCTTAGTTGACGTTGCACTTGTTTATGTTATCCACATTTGCTCCTCTCACAACCACTAAGTGGGACAGTGGTGCCCTTATCGTCATGCACAGTTTTGGCTTGGCCTAGTTACACAGTGATACCGTAAACAAAACAGCTATATTTGAACTTAAGTTTCATCACAACTTTCCCATTTCCGTGCAGAGCCCTAATAAGAGGAAAGCTCGTTCCGCACAAAGGTAGTGCGTTTCCCCGCATGCCAGGAGTCAGGTGATGTGAATTCTTATGTCAGTTTTCTCAAGGTGGACAGGTTTCGCGTTTGCTCGACAAACAGGCGTAATTGCTGCCCCGGCATTCCACTATTGCATCTTGTCAAACGAGCATGCATGAGCCATACTGTCTAATCGCCGAAGCGTTAGATCAGCTCCATTGATTCACCATTGGTTTCCCTTTCAAAATATATTATTCTCAGAACAATATTCTGTGTTTGTGTTTGTTAAAGGCTACATATGTATGGAGATTAAAAATAGAGGAAGAAAGGAACATTACAGTAGAAACACAAGCTCAAACAGAGGAAGAATGAGGAAGGAAAACTGCCGCACACGTTCCAAAGGACTGAACCACGAATTTGCATTAATTGGTTTTGGGAAACCACACGAGACAAAAGCCTGCATTGCTGGACCGGGACTTTAACCACCGTCCTCCGCGTAAATGGAAGGTAACTTTTAACATTCCAGGACATTTGATTTTCATTCTCTATAAATATTCATTGATGTTGTATTGCAAAGTGTATGTCATCTTTGAAACTGTTGCTTTCGATACATCTAACGCTGGCAGTCTTTGATGCACTTGCTACAGTTAAGAGGACGATTTGTGAACACAAGGGATAAAAAAAATGTCGGTTTCGTAAATAGCGAAGCTCAAACAACAAGAAGTTTCAAGCCTATGTAACATTTGTATCTTTTAACAGATCTTTTGGAAACGTTTTGATGTATGAACCACATCTTTCGGTCTCGTGAAGTAAAGCATGCTAATTCTTTATGTACAGCTAAATAAAAACAAAACTGAAGCCTGAGTTTTCCTTGCACTATTATCTTTAAAGTAGAATTTTAGAAAGATGATGTCATAAATTATTTTTCAAAAAATATTTTAATAGCGATTATCAAATACAATAATTAATTCATGGTTTTTCGCCAAAAATTCCTTAATTTTCTAAATTAAGTCATAAGAATGGCCTGCTTTTTAGTTTGCTATATTTTAAAAAGTATACAGAATTTCATCCCTCTATCTTTAACAGTTTTTAATTAGTGTCTACCAGAAGATCAGGAAGTGAATGTTTGGGAAATTCAAACTAAAGTTAAAACTTGTTTCTCCATCTAACCTGTTGTTCTTCCTCCCTTTTCATTTTCTGACTTATTCTTCTTATTCTGGCTCCATTGGTGGCTTACAACACCGATTTCTCTGCTTCAAAGAGTCTTCTGCAGTCAATGACGATTAAAGCTCTTTGCATATTTAGTCCACCAGGCACTCGCATACATTCCACAACCTTAACCATTGACACTGCACCATCATCGAAACATAGCAGCGCATCCAGCATACCCATTTTCAAAGTATTTAGTGCTACAAGTTTTTGGTCTCCTTTTCATAAACAGACAGTTCTTAAAACTCTCATTTGGGTTTCGAGTCCTACCATGTAAACACTTCTCCAATAATCTTGTGGCATTAGATTCCACAACTTCCTTTATAGCAAACGGCAAAGAATCCTTATGATGAGAACAAAATTCTGTTTTTAACGAAGCTCTCTGCGTGAAATGGGGGCATCGTCACGTGTGCAGCCATTTTTAAATTCCTCTAATTTTGGGGCTTGCTTCGGCACAATTTCGTCGAAGTAAACTTTGTCTTGTTCAGAAAATTGTAGAGAACTTTTCAAGACGAAAATTAAAAAATTGTTTTTTTAACATTTATTTGCGTACTAGTCCCCATAGTCCAGCTCCAACAAACCATTATCCGTAAAATTCAAACTTCTAATCAATCTCAGTCAATGCACGGACGAGTGCCAAAATTTCCCACTGCGCTGTAAGCTAACTTCGGTCACTCCAATAGCTAATCATATTCGTATCTCACGAATATTATGTGTCATCACTTCTCTATAATATTCAGTGCCTCAGAAATAAATGCATTCAACCTATATTCATGAGGCTGGAGGGTTCAGATTTAGATCTTCCATGGTTTCCAGAGATTTCGTTGGAAAATGGAACCGCCGAATTCCTTTTACGTAACGTTTCTACAGTTTTTCACCTGTTCTCTACGTGCGACCTTCCAAATGCAGCACAGACTTCTTCGATATCCTTGTGTTAGTGTTTCGTCGTCTCGTGTGGTCCTTCCTCGTTTCCTTGTTCAACAGTATTTCCGACGGTCCCTGTGTGTTTCCCACTCGCCGGTTTTGTGTGACGTTCTCTGGTTTCCTTTTCTTGCATTTGCACGCATTTCTGACAGATACAGTTCTGACGTATATTGTTTAACATATCACTCAACATTATAGCCCTATCTCAAATATGATTTTACCTCTCAACATGGACCTTTACTATGTTGCAGATGTTCAGATGTGTGTGAAAACTTATGGGACTTACCTGCTAAGGTCATCATTCCCTAAGCTTACACACTACTTAACCTAAATTATCGTAAGGACAAACACACACACCCATGCCCGAGGGAGGACTCGAACCTCCGTCGGGACCAGCCGCACAGTCCAGGACTGCAGCGCCCTAGACCGCTCGGCTAATCCTGCGCGGCTTACTATGTTACAAATCTGTGTACCGCAGACTTCATGATATGCTCTGACGATCCATGCTGTCCACACTCATATCACTGTTTTTTTTTCCTTATCAGGTAAGTGGGGGTACAGTTCGTGGTTGCACATAAAGTGGACGAATCCCATGAATTGATAGATATCGTCCACCAGTTAACTTTACGTGAGGCAAATTTTCCTAAACACGTCTTTCAGTATCTCCGGAGTTAGTACAAGCTCCTGTGTATCCTACAATATAGAGGATCGGCCATAACCAAAAATCACCACGAGGGCATATTTTGGCGTTGTACGCCTGTACGTCACAGCAAGAGCCCTCTCTGTGCCCGTTTAACACCCTCACCAATGTTGCCACCCTCAGACTATGAGTCCAAACAGTAAATCCATATGCCACGATGTCGACAAGGATTTACTCGTGATAGATAATGATTAACTGTAAATAAAATCTAAACCAATTTTTGACTATATTCAAGACTTCTTGCATTAACGTTGAGGGTCTTGTACTGACATTGTTTAGATGTACTTTGACAATTTACTTTTCGTTTAACATGAGGCACAATTACCTATATGTTTCTCCTCTTCAAATAGTCTCTCGTCCGTTCCTAATCATAATTGCTCTTTTAGTAGCATATGAGCAATAACTTTTAGTTTATCTTCTATAGTCCTTTTGTATAGTCTTTCCAAGTCAATTTTTGGCCTGTCTTCAATCTGTGCTCCAGATCTTTCAGTCATTAGTAGAAAGATCGTCTGCGTAAACTAAAGTCAGTTACTTCTGGCACCGCAGTCATTTTTTGGGGCATGGATCTGGGCAGAATATCCATGAACATCCAGAATATCCAAAACATCTATCACAAAATAGAGCCCTTTAGGCGTTCCTTTGTTATTGCTTTCTGCATAACCTAGTAGTAAGTCTGGCCTGCCCACTCCTACAAGAGTCCCTTAAACTTTTGTACATAGCAGTAGGGCGTTGCAACTCACGAAGCCGTGAGAACAATTAAGGCCACAACGCTCTTGCGATATACACAACTACACTACTGGCCATTAAAATTCCTACACCAAGAAGAAATGCAGATGATAAACGGGTATTCATTGGACAAATATATTATACTAGATCTGACATGTGATTACATTTTCACGCAATTTGGGTGCATAGATCCTGAGAAATCAGTACCCAGAACAACCACCTCTGGCCGCAATAACGGCCTTGATACGCCTGGGCATTGAGTCAAACAGAGTTTGGATGGCGTGTACAGGTATAGCTGCACATGCAGCTTCAACACGATACCACAGTTCATCAAGAGTAGTGATTGGCGTATTGCGACGAGCCAGCTGCTCGGCCACCATTGACCAGACGTTTTCAATTGGTGAGAGATCTGGAGAATGTGCTGGCCAGGGAAGCGGTCGAACATTTTCTGTATCCGGAAAGGCCTGTACAGGACCTGCAACATGCGAGCGTGCATTATCCTGCTGAAATGTAGGGTTTCGCAGGGATCGAATGAAGGGTAGAGCCACGGGTCGTCACACATCTGAAATGTAACGTCCATTGTTCAAAGTGCCGTCAATGCGAACAAGAGGTGACCGAGACGTATAACCAATGGCACCCCATATCATCACGCCGGGTGATACGCCGGTATGTCAATGACGAATACACGCTTCCAATGTGCGTTCACCGCGATGTCGCCAAACACGGATGCGACCATCATGATGCTGTAAACAGAACCTGGAATCATCCGAAAAAATGACGTTTTGCCATTCGTGCACCCAGGTTCGTCGTTGAGTACACAGTCGCAGGCGCTCCTGTCTGTGATGCAGCGTCAAGGATAACTGCAGCCATGGTCTCCGAGCTGATAGTCCATGCTGCTGCAAACGTCGTCGAACTGTTCCTGCAGATGGTTGTTGTCTTGAAAACGTCCCCATCTGTTGACTCAGGGATCGACACGTGGCTGCACGATCCGTTACAACCATGCGGATAAGATGCCTGTCATCTCGACTGCTAGTGATACGATTCCGTTGGGATCCAGCACGGCGTTCCGTATTACCCTCCTGAACCCACCGATTCCATATTCTGGTAACAGCCATTGGATCTCGACCAACGCGAGCAGCAATGTCGCGATACGATAAACCGCAATCGCGATAGGCTACAATCCGATCTTTATCAAAGTCAGAAACGTGATGGTACGCATTTTACCTCCTTACACGAGGCATCAAAGCAACGTTTCACCAGGCAACGCCGGTCAACTGCTGTTTGTGTATGAGAAATCGGTTGGAAACTTTCCTCATGTCAGCACGTTGTAGGTGTCGCCACCGGCGCCAACCTTGTGGGAATGCTGTGAAAAGCTAATCATTTGCATATCATATCATCTTCTTCCTGTCGGTTAAATTCCGCGTCTGTAGCACTTCATCTTCATGGTGTAGCAATTTTAATGGCCAGTAGTGTATTTACATTGCATACGCGTCCGTTGTATTTTTTTACAATGCTCTATACATGATTAATAGCACCTTCCTTGGATTTCCCTTTCTGAAACCTATACCAGTTTTGATTCTCTTCTGAGTTCTCTTAGACTGTTGAAGAGCAATGACACTCTTGCTAGGTTATTTAATATGTATTTGGGCTGGCAGAAATTGGCTGATGTGGTATCCTAGTCATCACCGATCTTAACGATGATAACTTGTGCTATTTTACATGAATTTGGAATCACTCGTGCACCAAACGCCCTTTTAACACACTTAAAGTGGTTCATCAGGATTTGTGAACTTTAACTGACTGACATACTACTTCATCCTCTGTCTACGACTATTTCTTCTCGCAGTTTGCGTTTTCATCTTCATCATCCTTTGCGTAATTGCATAGTAACTCCTGTATAAGTAGTCTCGTCGACCCTTCTCAATCTTTTGTTAGCTGACCATCTTCCTTATACAAAGTTGATAAAAGTATAGTGTACTAGTGGGTAGAGATCTCTTCTGAACAGTACGTTACAAAGCATCCCAGATACGCTCAGTAATGTTCACGTCTGGGAAGTTTGGTGGCCAGCGGAAGTGTTTAAGCTCAGAAGAGTGTTCCTAGAGCCACTCTATAGCAATTCTGAACGTGTAGTGTGTTGCATTGTCCTGCTGGAATTGCCCAAGTCCATCGGAATGCACAATGGACATGAATGACTGGAAGTGATAAGACAGGATGCTTACTTACGTGTCACCTGTCAGAGTCGTATCTAGACGTATCAGGGGTCCCATATCACACCAACTACACACGCCGCACACCATTACAGAGCCTCCACCATCTTAAGCAGTCTCCTGCTGACATGCACGGTCCATGGATTCATGAGGTTGTCTCCATGTCCGTACACATCCATCCGCTCAAAATCTGAAACGAGCCTCGTCCGACCAGGCACCATGTTTGCAGTCATTAACAAATGAAAGTCGGTGTTGATGGGCCAAGGCGAGGCGTAAAGCTGTGTCGTGCAGTCATCAAGGGTACACGTGTGGCCTCCGAAAGCCCCTATCGATGATGTCTCATTGAATGGTTCGCACGCTGACACTTGATGACCCAGCATTGAAATCTGCAGCAATTTGCGTAAGGGGTTGCACTTCTGACACGTTGAACGATTCTCTTCAATCGTCGTTGGTCCCGTTCTTGCAGGATCATTTTCCGACCGCTGTGATGTCGGAGACTTGATGTTTTACCAGATTCCTGATATTCAAGGTACACTCGTGAAATGGTCGTACAAGAAAATCCCCACTTCAGCGTTATCTCGGAGATGCTGTGTTACATCGCTCGTGCGGCGACTACACCACATTCAAACTCAAATCTTGATAACTGCCATTGTAACAGCAGTAACTGATCTAACAACTGCGCCAGACACTTTTTCTATAGGTGTTGCCGACCGCAGCACCGTATTCTGCCTGTTTACGTATCTCTGTATTTGAATGCGCAATATACCAGTTTCCTTGGCGCTTCAGTTAATAATGCCGAAGAGGTCGTCTAACTACAAAAGGAAACTAGCGGTCAGCATAATAATATGGTCTATTACCAAAAGACAATGAACAAGTTAGCAAAAAGTGAATTAAGCATACAGACATTTAATAAGTAAAAGAAGGGTTGGAGCCATGACTTAAAGAAAGAACCTGGGAAAATCAAGTACAAGCAACAATAGAACCACCCAAATGTTTGATGGCAGGAACTAGCAGGAGCGGATGTTAAAACTACTCAGTTAAACCCTGATGTAAATTATCTAGCCTTCCGTCCCCCTCAGTTCGATGATTGCACCACCGCCTCTTGCTGGCCCCTCTTGAATGGTGTGAGTACGAAAGACAGCGTCAACAGCGACTGCAAATCTGAGTCCAGCTCCACGTCTGTATGCTGTTCTAAGACAGAAACATTCCTCTTTGCAGTTCTCTTCAGCCAACTGAAGAAAGTGCTCTCCTTCGTACCCCAGCACCAAGTGCACTCTTCAATCTTCCGGCAGCAAGAGAGCTCTGATATTATTATCCGAAACTTAGCTACATCTGCCAGCATAGGAATTTCGCGGGCCAATGGCAGCAGACTTTGCTAGTTCCGATTAATAATAAATTTATGAAGAAGTTTAACGAATTCCAACTCTTCCAGATTTTGTCATGGTTGACCCATAGTGATACGCCGCAGGAGCGAAAGTAGTAAATCGCTCCCACTACGTGACAGTTTTCTAACCCAAGAAAACCAAAAGGCTTGAATATATGTGCATTCAAGAGACGGCACCTTCTACCGAAATAATTATTCTGAGCTACTCGGACTTCCTGCTACTCAGATTTAAATGAACACACCTTTGTGCCACAGCCACAGACAACGACCATTCCCTCAGTCTCAAGTTCTGAATGCTACACCTGGTTTTCAGGTTGTTATCTCTCCAAACAGAATTTCTTCTAATGTCTCACACAAAGTAGTTTTTACAGAATGCAGGCCACACCCAGCATTTCTGCTGTGAGAAACGGGGCACAGTGAATTCCCTGTCCTATACACGGTCGAGGACTGCTTTCAGTACCGAACAAGTCTGTGACTCCATGGTCCTTCTGAGTTAACTTCCATCTCACGAGCCAGCTAAAGAAAGGTCCCAATGCTACAGAAAATAAATGATACTCCCCACTCTAAAAAAGGAAAGGACTAGAAGAAATTAGTAGTTCAATAGCTGTTCAATCACTATCAGTAGTGAATATAGTCTGCAATGATCATGCATCGCTAAAGAATTGACTATATTGACTTGAAATGTGCATATTACACTATATAATAGGTTTGTGACAGTGCGAGCAAAACTGCCATTTAACATCACTTCCTCCTCATCCTCATCAAATGGATACCAATGAAGTTGTACTGAGCCTAATCTGTAGCACAAGTTCTTCAAAGCCTGTTGAGCTATGGTACTCTTTTTTATTTTTGTTTTTAATGATCACTGATTGATGCGTTTCATGTCATAAGCAGAAAACTTTGTATGCCGGTGCCAAGATGACAACATGTAACTGGACAAGCACTCCATTCGCAAGCTTCCTCACACCCACACTTATATGCTGGTGCAAGAGTATATTTATTTGGTAACAGAAGGAGAAACACTGGATAATACAATACTACACAAACATACATTGTTCATGAATGAAGGCAATGCCTCGATAATCTCACATACACATGGATGACTTGTATTCAAAATTTACACATAATTGTAATCAATTTACAGTTAGTTAACTACATCCACACTTACTGCATCACAATCATTCATTCCACTGTAAGTATATCCTACAACACAGTTCATCACACTAAACAACAAGTTTAATAAAAATGTATTGGCGTTTAGAGAGACAGATCATAATAAAGGCAAATTGTACAAAACTTGTTTTGTGGTATGTTTATATGGTGGTATCAATTTGTAAATTATGAAGACACATAATTAGTACTACATACAAGATGTGCAAATGCAAATAAATATCTTGAATATTGAAAATAAACTCTCGTATACAAACACAAACGGTTATCAGAGCCCTTAATATGAAGAACCCGGAAACGTAAGACAGGTATACGCACCGCCCATCTATCAATTCTACCGGTCTTTCTAGGCCTGGCCATAACCCAACTCAAGGCTTGGTTATCCGTCTCTACATCGAAGTCTCTGTGCTTGAGATAAAATCTAAACTTCTCGAGGGTGAACAGGGCAACCAAGGCCTCACACGCATAGACGGAATATTTGAGTACGGCAGCTGTTGTTAACCTCATCGAAGCGTAAGCAAAGGCGCACCTCTCCCGACTGTCCCCCTTCAAAGAGCACAGCCGCCAGACCAGCGTTAGACGTCTGAACAACAAACCTTTTCTCAAAATCAAGAGTGCCTAGCACAGCATAATTACTCAAGGAAATTTTAATAGCCCCGAAAGCAGCCTGTTGGCTCTCCCCAGAGTCAAAGGTCTCCCCCTTTTGGCGGTGACTGTTAAGGCGAGTGGCAAGTTGGGCAAAATTGGGAACGAACTTCCTGAAAAAATTGACCAAGCCAATGGACCTGTCCACCCCCTTTTTATTCCTCGGAGGAGGAAATTTTCTTGAATAGGAGGTATATTCCTGGTGGATCCTAATTCCATCACCCAATATCAGGTGCTCCAAACAGGAAATTTGCTGTCCAAACAACGTACTCTTTTATGGCTTAACTGTTAATCCGGCTGCACGAACCAGGAGTAATAACTGTTCAATACACCATAAATTTTCATGAAAGTAACGGCTATACACCACAACATCGTCCAGATAGTAATAGACACGGCTAAATTTTAGATCGAACAGGACATGATCTAAAAGTCGGGAGAGCACGGCGGCAGTGATAGACAACCCAAAAGGCACTCAATTAAAATCATAGAGGTTCAAATCGGTAAAAAAAGTGCAGTAACATGCTTGGAATACTCAGTTGAATGTATCCAATAATAGGCCTGATTGCGGTCAAGCACTATAAAATAACGAGGTCCGGAAAATCAAGTGAAACAGTTGTGGAGCTCAGGGAGCGGCACCGACTCCAGAATGACCTTTACTCTATAATCGATTACTGGTCGCTAATCCTTGCCTTGCACATTGGGCACCAAAGCTTTTGGAGAAACTTAGGGTGAAGTTGACGGAATGATGACCCCATCTCGAAGTGTGTCATTAATCTTGTACTGCAATATTTTCATCTTCGGAGGGGACAATCGATTTGGGCTTTACGTACAGGAATATCATCAGCCAAAGAAATTTTGTTTTGATTTTTGTGTGTTACTCTCAATAAGAACATCAGGGAAGTGCACCTCAGGAAAGTACCTTAAAATACCCATTAGCCACTTAGCACTTTCACTAAAATGACCAACCTCACACTCAGAATGGCCTGTTTCAAGAGAATTAACATTGTTAATGATGAAACTAGAACAGAGGGCTGTCTTCTCATACGGACAAAACTTAAAGAAGAAGGCGTTACTACTAAAATCAAGCACCAAGCCTGTTCTCTGAATAAAGTCACAACCATGAAGCAGTGTAACAAACAAGTTTTAGCCACAAGTAACTTAACAGTACAGGAAAAATTACACATAGACAATCTCCCTCGCACCTCCATTACTAGAGGCCATGCCTGCCCATTTGCAACCCGACTTTCTGCGAAGATGGGCGCAAGGGAGGGATCTTTCTCAAATTCCTTAACTCCAAATACCAACCGTAATCGAAATAGAACTCCCCAAATCCAAGAAGTTCTTGGTTAAGGCGAACACATAAATAGGGAAGAGAAAGATTCATAAGGGCCGCAATACGTATGTAGTGTGCAGAGGCCCTGCCCAGAAAGAGTTTATTCCGACCCCAGTGGCGTCAGCTGTTAGGCCTTGGGCCGCACCTTAGTGGACACTCAGGCACAGAGTGGTCACCCACCCCACAAAATAAACAACCCTTACAGCCTGGTGAGTTTGGAGGTAGCTCACGTGGGTTTTCAGTTCGGAGATGAGCCGTGGGCTTGGACCCGTTTCCTCGATCACGCTGTTCGTCCGCGAATCTAAGTGCCTCCTTAGAGGACACGAACTCATTAAAAAAAAAAGGCAATATGTTTTCGAGCGAAAACAGCACGTGAGCGATCTTCCAGCCTCATTCCCTCTAAGATGTTTAAAACGATATCCTGCTCCATAAATTTCATCTGCACGCCGGACACCACAGTATAAACATGCTCAGTATATCCAACCAAGGTTTCCGTGAGTGCTTGTACCCGCCAATAATGAGCACGCTCGAGCTCATGTCAAATGCAAGGCGATAACTTCTGTTCTGTTACAGGGCTCTGAGCTAACCTAAGGTGCCCTTATCTTACGGAATTCCAGAATACAAACTACTCAACAACCGTCAGGACGAAGCATACAACAAACGAAGGATAAGGCATTGGTATGGAGTTCAAAACGCACCGTTAACCACAATACCTTCTCAGCCTTGACTAACAACTATAGACAGCTCCGAAACACCGTGAAGCAAATGCATGATTGGGCTGAGCAACTTAACAAACAAGTCAGGAACGGATCTATTAAAACCCTGGGTGTCTACATGCTCTGAAACATGGTGTGACCGATTCACAGCGGGGCATCTTCCTCCGTACCACCCACTTTCCCAGTTAAACCCAATGTAATTGCACTGACTTGTGACTCCTTCACACATTCCATCAACTGGTTAACCACATCCTCCTCTTCCTTACTAAGTTGAAAATGCCTTAAATCAACAAGACAACTTTCCCAGTGAAAGACTTGGGCATGAAACCTACACGACTGCTTTTGAGTAGGCTGACTACCCTCCAGGAACTCGTACGATGCTTTTCGGACAATGCTGCAGATCAAGTAAAAATTACGACACCTACGTCGTCAACAGTGTCAGGAGAGACGTAAACAGCACTGTCCAAGGCTGCATGTAACCTGACCACCAGCTACGCAACGCCACCCTTGATCGGCAGCTGTTGTAGATTTAGTTCATATTCCAATTGGTCACGTTTTAAACATGACAGGCCAAGACAACCTCTCCGTTTCATTGTGACGCATTGTTTTACTGTAAAAAATAAAATACAATTTTAGAAACTTCACATGGTGAATGATGTCAAAGGAAAGAAACTACTCTACCCTCCCAAGTCCTCAGGACTAGGACAAGGATTGGAACTCCTCATGGAAGGCTAAGCCCCTGTCATGACATCGTTCATCATTTTTCACAATTATAATTCTTTTTAAGAACATAACCACCATCGGAAAAGGAATAATTAGCCCCAAAGAATTCAAACAATTGTAAAACAGTTAATAACATAACAAGTTAAAATATTCTACTTCAAAATCCAATTTGTTTTAAAAAAGAAGGGAGCACCACAAATTTAAAATTCTTAGTTAAATAAATGACCTTGCGGCGTGCCAGAACGGTCCCGCGTTTCTAGCGTCCTCCGACACGCTTTATATATCCTCCATTGCTAGAGGTGCCAACTGCCGTCTATGAGTGATTATTGCACACTGATGTCGAACATAGGCGTATGTCACATTAATGTGACTGGCTGTGTATAATCTAGCCATTCGAGAATGTTTAGAATGCTGAAACACCATCTTGGGTGACACTTGTCGAGAGTTGGTAAAGAAAACTCTTGCTGGCTAGAATGGAAAGAGAAGAATTGTGATGGAGACGTATTTCTTCTGTCTTATAGATCTTCTACCCAAGGTGGAATAGTTTTGTTATGGCCAGCTCTCTCAAGGATATTAGTTGACACAGAATGTCGTTTACTTCGGGGGTGGTGTTTCAACTTAGATCTTTCAGTGCATTGTCAAATTCTTCTAGCAATACCACATCTCCTATCTCATCCACAGTCCTCTGCCCTTTCTAAAACATCTCTCTCAATTTCATTTGCCTTATATAGACCCTCTATTTACTCCTTCCACCTTCTTTGCTTAGTATTGGTTTTCTATCTGAGCTCTCGATATTCGTATACCATGCCTTTATAATACACCTATAGGCGTTATCTGTCTTTCTCCTAGTTATATATTATTCTAAACCCTTACATTTGTCGCCCAGCCATTCTTGTTTAGCCACTTCGCACTTCTTATCAATCCCATTTATTAGACCTTTTCTTCTCTTTCGCCTGCTTCATTTTCTGTATTTTTATGTATTCTCCTTCCATCAGTTAAATTCAATGCCTCCTGTGATATCTAAATATTTCTTCTAGGCCTTGTTTTTGTATGTATTTGACCCTCTGCTGCTATCACTATTTAACCCCACGGTCCTTGCATATTGACATAACAGTAATTGATTTATACGTTACTCATAATTTTTTCGTAATAATTCTCTGTTTAATTTTACTTCATAGGCACTACATTTTTGCCCAGGGTTTTTCAGATTCCCTGTGCCTAAATACATGGTGGAGCAAATAAAAATGGCCCGGACGAGTGGGTATGATTGGACGTGAATATATGTGGTAAGACTGGATGGCTTACCAAGGCTATTGTTCGCTGTGGACGTAGTGAGAGTACTGGTGGCCTTGAAAATTTTAATAACCGTGACGTCATTAACTATTGTACTTTTAATGTTGGTGAAGTCTTAAATATCCATGTCGGTACATCATATTTTTACTTTTCAGTTACTTTTGTTCTGAGGACTCGTGGATGTCCTATCAAGATGTTAGGAATCTGGCATTTATGAAGCAGTAAAACTTGTTGGTGATATGAGGGTGCATCATAATAAATGAAGGACCCTGATTCCAAAACAAAACAAAGAACTACACATTGATCCTGGCAAAGGCCGAGAAATGATTCTTGGTGTCGTAGCTCTCAGGGCCACCTGGGATGCTCTCTGCGTGAGACACCCCTGTGCATCCCTATGAGTCTCGATTGCGTAGCTCAACACAGAGCAGTATGTCTGAGCGCGGCTGCGCGGGTTGTCTATGCGGTTCTCCAGGCGACTTTTATATGCCCCACACTGTAGAAACTGAAGTCTTGTTACAGTCATTTTTCATATTAACCCTCTCCCCACAATCTGAGCATAATCCCTAGACTTGGTTCACGTCCGTACTGCTAAATATATCCACATGCAATGTACGAATAATCTTGGACCCCCTGTATTAGAAACTTACTCAGTTTTGAACTGACTTCAAAGACGTGATGGCCTATGAACCTATTTTTGGAACGTTTTCTGAATTTCGCCTTTATCTGCTGTTCAAATTACTGTCTACTAAAGATGTTTGCAAAGGTGTGTTCATAAATTGTGATCAACAAGTTCTTTTCGGCTAGGTCTGACTGAAGGGCGAAACAAAATAATCAGAGGTCTTTTCTTCTTTGGCGGCTCACATTTCAGCACCTCGTTTGACTGAATTCCACAAGATCTTCTTGCTACTTTTCTCCGTCTCAGTTTCGATAAATAACACACTGTTTGTTGAATTTACATGCTTAATGTTGATGTTATTCTGTCTATGACCTAATAGATCGATAACTCTCTTCCGCTTTTCTTTAGCATCCTTTTTTATCTCGAGATTTAACAAAGACAGTGCGTCCTTGCTTCGTCGAATGCCTCTGTTTTCGCCATTGCTGGCACCACTGTTGAAGTTACTGCTAACACCTGCAAATGCAGGAGCTGCCTGGTCCTCAACTTCCTTTTCTCTTCTCCCCTCAAACTAAAATTTTCTTTCTCTGATTCAACCTTGAATTGCTGGCCAGTCTGAGTGCGCTCCCCATAATTGTTTCAAGGCCATTTTTTTGTTGCTAATGTCAACAAATTGTAAGTCTTCAACAGCTTATAATGACACGGGTGGGGACTTCGGGCATTCCCAACAACATTCGTTGGAGTTTTCGTCTTCTGGAGACGCAATACTACCACATTTCAAACACCACCGAAATATGCCTGTATTGGCACTTACAGTTGCCACTTCAGTAAACTTCTTCTCTAACAAAATTCGAAACTTCGGAAAATCTCCATCGTACTCAGAAGCGATTACACCAGACATGAGACAATGCGAGAGCAGCGCTATTGGATAAGCTAGTCATATGTCCTTTTAAGCACACCCTAATTTACGTTAGATCCCAGAAACATGGTATAATCGGTTGTCAACTGTAACTCACCCAATGAACAAAGATGATTCATCATAACAGACCGTAACAGAACACATATTATGGGCTTTTACATACAGAACAGTATATGCACATCATTTTCTTAGGAGAAGAAAAATTTCTTAGCCAAGATTACAATAAAACACTGTACTGTGGATAACCGGTCCCGGTAAACTATGTTGCCATCATCAGATCTTCGTACAGTTTATTATAAACATCTTGCGCCAGATGCACATAAAATCTTACCATTAAATCTCCAGATGCACAACATATGACGTGAATGATGTATTGGTACTTCAAAAGCAAAAGTTAAAATTACTATGCACACAAATAGCCACAACATTCTTGTAATCTCACGTCATGCCTACTAGGGCGTCACAAGACTGACTGCATGCAATGTTGTGGCGATTTTTTTTTCGATATTTTCTTTTTAGGTAATGGATGTTACTGTCTCTTTAGATCAGCGTTTACTCAAATCGAACTCCTAGTAAGTCATACACTGGAACCGTATCCCAAGGGAAAATCCGAAAGCTAAATATTGTGATATGGGCGTGACAGGAACGTAAAAAGAATGCACTTGCACGAACGTTTGAATTTTTACCACTTACACAGAACCGTAATTCAGGACCTCGGAACGAACCAGCATTTTTAGTCATCAGTCTTCTTCCATGAATTGCCGTTGTGCCAACCTCTGCATCCCTGATTTACACCTTTTTTTTTTTTTTTTTTTTTTTTTAATCCGAGCACTTCGTTCTTGGTTTTCCGGTCTTATTGCTCCCTTGGATTCTTGTACATATTGTGTATTGCCTGTCTTTCGCTACAGATTTCTCCTAGCTTACCCAGAATTTTGAACATCTTGCACCTTTGTACGTTACGAAATGCTTCTTCTATATCGACAAATCTACTGAAAATTTCTTGATTTTTCTTTTATCTTGCTTCTACTAAGCACAACGTCAGAACCGCTCCTCTTGTGCCTTTAGCTTTTCTAAAGCCAAACTGGTCGACGTCTAACTGGTTTTCCACTATCTTTCACATTATCCTCTAAATTTTTCCATGACGCACTCAGCAACACTGTCTTCCGTTCGCCAAAACAGCAACTCATTTTTTATATATTTTATCGCTTCTAGTAGTAGTGGCTTTATTCATCCGTAAATCACTTTTACAGGATATTTGACATAGTGTGGTGTTACAATTTATGAACAACAATAATAACATAGTTATTATTTACATACTTGCAGATCTAATTTGGACAAGAATGTGACAGGTAGTCGGCCTTGTGATTAAGCGCATTCGCCTGAAGTATTTTTCGGGGAAACCACGGAAAACCTAGCCTGCCGATGTGGCCGAGCGGTTCTAGGCGCTTCAGTCTGGAACCGAGTGACCGCTACGGTCGCAGGTTCGAATCCTGTCTAGATCATGGTTGTGTGTGATATCCTTAGGTTAGTTAGGTTTAATTAGTTCTAAGTTCTTGGGGTCTGATGACCTCAGATATTAAGTCCCATAGTGCTCAGAGCCATTTGAACCATTTTTGAACGAAAAACCTAAATCAGGATGACCGGATAAAGAGTGGAGCCTCCACCATACCAAACAGAAGGCCTGTCTACTTAAAACAGTACTACCTCATTCTGTTTATCCTGAGTGTACAATAGTGTTTAGGAAGGAAGGTATTTAATAACGTAAAATGATGATGCTACATCGTTCTTTCATTTTTCGTCACCAGTCACTACAGAAATTACACACGCTACACACATAATTTCATAAAGTAGCTCTAAATACACTATCAGCTGACATCAGGAGCATAGCGACGATGTTTAGTTACCATTTTCGATTTCGCAACTTCCCATTTCCTCGTCTGAAGAACTGAGTCAGCATTTCTCTATAATGACTGAAATGTTGAGCTCAGAATGAGGACAGGCGTTGGTGTCCTACTTTGCAAAACTTTGGGAGATAGGTTTTCCAGAAAAGTAAAGGAAAGGAGGGAAAAATATAGCGTGCAGAATTACGTGAAATGATATATGTTTTACTGTTGTATTGCTTAACAGGTACTTTTTGACTAACTTTTAAAATAAATTTGTTTCAATAATCTCTTTAATCTGCACTGTACAATTATTTTGCTTGGCAAAAAAAAAAAAAAAAAAAAAAACTGTGCCGGCCGCGGTGGTCTCGCGGTTCTAGGCGCGCAGTCCGGAACCGTGTGACTGCTACGGTCGCAGGTTCGAATCCTCCCTCGGGCATGGATGTGTGTGATGTTCTTAGGTTAGTTAGGTTTAAGTAGTTCTAAGTTCTAGGGGACTGATGACCACAGCTGTTAAGTCCCATAGTGCTCAGAGCCATTTGAACCATTTTTGAACCAAGAAATCTGTTTAGAATTTTATTTTTATTCCTTCTTGGTAAATGTAAGTTCAGTCCAGGTCTTGCCCCATAGTTGTAAACAGAGCTATTGGTGCAACAGTTATAAATGATTTGATTCCATACATCGTAATCGACGCGTTTAGAGAACCCATAACTATGTCACTAAGGATTTGATAATAAAACACGGCACCACTTACGCTTTTTCCTCATGCATAGGAAGACAGGTTTCAGTGCATATAGTTAGATTGTTATCATACGTGATGTCTACGTTTCTGTTGTTCTGCCTCTCTCGCCCTACAGCCGTCTTTTTGCGGTTTTAAACTACTGTGCCCATTTCTTCACAATGGGAAAAATTCCTGAAACGCTTCGTGTTATGCATGAGAAAAAGAAATGTGACAGGTCAGGATGGGCACTTTCTAGAGACCTACTGACGTTTTCTTATTTTATAGGGTTTGTATAGTTTTACTTAGCACACGTGGTGTTGGAGTAGCGTCTTTGCTTGGTAATTAAAACGTCCTCGGTCCCGAATTTAAAACCCGCCACCGATTAAAATTTCATTAATAATCAGCTTTAGCTGCCGAAGACTTCCGGCATAAGAAGTCACCCTCATTCTGCAAACGGCCTTGTCAAAGAGGGCGACGAGCGGACGGGGATTTAGGGCTCTCCCTTGTCCTAGGGGTGGGAAACTGCCCCTAAAGGCGGAAGAATCAGCAATGATCAACGGCATGGGGATGCAGAAGGCAATGGGAACCATTGCATTAAAGACACATAACGCGTATCCACAGTACATGTGGCCTGTTATTGAAAAAGTGTCATGATGATCTCTCCATTGGCAAAAGATTCCGGAATAGTCCCCAAATCGGATCTCCATCCGAGCGAAGTCACCATGAGAAAAAGATTGAATAACCAACGAAAGGATAACGTTCTACGAGTCGGTGCGTGGAATCTCAAAAGGTTGAACGTGACAGGGAAACTTGAAAATCTGAAAAGGAAAATGCAAAGGCTCACTCTAGATATAGTAGGGGTCAGTATGTGAAATAGAAAAAGACAAGAATTTCTGGTGAGATGAATGTAGTGTAATACCAACAGCAACCAAAATGGTATAACGGGAATAGGAAGGTAGGGCAGAGAGTGTGTTACTGTGAACAGTTTAGAGATAGAACTGTTCTTATCAGAATCGACAGCAAACCAACATCGAAAACGATAGTCCATGTATACATGCCGACGATGCAAGCTGATGAAGAAGTGACAGAAAAAGTAAATACAGTACGTAAAGGGAGGTGAAAATCATGGGAGGACTGGAATGCGGTTGTGGGAGAAAGATTAGAATAAAAGGTTACAGGAGAATACCGGCTTGGGACAAGGAATCAGAGAGGAGAAAGACTAACTGAGTTCTGTAAAAAGGTTCAGCCAGTAATTGCGAATGCTCTATTGAAGAACCACAGGAGGAGGAGGTATACTTGTAAAAGGCCGGGTGATACGGGAAGATTTCATTTAAATAACATCATGGTTAGGCAGAGATTCCGAAATCATATACTGGATTGAAAGGCGTACCCAGAAAAAGATATAGACTCAGGTCACAATGTAGTAGTGATGAAGAGTAGGCTGAAGTTTGAAAGAATAGTCAGGAAGACTCAATACACAAGGAAGTGGGGAATGGAAGTACTAAGGAATGACGAGAAACGCTTGACGTTCTCTAAGGCTATAGATACAGCAATAAAGAATAGCTCAATAGGCAGTACAGTTGAAGAGGAATGGTCATCTCTAAAAAGGGCAATCATAGAAATTGGAAAGAAAAACATCGGTACGAAGAAGGTAACTGCCGAGAAACCATGAGTAACACAAGATATACTTCAGCTGATCGATGGAAGAAGGAAGTACAAAAACATTCAGGTAAATTCAGAAATACAAGTCATTGAGAAATGAAATAAACAGAAAGTGCAGGGAAGCTAAGACGAAATAGCTGCAGGAAAAATGTGAAGCAACCGAAAAAGAAATGATTGTCGGAAGGACTGACTCAGCATACAGGAAAGACAAAACAACCTTCGGTGAAATTAAAAACGAGGGTGGTAACATTAAGAGTGCAACGGGAATACCACTGCTAAATGTAGAGGAGAGAGCGGATAGGTAGAAAGAGTACATTGAACCCCTCCATGAGGGGGAAGATTCGTCTGATGTGATAGAAGAAGCAACAGGAGTCGATTTAGAAGATATAGGGGATCCAGTATTAGAATAATGATTTAAAAGAGCTTTGGAGGACTTAAGATCAAATAAGGCAGAAGGGATAGATAAAATTCCATCAGAACATTTAGAATCGTTGGGGGAATTCGCAACAAAACGACTATTCACGTAAGTATGTAGACTGTATGAGTCTGGCGACATACCATCTGACTTTCGGAAAAATATCGTTCACAAAATTTCTAAGACTGCAAGAGCTGACAAGTGCGAGAATTATCGCACAATCAGCTCAACAGCTCATGCATCAAAGTTGCTGACAAGAATAATCTACGTAAGAATGGAAAAGAAAATTGAGGATGTCTTAAACGATGATCGGTTTGGCATAAGGAAAGGTAAAGACGCCAGAGCCGCAATTGTGACGTTGCGGTTAATAATGGAAGCAAGACTAAAGAAAAATCAAGACATATTCGTAGGATTTGTCGAAAAGCGTTCGACAATGTAAAAATTCTGAGAAAAATGGAGGTAAGCTACAGCGGGAGAATGGTAATATACAATATGTGTATGAGCTAAGAGGGAATAATAAGAGTGGACGACCAAAAACGAAGTGCTCGGATTAAAAAGGGTGTAAGACAGGGATATTATCTTTCGCCCCTCCTGTTCACACTGTACATCGAAGATGCAATGATGGAAATAAAAGAAAAGTCCAGTAGTGGGATTAAAATTCAAGGTGGAAGGATATCAATGATACTAATCAAAATATCCACGGGTGTACTGCCGATCTACAGTGTCCAACGGGCACAATATTTCGGCGATCATACATGCCATCATCAGGTGAACTGACGGACTGAGCTCCTGTGAACGTGCCGGCACGGGATCCGTACGCTATGGCTGCTCAGAGGAAACTGGGTTCGGTCGCGGCGGCGGCCGATTTAAATACCCTCCGCCCGCGGCGCGCTCCCTCCGCTGTCCGCGCCCCGCGCCACGGTCGCGCGGTGGGACAGATTGCGACAGCGTCGAGATGACGCGGACAGCGGAGGGAGCGCGCCGCGGGCGGAGGGTATTTAAATCGGCCGCCGCCGCGACCGAACCCAGTTTCCTCTGAGCAGCCATAGCGTACGGATCCCGTGCCGGCACGTTCACAGGAGCTCAGTCCGTCAGTTCACCTGATGATGGCGACATGTATGATCGCCGAAATATTGTGCCCATTGGACACTGTAGACCGTCAGTACACCCGTGGATATTTTGACTATCAAATACGCCGGGAGAAACTCAAGAATCACATCAATGATACTATTCGCTGGTGACACTGCTATCCTGGGTTAAAGTGAAGAAGAGTTACATAATCTGCTGAACGCAATGAACAATCTAATGAGTACAGAATATAGATTGAGAGAAGAATCGAAGAGAGATGAGAAGTAGCACAAATGAGAACAGCGAGAAACTTAACATCAGGATTGATGGTCACGAAGTATATCAAGTTAAGGAATTATACTACCTAAGCTGCAAAATAACCAACGACGGATGGAACAGGGAGGACATCAAAAACAGTGTGGTTATGGCAAAAAGGGCATTCCTGGCCAAGAGAAGTCTACTCGTATCAAACATAGGCCTTAATTTGAGGAATAAATTTCTGAGAATGTATATCTGAATTACAGCGTTGTATGGTAGTGAACATGGACTGCCGGAAAACCTGAACAGAACATAATCGATGCATTTGAGATGTGGTGCTACAGGCGAATGCTGGAAATCAGGTGGACTGATAAGGTAAAGAATGAGAAGTCTGCGCAGAATCGGAGAGGAAAGGAGTATGTGGAAATCACTGGAAAGGAGAAGGGACGGGATGATAGGACTTCTGTTAAGACATGAGGAAATTATTTCCGTGGCACTAGAGGGAGGTGTAGAGAGCAAAAACTGTAGAGGAAGACAGAGATTTCAATACATGCAAAAAGTAATTGAGGACATAGGTTGCATGTGCTACGCACAGGAGAGGAATTTGTGGCGAGCCCGCATCAAACCTGTCAGAAGACTGAGTACTCAAAAAAAAAAAAAAAAAAAAAAAAAAAAAAAAAAGATTTTACTGGCTTGACACACTTTGGGTGCTAGTTATTGCGTAGTTATTAACAGGTGTCATATTTGATTTAGGGAACTTTTTCTGTAATTCCTTTGTAATACTTGACAAATGCTCATTCACACAGTTTTATAAGTGGTGTGGCTCATTTACTGCTTTGTCCCTACCCACTATCAGTGCTTATAACGCTTTTCTTTATCTCTCACCGTTTCCTGTTTAATCATATTCGAGATTGTTTTGCTGCTTTTATTCTCTGCATTGTATACTGTTTTATGATTACATGACTTTCTTGCTGCAATTAGCACTGACCTACAAGTCTGTTTGTACCTATAGTAGAATCTTAAGAACTCTGGACCGTTATGACTCTTTTTCATAGAACTGAGGTTTCAGCGGGTTTGGAGGACTTCATAATACGTTCTGTTATCTGTTTCTTTTGCTAGATACTCATATTGATGTGGCTGCATTTGGAAATTTTTATCACTTCGTCGTAATTCCACCACATTTTCATTAGTGTGACAGTTCGCGTTTCTCAGCAGGTGAGGGAGTAAGAGTACAGACGGTGCGGCGTGGCGGGTTAAAAGTCGCGTTGCGTTGCGTAACTGTTTGATCACTGTCTCTCGTCGCACTGTGCCCTACGAAAGTTCCACCTACCTCAGTACGGCGTCTGATCACAAGCCCATTTCTCTGCATACGTAGATACTGCCCAGACGAGTTAAAAGCTGCGTTGAAGGAAAACACCGTCAATACTTACGTTTGCAAAGTCCGCGTAAACTCGGGTAGCAAGCTATCCTGTAATATCTTATAACAAATTTCAGGCGGAGGTCGATTGCTTCATCTCTTTAGAAAAATGGCAAAATACTGCAACGAGTTCTTTTATTTTTTTAGGTTCAAAATCAAACACTTGCCATCAGCCCGTATTTAATTAACGAATAATATCACTGTTCTCAGCTCGCAGTTCATTCAGCTCAGTTCACACACAAGTCAGCCAGACATGTACTTAAGTCCGACCCGAATTATTACGCGATTTAGTCATTACTCTACTACTATATACGAGTTTCACGTTCGGTCCTTTTTCAGTGGATTTCTAATAAAGAAACTGCTCGCCAAACATTCCATAGACGAATATGAAACGTGCCACGCAGAATTTTACAAAGGCCTAATGTTCACCCGCGTTTATCTTTCCAACTAAACACTTCACGAAGCTCAAATTTCCACGTTCAGTCCGTAATGCAACTGCTTTCACGGCAATACCATCCGGACGCGAAATACCAGTGAAGTCTTCATTTTACTCATAGCGTAGACGGACACGTCCGATAGCTAGCCAACGACTCCCTGCCGTTCCTTCCACGGCCTATAACTACTTGATAGACCGCGGGAAATGCTTAACTCTGATTGGTTGTTCAAAATGACCAGTCAATCAAACCAATCCTTCGAGTTCTTTCTCGCGCCAAAATTTTCCTACGTCAATCAGTATTCACACATGCATTTGCGCCGAGCGGTCTAAGGCGCTGCAGTCATGGACTGTTCGGCTGGTCCCGGCGGAGGTTCGAGTCCTCCCTCGGGCATGGGTGTGTGTGTGTGTGTTTGTCCTTAGGATAATTTAGGTTAAGTAGTGTGTAAGCTTAGGGAGTGATGACCTTAGCAGTTAGGTCCCATAAGATTTCACACGCATTTGAACATTTGAGATGCATGTACGTCACTTCACCATGCAAATCTTAATAAAATGTTCAACAAAACCAAACGAAAACTAATCTTGAAATTACTTTAGAAAATCATTACTCTGCAAATGTCTATTCTGGCAGCCTTCTTACAAAAGCAAGTACCCTTGGACATATGTCATTAGCAAGTTAGGGAAATTACAGCTTTCATTGCAACAGCTTGCTCCACAGTTCCCCATGACATAGTTACGTAATGTTTAACATCAGATAATATTGAATCTTTATGTATGTCTCATATAGATACTCTCACTCATTCTCATTTATTCACACAACAAAACAAATAGTTATTAAATAAATATTAACCCTTTCTGAATTCTATGTTACAAAAATGAAAAATAGTGAATTTTAATTATAAAAAATCTAAATAAATTGTTCTGTCATTTAGTGAACTTCAGTATTAATTCCAACGATACTAAAAGATGAACGGCTATAAATCCTAACTGACTTTAATCTTATAAATGTCGGTTTTTTGGGGTTTTAGGTCATTGTCTCTAAATCTGAAAGTATCTCAGCTAGATAGCTGAGATTTTAACACAACCTTCCTTTTAATAACAAAGGGCTGTATATTGACTTTTAACAAAATTCCATAATATTTAATACTGTTTATTTAAATTTTTGGGGGGCTTGAATATTCTGTCGCTTGAATTAACACAGGTTGCGCTTCCCACGGCTGGGCTAGTGACAGGTGCGTGTGAGTCACGCTGAGATAACAGCGGCTGTATACTGCCACCGCCAACGGCTCCGAAGCTAGGAGCCCGTACTTCAAAGAAGCTTACTGCAACAAAATGCTGTTGCTTATTGACTCGCAACGTTAGAACGGTGCTCTACTTAATTAGCTTTGATACGCAGATAATTACCTCATGAGCGAAACTGGTTCATTCGCTCATTTGCATATCCGTTTATCCAGCTTCTACATTAGCTACAGACTAACACTGCGAGCTCGGAGTATCAGAAAATTTACACCCGTGTTCAGCGACTATTTTAATGTGCAGCTTATCTTCTGACAAGTGCTATTACCTACATTATAATGATAGTTCAGCAGCGCAGTGGCTATCATCTCTTTCCAAAATTAACTTTTGGCAACAACCTTGGTGCAGTTGCGTTATCATATGATGTCTTCAATTCGAGAGCGTGCCAAAAAGTAATGCCTCCGAATTTTTTATATTAAAATTCTTAAAGCTTTTTATTAATACGAGTAAAACAGACTTTATCAACATTCTACATCTTTATTGTTCATGTCTACATATTTATTGCTCAATATAGTCAGCCTGGCGACAAAGACATTTGTCTCGACGAGAGACCAGTTTATTGATACCGGCACTGTAGAGTGTTTGACTTCGTTGACAGAACCACAACTTCACCTCTGCTTGTACCTCTTCATCACTGTACAAGTGAAATCCTTGAAGGTGTTCTCTACGACTTGGGAACAGATGGAAACGGAATGGAGCCAAATCGGGACTGTATGGAGGATGGTCGATGACACAGAACCCAAAGCGTCGGATTTTGGCAGACGTTGCAGCGCTCGTTTTTGGTCTGGCATTGTCACGCTGAAGGAGGGGGTGCTCCATGTGTGGACTAACTCCTCGAATTCGGGCGTTCAGTTTTCTGAGGTTCCCGCAGGATATTACAGAGTTTATGGTGGTGCTTTTAGACACGAATTACAAATGCACCAAGCCTTGAACATTCAAGAACCCTTTGAGCATGAATTTCCCATGACGATGACATGGACATGAACTTCTTTGGCCTTCGTGATCCTTTGTGGCGGAACTCCACTGCTGCTCTCCTGTTTTTGTGGTCAAAATGGAGAACTCACCTTTCAACTGTTACAGTGTTGTTAAGGAACGCATCGCCTTCAGTCTCAAAACACAAACGATACTTTAAGATATCCAATCTCCTCTGTTTCACTCCAGGAGTGAAATCCGAGGCACCCACGTGCACACATTTTTCTGTATCGTAGTTCTGCAATGATGGCCTGTATACACTCTCATTATATGTCACACTTACCTGTGTATGTGTTATCAATTTACTGTCATAAGTTCATCAATGAGATTCGTCGGCTGTACGCGGTCGTCCAATCCGGGTTGTCATCCGTTTCCTTCAATAGGAGCACGTAGAACCCAAAGTCTTATATTACAGACGTCGATACATTCATCAACATACACAGCTTCCGTTATTCAATGGACCCGAATCAGAGGCACGTTTCCTGCGCTTAAATTTTCTCACGTACTCACATACACCATGTAATCTGAAGTATCCGGACACCCCCAAAACCATTCGTTTTTCATATTAGGTGCATTGTGCTGCCACCTACTGCCAGGTACTCCATATCAGCGACGTCAGTAGTCAGACATTGTGAGAGAACAGAACGGCGCGCTCCCCGGAACTCACGGACTTCGAACGTGGTCAGGTGATTGGATGTCACTTGTGTCATACGTCTGTACGCCACATTTCCACACTCCTAAACATCCCTACAAACGTCTGTACGCGAGATTTTAACACTCCTAAGCATCCCTAACTTCACTGTTTCTGATGTGATAGTGAAGTGGAAACGTGAAGGGACGCGTACAGCACAAAAACGTACAGGCCGACCTCGTCTGTTGACTAGCAGAGACGGCCGACTGTTGAAGGGGGTCGTAATGTGTGATCGGCAGACATCTATCCAGACCATCACACAGGAATTCCAAACTGCATCAGGATCCACTGCAAGTACTACGACAGTTAGGCAGGATCTGAGAAAACTTGGATTTCATGGTCGAGTTACTGCTCACAAGCCACAAATCACGCCGGTAAACGACAAACGATGCCTCGCTTGGTGGTAGGAGCGGAAATATTGGACGACTGAATCGTGGAAGAATGTTGTGTGGAGTGACGAATCACGATGCACAATGTGGCGATATCATGGCAGGGTGTGGGTATGGCGAATGCCCGCTGAACGTCATCTGTCAACATGCGTAATGCGAACAGTAAAATTCGGAGCCAGTGGTGTTATGGTGTGGTCGTGTTTTCCGTGGAGGGGGCTTGCATCCCTTGTTGTTTTGCGTAGCACTATCACAGCACAGGCCTACATCGATGTTTTAAGCACCTTCTTGCTTCCCAATGTTGAAGAGCAATTCGGGGATGGCGACTGCATCTTTCAACACGATCGAGCGACTGTTCATAATGCACAGCCTATGGCGGAGTGGTTACACCACAATAACATCCCTGTAATTGACTGGCCTAAACAGAGTCCTGACCTGAATCCTATAGAACACGTTTGGGATGTTTTGGAACGCCGACATCGTGCCAGGCCTCACCGACCGATATCGATACCTCTCCTCAGTGCAGCATTCCGTGAAGAATGGGCTACCATCCCCAAGAAACGTTCCAGCACCTGACTGAACATTGCCTGCGAGAGTGGAAGCTGTCATCAAGGTTAAGGGTAGGCCAACACCATATTGAATTCCAGCATTACCGATGGAGGGCTCCACGAATTTGTAAGTCATTTTCAGCCAGGTGTCCGGATACTTTTGATCACATAGTGTAGTTACGTTACACGCTACAGTTCGGAGTCCTCTTGCGCCAGAGTGTTGCAACTTGCGTCAGCGACAGAGAAAAGTCGACAGAGTAATATGCGTGACATGTAATGCTTCAACCGATATTGAGAAAAGAATCGAAAATTCAAACGCGTTACTTTTCAACACACCTTCGTATAACACGTTACTAACCCTTTTATATGCATCCGTACTGATAGAACTTCTTATGCGGAAGAAACGCTATACCTCAAGAGAGCCGTCTATATAATGTAATTTACAAATTTGCGGAAGAGATCACATTTGTTATCACTTCAACAACGATTCACAATCGTAAGATTCTCTTGTTTGTTGTGTACATTTCAAAGTTAGTAATTACATTGCAAGTTTCTGCTCACAGGAATAATATGGTCGTAGAGTACTGGAAATGGAGTAATGAAATACATATAACAATAAGGTAAACACATGCTATAGTACACACGTATGCCAGAATTACCAAAGACCAGTGTGCATAAGATTTCTGGGTCACATGCGCAAACAAAATAAACAATAAAAGTGGAAAAGCTAAGACCAGTTACAGCATTCGTCTTGAAATCCATATCTGGTTTACGTGATTTTTTAATGCTTGTGACCGTTCAAAAACTATATATGAAATGCATTGTAACATTGTTACGTGATACGAGGGCAGTTCAATAAGTAATGCAACACATTTTTTTTCTCGGCCAATTTTGGTTGAAAAAACCGGAAATTTCTTGTGGAATATTTTCAAACATTCCCGCTTCGTCTCGTATAGTTTCATTGACTTCCGACAGGTGGCAGCGCTGTATGGAGCTGTTAAAATGGCGTCTGTAACGGATGTGTGTTGCAAACAACGGGCAGTGATCGAGTTTCTTTTGGCGGAAAACCAGGGCATCTCAGATATTCATAGGCGCTTGCAGAATGTCTACGGTGATCTGGCAGTGGACAAAAGCACGGTGAGTCGTTGGGCAAAGCGTGTGTCATCATCGCCGCAAGGTCAAGCAAAACTGTCTGATCTCCCGCGTGCGGGCCGGCCGTGCACAGCTGTGACTCCTGCAATGGCGGAGCGTGCGAACACACTCGTTCGAGATGATCGACGGATCACCATCAAACAACTCAGTGCTCAACTTGACATCTCTGTTGGTGGTGCTGTCACAATTGTTCACCAGTTGGGATATTCAAAGGTTTGTTCCCGCTGGGTCCCTCGTTGTCCAACCGAACACCATAAAGAGCAAAGGAGAACCATCTGTGTGGAATCGCTTGCTCGTCATGTGGCTGAGGGTGACAATTTCTTGTCAAAGATTGTTACAGGCGATGAAACATGGGTTCATCACTTCGAACCTGAAACAAAACGGCAATCAATGGAGTGGCGCCACACCCACTCCCCTACCAAGAAAAAGTTTAAAGCCATACCCTCAGCCGGTAAAGTCATGGTTACAGTCTTCTGGGACGCTGAAGGGGTTATTCTGTTCGATGTCCTTCCCCATGGTCAAACGATCAACTCTGAAGTGTATTGTGCTACTCTTCAGAAATTGAAGAAACGACTTCAGCGTGTTCGCAGGCACAAAAATCTGAACGAACTTCTCCTTCTTCATGACAACGCAAGACCTCACACAAGTCTTCGCACCTTAGAGGAGCTCACAAAACTTCAGTGCAGTTCGACAACTTGCATGCCAGTGTCTGCCAATTTATTTATTAAATCCTAAGTTGATTTATCCAACACGACAAACTACAAATAGAAAATTCTATCACAGAAATATCTGAGAAAATACCTCAACGTTATACTATCAGCAGCCGCTGATACTGATATGGGAATGTGGAGAATCGAACCAAATTATACATTCACAGTACATGATCTACATTTTTACAGACTTCTTAATTAGACTGACGCTGTCAAATTATTCTTTAACAGAATACCTTCATTGGTATATAATTTTAAAAAATCTGTCCTCAAAGTTTATTTATTATCTGGAAGAGAAACTCAAACTTTGGAAAATAAAGGAGAAACTTCAAGCATCTGAACTGTGACCTGCAGAAGTATGTTAATAAGAATGTGGTGGGAAAAAATAGCGAACGAAGAGATACTGTGAACAATGAAAGAAATATTTTGAATTCTTCACGTGAAGAAGGGAATGCTCAACAGCAAATGTGATAAGACGTTGAGGAACAGGCATCGTACCTCTAGACAGAGCAGTAGATGAGAGAAAATTATATGAAACTTCTTGGTAGACTGAAACTGTGTGCCGGACCGAGACTCGAACTCGGGACCGTTGCCTATATAGGGCAAGCTCTCTACCAAGCACCTGCCCACGAAAGGCAGAGGTCCCGAGTTCGATTCTCGGTCCGGCACACAGTTTTAATCTGCCAGAAAGTTTCATTTCAGCGCACACTCCACTGCAGAGTGCATTCTGGAAAATGGTATGGACAGAGAAAGATTGTAATATGTGAAACAGAGAACCTAATACGTTCGTTTCCTCTGTTTTTTTTAAGCAAAACAGAAACATGAACAGAAGGAGGAAGAGACGACAAATGATTTATTTTATTTACAGAGCATTGTGTCCCTCGTGCGCGATCGCCGCAACAAAGCCTTCAGTATAAAATAGCATGGAAAACAACAAACATGCCGTATGGAAACGATAACAGAGGAGACAAGTGTGGCATGTCCTAAGCATGCTGTGCTCAAGGCAGTAGGCATCCAAAACCCAGCAAAGCTAAGCTTTCTCTCTCTCTCTCTCTCTCTCTCTCTCTCTCTCTCTCTCTCTCATACGCACATATTCACACACACAAACACACACACACACACACACACACACACATCCAGCCGCGAGTGCTCATGGGTGAACACACACTTACAACGTTAGGTACGTGAAGCAAACACTAAAACAGAACGATTTCTCCTATCTGGGTAATTCCTAACATTATACGCAAAGTATCAGTTGTAAATGGACTTCCTGACTAAACTTTTTTGTTCCGTTTTTCCTACGCCCCATTCGAGCAACAGCGACGCTGTTTGTATCAGACGAGGCTGTAGTGAGGTAGCCCCGCCTGTAGTCGCCTCATTGTGTACGATGCAGCATGTGAGTTAATTAAATATATGGCCGAAAGAGTCAGCCTTCAGGAATTGTGAAACGAACCCTGTCGTCCAGGACCATGTGCCACGGGACGGGGAAATTCACAGGCGTCTATTGTGCTGAATGAGGCCTTGGCGCTGTAGTGTGCGAGTTAGACAGACGAGAACCTACTTCATAGGGGAACCCCGCAGAAGCTAATTGTGACCAAGGAGGCGTAGCAGTGTTAAATATGGCGGACCTAAGATCGGCCATAAAGGGAAACGTTTATGAAAACTATTTTATTCTGTAGTAATTCAGGGAATGAAGCCACAGTCATTTTAATCTGCCATCCTCCATAAATTTTCATGGTGATCCCAATAAAACTTGAACATCGATCATATCTATAATAGTTAAGGATTTACTGAAAAGTGAAATTGACAAGTTTCGTAACAAGGACCTGGTCGATCTAAACAATCGACATTTCATATAGAAGCGCATCATTAAAATGACAAATTTTGTAAATATCAACACTGCAACTTTATTTGTTTAAAAGATATAGTAAATTCAAATTATCAGTATTTTTATTTAAGCGTCAGACCATCATTTCCTCCACACAAAACACACTGAACGATGACAGCCTGACACCTTATTGAATCATTAGATAATAAAACATTTGTTGTAAAGTTTAGTGCATAATATTTACTTTGTTCTTTATTTATTTATTTATCATAAAACACATTGATGCAAGGCTACTGGCCGTGACATTCAAAGCTAAGAAGGAAATTATATTGGTTTTATGTAAAAGAATTTAATGTTTATTAGACAATGGATATTATTGTTGCTTTATTTAGAACGTGGAAGTGGTCAAGCTTTCACTATATAAATATGCTAAAATGTAAAATAGTGTAGAATAAGCTGTAGCCAATCAGATGGACGGGTTCATGAAAGGTAACTGCACTAGTCAGTTGAACGAGGATCTTCGGCGCGCGGGGCAACGCGGCCGGGGACGGACAGAGGGACAGTTCGGATTGAGACGCGAAAGCGGACGGTCGTTCTTTAGGTAGCTAGAAACGAAACGACTTAGAAAATTTCGCGTTGTGTGGTACTGCGGAGCTTACTCCCTGAGCGGTGAGCAGTCGCGCGCCTGGTGTGAACTCTAACTTTTCGTGTAAATAAGGATGTATAATAATGTCGTGTGACGAGGGCCTCCCGTCGGGTAGACCGCTCGCCTGGTGCATGTCTTTCGATTTGACGCCACTTCGGCGACTTGCGTGTCGATGGGGATGAAATGATGATGATTAGGACAACACAACACCCAGTCCCTGAGCGGAGAAAATGCCCGACCCAGCCGGGAATCGAACCCAGGCCCTTAGGATTGGCAGTCTGTCGCGCTGACCACTTTTTTATTTTATTTTTTTTATTTTTAGAATGCCCCTTGATAAAATGGAACTACAAAAAAAAACCCAGTGCCACCGCCACTTTTCATCCTATAACAAAAAAATCTGGTCCAACCACTCAGCTACCGGGGATGGACAATAACGAGGTGAAGTGATGTGTTTCGTGATGAGGTTGTGAATGATCGAACTATGTCAAATGGATATGCGCTCGAGTGTAATAGTAACTCTAAATACGACCACTTTCGCTATTAGTTTGCTTTCTGAATAAACATTATTCTAACCAAATCGCAACTGTGTGGCCTACATCATTTATGGGTCGTTAATTTAGCTCCTGATGTTATTATTACTGTTGTTATGTATTAACTTTGTATTTCGCAAACTTGCGATCAGCCAGACAATATAACCAAAGGGTCACAAGCCTATAATTTAGGGCGTGTAATGCGACACGTGCGGTTCTACCACTAGACGAGTTTGAGCCAAGACATTTCGACGAAGCCCGAACCCGAACATCTTTGGGATGTAAGCTCGCAAGCTGTACCTGCCAGCACCGGGCCACACACTCACTGGATGCATGGGGCTGTTAGGTGAGGGTGAACTCTCGTCTGTTGCAGACTTGCTGCGCCAGCTCTCACTGATTTCCATCGAGTTCCTTCCAAAGTCCGAAACAGCGCAGATCACATTCTGTGTGTTTTGTACCGAAAGCGTGCATTAAGTTTGTAACTTTCGCTTTAGTGTAGATGCGACGTAAGCAGTTTGTGTGTTGAGTAACATGTCCAATACTAATTTATTATAGTCTTGCAGAGGATGAATTTAATAATTTCAATAGAAACTTCAGCATGCCCACAGTTCTTGAATTAAAGAAGCGAAAGAGGAAAACAAGAAAGGTTAGGTGTAGATCAGCTACATTACAGTTCGAGCAACCAATTAACTTCTTCGAGACCTTAATTCTTAACTATTCACATAAACGTCGCCAAGAGATAGCAAGCTCCAGAAAATGTTAATGTCTAAAGTAACTGTTAGCTGAAAATGTCTTCATACTTTTCTAAAATAGTGCACGCTTAGTTGCTGTGCTGGTCATTAAGGTAAAGTAAGAGTTCAAATACAAATTTACTCTGTTTATGAGTTTTGTCCGCAGTTGCCTGATTAATTAGGTTCACGCCATCGTCTGTTACGAAAAAAAGTTGGAACCTAAGATTGTTTTACTTTTCCGTATGATTTCTAAAAACTTTGTCTGAGTATATTTACGTAATGGGTGGTCAGAAACAGTCTGTAAGGCTTGTAAGGGTGTCGACGGATAGGTTTCGCTGAGAAATAACTCTTTAAAAAAAGTCAGTACTTTGCGACAAGTTAATTAGCATTGAAGTTAGCCAATGAGGCCACTGCGCTTGCAAATTCAAGCGTCCCGCCAGAGACGGTGTCGCCAAACGCGTCCTTCGTTTGGGTTTCCTAAGACCGAAGAACAGAACGATATCAAAACTGGGCATCGGATTGTAGTAAGGATCGAACACGCGCGAAGGACTGAGCAATCTCGTCCGCTGCCATCTACGCTACGAGAGCGAGTGGCACTGATTGTATCTGGCGGGCAGCTCGAATTTGCGAGTGCAGTGGCCTGATTGGCTAATTTCACTGCTAATGAACTCGTAAACGGTGCTACATTTTTTTTATTAATTATTTCTCAGCACAACGAACCCCGCAACACTCTTACAACCTTTCAAAACTTTCTCTGACCACCCTGCATATTCGTCAATTTTCTTACTTTTAAAACAATGTATTCGGCTTGTGCGTTTGTGTAAGAGAATTTCGGTGAAACTCACAATTATCTTCAAACACAAACAAGAAGAAGATTGGGACTACTGCCAGTTCGTCTGTTCTTCTATTGCAGAAACCGGTTGCTTCTTCTTCCAAAGCACAGTAGAAATTACACTCTCAGGTGCACTTTTAACCTCCAATAAAATTAAATCTGCGGGACTTTTTAATGAACAGAAATATTCTATGGGTTTTTTTCCTACGGTTATCAGGTTTACTGTTCTTTTAAGACTGCTTCAACAGTGGCAGTTGTTCCGTAAAAATAAGCAAATCCCACAAAAAACGCAATCACCCTCAGGAGGTATCACGCTAATACCGTGTTAACACCACCCCTAACCGTGATAAGCGCCTGTATTCGGCAAGGAAGAAAGTCCACAAGTTGCTTCAGTTATGTTGGATTTATTTATTATTGCTTACAATTTCCACAACCGCCATCTAGAATCCGATGTGGGTCGTATTTTCACATAACTGTAGAAAGCTCTGTACAATTAATATTAACATTCACTTCAAGATTAGTAAATTAAGCATTTTAATAATGAGTGAAATTGATCTTAAAAGAAAAAGAAAATTAAAAAAAATTAAATGAAAAGGAAAACCCTTAAACCAAGAAACTACGTATGTTAAAAATCTACTACCATGGTAGCAGATGGATTACTGGTAGTTCCTCATCTTAACCACTGGGAAACATCGTGGTTAAGGAAGATGTATTCTTTAGGAAGCGTTTGCGAAATTCTGCATCCATTACGTCTATGCAACTGAGTCCCCAGTTACCGGAGACAGCACACCAGCTCTCAAGAACTGGAGTTCCAGCAATCCCAAACCATCCCCACACAACTGTGATCCCAAAGTGCGCCAGCCCCGAGACGGGCAAGTGAACTAGCTCCATCGTCTGCAGACCCAGTGGAGTCAGTCAGCGTTCTCTTAACTCATTTACCACAGCAGTCCCCGCAGCCTGTTCTCTCTCTGGGAGACCCGCTTAAGCCACCTATAAGTTCCTTCTCATTCTGCCGGTTCTGCCATAGCTGCCACGTTGCAGGTCACGTATCCTCTGCTTCTAGTCAGCCTCCATGTAGGAATCAATCCCGGAGTCGGTGGATTCTCGGTGATATTCATTCACTCAGTCACAATATTCGGTTCAACATTACAACTACAATTGAGTTTCTCTTGAACTCTAAATGTTTTCTTTGTTCTTTCAAAAAATGGTTCAAATGGCTCTGAGCACTATGGGACTTAACATCTATGGTCATCAGTCCCCTAGAACTTGGAACTACTTAAACCTAACTAACCTAAGGACATCACACAACACCCAGGCATCACGAGGCAGAGAAAATTGCTGACCCTGCCGGGAATCGAACCCGGGAACCCGGGCGCGGGAAGCGAAAACGCTACCGAACGACCACGAGCTGCGGCCCTTTGTTCTTTCCCAGAATATTATTAGCTATCTCATCCACCAATTGCCATTTGTCTGTTTCTCTAACATAGCATTTCGTGTACCATTTACAGTTATTGCACCAATGTCGCCACATGCATGCATATTTGTTTGACATTTCTTTGTCATGTACAAATATTCAGGGTATGATCCGTGGCCTGTCAGGCAGTGAATCATGCCTTTAGATGGATTTACATAACCGTCCTCTCCTTGATGTTTATATGCCGTGTACCCTGTGACTTGTTCTGATAGTGTCCCAGGGTCTTTGCCAATCACGCGCTTTCCATAATTTTAATTCTTGGTTGGTTGTTATCTCCTGACCCATTATTTCTCTCACCTTGGGAATGTTCCATTCACGAAGTCTGTAAGGAGACCCTCTGTATCTGACAGAAGTATCTATTGGGCACAGGCCTAGTATGACTAATAGTGCCTCCACTGATGATGTGCGTGTGTGTGTTTGTGTGTGTGTTGGTGTGTGTGTAGTTGCGCTTTTCGTCCAACTGTATGCCCAATAGTACTTCTGACACTTTTCATTCAGAGTTGTCAGCAATGGCTCAAGGGTAAAGCCCCAAAGAAATTGATCTCTGTGAAAAACTTCAGTAATTCGCCTCACTTCTTTACTCGATGTTGTGCCCCACTACACCGTGTGTCATTCACACCAATCTAGGAAACTCTGGTACAAAAGTTTTAGAGCCTGTAATTGTCATTGCGCGCCACCACAGGCTGTGAAATGCGCCCAAAATGACAAAATGATGCGTACGACATACTTGGTGTCACAGTTTTTCACAATGTCGAGAGGATAGTTAATAGCGTCGTCTATACAGGGTGGTCCATTGATCGTGACCGGGCCAAATATCTCACGAAATAAGCGTCAAACGAAAAAACTGCAATGAACGAAACTTGTCTAGCTTGAAGGGGGAAACTAGACCGCCGTATGGTTGGCCCACTAGATGGCGCTGCCATAGGTCAAACGGATATCAACTGCGTTTTTTTAAAATAGGAACCCCCATTTTTTATTACATAATCGTATAGTACGTAAAGAAATATGAATGTTTTAGTTGGACCACTTTTTTCGCTTTGTGATAGATGGCGCTGTAATAGTCACAAACAATTTGAGACGAACAGGTAGGTTTTTTAAATTAAAATACAGAACGTAGGTACGTTTCAACATTTTATTTCGGTTGTTCCAATGTGATACATGTACCTTTGTGAACTTATCATTTCTGAGAACGCGTGCCGTTACAGCGTGATTACCTGTAAATACCACATTAATGCAATAAATGCTCAAAATGATGTCCGTCAACCTCAATGCATTTGGCAATAAGTGTAACGAGATACCTCTCAACAGCGAGTAGTTCGCCTTCCGTAATGTTCACACATGCATTGACAATGCGCTGACCCATGTTATCAGGCGTTGTCAGTGGATCACGATAGCAAATATCCTTCAACTTTCCCCACAGAAAGAAATCCGGGGACGTCAGAACCGGTGAACGTGCGGGCCATGGTATGGTGCTTCGACGACCAATCCACCTGTCATGAAATATGCTATTCACTACCGCTTCAACGGCACGCGAGCTATGTGCCGGACATCCATCATGTTGGAAGTACATTGCCATTCTGTCATGCAGTGAAACATCTGGTAGTAACATCGGTAGAACATTACGTTGGAAATCAGCATACATTGCACCATTTAGATTGCCATCGGTAAAATGTGGGCCAATTATCCTTCCTCCCATAATGCCGCACCATACATTAACCCGCCAAGGTCGCTGATGTTCCACTTGTCGCATCCATCTGGGATTTTCCGTTGCCCAATAGTGCATATTATGCCGGTTTACGTTACCGCTGTTGGTGAATGACGCTTCGTCGCTAAATAGAACTCGTGCAAAAAAATCTGTCATCGTCCCGTAATTTCTCTTGTGCCCAGTGGCAGATCTGTCCACGAGGTTCAAAGTCGTCGCCATGCAATTCCTGGTGCATAGAAATATGGTACGGGTGCAATCGATGTTGATGTAGCATTCTCAACACCGACGTTTTTGAGATTCCCGATTCCCGCGCAATTTGCCTGCTACTGATGTGCGGATTAGCCAACACAGAAGTTAAAAACCTACTTGGACATCATCATTTGTTGCAGGTCGTGGTTGACGTTTCACATGTGGCTGAACATTCCTGTTTCCTCAAATAACGCAACTATCCGGCGAACGGTCCGGGCACTTGGATGATGTCGTCCAGGGTACCGAGCAGCATACGTAGCACACGCCCTTTGGGCATTTTGATCACAATAGCCATACATCAACACGATATCGACCTTTTCGCAATTGGTAAACGGTCCATTTTAACCCGGGTAATGTATCATGAAGCAAATACCGCCCGCACTCGTGGAATGTTACGTGATACCCCGTACTTATACGTTTGTGACTATTACAGCGCCATCTATCACAAAGCGAAAAAAGTGGTCCAACTAAAACATTCATATTTCTTTACGTACTACACGAATATATAATAAAAAATTGGGGTTCCTATTTTTTAAAAAACGCAATTGATATCCGTTTGACCTATGGCAGTGCCATCTAGTAGGCCAATCATAGCGCCATCTGGTTTCTCCCTTCAAGCTAGACGAGTTCCGTTCTTTGTAGTTTTTTCGTTTGATGCTTATTTCGTGAGATATTTGGCCTGGTCACTATCAATGGACCACCCTGTATATGTGCCCTCTCTGAAGCCTAATTGGGTCTGTTTGAGGCCGTGAACTCCCTGTGAGACTGTAGATTGCCGCACAACAAGCGCTTCTGTACTTTACCCAGCTCTCAATGATTTCCCTAGAGTTCCTTCCAAAGTCCGAAACAGCACATATCACATTCTGTATGTTTTGTACCGAAAGCGTACATCAAGTTTGTAACTTTCGCTTTAGCACAGATGGACCTCTGTCCATGTTTTACTAGATTATTACAGCTTGCACAGATTTACACACCACAGGAATTCTTTCTTGTCTTCTTTGCTGCTTTCGGCATTTCGATATGAATGTAATCAGGACCGAGGGCTTTCGCTGAGTGATAGCAAATGCAACTTCAGGTATGTCATGCCCATCCGAAGACACTCAAAGATTTCATCCCATAAAGCTACTAAATTGCGGGGATATTGATTGCTCGGTTTCACCCACCCTTCCAAATATGGGATTAAGCTCCTATGACTTACTGGGGCAGCCTATGTGCGATAGTGTGTCCAAATGTTCATCATACCCAAAACGTATGCGTGCAGACCTGTGGACACAGCTGTTGTCATCTTGGAAGATGAGAGTAACCTCCGTAAAAGTGCCCAGATGACTTTACGAGAAACGCTCACGAAATATCACACAACTACCTACGGCATGAAATCTTTCCTCCACATAACGTGGGTGCACTCATCGACTCATTGAATGAGAGGCAGAACGTAACTCGTGGTACTACACTGGTCGCCTCCAGTCAGCCAATGCCCAGTTTCAGTATTGTTTAGCTCACTGTATACGAACAGTTTCATGCGCGGCTGACAGCAATGGCCTTTTGCGAGGTACTCGACTCCGCATATCCACTGCATTCTGTCCTGTTCGCAATCTTCACTCGGAAACTGATTGAGATGAACCTGCGATGATTGACTGTGGAAATGTATATCTTATTTGTAACCGATTGTTACTGACGATGTGTGATACACATTTCCGTCCTTATGTGTTCTAGGACCGTTCTACGTGACTGCGAGCGGTTCGTCGGAGACGTTGGACAATCCGCATTCACGCAACAAAAAATCGCACAGCTTCATTCACGGCGTAGGCACGAGCGCACGCAATAACACAATTGCATCCTTTTGTCTCTCTAACGTCTCTACATCGAGCCATCTTACTGTGCTGATTTCATACAACTGACACACACACACACACACACACACACACACACACACACCTCTTCACTGCAATGACTAGAGCCTAGATTTTTACGTAATATCAACAGACAAAATATGTACATAGGTGAAATATTTAATATACGATGTGTCACTGGAAATGGTTGGAAAGTTTTAAGAATGGATCCGCTTCTGCTTACTGGTGTGGCAGGCGGGTACACGGAGGATGGGGAGTGAGTCATTGCCTTGTCCTTGAACGCCCTCTGAGAGGAATGTGCGTTTCCTTTATTCAGTTCATTGTGGCAGCTGTTTGAGTGTGGGTCTGTTAGGGCTTGTTAGCGGGTTCTATCTGCATGAAAATGGGTGTAAAACGGAGCGACAAGTTTGTGTGAAATTTTGTTTTAAAGCTGGGAAATCAGCTTCTGAGACTTACGAACTATTAAAAACAGCTTTCAGAGATAGTTGTCTGAGCTAGTCAAATGTTTTTGTCCGGTTCAGCAGATTTAAAAATGGCCGCAAATCATTTGAAGATGAACCACGGTCCAGTCATCCTTCCACCTCAAAAACGAATGAAAATGTTGTGAAAGTTTGCGATTTAGTGGACTCTGGTCGTAGACCTACTATTAGGGAGATTGCTTATGAATTTAAGTTTTTATTTTAACTGAAGATCTGAACATGCGTCGAGCGTCCGCAAAATTCATTCCAAAAGTGTTGTCAAGTGACCAGAGACAATACCGACTTGAAGTGAGCCAAGGACTGATTAATCGGACTAAAAGTGACCCAGATTTGTTAAATAGGGTAATTACAGGTGACGAATCGTGGGTATATGGATATGGATCCTGAAACCAAAGCCCAGTTTTTGCAGAGGAAGACTCCAGATTCACCACGACCGAAAAAAGCACAGTAAAGTCGGTCGAAGGTGAAGACAATTTTGGTGATTTTTTTCAATTCTACCTGTATTGTGCATCATGAATTTACCCCTGGAGGACAGTAAATTGACCAGGAATACTACAAATATGTTCTTGAGCGTTTGCGTGAAAAGGTGGAGAGTAAAATTCCTGCATTGTGGGAAGACAGGAGGTGGTACTACACCGTGACAATGCTCCGGCTCATTGTGCTTTCTCCATCGTTGAATTTTTGACCAAATTCAGAATTCCTGTGCTTCCACAACCGCCATATTCCCCTGATTTGGCCTCTGCGGACATCTACCTGTTTCCTAAACCGAAATTTTCACTGAAAGGGAAGCGATTTCAAAAAATGGTTCAAATGGCTCTGAGCACTATGGGACTCAACTGCTGAGGTCATTAGTCCCCTAGAACTTAGAACTACTTAAACCTAACTAACCTAAGGACATCACAAACATCCATGCCCGAGGCAGGATTCGAACCTGCGACCGTAGCGGTCTTGCGGTTCCAGACTGCAGCGCCTTTAACCGCACGGCCACTTCGGCCGGCGGGAAGCGATTTGACTCGACTGAAGACGTCCAGGCAGATGTGGAGAGCGTCCTTAACACACTCCAGGAAAAAAAATTCCAGGAATGTTTTCAAAGATGGAAACACCGTTGGAGTCTTTGTGTTCAGTCAGAAGGGGACTATTTTGAAGGAAAGGCATCACAGTAGCATGTAAGTATCACCACTGTGCAATTACAAGCCCATTCTTAAAACTTTCCAATCATACCTCGTATGATGAGCGATCGATAACTTTTCGTTTGAGGGCATTGCTGCAGTGTACAAGCAAAGTAGCGCGACGCCGATGCAGTATGTGAGCACCGACATGTGGGCAAGGGATTAATGCGGCCCTCGTGTCTTCCCGATGTGCTTGCGGTAAATGCGGAAGCGTGAACTATGGCGATGTTATTACCAAATGCGTCCTAACCTGACCAACATGCTATTATTCTTTCCTTGGCCGCCGAAGGACAAACTCTGGTAGACAGCCATCGGAGGATGAAGAATGTGTGTGGGGCAGTATACATGTCGACAGCTGCCACTGTGGAATGGTGCGCGACAAGTACTGCTGCTGCTTCATGATAAATCACGTCCCGACACTGCAGACATCGTAACGTGGAAGTAACGCCAACACAAATGGGAGACTCTCGAGCACGACGTCCTATGGTCCTGGCGTCTTCTCATGAGATTATCACGCCTTCGGTCCATTCACAAAGGCCTTGAAGTTCCGACGATTCCTAACGAACGAGGAAGTGCAGAGTTTAGTTACGGACTTCTTCACGCAGCAGGAAACGATGCTTTACTAAACGGGTACCTTCAACCTTGTGTGTTCGAGTGATGATTGCCCCAGTGCTCACGGAGATTTTGCGTGACTGGCATACCGACTCTGGTCTGCACCGCCTTCTAATGTAAACTTTTTGATCGCCCGTATATCAAGAAATTATTTTATTAAATATTTAACATTAAGCAGGTACATTTCACATTACTTAATTAATTATTTTGAAAGTCTATACTGCGTAACTTATTTTCAGTCACTTCTGTTTAACGAATGCCCATCTTCACTGAAATTACTGTGGTACCCTACCTTACCCTTCATTTTGAAGCGCAATGGAAAACGTTTGCAGTCTCTTTGTAAACACAGAAAGTTGCCGTTCAGAATGAATGTTTTTGTTGGATGAAAATGATCCCTCCACATGACAGGGCGTCGACGGTGCAAATTTTAGGAGGTCAGATATTCCTGGAGAAATGCCCGCTGGAGTGTGTTCTTCAACCTCACTGAAGGTATTACATACAGTAGCAGAAGTAGAGTAGCCCGGATTTCTTGTCAAATGCGTTAAATTTATTCACTACTCTCTGCCCAATATCTATCGCTAGAAGTCGCAATTACTCGGAAGCCTTCGGGCGACTAGTTCTTTTTTTCCTGCCACTCTGGGTAGCATAGGAAGCCCTTTACTGCACACAATAATGGCTGCTACAATGCTTCACACATTATTGTATTAGTACCATAATTTGAAGTCCATAGACTGTATCGAGTCATCTTCTTTTGTCTTCATACACAAAATACAAAACCGGTCTCAACTGCCAATAATGTTGTTTCTCTTCTGTTCTTTGGAAATTCTAGCTGTCTTAGCGGATGTTTGCTTCTTTACATGACCCTTCGACTGTTCTAATTGTTGCTCATAAGGGCTACTAGTAATTACAGTGACATTCCTTGCTTTTCCTTTGCCTCGAAAAGCAGGTTTCTTGTATGTTCACAATCTTCTTGAAATTCTTTGTACATAAAGTACAGTCGTCACCACTTGAAATGTCTTCTTCAACTTTTCTTACAAGCGGAGGCTGCCAAGTGTGGGTCACAGTTTCGTATCAAATGCTGCATAAAAATCGACGCCACACTCGGCGTTTAGCTCGACAACCCAAAGTATTTGAGAAAACTGTCGGTGAGGTTTTCTATGTTGCGGAAGTCTTAAGAACTGTTACCACTTGGGTAGTCGACAGGCTGGACGAGTGGTGAACGCGCTATCCTCAGAATTTGCCGACATGGGTTCAACCCAGCCACCTGGAACAATAAAATTTTTTTACCTTATGTAGAATACACTTTTTACACACAACAATCAGCGTTTCAGTATTGTAAATAGCTTCCTTCATTTCACGAGTGAGAATTGCCATAGCAGATCGTGGCAGTCATGTACTGCATTTGGTATAGGAAGCATTCGTGTTCCTGCTGTTTTTACGTCTCCCACAGGAAAGTTCGCAGAAAGACGACGCTTAGGCTAATGTTAGGTTAATGCTGTAATGAACGCAGTTTAAGTTTATTCTTATTTACGTAGACAAGCAGCAGAAAAGTTCTTCAGGCTTTCCCAGCGAGTCGTTGATGACAGCAGAAAAGTCTTCTAGAAAACTACAACACTGTTGTGAATATCAGTAACTGACTCTGTGGGGCGGCGAGTGAGTTATTGAAAATATCTAATCTAATTGCTGTATAAATGCTTGCATGTTGAATCAGTTTCTGGCTTTTAGAATGTTGTTAATGCTGTCTTTCGCCGTTCTCAACACTGGCTCTCTATTTACTTTTTGTCACCCAGAAAGTGATTTACACTCCTGGAAATAGAAATAAGAACACCGTGAATTCATTGTCCCAGGAAGGGGAAACTTTATTGACACATTCCTGGGGTCAGATACATCACATGATCACACTGACAGAACCACAGGCACATAGACACAGGCAACAGAGCATGCACAATGTCGGCACTAGTACAGTGTATATCCACCTTTCGCAGCAATGCAGGCTGCTATTCTCCCATGGAGACAATCGTAGAGATGCTGGATGTAGTCCTGTGGAACGGCTTGCCATGCCATTTCCACCTGGCGCCTCAGTTGGACCAGCGTTCGTGCTGGACGTGCAGACCGCGTGAGACGACGCTTCATCCAGTCCCAAACATGCTCAATGGGGGACAGATCCGGAGATCTTGCTGGCCAGGGTAGTTGACTTACACCTTCTAGAGCACGTTGGGTGGCACGCGATACATGTGGACGTGCATTGTCCTGTTGGAACAGCAAGTTCCCTTGCCGGTCTAGGAATGGTAGAGCGATGGGTTCGATGACGGTTTGGATGTACCGTGCACTATTCAGTGTCCCCTCGACGATCACCAGTGGTGTACGGCCAGTGTAGGAGATCGCTCCCCACGCCATGATGCCGGGTGTTGGCCCTGTGTGCCTCGGTCGTATGCAGTCCTGATTGTGGCGCTCACCTGCACGGCGCCAAACACGCATACGACCATCATTGGCACCAAGGCAGAAGCGACTCTCATCGCTGAAGACGACACGTCTCCATTCGTCCCTCCATTCACGCCTGTCGCGACACCACTGGAGGCGGGCTGCACGATGTTGGGGCGTGAGCGGAAGACGGCCTAACGGTGTGCGGGACCGTAGCCCAGCTTCATGGAGACGGTTGCGAATGGTCCTCGCCGATACCCCAGGAGCAACAGTGTCCCTAATTTGCTGGGAAGTGGCGGTGCGGTCCCCTATGGCACTGCGTAGGATCCTACGGTCTTGGCGTGCATCCGTGCGTCGCTGCGGTCCGGTCCCAGGTCGACGGGCACGTGCACCTTCCGCCGATCACTGGCGACAACATCGATGTACTGTGGAGACCTCACGCCCCACGTGTTGAGCAATTCGGCGGTACGTCCACCCGGCCTCCCGCATGCCCACTATACGCCCTCGCTCAAAGTCCGTCAACTGCACATACGGTTCACGTCCACGCTGTCGCGGCATGCTACCAGTGTTAAAGACAGCGATGGAGCTCCGTATGCCACGGCAAACTGGCTGACACTGACGGCGGCGGTGCACAAATGCTGCGCAGCTAGCGCCATTCGACGGCCAACATCGCGGTTCCTGGTGTGTCCGCTGTGCCGTGCGTGTGATCATTGCTTGTACAGCCCTCTCGCAGTGTCCGGAGCAAGTATGGTGGGTCTGACACACCGGTGTCAATGTGTTCTTTTTTCCATTTCCAGGAGTGTAATAAAACATGGAACCAGTAATTAGAGATCCTAGTGCCCACTTTATCTGAGAATACCATTATAGCTGCAGCTTATAGCTCTGAGGAATTAGGAGATTGTCCGGGATTTCTAATCAAAAACGGTTTTCCAAAGTAGTTGAGTATATTCTGAAATTCACTGATAAAAAACACCAGTATCCCTACAACCTAACTAACAGAGCAGTTCAGAGTCTAATGCGCTGATGCAACTATAAATGTCCGAATTAAATGTTAAAAAGAATGCTCGCCATAATTTGATGAGAGTATTTCATCAAACGCCACGCTAAATAATTGGTAGAATGTCTGTCCCGCGACGGCACGTGAAAATACGACAATACGCAAACTGAAGCTAGATAATGAAAATCATCCCAGAATTAACACTTCACTTGAAATGTTTTCATGGTTCCGCGTATCTCTAGTAACTTAATACGGCACCCGAGGCTGTTTGTAGCAGTGACACTGATGCGACGCGACTCCCGACACAGATGGCGTGTCATTCAGCGTCTGGAGAGAACTGGGGCCTTGCTTCCTCGCGCAGCGTTCTTATATACACTCCTGGAAATGGAAAAAAGAACACATTGACACCGGTGTGTCAGACCCACCATACTTGCTCCGGACACTGCGAGAGGGCTGTACAAGCAATGATCACACGCACGGCACAGCGGACACACCAGGAACCGCGGTGTTGGCCGTCGAATGGCGCTAGCTGCGCAGCATTTGTGCACCGCCGCCGTCAGTGTCAGCCAGTTTGCCGTGGCATACGGAGCTCCATCGCAGTCTTTAACACTGGTAGCATGCCGCGACAGCGTGGACGTGAACCGTATGTGCAGTTGACGGACTTTGAGCGAGGGCGTATAGTGGGCATGCGGGAGGCCGGGTGGACGTACCGCCGAATTGATCAACACGTGGGGCGTGAGGTCTCCACAGTACATCGATGTCGTCGCCAGTGGTCGGCGGAAGGTGCACGTGCCCGTCGACCTGGGACCGGACCGCAGCGACGCACGGATGCACGCCAAGACCGTAGGATCCTACGCAGTGCCGTAGGGGACCGCACCGCCACTTCCCAGCAAATTAGGGACACTGTTGCTCCTGGGGTATCGGCGAGGACCATTCGCAACCGTCTCCATGAAGCTGGGCTACGGTCCCGCACACCGTTAGGCCGTCTTCCGCTCACGCCCCAACATCGTGCAGCCCGCCTCCAGTGGTGTCGCGACAGGCGTGAATAGAGGGACGAATGGAGACGTGTCGTCTTCAGCGATGAGAGTCGCTTCTGCCTTGGTGCCAATGATGGTCTTATGCGTGTTTGGCGCCGTGCAGGTGAGCGCCACAATCAGGACTGCATACGACAGAGGCACACAGGGCCAACACCCGGCATCATGGCGTGGGGAGCGATCTCCTACACTGGCCGTACACCACTGGTGATCGTCGAGGGGACACTGAATAGTGCACGGTACATCCAAACCGTCATCGAACCCATCGTTCTACCAGTCCTAGACCGGCAAGGGAACTTGCTGTTCCAACAGGACAATGCACGTCCGCATGTATCCCGTGCCACCCAACGTGCTCTAGAAGGTGGAAGTCAACTACCCTGGCCAGCAAGATCTCCGGATCTGTCCCCCATTGAGCATGTTTGGGACTGGATGAAGCGTCGTCTCACGCGGTCTGCACGTCCAGCACGAACGCTGGTCCAACTGAGGCGCCAGGTGGAAATGGCATGGCAAGCCGTTCCACAGGACTACATCCAGCATCTCTACGATCGTCTCCATGGGAGAATGGCAGCCTGCATTGCTGCGAAAGGTGGACATACACTGTACTAGTGCCGACATTGTGCATGCTCTGTTGCCTGTGTCTATGTCCCTGTGGTTCTGTCAGTGTGATCATGTGATGTATCTGACCCCAGGAATGTGTCAATAAAGTTTCCCCTTCCTGGGACAATGAATTCACGGTGTTCTTATTTCAATTTCCAGAAGTGTATAAAGCCGCGGTGCGGACGGCTAAGGGAACGCCTGATCAAATCGACTCTCGCGACTAGCCGCTGGGCTAGTAATGCAGCACTTCAAGTTACATAATAATTTATAGCTTCTTTTGTTGATGGCCGATGAAGCTCTTAATTTAAATGTGCATTCAGCATGCAGGTAAGTATTGATAATAAAATTTTGACGTGGCTAAGTTAAATATGTTGGGCGAGAGAATTAATTAAATTACACTGTACGCAGTAGATGAGCTCTGAACTGGCCCTTTTGAGATCCGCTATCGCTATAATTTTATAGGTATTCAGAAGAAACTTTACACATCTTCATAGTCATAGCGGACCTCCAACCTATTTAAATCTAAACATCCTAGCCTTATTTATTAGCCTACTTAATCTATCTTGCTTCCTTCAGTTTTGAGACGAAAACCACAAAATCATGAATTTCCACTAAAGTCTTAATTTGTGAAATCCAAAGTACTATTTTTATTAAATCATTATGAAAGATGAATCTAAATATAAATTTTGAAGTCTCTAGCTCTTTTCTGTTGCGCCAATGATTTTTCCAGAAAAACGTCCAAATTTCGAAAATGGCTGAAGTTATCGAACTGATATTTAACACACATTAATTTAGTATTATTCCTGACATGCTAGAAAAGTTTTAGGTCATTTGCTTGACTTTTAAGGTATTGCGCAACATTTATGATGTCAGAGCTAGTTACAGCAGACTGGCTGGCACACAATGGAAACTGATGTGAATTTACTACAGCGTGAGTAGGCTGCTTCCCTACAACTCCAAATTATTTGCAATCCAAACTGCTTGAAATTTTATCTGTATGGTGTTCCTCTCTCAGAGAATTACCCTTGTCTGTCACCACAGTGCTCATAGTTTGTTTACAATTATTGAAGATATTTATTACAATTTATCTTTGCAACTAACGAAAATATGGTAGTACACATTCCGCTCTGTTAATATAAAACAAAGTAATTTGTCTTTAATGGAATAAATTTATAATTTTGGTTTGCATTCTATATCTAAAACAGTTCATTATGAAAGACACTGACGTCTGATTTTTTACTTGCATTTCTTCCTTGATTTCCGCTTGCATCTGGAAGTGTGATCTACTTGTAAAATCCCCAGTTATTCCTTTGTAGGATGCTGATGTTTTTGGCTTGAGTTCACATTGGTTGGTTTGCAATGCGACACATTTATTGACCTGACATACAGTGAAATGTTGCCCACTAGTGTTTGTGTACGTTAACTTGGCAAAACGTGTATCTACGTATATAGTGCTGCCAGTTTCCTTGTTAGTTGTAGTTTTTTCTCTATCTTAAAATGTTCTTTTGATTCAATGTTAACTTGGCAAAACGTGTATCTACGTGTATAGTGCTGCCAGTTTCCTAGTTAGTTGTAGTTTCCTCTCTATCTTAAAATGTTCTTTTGATTCTTTGTTTTCTGTACGTGTATTATGTTATTTTATTTATTTTGTGTGTGTTGATTACGTATGTGTAATGAAGGAGCAGTGTGTGTGTTGAAGTAATGGTGGCGAGTAGGAGGGGGAGGGGAGGTGATATGAAGAAAGGTAGTGAAACAGTGAATAGACGACAGGGAAGAGGAATAGGATATTAATGCAGGAAGGGTGAGATGAAATGAAGGGAGGCTGGGGCTGCTGTTGTTAACTGATTTGTTCAATAATTTGCCATTGTATCTGGTTTCCAATACATATTCGGTCACTAAGCAGCTATTTATTGTGTGTCAGTGCTTGGTGTGTGGGGTAGTTTTCTTGAAGAGTGGAGTAATAGCAAGAAAAATGAGCACAAACAGACCTCCTCAGTTTTCAATGAAACTAACATCCTATACTCCCAATCCTACTTTGTGTTCACTGTTTCACTATATTTATTGATTTGAAGAAGAACATTTATTGAAGACCCGTAAAAAAATGATATCTTTACTCCCCCCCCCCCACCCCCCCCCCCCCCCAATCCATTCAACAATTTTGTTTCTATAACGCCCACAACACACCTTCATCATGCATAGGCTACTTATAAATTAATACATATAAACCCTAAATAAAATTACAAAATACACATATACCAAAACACATCAATAGACCATTTTAAAGTAAAAAAGAAATCACAGTTTACATTTAAGTTGGCAACACTACACTCACAGACACACATATTGTGAGGTGAAGGTAAACAAACTCTCGTAGTGTTATTTTTCGTTGTATTTCATATGAAGAAAAGTTGTGCTACAGATCAACATGCTGCACTCACAGACACACATATTGTGAGGTGAAGGCAAACAAACTCTCGTAGTGTTATATTTCGTTGTATTTCATATGAAGAAAAGTTGTGCTACAGATCAACATGCCGTCCGCTGTGGGCGAGCCGTTCCAGGCGCCTCAGTCCAGAACCGCGCTACTGCTGCGGTCGTAGGTTCGAATCCTGCCTGGGGCATGGATCTGTGTGATGTCCTTAGGTTCGTTAGGTTTAAGTAGTTGTAAGTCTAGGGGACTAATGACCTCAGATGTTAAGTCCCACAGTGCTTAGAGCCATTTGAACCATTTGAAGATCAACATGAAATCAAGGCCAAAATATCAATGTCCTGCATAGGAACACATGGCAACATGCAAGGAGACGACATTTCCAGCTGTAAGTAAAAGTTACAGATCAGTATTTTTTATTTCAAAAGGTTTTAGATGTGGAAAGCAAACTAAAATTATTTGTTACTTTACAGACCAATTATGACGTTTTATACCAATAAAACGATTGCGATACAAACGCTACTGTGGTAACTGCGAAGATAGATTATAAATAAATTTAATAATTCTGACACGTTTACACGTTTGCTGTATTCTGACGACGAAGGCATCAGGTCGCTCCAGAGTCGAGTCCGTGCCCAGTCTCGTCCCACGCCTGTCCTGTATCGCCAAAAGAGGGCGCAACGTGTCCGCCCACCACCAGCTGACGGCTGAGTCACCGGCCTTGGGGCACAGAGCAGCCGCTCTGCTACGGGCATATCCGATACACTGTTTCCCACTGCAGTGCTGCAGCGGCGTCATGGTGTAGCTTGTTCACGTGTTGGAACGGACATGTCTTTGGCATTCAAACAGTCGTATATTTTCCGTAGCAGTTCATTATTATCGTAATTTGAGTTAGGGAAGACTTGGTTAGCGCAGTACAGTGCCATGACAACGTTTCAGACGAGCCGTAGACACTAGGCAGTGAATCATATTGTGACGATAGACTTGTGAGGTCTTCCTCTTCTCGAATGATGTGATAAGACATGGACCCTACCTGCCGACTGCTCAGGAGGTTCTACATAACTGTTCACAGTATCAGTTTCTAGCAGCCACGCTACTCGTCAAAAGCATTCTTGTACCAGATGACGTTTCTTTTTCCTTTTCAGCGTCTCCTACTTTCCAAACTTCAAAGAAGCTCTCCTGCGAACCTTGCAGAAGTCCCGGGAGTTCTAGTTCTGCAAAGTTCGCCGGAGAGGTTCTGTGAAGTTTGGAAAGTAGGAGGCAAGGTACTGACAGAATTGAAGCTGTGGGGACGTGGCGGGAGTCGTGCTTGAGTAGCTCAGATGGAAGAGCACTTGCCCGCGAAAGGCAAAGGTCGCGAGTTCGAGTCTCGGTCCGGCACACAGTTTTAATCTGCCAGGAAGTTTCAAATCCATGGAGATTTTACATCAGACCCATTCCATTCACAATAGCATTCACAATGAAAATACAGAAAGATGATTCTGCTTTTCCTGGAAGCCCACTCACACATATTTGAATTTGCAGTCTTGGAGTTTTCATCCCCCGTCACAAACTGTGCGTGTGCTTGAAACCCTTGCACACACAGCTTACGCAGGCTCTGATCCAGATAGCTTTCCTAAAGAGCTCGCCCACTGAAAGACAGTGCTAAAAGAACGTCGATACTCTACCCAGTAAAAAAAAATTAAAAAGAAAAGGCAGGAAATGGATAAAGAGTATAGCACACCAGCAAAATCCCTAGCTTTTCCTCCTTTGTTGGTAATATTTCATTCAAGGTAACCAGAATTCTCTAGAGATTTCAGTTTGAAGTGTTTTCTCGCCCACCATCTGAAATTAGAGACTTCTGGGACGATTTGCTACTTCGTATGGCTGGAACCTAGAAAATACCTTGTCTAGATCACGAGCACAGAGGAAGAACGCAGGACGGAACACTAATGCTGCGCTCGCCTTATGCAACCAACCGAGTCTGCATTGCTGAACATTGTACCTCCATCGGACATTCGATGGAGCGTGATAAAACAGTTTTTGATGCAGCAGCGTCGTTTTGGGATTCCATTATTAAAGAATCCATGGACATAAGCGTGGCGAAAATCTTATGAAGCACGAAAGCAGCCACCAACTGGATACTGGGAGGAGATCCGTCGTTTCTACGATTTCCATCAGACGAAGAAAGAGCATGTCGATGGCGGCGGCCAGTTGTCTTCCTCGATTCCGTCCCTGAGGGCGCTGCCCGCTAGGTACTGTGGGCAGTCTGCCCTCACTGTCTTAACGCTTGCACAGAATACTCGCAGAGAGTTAATAAATTGCGGTCAGTATTTGGTGGCTCACCTGTAGATGACTGGCATGCTCCCAATCGAAATATAATAGATTGTAGATAACGACGACCGACTGTAAGCCGAATCTTCTCTGAACATTCAGTTCGCCAGAAAAATGTTAAAATTCACTACAAATAACGTATTGTCACGGTTTCGGTTTCCAGAGAGTTCCAGTAGTGTGAAAACTATTTACGCATACAGAGAGCCTGTACGTAATTTATTAGTAAATTACAGTCTGCTAATGCATTCTGCGAACTGTCGAAGGAATTTCACCGTTTACTACAATATGGTTCCAAGTAACTTAGAATATTACAGTACAACATATAATGCCGCAAAATCTTCAACTCCTTCTTCTCTCACAGGAAAAAAGGGCGTCAGTAGGAACTAGCCTTTTATTAAGCTATTAATCATCATTTAACAGGGAACCACTTATATATGGCGGCCCATGAGGTTCTCTTTAGGGCCCTTACATTTTCCGCATATTAATGACTGTTCATCAGTAACATTACCATATGCTAAGTTCGTTTTGAACACAATCGTTTTGTGTATTAAGCTGCATCGTTACGAAGCATTAAAACAACTGAAATGCCTGCGTTTCGACCGAGTTTGTAGCGGTTCTCCTCAGGGCGACAAACTACGAGTTTCTGGTGAAGGTCTACTGTTTACATCGGTTGTCAGGTGGATGCCGACGTCATATTCTGGGATGCCGTTGGACAATTTTAAGATTGCTGTGTACGGGTGGCTGTACGGTAGGCTATTGTCTGCACTACTCTTGCGAGTGACGCAGGCAATAGCAAATCGGCAGCTTGTACCAGGGGCAGCATTTTTCCGCAGCAAGACGTTGAAGTTGCACAGCAGTTCCCTTATGGCCGCTTGTTTATACTGTTGTGGAGCTACTTGCTCGCGAACACCCACCGACCGATGGTCTCAGATTGCTGACAGCCGACGGTAACCTGTAGCCATCCTCCCTGTTCATGTTGTTAAGGTATTTAATTATTTCAATAGCCTCTCTGCTTGCCCCGTTGCTGCATCCATGGCTGCACAAGAACTCAGGTTTCTTGAGAATTAATCGATCGGCCTTAGTCCTAGCGATGTTCAGCTATAGCTGTCATGGTCACGTATGCATGCTCCGACACGCGAGTCTTTATCATGTGACGATACGTACGTTCGTTGAAATGTTAAATGACTTTATGATGTTCAAAGTGCCTAACTATATTTGTCAGTCTGTACGAAGCTTTCTGTGGATTAAGCAGACCTGAAGATGGCAATTATTTACCGAAACCGGTAATGTGAATACCTTTTATAAATCTGTGCGTTCTTTGGCGTAAAAATTATTATACACGCGAGTGGTAATTGGTCTCGCAGTTTCATCAACGTAGACTTCGCCACATTCACATCAAGTTCGTAGCCTGCTGTGTGAGAGCATCTACGGAACCTGTGGGGCGGCGGTTAAGTTTATAAAAATAAATGAATTGCTGTATAAATGTTTGCATGTTGAATCAGTTTCTGGCTTTTAGAATGTTGTTAATGCTGTCTTTCGCCGTTCTCAACACTGGCTCTCTATTTACTTTTTAGCACCCAGAAAGTGATTTAACAAAACGTGGAGCCAGTAATTAGAGATCCTAGTGCCCACTTTATCTGAGAATACCATTATAGCTGCAGCTTGTAGCTCTGAGGAATTAGGAGATTGTCCGGGATTTCTAATCAAAAACGGTTCTCCAAAATAGTTGAGTATATTCTGAAATTCACTGATAAAAAACACAAGTATCCCTACAACCTAACTAACAGAGCAGTTCAGAGTCTAATGCGCTGATGCAACTATAAATGTCCGAATTAAATGTTAAAAAGAATGCTCGCCATAATTTGATGAGAGTATCTCATCAAACGCCACGCTAAATAATTGGTAGAATGTCTGTCCCGCGACGGCACGTGAAAATACGACAATACGCAAACTGAAGCTAGATAATGAAAATCATCCCAGAATTAACACTTCACTTGAAATGTTTTCATGGTTCCGCGTATCTCTAGTAACTTAATACGGCACCCGAGGCTGTTTGTAGCAGTGACACTGATGCGACGCGACTCCCGACACAGCGACTAGCTGCTGGGCTAGTAACGCAGCACTTCAAGTTACATAATAATTTATAGCTTCTTTTGCTGATGGCCGATGAAGCTCTTAACTTAAATGTGCATTCAGCACGCAGGTAAGTATTGATAATAAAATTTTGACGTGGCTAAGTTAAATATTTTGGGCGAGAGAATTAATTAAATTACACTGCATGCAGTAGATGAGCTCTGAACTGGCCCTTTTGAGATCCGCTATCGCTATAATTTTATAGGTATTCAAAAGAAACTTTTCACATCTTCATAGTCATAGCGGACCTCCAACCTATTTAAATCTAAACATCCTAGCCTTATTTATTAGCCTACTTGATCTATCTTGCTTCCTTCAGTTTTGAGATGAAAACCAGAAAATCATGTATTTCCACTAAAGTCTTAATTTGTGAAATCCAAAGTACTGTTTTTATTAAATCATTATGAAAGATGAATCTAAATACAAATTTTGAAGTCTCTAGCTCTTTTCTGTTGCGCCAATGATTTTTCCAGAAAAACGTCCAAATTTCGAAAATGGCTGAAGTTATCGAACTGATATTTAACACACATTAATTTAGTATCATTCCTGGCATGCTAGAAAAGTTTTAGGTCATTTGCTTGATTTTTAAGGTATTGCGCAACATTTATGACGTCAGCTAGTTACAGCAGACTGGCTGGCACACAATGGAAACTGATGTGAATTTACTACAGCGTGAGTAGGCTGCTTCCCTACATCACCCTCTACTTAAATTTTTTTGTTTATGAATGTTAATGAATGAAAAAAAAATTTAATTACAAAAAGGGAAGCAAGAGTACAGCTTAACTCCCTATGAAAAATCAAAATTGAAATATAAACCTGTAGAAACATTAAAGAAAACTGATTACCTACATTAATTATTTAAATTGTAGGCATGTTCACTGCCTTTTAAACAATGTCATTACTCAAAATTCTAAGCAAAGTCAATGAAATATTTTGGCATACATATTGCCTTAGACAAACAAACACATACAAATTGAAAAATTATGAAAATCTTAGATCCATTAAATACATTAAATACATTTTTACATACACAAATTCAAAGAAAATAACATGATACATAAACAGATGATTATCTCTTAGCAGTCTTTTCTAAACCTGAAAGAAAATTTCACAAATAATTTTTACACACGTGGTTGTAGCCGCTTTGGCTGGCGTCCTACACTTCCATTCACAAGGGTAGAGAAGGGGAAGTTGCTATGGTGTGCGTCCTTCACGTTCTCTCTAAATTACATGGGGGAAAGGGGAGGGGTCACTGTGAGTTGTGGCCAAGTCACTCCACGCTTTCACGCAGCTACCAGGCTGCCATTATCTGGTTTGTCCTGTAGAACAAACAAAAAGAGTGCCTCAGACTCTGTTCACTTAATATCTATGGGTCGGTCACAATAAATGGGGATATATACATTTTATCCTTCAATATTTTGCTGAAACAAAGTTAGCAGAACTTTTCAGTATTACTCTCGCGGTTACTTAACTGTCATAAAATCGTTAAACAAATGGCTCAAAACGCCTTTAGTCATGTATTAGAGAAAATTTATGCTCCTAAGGCATACAATCATAAATCATATTTAATCTGAATTTATTATTTCTGGGCCGGAACACTGAACCAATGCTCGTTACATTCCTGATACATTTGTATTTATTCACTTAGCTGACTCATCTTTGATTACCTTATTCTTAGAGATAGTATGAGTATGATTAGTGGTTGTTTTCTCAGCTTCTTTGTACATGTGAGTAACTTTTGGTAATAGTACAGTTGTGAGTGTTCAAAACACACTACGTTTAGTTGACTACTAAATCCACTTATTGGTCCTCTGCTGTTGTCAGTTCCACATCTGCAATTAGGTACTTACTTACTTTGAAGTGTATTTATGCTGAGCTAAAATAATGTTTCACGTCTGTCAGTATGTTATTTATTTATTTTGCTAGTGTATGTACTTATTTAACACTCACTCTATTAATATTTAAAGCATAGGATAGCACATTTATTTCATATTCATAGTGTACTGCAGCTGATTAGTTTGCTCACGTGGCAATCCATTTCCACTCGATCGGACGCTGAAACCTCAGGTAGTCTCTCTCAGGCCTACCACTAAAGTGCATCAAGTAATTATGGACAAACGTAATGCTAAATTCCTTAAACCTATAGGACACCATGAGCTGCTCTGTTTCATCTAACATAAGGGTACCTATGGTCGCATTCACGACTCCAACTCATAACCTCAATACGTGTAGGTGTATCCTATCACACACTACACTAAAATAATGGCCAGCTCCAACCTTATAAATACTTCAGGGACGTGTCCTTCACGTCTCAACCACAAACACTGCTCAATTCTATTACACTGCCTTTCCTTGCTACACCAGGTGAGTTTAATCCTACAACTTATCTGCATATTTTTCCTAACAATAAGCAATCTCTTTTACTATTTCTTAGTTAGCTCTAATGCATACACTAGGTTTCACTACCACTTCAGATCCTGCTTGTACATGAATTCATATATCTTTTTAAATTACTGTTGGTGGACCATTTCCAATAAAACAACACTTTGTACTTACTATATTACCAGGGTACTATACATACTTGTTACTCAAATACATTTTATATCTTAATTACGTCATACTTCTCTGTTGTTTGTCACTATTAGGTTTGTCACATTAGGTATTTTTCTTCACTAATCGGTGGATAGAATGGTTCCAGAAACTAATGGCTTGATAGCCATTACAGAAAATTTTCATGTCTGGAAAGAAGAGGTCGAAATTTTTGTGGATAGGAAAGATGAAGAATGAGTGAGACCTGAAATGGAAAGAAGATCTCACACAGCTGGGACTGCACAGCTGCCACACTGTGTAGAGGTTACAGAACAACCTCCTCCCTACAGCATTCATTGGTTTAATGCTGTAAAGAAGAGTTAGAAATTTTAGGTGGATAGAAAAGATGAAGAGTGAGTGAGACCTGAAAAGGAAAGAAGATCGCACACAGCTGGGACTGCACAGCTGCCACACTGTGTAGAGGTTACAGAACAACCTCCTCCCTACAGCATTCATTACCTTAATGCTGGCTTGATAGTCATAACGGAAAATTTTAGTATTTGGAAAGAAAAGGTCGAAATTTTTGAGGACAGGAAAGAGGAAGAATGAGTGAGACCTGAAAGGGACAGAAGATCTCACACAGCTGGGACTGCACAGCTGCCACACTGTGTAGAGGTTACAGAACAACCTCCTCCCTACAGCATTCATTCATAACCTTTGACTATGCCAGGTCGATCTGAAAATACCTTATGATGCTTTTTAGAACCTGTCTCAGTTCTTCCTTTTGATTGTCTGAAATCTTATCGATTTCCTGCAATTTAGCTTCTATTTTGTCCACAATAATTGCTTCTTCTTCTTCTGTGTTTAGCTTATTTGTACTAAGATTAACACCTTCGTCCCAAAATGTCCTATTTTTCAGAACTCTTATAGGCAGCTCCCAATTGTCATCATTAGTTACTACATGTTTATCAATAAAAGGTACTATAATTACTCCAGTTATTGGCAAGACCATTTTAACTGGCTTCTTTCAAAGTCAACAACACTCTGATATTTTGACAAGAAATCTATGCAAATTAAAACCTCAATACTGAGATTGTTTACCATTAAACATGGATGATCAATTAAATTACCATTAATGTTAAAGGGCAGCAAAGCTTCTTGCTTTACCGTTTTTGAAACCTTGCCAGTAGCACCAATTATTCTTAGTCCTGATACCCTCATTACTGTAAGCTTGTCTTTACCAGGTAATGAATCAAAGAAGGACTGAGATATTGCACTCACCTCACTTCCACTGTCTAAGAGACAACGTACATTGATACCCAACATATTCACTATTATTATAGGGTGGCTTATTCTAGGTTGTACAGGTGGTTCCTCAAATTCATCTAGTAGTTCCTTTTGGATTTGTCTCCAACTAAAGTGAACGACATCTGTCTTCATTACATTTAGGTCACAGTGTGTGGGGGTTTCCTGAATTACATTTTGAGTTGCCTTTTCCAGTCGGTCTATTAATTTTAAATCGAAACACCGCACGACTTCATTACATTTAGTTTGCTGAACATAACCCAAATTACTGTAGTCTGAGCGATTCTGCGTCTCCAGACCGGGCATAACACTAGTTACAGCTAAACCACTTTTACCATTATCGTCGGTTTCCTTCTCAAGTGACAACTGGTCACAGCTACTGGGTTCATCGACCCCCAACAGCCTACCCTCAACATTCCCACTTATCTCCTGTCCTAAATCTATTAGTACATTATCAACATCCTGCACAGGCACTTTAGATAAGAGCACATCATCCTCATCGTAAATATACGCATGAATTTCTTCTGCTTCTTCACCTGACAATTCAGTATTTTGTAGCTCCTCCCTATCGTTACACTGCTGCGCCTTCTCTTTCTCTTCCCATTTAGAAAGCGTCTCTAACACGGTATCTATCAAATACTGTGAGTGATCTAATATTTCTACTGTGTTCTTAGGTGCTACCGACTCTTCATCCACATGTTCGGTTTGAGTATTCTGATCTGTCTTACCAATTCCCTTAACTACTGGCTTAGGAAAAGTAACCGCCTGGTGAGCGCCAGTGTCCTCATAGACGGGAACTAGTTTTCCTGTCTCGGCCTACTGCTGTTTCCTTTAGTTTCATTATAGTTGACTGGCACAGCATTACTTTCCGTACTGTTGTTTACATGCATATTTCTGTTTGAAACAAAATTATTATCCCTTGGACGCCATTGTTGGTTCTGATAATTATTTCCCCAATTCCTACCTCTCTTAGGATGGCGAACACCTACTGTTCTGATGTTTACATTGCCATTTTGCTCGTTCCTAAAATTACTACTATTATTATTAGAATTTCTGTTATTACGCGATTGCTCCTCATTGGCCGCAACACGTTCTACACGTTCCAGATACTCAATGAAACGATCCAGATTGTCTCTAGGGGCAGATATAATTCTCGTTTGCCAATACCATGGCAGTTTGGCTTCAAGACCTAGTATAATCATTTCTGGTTTCAGCTTTTCGTCCAAATGTGATAAACGTGAGATCCATGACCTAGCAAACTCTTTAATCGATTCCTTGCCTGCATTGAAGCGTTTTCCACTCCAAAATTCTCTCAACACTTCATTTTGCTTATTACTAGACCAATACTCATTAATGAAAGCTGTTTTAAACTCCGCTAATGTTTTACACTTCAACATAACATCAGCTGGCCAACGCATGGCGTCACCTGCTAAATGGCTTCTAACAAATGAGATTTTATCTCGCTCAGACCAAGTTGGTGGAATCACATCTTCAAAATCGTTCCAGAAATCTAGCGGATGGATATTTTTATCTGGATCGAACCGCAAGAACTGCCGACACCCGATAAAAGCGGCATTTGCAGCTACAACTTGCTGTATACTACCATTACCAGAAGTTACTGCAGCTACTTTACTCTCAATGTTAGCAGTGTTAGTACTTATATTTTCTACTCTCATTTCCACATTATCTACTCTTTGTACAATATGAGTAGTATCAGTTTTGATTGCATCTATGTCTGCTTGACATATGTTTAATTTTATATTAACATCTTTAAATCTATCTGAGCACAGTTCAGACTCCGCCTCGATCTTTTCTGTTAACTTGTGCTCCAGCTTCGCATCTTCCATTTGGAAGTCTTTGCGAACCTCAGCAACTTCGGATGTAACTGTTTTATACATTTCAGAAAATTGTTGAGCGACCTTTTTCTTAATATCCTCATGGTTGTAATCAATCTTATAATTCAAACTGTCTAGATCCTCTTTCAACTTATTGCCACCAGCCTTGAAGGTATCGTCCATTACCTCCAATCGTTTATTAAAATTTGTTTGGCTGGCCACAATCTCAGACTTTAATTCAGCATTACTGTTTTTGACCTCAGTTATTTCAGACTTTAACTCAGCTGTCATTTGTGCATTACTGGCAGCTATTGCTTGTAATATAACATTTAAATCAATAGCCCCAGCATCTTTGGGTTGCTCACTAGCTGGCTTTTTATCACACTCAGGTGACAAAAAACTAGCTCACATACCAGAATCATCAAAACTAAATGAAACTTCTGATTGATTAGTCATATCTAACTTCTCCTTCTTAAACTCTACCATCTCTGATGACTGTTTCATTTTTAATTCATCAGAGAAACTATCATCCAATAAATTTACAATTTCTGCTTTCTGCTTTACTACAGGGGTCTCTATTATTGAATCATTGCCCCTACACACACTACTGTCAGGAGAAAATACTTCATATTTCACTTTAACATTACTACTTTCATGCATGTTTATACTTGAAACGTTGTCTGAATTTACAGTTCCCTCAACAGACATTGGTTCTGATTTAAGTTTAACCTCAGCTTCTTTTGGCGGTTCCATCGCCGACAGTCTTTTAGTGCAGGTTAGTAAAATTTTTAACAGCTTTTCACTTAACTTAGTTCCTTCTGCACGACGTATGGCGTTGCCGGCGCGGCGTACCAGGATTCCTGATGCGACGTGGCACGTTGAACTGCAGACGGCTCTCCGACGGCTGTTGTGTGTTTGTGTGGCCCGCAATTGCAGGCTCTGCGCCAGCTGCTCCAGCGGACGACTGCGGTGCGGCGAGACTGGCTTCTCGCGATGCCGGCAGCACCGCTAGACTCAGTGCCAGCTCCGTCAATCCAGATGCGTTGTTAATCCAATTGCGTCGTCCACATGCACACATAACACATTCCCTGTTCTATACTCAGTTGCGTGTCGCATTCCACTCGCGAATCCGAATAGTTAAAAATCACTTTCACTTAGTTGATTTCCCGGCCGATGCACCATATGTGGGGCGGCGGTTAAGTTTATAAAAATAAATGAATTGCTGTATAAATGTTTGCATGTTAAATTAGTTTCTGGCTTTTAGAATGTTGTTAATGCTGTCTTCCGCCGTTCTCAACACTGGCTCTCTATTTACTTTTTAGCACCCAGAAAGTGATTTAACAAAACGTGGAGCCAGTAATTAGAGATCCTAGTGCGCACTTTATCTGAGAATACCATTATAGCTGCAGCTTATAGCTCTGAGGAATTAGGAGATTGTCCGGGATTTCTAATCAAAAACGGTTCTCCAAAATAGTTGAGTATATTCTGAAATTCACTGATAAAAAACACAAGTATCCCTACAACCTAACTAACAGAGCAGTTCAGAGTCTAATGCGCTGATGCAACTATAAATGTCCGAATTAAATGTTAAAAAGAATGCTCGCCATAATTTGATGAGAGTATTTCATCAAACGCCACGCTAAATAATTGGTAGAATGTCTGTCCCGCGACGGCACGTGAAAATACGACAATACGCAAACTGAAGCTAGATAATGAAAATCATCCCAGAATTAACACTTCACTTGAAATGTTTTCATGGTTCCGCGTATCTCTAGTAACTTAATACGGCACCCGAGGCTGTTTGTAGCAGTGACACTGATGCGACGCGACTCCCGACACAGATGGCGTGTCATTCAGCGTCTGGAGAGAACTGGGGCCTTGCTTCCTCGCGCAGCGTTCTTATATATAAAGCCGCGGTGCGGACGGCTAAGGGAACGCCTGATCAAATCGACTCTCGCGACTAGCCGCTGGGCTAGTAACGCAGCACTTCAAGTTACATAATAATTTATAGCTTCTTTTGCTGATGGCCGATGAAGCTCTTAATTTAAATGTGCATTCAGCATGCAGGTAAGTATTGATAATAAAATTTTGACGTGGCTAAGTTAAATATGTTGGGCGAGAGAATTAATTAAATTACACTGCACGCAGTAGATGAGCTCTGAACTGGCCCTTTTGATATCCGCTATCGCTATAATTTTATAGGTATTCAAAAGAAACTTTTCACATCTTCATAGTCATAGCGGACCTCCAACCTATTTAAATCTAAACATCCTAGCCTTATTTATTAGCCTACTTAATCTATCTTGCTTCCTTCAGTTTTGAGATGAAAACCAGAAAATCATGAATTTCCACTAAAGTCTTAATTTGTGAAATCCAAAGTACTGTTTTTATTAAATCATTATGAAAGATGAATCTAAATACAAATTTTGAAGTCTCTAGCTCTTTTCTGTTGCGCCAATGATTTTTTCAGAAAAATGTCCAAATTTCGAAAATGGCTGAAGTTATCGAACTGATATTTAACACACATTAATTTAGTATCATTCCTGACATGCTAGAAAAGTTTTAGGTCATTTGCTTGATTTTTAAGGTATTGTGCAACATTTATGACGTCAGAGCTAGTTACAGCAGACTGGCTGGCACACAATGGAAACTGATGTGAATTTACTACAGCGTGAGTAGGCTGCTTCCCTACAAACCTTTATCAGAATCCACAGTTAGTCACCTTAAGGTCGAAACGTTGGCCCTATAGTTGTTGTAATGTATCGTAATTAAGCGATCTAATACCGAAAATGATTTTTTTCGAACTGACACCGGCTGTGGTAGCCTACGAACTTACAAAAGTTTTCCTTGGTCTGGTGCTGCAGTAACAGCATTCCCTCACAGTTCAGTTCCACATATTATCGAGATAAATCAAAATCGGAAAGATCAGGGGTGTGGTGTGAGTACTGCAAGACCTTCGGTACACACAGCATCAGATTATTTGACTTGTCGCTCTAACGAAGTAGGCGAGTGTCAGCAATATGTCTCGTGGTCTTATCGTGGCGTGTTTATCTTCTGCCGTTAGGTCAGACGATAGAAACGCCACTTGCACGCTTAGAGTAGCAGATTGACGGTGACCAACTTTAAACAGAACTTGATTAATTTTCACACACATTTATTATAATAATAAAAAAAAACATAGGCATTACGTACCTTGATTCTGGATGCTGTTTACAATTGACAGTCTCAAGTTCCTTTGGTCTTGGTACGTTAATCTTATTCTCACTTGTCTCTGATACTTGACAAAAGTGTCTATACATGTCTCTTCATGGCTATGTACAGGAACATGATAATCTTATTAGGCGCAGATTGAAACTTGACTATAGACTGGTACAGACAAATGTAGACTAATGCAGACTGATGCAGGCTGATGTAGACTGACTAATCAGAGGTCTGTACACTCGTTGTAATACCTCGCACATTCAGGTATCACTGCGCGAGTGTGATCCACGAGGAGAAAAGGTTCTACGTTAGCAGCAATCTCATTGATTGCGTTACGTATTAATACGCGGATCGGCGCAAGCAGAATTTGGTCCGTCTCTAAGACAGCGCCATCTCGTAGTGCGGAGACGGACGAGCACTGCGCCTGCGCTGTTGTGCTTAGCGGGGCGCGCTCTGGTGGGAAAGTTGTGTACACTCTTACTACACGGAACTATGTACACAACAGTGGGGGTTACTTTGTTGTGCTACATTCTCATATGGTTGTGATGTGATGTTTGAACGCTACTTCTCGGAATTTTTGCCTGAGAGAGAAAGCTGGTTTGCAGCTGTATGTAGTACAGAGAGGAAATAGTAGTACTGTCGCAAATTGCTTTTAAAAATGTCATCATTTCGTACCTTGTTCAACATATTGACTTTTTATCTAATTTTGGCACTCTTGCAGATGTATAAACAAAAAGGTCCCAGGGTCCCGTCCCAGTGCTAATTATACTGAGGATTCAATGCAAAAGGCATTAGAAGAAATCAGGGAAAATAAGATTTCAATTCGTGCGACAGCTGAAAAACATGTTGTTCATCATAATACACTCGTGAACAAGTTGGATTGGAAGCACAATGCATTAATTGGTGGACAGACGGTATTTAATCAGGAAAAGAGGATATGTGTACAGCTCGTGCTATATCAATGTCAGAATTTGGTTTTCCAATATCACTGCTGGATCTGCAATTCGTTGTAAAAGCATATCTAGATCAAAGTGATTGCATAATGTTCTCTTTTAAATATAATTGGGCTAACTCAATTCTGGTGCATCGCAGTGGACAGATTAGCAATAGGTTTGTTCAAAATATCAAAAGGGCCAGAGCAGCTGTTGATGCAGCTACAATAAATAAATATTTTGATCATGTGTTGCAGGAACTGGTAGATATTCCTCCGTCGAATATCTGGAATTATGACGAGACAAACCTGGTAAATGATCCAGGAATGAATAGCGGACATTACCAAGCATGGTGCTAAATATCCAGAAAGAACATGCAACTCATCAAAGGCTTCCACATCACTAATGATATGTGGTAATGCGGAAGGGACACTAGCACCTCCCTACGTTGTATATAAATCTGATAAACTATGGTACACTTGGACAGAAAATGGCCCTTCTCATGGCAGATATAATCGTACGAAACCAATTTGGTTTGATTATGAATGTTTTAAGGATTGGTTCTCACACCTCTTGTTACCACTCCTAAGGAAACAGGAGAATAGAAAGGTTATAACTGGTGATAACCTCAGCCCACACCTGAACACACAAGTCTTAAAATTGTGTAGAGAGAACAATATAGCTTTCATTGCCTTACCTTCGAATTCCACTCACCTTTTCCAACCACTTAACGTTGCTTTTTTAGACCATTAAAGCGTCAGTGGAGAAAAATTTTAGACGAGTGGAAAGAAACAGCAAGAGGATCGAGATGCACCGCCATACCAAAAGAGTCCTTTCCTTCCCCTTTAAAATAGCTTATGGAGCAGATAAAAAAGGCTGGGAATAACGATTTAAAAATGGATTTCAAAAGACTGGGATTTGTCCATTTGACAGAATTATGTTGTATTGTCCAGATTACTTTGTAACTTGGTTCCTGATAACTTTGGTAGTTTGGTAGTAGAGAGCTTTACAGAGCAATTACATAATAAGAGACGTGAGATAATAAAATCTCAAACTACAAGAAGGCAAAACCGCTTGAATGTCCCTACTGGTAAAAGAATTTCTTTTGAAGAATTAGATGAGGTTCAGCAAAGTTGTACTGAGGACCTACAATCTTCAACATCCAGACCAAAATCGTCTACAAATAAGAACTCCACAGCAATTGACAATAAGAAGAGACGAACAAAGGTAAGAGCGTTAAGTGACAGCAGTGAAGACGAGGTGTATATTCCCTATCAAGAAAGCAGTAGTGGCATGTCTATCAGTGACAGTGAAATTATCAGCACTGAAGAGCCTATATTTGTGCGTAATTTCTGCAACAGTAGTTAACTACTTGTGCTATCTCCTGAAACGATTTCTATACGAGACTTTGTAATTGTGCAGTATGAGGGAGAGTTGTTAGTTGTTCCCTGGGCAAGTCACAGCTATTGACATTGATTCGACAAGAGTGAACGTTTTCCAAAAAAGTGGTGGTTTTTGGAAATAGGCGAAAGAGAGAGATGAAATAGTTTACCCTTACACTAACATACTCCAAAAAATAAAAAACCATAGCTGAACCCAAAAAGACGTCTATTTTGTACTCCTGAATTAGGCGCAATTGAGGACCAGTAATTTTATAATATTAAGCCTGTAATAATATTTGAGAAGGTCAATGCAAGTGATGAAATTGCACCTTTGCTCCTTTCTTGTCACAAGGTTATCCTGAAGGTAAATTGTCATTATGCTACATACAGATTGGCATTGAAAAATCAAAGGAAAAAGTATTGCCACAAAGTCACCCCGCCCTGTGAGTGACTTTGTGCCAACCTTATGACGTGTTTGTAGTCCAGTGGTCAACAACAATTTTATAATATTAAGTCCGTAATAAAATTTGAGAAGGTCAATACAACTGATGAATCACAAGTAATTTGCACTATGTTTATTGGATGAGGCAAATGTTAAACTACACTATCTTTTCTGATTCTGTGCAAAGACTTCTTTTAAAGAAGTGGCACAATGTCACCCCAGTTTATGGTATATAAATAATTATTTTCAAAAAACATTATGTCATTATACCAGAAAAGCAGTTTCATTTAAGACAGTAATGTTAATAATAACTTGAATCTGGTTTCAAAAGGTATTGGAAGCAATGCTCGTAATATATAATGTAATTTTGGCGCCAGGTGAGTCAGAGTTGCTTTAGAATTGCAGCAGATAGCGCTAGAGTTGCTTTATCATCAAGTCAATGTGGTTTCAATAACTGTTGAGATTGGTCCATTGACAATCTGAGAATTAAGTTCTTTGTCTTGTGTAAAAACATCGCATAATGTTGGTTATGAACAAATGTTAAAATGTTCAAGAACTTATAAATAGATGCAGATGAGGATAAAAAACAACACTATTTCAGCTATTTCTTATTGCAACACCTAGGACCTATTAATTGGAAAGCAAAAACAGGAACAAAGAAAACACCCTGAATAATGAGACAGCCATAGTAAGATAAGTAATATTTACCTAGTAGTAAAGTGTTTATTCCCTTCAAAAATTATTGAAACGTCAACAACACTAGAATAGTCAATTAGACACAGGAAATTTTCCATCTGTATATCCATGAAAAATTTTAATAGGAGAGGAGGAGACATTGTATGTGGGGGCATTTTCTGGGATTGAAACAGTGGTAGTTAGAATGTTAATAGTCTTCTTATTTCAGAAAAGAATATGTCAAATGATGATACCAGTTGACTTGTACAGATAATGCACCAAAGAAATATTAAATAGGGATGTAGAGAAAGTACCAACAGAACCTCAAGTAAATATAAATCAGGAAATATGATGTAGATCATCACCAGAGGCAATGGAAGAAAAGACAAGTACAAGAAATAGACTAAAGTTATTGTTTTATGGGGAAAAGCTCTTCTGCATCAAATGAAATTTATACAATCAGCAATTGAAATTAATTGGGGGGGGGGGTGTGGGAGCTGTTGCATAAACTAGTCAGAATGTGTTTGACAATACAAGTGATGTTTCAGTGGATCAGAAACAAGATGAAGGGACTATTTTAAATACAATATTTGGTAAACTTGGAGGATTGGACCCACAATATGAAAACTTGGAAAAGGAAAACAAAAGTAATATTGACAGTTTTAAAGAATGTAATAAACAGCTAAATTCCAATTAGATAATCAAATATTAGAACTGGGGAAAGGGATGAAGGCAGATTTTGAAAATTTGAGTGATAAATTAGGTACTGTTGGAATTTATCATTAATTACTAGGTACATAAATCTTCATGTAAATAATTATTTTTAGAAAGTATTATTTAAATTAAATCTGAAAAGCAACTTCAGTTTTGACAGGCATGTTAATAAAAATTTCCAAAAGGTACTGGAAGCTATGTCCATAATATATAATGTAATTTTTGGCATCAAGTGCATCAGACTTGCATTAGAGCTGCTTGATATAGTGTCAGAGTTGCTTTACAGTTGAGTCATTGTGGTTTCAATAACTGTCAAGATTGGTCCATTTTCTATCTGAGAAATTATGTTCTTTGTCCTGTGCCAAAACATTGCACAGTGTTGGTTATAAACAAGTATGGTTGTAAAAACAACTTATAAATAAATGCAGATGAGGGTACAAAGCAGCAATATCCTGGTTGCTTGCTTTTGCAACACCTTGGACCTATTAATTGAAAAGCACAAACAGGAACAAAGAAGACATCCTATATAGTGAGACTGACGTAGCAAGACAGTAACATATGTCTGCTAATAAAATTTTTGAAATGTTGACAACACTAGAATATTCAATTCAACACAGTAAATTTTGCTTCTGTATACCTGTGAACATTTTCAGTAGATGACAAGGTAATATTTTAAAGCCAACAGAAGGAGTTGACATTGTTAAATTATTGCTAAAAAAATTAAGTAAATCTCTATTTGTAATGCAGACATTGTGCAATACATAATAATAAAAGAGAAGCATACTCTGCTTATTTTCATGCTATCATACATGGTTCCTTTTTGGTGTACATTATCAAGCAAGCTAAAAATTTCAGTGTCCAATTATTTGTTGTGTACACACACTAACGTCCTGCAGAGCCCTGTCCAAGGAACGGAGATACTAGCTATTGCTTCCCAATATATCAATTTTTAATGAAATTTGTAGTAAAAAATACATCTCTTTTTGAAGCGAATGACTCAGTTAATGGAATAAATACTAGGAATGACAATAATCTTCAGAAAGACTTTAAGTCAGTGACTTTGATGCAGATAGGTGTCCATTATCCAGTAACACACATTTTCAATAACTTGCCAGCAGCCATAAAAAATTTTACTCGTAACTCCTGCTATTTATATGTGTGGCTTTTTTATTATGGTCATTGTCTTCTGTTTCTCAGCTAACATACCTTTGCATCTGTCCAACCTTTTTCCTAAACACTCATTGAAATTGAATTCATCACATAATTAACATCCTGAATCTATCTTCTAGATAGTCTTCCACGTTTTCTTCACTCAGCTGGTGTTCAATCATAAATTTTTTTTGGACGTGAGCTGTAACCTATTCATTGGAGTTGGTCATACCAAGTTAATATTTTGCTATCTGTCGCACCCAAAATGGTGTCTTTTCCTTCTATAGTTTCCCATAGCTTTCATTTCTGACATGTTCTTTCCAGAGATACGACAACTTCTCCAAGTTCCATCTCAATGGATATCAATTTATTTTTATCTTAATTGGTTAGTCCCATATTTCAGCGCCTTATGTGGTAACATTCTCTACGTTTGACATGTATGGCAAGACCTTCGTTTTCTTTGTAAGTTTGTCAGTACATTGCAAGGCGTTAGTCAATTACTCTTTTTCCTTCCTAAATTTTATTTGTAATATCTTGAGTGCTGCTACCATTTATTGTGAAAGTGATGGCCAAGTAATTAAACGTACAGACAGTTTTAATTCTGTGGGATCTACATCTAAATCTGCTCTGGCATCTTCACCCACAAACATGTACTCCTTCTTTTTTGTGTTTTCTGTCAGGACTCACTTTGGGTTCCTTTGTGCAGTCTCCTGTAGATATAATTTTGTCTCTCGCGATGAGGACCTCGTTATCAGCAAAGCGATTCGATATACTGTACAAAATGCGATGCAACTAGCGGTACGACACACAAGGAATCTACTTGTTTGGAGTGGATGGAAATGTAGTTGGAACGACGTAACTGTTTCCACTGGGACGACAGACGTTACGAGACCGTCCCTTATCTCTGTTGTACCGCCTGGTGAAACAGGTAGTGCCAGTTGCTGCACACAGCTGTTTCGCATGATACAAATTCAGACTCTAGTTGTTCCTCGACAAAAACTCTTTCATATAAATGAAATAAAGGTGCAACCACCTCTCTGCTTAGTTTCTCACTAAAGATTTTACTTTTTGCGTAAAAAATTACGAACCTATGAGTTTACATTCACATGTGATCTCTGCTATGCAGGCTTTATTATTCGATTATATGCAAATTATCTGCTAAAAATATTTGATTTTGTTTACATCTTTTAGTCCGACATCTCAGTTTGATAATGAACTGGTTTTCTTTTTACTATTGCCTATAGCTATTTTCATCATCAGCATCATCATCGTCTTCAGGGATAAGGCCCTTTCACCCGTTTCGCCTCAGAGTTGTTTACGCCTTGTCTTTAAAAGACGTGCACCGTTCCTCTTGCCGGTTGGGGTATTGTATTGCCGATATCGCTGCACATACGTTGGACATGGTATTTCCAGTTCAGTTGGTATTAATCAGTTATATTTGTAATAGGCTGAACATTTAGTTCTTGACTGACATCGATATTTCTTTTATGATCCAACACTGAATATCCCTCTACAAAAGCGGAGGAACTTCATCCATGATGATTCGATTCGTTGTAATTGATCAGATGTTAGGGTCCAACATTCGCTACCATATAACAGCAAAGGCAACACTTTTACTTTATGGAGTTTAATTAATGTTTCTTTCAATATGTTATGTTTTAAAGTAAGGCAGAATCTGGCCAGTTATAGCTGTACATCATCTGTGTCGGGAAATTTAAAATTGTACTATAAACATTTAAACTCTCTTATTTGTTCAATTATTTGTCCATCTATAACAGTTTTGGCTCTTATGGGTTCCAATCCTTGAAATACCACGACTTTTGTTTTATCTGTCGATATTCTCATTCCGTATTTAGCGGCAATTTGATTTAGTTTGTACACTGAAATTTGGACTCTTTCTTCAGTTTCTCCAACTAAAACTTATAATCTACAAACTGCGTTATCATAAAATTAAAATTATCCCTTCTTAATGTGATATTTAATAAAATCTACAATTTACGAATGATATCAGGAATGTAAACATTAAAACGGGAGGGGGACAGTGGACAGTCTTGTCTGACTCCTTGATTTGTATCGACAGATCTTGTTCCATTCCTCACAGTGCGGGCCCTTATTTTATTATTTTTGTAAAATGACTCAATTACTTTGATCAGATGTGCTGGAACTCCCACTTCCTTAAGTGATTCCCAGACAATTGTCAGTTTTGCCTTGTCAAAGGTCTTTTCATATTCGATAAAAACATAGCAACAAGTTTCTTGCGCAGGTCCTTTTCGCAGCAGCCGCACATAAATTACAGTGGTTCAAAATAAAAACGCCTTTTGCATGCTGCACATGAAGTTTTTTTTATTTATCTTTACACCAAGACGAATTTCGCTCTAATTGCAAGGCATCTTCAGTGGGTTTCCTAAAATATTACGCGATTTTTCATTTGCACATACAGGTTATCGTTTCCACTTGTAAGTTATAGATTTAAAACAGTTCACTGAGATTTTTACGATAAAATGGAAAAAGTACTTAAAGATTAGCGTCTGATTCATTAATTCTAACCCAAACCGCTTCTCTCTGGTGGCAAACTGGTTGAAAGTTTGCACTTTTCTTTTTTGTCATTGTTTTAAACGTGTAGCAAATTAACTCCCATTTCTATGTGTATAGTGTCATTTGTTTCTCTTATTGCTGCCAACTTTTTCATGTTTTGCTTTCAGCTGTTACTTCTGTGACTATGTGTGTACTGATTTAAGTTCTGTATGTGTGTTTGCATGTGTGTGTGTCTGGACTTTTGTTCATACTTTTATATTCTTGGGGAAGAAATTGGAATTTGTGATAATTTGTAGCCATTGTTTGTTGTTATTTATGTAATTGTGTCTAGTCCTGTCTGGTAGTTGTCTGTGCTGAGTGGTACTGTGATGAGTCTGTGGTGCCTGTATATGAGTGCTGATTGATTCTGTGTGTGAATGATTTGAAGTCTGATGTATGATAGTGTCTGTTATTGTAGGTTTTCGATAAATTTCAAAGCTATACTGACTGTATTGATGGTTGTATCTGAAAAGTTTATTTGATTGTCACGTTCTTTTTCCATTGTGAATGTTATGTTTGTGTCTGTTTTGGTTTTATCTTTATGCAGACGATCAGTGTTTTTTAGGTTCATCAGTTCAACAAAGGATACCATCCATGTATCTGATATAATAAAGTATGTTGTAATTATTTCTGATAATATTCCTAAAAATCAGTATTATACATTGTTTATGAAAATATTGTTTAGGGCACCTGACGCTGGGGATCCCACTGGTAGCCCATCTTGATGTAAATAGTACTCATTATTAAACTTAAAGTAGTTCTATTCAGTTATCAGTTCCAGCAATTTCTGTATTTCTGTGATGTGTTCATCTGGTAGTTTCCAGAATGAGATTTTCACTCTGCAGCGGAGTGTGCGCTGATATGAAACTTCCTGGCAGATTAAAACTGTGGGACCTTTGCCTTTCGCGGGCAAGTGCTCTACCATCTGAGCTACCGAAGCACGACTCACGCCCGGTCTCACAGTTTTACTTCTGCCAGTATCTCGTCTCCTACCTTCCAAACTTTACAGAAACTCTCCTGCAAACCTGGTAGTTACTTGTTACTCTTCAGGTCTTTTTTCTATTATGTTTGTTATTTCTGATACTGGTATGTCAGAGTACTTATTTTCCATGTCAAAAGAGAGAAGGATAGTTGTGTCTGGGATTGTTGTATCTTTTATGAGTTGTATTAACTGTGGGGTATCTGCTGTAGTTCTGTATTTTTCTGTTTTATAGGTTTCCCGAATTACTAATGCTTCAGCAGCTGCATGTATTATAGTTCATTTAATAGTATTCCGTTCTCCATTTATGTTTTTGCTTACTGGTATCATGTCTCGTTTCTCATTTATTCTCTTTTCTTATTGTAGTTTGATACTATATTCTTGGAATAGTTGCACCTTATAAGTTCTTACATCCAACTGGGTATTTACATCTACATCTAAATCTACATCCATACTACGCAAGCCACCTGACAGTGTGTGTCGGAGGGTACTTTGAGTACCTCTATCGGTTCTCCCTTCTATTCCAGTCTCGTATTGTTCGTGGAAAGAAAGATTGTCGGTATGCCTCTGTGTGGGCTCTAATCTCTCTGATTTTATCCTCATGATCTCTTCGCGAGATATACGTACGACGGAGCAATATACTGCTTGACTCTTCTGTGAAGGTATGTTCTCGAAACTTTAACAAAAGCCCGTACCGAGCTACTGAGCGTCTCTCCTGCAGAATCTTCCATTGGAGTTTATCTATCATCTCCGTAACGCTTTCGCAATTACTAAATGATCCTGTAATGAAGCGCGCTGCTCCTCGTTGGATCCCCTCCATCCCCTCCATCAACCCTATCTGGTACGGATCCCACACTGGTGAGCAATAATCAAGCAGTGGGCGAACAATTGTACTGTAACCTACTTCCTTTGTTTTCGGATTGCATTTCCTTAGGATTCTTCCAATGAATCTAAGTCTGGCATCTGCTTTACCGACGATCAACTTTATATTATCGTTCCATTTTAAATCACTCCTAATGCCTCTCCCAGATAATTTATGGAATTAACTGCTTCCAGATGCTGACCTGCTATACTGTAGCTAGATGATAAAGGATCTTTCTTTCTGTGTATTCGCACCACATTACACTTGTCTACATTGAGATTCAATTGCCATTCCTTGCACCATGCGTCAATTCGTTGCAGATCATCCTGCATTCCAGTACAATTTTCCATTGTTACAACCTCTCGATATACCACAGCATCATTCGCAAAAAGCCTCAGTGAACTTCCCATGTTATCCACAAGGTCATTTATGTATATTGTGAATAGCAACGGTCCTACGACACTCCCTGCGGCGCACCTGAAATCACTCTTACTTCGGAAGACTTCTCTCCATTGAGAATGACATGCTGCTCTTCAATCCAATCACACAATTGGACTGATAGTCCATATGCTCTTACTTCGTTCATTAAACGACTGTGGGGAACTGTATCGAACGCCTTGCGGAAGTCAAGAAATACGGCATCTACCTGTGAACCCGTGTCTATGGCCCTCTGAGTCTCGTGGACGAATAGCGCGAGCTGGGTTTCACACGATCTTCTTTTTCGAAACCCATGCTGATTCCTACAGAGGAGATTTCTAGTTTCCAGAAAAGTCATTATACTCGAACATAACACGTGTTCCAAAATTCTACAACTGATCGACGTTAGAGGTATAGGTCTATAGTTCTGCACATCTGTTCGTCGTCCCTTCTTGAAAACGGGGATGACCTGTGCCCTTTTCTAGTCCTTTGGAACGCTGCGCTCTTCTGGAGACCTACGGTACACCGCTGCAAGAAGGGGGGCAACTTCCTTCGCGTTCTCTGTGTAAAATCGAACTGATATCCCATCAATTCCAGCGGCCTTTCCTCTTTTGAGCGATTTTAATTGTTTCTCCGTCCCTCTGTCATCTATTTCGATATCAACCATTTTGTCATGTGTGCGACAATCTGGAGAAGGAACTACAGTGCAGTCTTCCTCTGTGAAACAGCTTTGTAAAAAGAAATTTAGTATTTCGGCCTTTAGTCTGTCATCCTCTGTCTCAGTACCATTTTGGTCACAGAGTGTCTGGACATTTTGTTGTGATCCACCTACCGCTTTGGCATAAGACCAATATTTCTTAGGATTTTCTGCCAAGTCAGTACATATAACTCTACTTTCGAATTCATTGAACGCCGCTCGCATAGCCCTCCTCACACTACGTTTCGTTTCGCGTAATTTTTGTTTGTGTGTAAGGCTTTGGCTATGTTTATGTTTGCTGTGAAGTTCCCTTTGCTTCCGTAGCAGTTTTCTAACTCGGTTGTTGTACCACGGTGGCTCTTTTCCATCTCTTACGATCTTGCTTGGCACATACTCATCTAATGCATATTGTACGATGGTTTTGACTTTGTCCACTGATCCTCAACACTATCTGTACTTGAGATAAAACTTTTGTTTTGAACCGTCAAGTACTCTGATATCGGCTTTATGTCACTTTTGCTAAACAGGAAAATCTTCCTACCTTTTTTAATATTTCTATTTGTGGCTGAAATCATCGACGCAGTAACCGCTTTATGATCGCTGATTCTCTGTTCTGCGTTAACTGTTTGAAATAGTTCGGGTCTGTTTGTCACTAGAATGTCTATTATGTTATTGCCACGAGTCGGTTCTCTGTTTAACTGCTCAAAGTAGTTTTAAAATTTCACTGGATTCTTTGTCCCTGCAACCCGTTATAAACGTTTGAGTCTCCCAGTTTATACCCGCCGTATTAAAATCTCCACCCAGAGCTATAACACGGTCGGGAAATGTACTCGAAATATTTTCCAAATTTTCCTTCAGGTGCTCTGCCACAACAGCTGCTGAGCCAAGGGGCCTATAGAAACATCCAGTTACCATGTTTGAGCCTGCTTTAACCGTGACCTTCACCCAAAGTATTTCACATTTCGGATCTCCGTCAATTTTCTTCGATACTATTGCATTTTTTATCGCTATAAACTCGCCTCCCCCTTCACTGTCCAGCCTGTCTCTGCGGTATACATTCCAATCTGAGTTTAGGATTACGCGTGGTTTCTTCCATCTTTTCAAAAAAAAATTGTGTCATTCTTACTAAAGATTGATCTGATGATACATCCAGGCTTTCAGAATCTCCTGTGCTTTTTGTTTTTACCCATGTGTTATATTTGCAAGAATGTTATTGGAGCTATACCTCGAGCTAGCCATATCGGTTTATAGATGTCGAGATGTTTAAAAAAGGTGTTTGTGATTCGTAATTCATTGTTACTCAGTGTATTTTCACCCTCAGTAGCTATTAAATCTTTAATGGGTTTCTTACACACTTGGGTGTTTAAGTCTTCCATGAGAAGTATATAATCATTTTTATTCATTTTTCCTCTAAGGTTCTGTAACAAGTGACGAAAATCAATACTATTTTGAGCTCTTCATTCTTCTGGCGCTTACAAAGACACTATGGAGACGTATCCTTTCTCAACTTTAAGACGTAGCACTAGTATTATTCTTTCCTTTACAAATGTGTCCTAATGTATTCTGCTCTTTAACGTTTTTCGCAGCCAGACGGAGACACCAGCAACAGCTCGTTGTCCTTGCGATACTCCGTAATAGATCATTTTCGTACTTGGAAAATAAATAAAATACTGGGCATACTCTGAAAAGTTTGCAGTGAAGAATTTAGTCACTGGCCAGTTTACCTTTGGTATGTTTTAGGTCATATTTTCTGTGTGCAGATAACATATATAAGTTGTTTTTAATGGTGGAAGGAAAGCAATACCTCTTCTTATCCCGTGGAGATTTCCTCAATGAGACTGGCAGCTACGCATCACACGTCTTGCTATTGCTGCCTCTATATAGAGTGCAGAGTTCCCTCACTTTTCTCCTTTTCTATGATGTCGATACAAGCCGAAGATGGAAATAAAAAAACTTACTGAAACAAAAAGACATTCGGATCATCAGCTGATGATGATGTATAGTTTTTTTCAGTCTATGTTCCCTTGAGCAGCTGTACGAAGCCGAGAAAGACAAGTTAGGATATTTCTTATCATCGTGCTCTTCTTCCAGTTCTTCAAACACATTGTCTACCCCAAGGACAGGTTCAGCATCCAAACTGAGTCATTTGCTAGCCTGCGAAATTCACTAGCACAAATACTATTCTAGCTTTTTTCTAAATTTGTAACCTTATTTATATATGTGTCACATTAAATAAAGTACCACACTGTATGGTGTACCCAAACGTAAATTTTCCATACTGCCATTTTAAACTTCACTCAAATACTTACGCCAATGTACCTTACCATAATGATAACTGCTCTTCAGGGGAAACAGCAATACGAAAATTTGAGTTATAATTTGTCAGAGTAGCTGGTACTAGTTGCTCCAAAAACTGGAAACTGTCTGAATTCATTCGATAGAACTTGTGGCATTTGTGTTCGCGCTGAGAGAGAACACGAGGGACCGTAGCCAACCTGTGTTTGACATTTATAATATTGTGCCGGTGCACCCAATACTTTCTTTTCTTTTCCATTGTTCTGAACTTTAAATAATGAGAAATCACAATACTGTCCTCTTCAGAAGATAATGATTGCATCCGAAGGAAAAATATGATTCGTGTTGTCTTGTTGCCTGTCGTATCTCACAAGTGGAAGCACGAATGTCGCACTGGTAAGCGACACGTCGTGTGACGTTTACTGCAACGTGTCGTGTCCCACATCGTATTGTCTCAATGTGAACCGCTTCTAAAGTATACAGTATTTACTGTGCTACCGGCAATCCCATTCCATCTTGTTGCCTCCTCCAATTTCGGAAACTTCTTCTAAAGTCATTGCTAACGAGTATCCTCGTGTTAGACTCTTATTCACAGAGAATTCTTGGAATTTTTTTTACTTGCTTTAACTATACTGTTACATCCCTCATATAATTTTCTAATTGCCTGGACATACCTATTACGATACTAAAATTTTGCGTTGCTATCCACGACTTACTACGGTACGCTGAAAAGTAAAGCCTCCGAATTTTTGGGTAGACACTCTTAAAGCTTTTTAAATAAAACAAACGTTGTTAAAATTCTTCATTCTTATTCTTCATGTCAACATATTTTCAGCCCTCTGCCGCTTGAGGGCTCCGAATTGTACTGCGTAAGTTGGCGTTGTGTAACGTAACTATTCCTATGTCGGTGAGTGAGAAACAGTGTGAGTATGCTGTAAGCGAGTTTCGAATTCGAAGAGTTCGTCACACATGGACCACCCTCTCCTTCAGTATGACAATGCCAGACCATACACGAGCGTTGCGACATCTGCAGCAAAGGGTTCGCTGTCACTGATCATCCTCCATACATTCCCGACTTTGGCCCACTCGATTTTCACCTGTTTCCAAACCTTAAGCAACACATTTGAGGACTTCACTTTGATAGTGATGAAGCAGTGCAAGCAGAAGTGAGATTATGGCCCCGTCAACAAAGTCAGACATTCTACAGTGACGGTATCAATAAACGAGTCTCTAGTTGGGAGAGATGTGTTCTTCGTCAGGATGACAATGTCGGGAAATAAATGCTTAGCCATGAAGCATAAAGATGTAGAATGTTGATGCGTTTGTTTTATTTAAAAATCATTAAGAGTTTTCACATAAAAAATTCGGAGCCATTACTTTTCAGTACACCTTCATACTTAGTAGGACTGTATCGTATGCCTTCTGCGGATCAATAAGTACTACGTGAACCGTCATTCCCCTTTTTAGCATCTTTTCAATGACGTGTTTAAAAGTGAATATATTATATGTACAGGCGCGTTCCTCTCTAAACCCATTTTAATCCTCTGACTCCCTTCCTTGTGCTTCTATTTTATGTTATTCTTTGACATTATCAATGGGGAGATACGCGATTTTTAATGTAAAACATGTGTGGGTAAAACTCCTACGCCAAGATCATAAATTTTCTTTATTTATTAGCGGTTTCGGCTTATTGAGGAGCCATCCTCACACCACTCTAAAATGTTGTTCACTGTATGAGAGTCATTGCCCATCGTCGTATTCTCAGAACTAAGTCAACCTAAAATCAAAAATCATAGTTCGTTATGCAAATAACGCCAATTTACATAATCAACGAAGATTTTTCATTTTAGTGGGACTTAGAGCTAACAGTACAACTATGTGTAATGATTGCCATACGCTGAACATTTTAAATTTATCTGAGGATGGTTCCTCAGTGAGTAGAAACTAGTAATCAGTAAATAAAATTTGCGACCTTAACGTAGGATTTTTGTTCACAAATGTTCGATTTCGTGCTTTATTACTTAAGTGTAAAATCAGGCAATTGTACAAATAACGCTAGTTCCTCTACTGTTTACACAATCGCGTCAGCTCCGTTTTTTATAACTATGGATGAAATATTTACTTTTTCCATTCAGTTGGTTCCTCTTCATTTAAACATGTATTAAATATCTGTCCCAGTATTTCTAAAATCACTGAGAGGATTGCGTTTAGGAATTCGGGTTGAAAGTAGGAATTCCACAGGAACATTTCCCAAGCCTATAGCTTTCCCATTTTTCATTTGTTGGAGAGGTTTACATACATTTTCTGAATCTTCTACTGTTTCTTGTTTAGTCTGTGCTGGATTATCAGGATCTACTCCACTGATGAATTCCTTAATAGAACCGTTTGATGTTTATATATTATAAGTAGAATCAAATTAAGAGATTATTGTGAAAAAACTTAGTTCAGTATATTTTGGATAAATGGCAGCATCTGTCGCAAATACTGAAATCCTTTATTTTATAAATAGATTTCGGTCACTGTGAGACTCTCTTCAGTGCAAATTATTCGAACCTTTTAGGCTCATAGCATAATAGCAAATCATTTTCTATGAGTTGTATCATGTACTGTGATGATTACTTCCAGTAGATATCTTCACTTTTATTGCATACAATAATTTTTAAATTTACAGGAGAGCCTATATTGTAACCTTAGCAGTTAACCTTAGCAGTTGCCCATCAAACATACGGTTAACATTATATTGACAATAATACGGTCGCGGTGCATACGTTCCCAATGGAATTAGACACCAAAAAAGCTTACTGCTGCACATCTTCATCGAGTAACGTGATCAATCAGTGTTCTAAACTGTTTTTGTCTTTGATGAAGTGCGGCTATCCCTCAGTTCCGACCTAGTGTTTCGAGGGTTTCCTTCGGTTATCAGGCGAATGGTGTAACTAGAAATATAAGTAGAATCCCAGTTATTCTCAGCAGACATTTTCTCAGCCTGACTCCTAGCTTTCTGGGATATTTGGCTTAAAATGACATAGTTGTGGCAGCCCTGGTCTCGGAAGAGAGATTCTCCGCCTTATGCATTTTACTGGAAGTTTTCACTTTCCTGCTTACCCTTCTAGACCACTGACCCCGGTGCCTATTCTTGCATCAGCTGCATCATGATCACTGATCCTAGTATCTATGTGAACATGCTCAGATAAGTCGAGTCTGTCAGTTATCAGCAACTCTTGTACATTCGAGTCTTGTACATCTCTTCTCGATAATTTAGGTAATTTTCACAAAAAACTTATAACTGTTTCATACGATTTTCCTCTCGTTAGCCACTCATTAAGTAATTTTCAGAATCAGTTTTGTCATGAATACAATATCTTCCAACGAGTATTAGCAGTTTTTCTTGTAGCTCCAATAGAGGAATACAACTACATATCCCGTTAATTCAAACTGTATTCTTTTTTACACTTAAGAATACACTGATGATATATATTATATGAATTTTTTCCCTAGAGTAGTCTTTGGCAACGCCTCTTTTGGAAACAATCAATCCCACATAAAGAAGTAACTGATGCTTATTTCTTTTACCCAGAACAACATTTTTTCCTACATGCTTGCGGACTCCTTGCTACAACAGTTTCCGAGCTAAGGATATCTTTTCTGATGAGAAGGTGTTCCCAAAATTGTTTGTGAGGGTTTTTTTTCCTTGTAAATGACGTTATACTAAAAATTTTTTATAGAAGTCTTCGAAGGAATTTCTCCGTATCGGTTCCACGTGTGGTATGCTGGTAGAGAAACTCTGACGTTTATGAATATTTTCATTTTATTTTACTAAATTTCATTAAAACTCTGTTACCACGTTCATTTAGTTCGCTACTTTTCATCAGCTGTCGAGTTTCCTCTGAAAGTTTTCATAGTTGTATGCTCACCAGGAGAAGGCTCAGATGCTTTTTACGGGCTTATAAGGTAATTAAAGCAATAAGACCTAATAACAAAATAGGAAAATAAATTTATCAAACTATTTTGATAAGTAAACAATTACAATTTTAAGAACCGTTGCTGCGAAGACGATCGCCGGAAAGGAGAAAAATGAGCCCCTGACGCAGTTGGTAGCATACGTAAAATAATTATTTGTGAATGGCGTAGTATTCCATCACAATGTCTGGAAAATTGTTACCTCAAGTTTTCATGTGATTATAAGAAACTAATGATTAATTTGGTCCTCGGGATGTCTAAGTCGTCAATCATTTAACCGAATCCTTGAAAATGTTTACGTTACTTATTCCAAATTCAGGAAATCGACAAATTCAGTTTACATACCATATCTTGACGACATTTGAAAACCATACGTTTCTGATAACAAGTTTTGTTTGATACTCGATTCCCGAGGTGGACAAACTAGTACCGTCACATACGATAGCATGTTTACAGATGATGAGAGCCAACCGGTTTGCACAGTAGAAATAATAACGACTAAGCTGCACACTTGTGTGCGAACCATGTTATGTTTAATTTTATCGACAATTTAAAAACATTATTGAGAGGTTCAAAATTTCAGTCTGCTTCTGGAAACAGCGGGAACTACATAACCGCGTGGAAGCAATAACGATTCATAGCGTAGTTCATGATCAGCTTCAAACACCCATTTTTCAGGCAAGGTTATCGTATGCGTGGTATGCATCAAAATGAAATTCCGGCAAAGAAATATTATCAAATGTAAACCAAGTCTGTTTTTCGTCAAATCTTCGGAACGAACGACGTAGTAGCCCGGAGGTTGCACTTATTACCTATACTTGGTGCGCGGGTAAATTTTCGTAGTACGTTTATACGCAAATACCACACATCTAGTCCTTCGAAAGAAATTTGGGACACGAACTGAGTGAGTGACAGAGCTATTGTAAAGCGACCAGGATTAAATTTTTAATTCTATATTACCCAAGTCATTTATTTACCTATCTTGTTATTACTGCGTACTGATTTGCATACATTATTTACGCTTCCATTCATATCAACTTCTAAAGGGAAACTATACAAATATAGAAAAAGAAAAAGAAAAAAAATCGCTGACCGAAATGGTACTCAAACATGTTCTCTGCTCCACAGCCGAACGAATTTCCGCTACGACAGTAGTGTTTCCGTTGAACAGCTTTTACCTTACGGGTATATAAGCGGCAGTTGTAACAGTTTTTTTCCTCGATTTCTAGGTTAATATAGGTTTGTGGATCCTGAAAAATTCTCGCTTTTCCGTTGTCTGTCCCGTGAAATTTAAATCGACTTAGTGTCATGAACTATATGGGTGATTTTCTCAAAAATGGGGCGTTTCTGAGTCAAAACATCTCAGACTCTTTCATTTTAGGCTGTATACAAGCGTCTTACCAAATATGGGACGAATCGGTTGGCCGTGTCTTAGGCCTCCCCCTGGGCAGCCTGAATCACCAATGACAACTACTTACACAATTTAAGTTTCTTTTCGTTTTCTCATATGCATTCTTCATTTCCCGGAGCATTAAATCAGTCAATGTTTTAAATTCATTTCATATTCTTCTTATTTTACGTTTTGAATTATGTGACTCAATGTCATTAGTGATTTTAGTTTTCTTCAGGTTAATACGCAATACACTTTACAGTTTCCACTTTTGACAATGTTCTAATCAGTTAAGTGCCTTCTTTGTACTGCTTTGAAATAAATTATTGCGCCTGTTAAGGTCCCTGACCTCATATTGCTCAGAATTCCGTAGAATATTGGCAGTTCCAGGAAAATAATATGAAACGTATTCAAACAGTAATGCAAAGGAAAGTGTGGCATGTGGCGTAATTGCGCGTGTGTTGTGTTTTACAATTTCAGCAAGATTACAATAAAACTAGTTACCTATAATTGATGTAACATGAGTTTTTATTTAATCACTGCTTTTTCCGGCTATTGAACGTTATTTTGTTAAAGAAATCTCTTCCTGGGAACGTGTAGCAGTGTTGTCTGTGAAGCAGTGTAAATAAGACTAAGTTCATTCACAAAAGTAATCATTTATAACCAACAAACAAGCAAAATGTATGATAAATAATCTGAATTAAAGAAGAGTAGTGATTTTTAGTAATTTCAGTACTGTTGTTTAAAAGACTCTTTGCTAGTTGCAGACCGCTTATCGAAATTAACGCTACTGTTATCTTGAGGTGGCAATGCTTTTATTTAAGCAAAATGAACACTTTTGTCACACAATACCATACGTACACAACACTAATGTATTTTCCTTTCGAAATATTTCATAAAAGTTGTTACGAAATTACCAGGCTTCATACATCAGCAGATAAGAATCTACGGGGTGAATCGAAATTCGCGCACTCGGGCTTCGCAGTGCGACTCCTCACATGCCATCAATAAGGAAATGTCTCTCAAAAAATTTCGTCCGGCGAGTACATGCAGCAAGAAAAATGACGTTAAAGAGTGGCAATCTAGCAACACTGTAACCATATGTACGGTAACTACCTCTGTCAGCACATTTTAGGAGTGCTGTACAGTTGGTGCAGTGGATAGGTTTGGGTTAACATGCAGGAAGTCGATAGTTCGATCCTCGGTTGGGGAGCATTTTTTTATTTGCCAATTTCACTCTGACATTTCATACTGTAATATAGAACGTTTCGTAGGTCACATGTATCCTAAACTTAGAACATTTTGTAACGCTGGACATAACAAATACGTGGTTAGACAAATAAGAAGTAGACGGTTGTAGCACATTACCTGTTGTAGGACAGAATAACTACAAAAACAATATTAATTTCGAGATGCTAAAGATGATAGCACAGCGCAATAGCACAACATCTACTTGTCAATTATACTACATGTAGTATGAGTGATCAGATGTCGCACATCAGAAAGCAGTGACAATAATAATGTCATTATTAATGATCACATGCCCTCCACAATAGAATATGTTGTCCTCAGAACAACAGATCTCAAAGCGACCTCCCTGCACGTCCAAAGATTCCGCAACCCACCGGATCATACAGCAAAGCTGCGTACACAGTAACAAGAAAAGCATGAACACGTTCTACCAATTCTTCTACATTCTTTGGTGGAGTAGAGTACACATTCTTCTTCAGGTGTCCCCACAGGAAGAAATTATGGAAATTTGGGTCAGGTGAACGCAGTGGCCATACAACTGGATTTCCACGTCCGAACCAGTTGCCTGGAAGTGTTCTGTCCAAATACTGTTGCACATTAATTCCAGACTGTGGAGGTGCACCATCATGTTGGAACCATATCCCCTGCCGAACATGTAGTTGAACATCTTCCAACGTATCAGTCAGATAATTTGAGAGGAATGCATGATACCTTCATGCAGTCAACCAGTCAGACAACATGCAGGGGCCCAAACACCTGTCACCCAATATTCCAGCCCAAAGTGAATTTGATATCCACGGTCGCAGGTGACGTACAGGTTAATGACGTACAGGTTAACCTCACACCAATGCTGGGGACTGTGCATATTGAAAACACTCTCAAGTGTGAATGCTCCTTCGTCGGACCATATTACAGTGTTCACGAAATCATTATTGTCTTCCTGTTGTCACTGAAAACATTCACAGAACTGCATCCGCTGATGGCCATCTGGAGGATGCACGTGTTGCGTGAAAGCATAATGAGAGGGGTGCAGTCCACGCTCGGGCAGCGTGTTAACGACCATGCATTGCGAGACACGCAGCTGCCTTGCTATGCTACATGTATTTTGGTCAGGTTCTTGGTCTATGACCTCCAGAATATCTTCCTCAGTAGCTGGAGTACGGCGAGTCCGTGGATGATCTCTATCACGCAATGGTGGAAGGAGAGAACCTGACTTCTGAATGCGCAGCTTTAGACGATGAAACACATTTTAATCTGGATGGCGTCGATGAGGGTATCTAGCTGCATATTCACAAGTGGCAACACAAGCCCAGTTATCAGGTGCACCAAGGAGCAGAAGCATATCCACATATTCATTGTCTGTGTATGCCATACGTCTGTCACACTGGTTTAGAGGTTTGCAATGAGAAAATTCGATATGTGTACGCATGCACATTGGAGTTTGTCATGGGCGCGTTACTCCGCTCGCAACTACTCCCTGTCTGGTCGACAGTGCATACAGTATAAACACGCCGTCAGTCCTGCGCGCTGTTCCACCTAAAGTGCATTAATCCTCTGACAGATATTGTTCTGCATGATTCGTCCCGATACTGCTAATTATGAAATGTTCGGTTTCGAATTACTCTGTTTCCTTAATGGTAATAGATGTGATGTTTCCACAATCCCATCGATAGAATAATAATAATAATAATAATAACAGTGATAATAATAAACAGCATGCTGTTACCGGTCTCAGTGTTGCAAGGCATAATTAGTGGGACCATGCTACACAAATAGTAACCGAATTTGGACATTATTTGTAAAGCACGTTGGTAGTCCTACTGGTAACATAAGGCCCTAACGAGATGTAAAGGACCTGAACGAGGCAAGAATAATAGTTGGTACTCATCGATGGGACCATTAGAGAAGGGTACAAAGGAAACAGGTTTCGCATCTACTACATGAACTGGTGCGAATAAATTTGCGCCCACGACGTGGAAAGGGCTTCTTTCAAAGCTGACCAGTCTTCCATTTCTACGATTGTAGTATGTAAGTGCAAATGTTTTCTAGAGGACCATCTGCAATCGCTGTTGACGATTAAGATGCAAGATACCACACCACCTGGACTACATTTACCAAATAAAAAAACATATGTCTCAACCCAAGATCGAACCATCGATCTCCTGCATGCTAACCCAAAACTCTGTCTACTGCACCAAGCGTAGAGCACTTTCTAACACGTGCTGACAGAGGTAGTTACCATACATGTAATTACAGTGTTGCCAGATTGCCATTGTTTAACGTCCTTTTTCTGCCGGGTGTACTCGCCGGGTGAAACTTTGTGAGAGACATTTTTTTATCGCTGGCATGTGAGGAGTCGCGCTGCGAAGCCTGAGTGCGCGAATTTCACATCACCCCGTATATCACGTAAGATGCTGTTTGCATTCATAGAAGTTCGATGTATTCACAGTCTAACTGGAATCTGTTAGCTCAGAGTTGGTCATCGGCAACTACTACACAATTATTGTTGTAATTATAATCAACAACATTTAAGTCTGTATAGAAAATTCAATTTAAAACTACAGATGGCGGCTAACATATGAGTCACTTATCGATTCTGCTTCGCAATAAATAATATATGTTAAATCCCTTCTCTTCTTCAGTATATGCATTAACATTCGAAAATACTTCTCAATGTCTCATGACACATTAATATTCACTAATTACCAATAAACTGTGCTGTAGATCAATAGCGTTAATGGCTGCGTGCTTTGATAGCTGAGCTGAAAACTTAACATTTCTTTAGGTTGAGAATTACATTGGAATAAAACTCCAAACAAAGAAAATTCATTTCAGCAACACATAAACTCTATTTTTAAATATCAGTTAGCAACATAACAATACTTTAGTACAGTTTTTTACAGACCTCTGTGTTACGAGACATCAATCACATCCTATCAGCACAACTGTTCGAAAGAGAAGAAGGATTTTTCTTCAAAAATCGTAGATAACAAAAGATTGATATTCTCATTATCTTTTCACATGGGTATTGTCGTATTGTCTGAGATATAATATTTACAAAATATTAAATTATATCGTTGGCAATAATTATTTATTATTTTGTTAACGGCGAAGTCCCCTTTATCAGTATCACTATCTACTATCAGTGAAATTCGTTAGGGTCTTCAACCGCATTGTCACTATGTAAAATTCTCCGATGTATCGTCCTCTGTTACAAGTGACCTTTCTCAGAATGTTTTACGTATTGACACCGCAGTCATACACCAGTACCCGAAGAGTTTTACTGACAGTGGCAGTGGCCGCGGAAGCCTACGCTTACATTTCCGTTTCTAGTTTAGTACGTCATTACTGCCACGGATTATCTTAGTATCATGTTTATCGTGGCTCGTGCTTGTATTGTCTGGAGTAAGGTGGCCAATACACAGGAGTCTAATCCTACTTACAAAGGAACTGGCTGTGATAATTCAATCATATGTTCCAGAGATTAGACGAGGTACATCCGTAATGTTAATTCGGTTCGCAAATCGAGCAATATACCAAAACCACAGGCCCGCCCGTAATTGCACTAGGATCCAATTTACTGTGCTTGGCTGGCCTTACTAAATTCGTTAGAGGAAACCTGGAGCGTCGCAAGCGAACACCGCACCGCCACCACGCGGACGCCACATTCACCCAACAGCGTCTCCAGACCACAGGCTGCAGACGTCTGCAGAGGACTCCGCACCGTAACACCTCACAGAGAAGCCAAATCAGTACAACAAATATAGATGAAATTTTACATTAACTATTAGCGAACGCGGCCCTCAACTCTAAACAGAATCACTGCCACACGCCTCACTATGGACTGTTGTGGTCTTCATACAAATATTGCATAGATGCGGTTCTCCACACTAATCTCTCCTATAAGAATCTTTATCTCTGCACCACAGCTGCAATCCACATATATCCGAACCTGCTAACTGTAGTAATAGGGAGTGTCATTTTAGAGGGTAAATTTGCGATTTATTGTAGTATCTATTAAAATTTACGATAAAAGAGCATAAATTCATTTCACCAAAATTTGCTCAAATAGTGGTTTAATGAACTCAGTTTTCTTTAAAATCTCTCTCTATTATCAAATACTGAAAAAACACTGTAAAAAAAGTACTAAGCTTCAACCAACAATATTCATCAAATCTTGCTTTTCATTCCTAGACATCATTCGTCTCCTTGCTTCCTGGCCCCTAATGTACCATTCTAGCTTCTCAAGAGTATACACTTCGCAAGAAGCCTCTGATAGCTGTTTCACACACCTCTCTATGTACTATGCATGACATGGTCACATTAAAACTTTCATTGGTTCTTGAACAAACTTTCTTATTTCTGATATTTTGAGTTTACAAGTAAATGGAGGTTCGTACACTTTTTCTGACCAGTCTATCAGTGCCAAAGTGAAGTTCCATTAGGATTTGCCACAGGCGTTTTCCTAGGCCAAACGCAATGGTCTCCTGGTGCACTATCGTCTTCATTCCTAATTGAGTTACCTTCTCGATACCTTCTTCCTTTCTTCTTGGTCTTCCGATCATAACAGTGTCTGAAGCACTATTTCACTAAATGCGAACCACGATGAACATTGAATTGTTGGCGAAACAATATCTTCTTCTGGGATTTCAGAAGCTTCAGTTGATAAACCTGTGGCGGCGTCCTTCCACCAAACAGAATTTCGATTTGATTGTAAGCCAGCAGGGACAGTAAACGCCAAAAGTGCATTTCACAAGAAGTTGTAACGTTTTCATGTTGTTGCCTTTAAGTCAATGTTTTCAAACGTATATACGATAAATCCTCCTTGTAGTTATTAATTACTGAGGGTGGCTTGCAGGGCCAGTTTCTAATAATGCCAGATCAGTTGAAATTTCACCTGCACTTATAGCCTGAATTATCCTGTAACCACTAGAGTGATCTGTAGAGAGATCTTTGATAAAAGTGTCACTTAACGGAACCAACGGCTCTAGAAAGGATATTCTAAAAAATAAGGAATTGATTTCAAATCCTGTTCCATTATCAAGCATTTTGCCAATCTTACCACTCCAATTGTTGTTAGACAAAGTTTTCCCATCCAGGTCTTTGATCAAGTGGCACGAAGGTAGTCCATTACTATGAAGAACTCAAATCAACCAGATAAGTTTACAACTAGGTTTTTCTCAACCTATGCATGACACCTCCTTCCCAACCAGTATTAAAATTCGTTGAGCCTGCAAATTTTTATCACTGTTATTTTTCTTTAAAAAATTCGCAGGATAGTTAACAATAACTTCAGCACGTTTCCTTTTCATTGAGTCTTTCTCTGGCATAAAATGGCAAAGCTATCTTTCACCTGGCTCTCTGCAAACAAACAGTGTAATGCTCTACTTTCACAATACTTGGAAACTGATTACTTGCGTTATCTGCTTGTAATAGAACTTTAGTAGAATACTGACGTCCATCAAAGAAGATAAATTCAGACTTGTCTATCATCCATCGAGCATGAAACTTGTCATTAAATAATTTCATGACTTTTTCTTGGGCGCTTTTTATTTTATTGTGATCAACCACAAGCGCTTGTCTCCTTCAGTAATTAATCTAAATCCGCATATTCAGCTCTTGTAATGGCAGCTATAGCACGTTGACTGCACCGTATCTAATTACATTATTATCTTACCTAATTATTGCTGTTCCTAATACCTAATACTCTGCGTAATTGTAATGTACGGTACAGGATATATCAAAAAGAATCATCTGGTTTTAAAAAAAATCGGAACTATTATGCTATTTGAGATTTGTGCGTGAACAAAATACTGTTGGAAAGAACAAACTCTCGAGTTTTACATGGTTCCCGCTAGGTAGCAGCAGTGTGCGCCCACTTCAGTTCTAGTAAAAATGGAGTTGGCACAACAGAAAGCGTTTTGTGCAGCGCGAGTCCATAATACTTGTTCAGCCTGACTTTCGTGCTAGGTATGATGTGGATCCTTGTACAGCAGAGAGCATTAGACGATGGCATGAACAATTCCGTGAAACAGGTTGTTTGTGTAAAGGCAAATAGCCAGGCCGTCCCCGAGCGTCTGCCACAAGACGTCGAACGCATCCACCATAGTTTCACAAGGAGTCCATAGAAATGTGTTCGCTCTGCATCTCGATAGCTCAAAATGCCCCCAATGTCCGTCTGGCTTGTGTTGTGCCGACGTTTACACATGAAACCATACAAAGTTCAGCTAGTGAAGGCTCTTTGTGAAGGTGACAACAGTAATTTCGTACTAGGCAAACTGGAGGATGTCAATTTTCTTCTAAGCTTAGTGTTTAGTGATGAGGCAAAATTCCATTTAAATCGAAAGGTGAAACGTCAATATGTGAGAATATGGGGTACAGAAAAACCACATAAAGTTGTACAACATGATAGGGACTCTCCTAAAATTAATGTGTTTTGTGCAGTTTCACGGGAAAAGGAGTATGGTACATTTTTCTTTGCCGAGAACACTGTTACAGGAAGCACATACCTCGATATGCTTGAGAACATTCTTTCCCCACGATTGGAGACCGAATCAAACGACTTCATTTACCAACAGGATGGGACACCGTCACAGTGGCATCTGGAAGTGCGGGAATTCTTAAATCAAAGGATTACTGAACGACGGATCGGTCGCACTGGACCAAATGATTCAGACTTACATTATTGGCCTCCAAGGTCACTGGGCCTGACTTTATGTGATTATTTCTTGTGGGGGATTTATAAAAGACTCTGTTTATGTGCCTCCATTACCAATAACAATGAATGAACTCATACATCGCATAACATCAACTGTGGAAGTTATGACTCATGACATGCAGGAAAAAAAGCTTTTTTAGTTTTCCGTTCATCAAAGAACAAGATTCATCATATATGTTTATTAGTTTCAGAAATATGGCTGTGCCAAATGATTCTTTTTGATACACCCTTTACTAGAATAATTTGTACTTGAAGCAGAAGGAACATCAGAATAATCACATGGTATCTGCAAAGTATCTTCAGCATATACATCTTTCACGTCCATTGCTTCTTCAACTTCTTTTAAGAAAAGAATTTCATCTGGTAGTAATGTTAACTCTTTCTTATTTAACTGCTTGTATTCAGAAATTATTCTTAATTCATCTTCTTGCCTTTTCTGATTTTTAATTTGTCTTCTGCGCTCAGGTACACGCAGTAACTCAACCTTACATTATCCAACAGAACCAACCCTTAATAAAAACTGGTTCTTTGACAGGGATCTTCTTATCCTTAGAACAGTCAGCACCATCTGGGTATGGACACCCAAATACTGAACATAGTTTAATCTCACACTTGCAATTGAGGATGTCACAGAGCTGTCTCACGTTGCTATGAAAGCCTATGTCACTTCGAGGTTTTCTCTGCCAAGTGATATGTTTTGGCCTTTTCCCAGTTTTTCTCGACCACTCCCAATGAAGTTATTCATGTGAATCATAGTTACCACTCTTGTCTTCCTTTTACTAGCCTTGATTCCGAATTTTCAGATTTTACAAGTGGAAGAAACTACTTTTGCCTGGAAAAAGAAAGACTAGAAACTATCACTATTTCTGTGACATTAATAAATAGACACTCTGCTGCAAATGAGTACTACTAGTTTAAAAACATTTACATATGGCATCAAAAGCTTAAATATTTTAGAATATATTCTTAACCTTAGAGCAGAAGTAAAAGCAGGATAATGATAAGAAGGCACTTCTTGAAAGATGACAGTTTGCTGATAATTTTACATGAAACGACAAAATATCAAGAAATAGAAATAGCTCTTAACCAGGCTAAGTAATGTAATCACCATTTCCTGTAAAATAATTGGGAACTGCTAATCAAAAAACAACTTTGTGACTCCCTCATTTTTTGAAAATCAAAATCAAATTAGTTGACACGCCTTACTGTAGTAAAGCCTTGGCTTCACTCTATAATTTTTGCTCCTCACACTTCCCTCCATTCCTGTACTGATGGTTCCCTGACGCCTCAGGTCGTGTTCCATCAACCAATACCTACTTTGGGTCAACTTGTTCCATACATGTCTCTTCTCTCTAAATCGGTTCAGTACCTCCTAACCAGTTATACTGTTCACCCACATAATCTTCAGGATTCTTCTGCAGCAGCCACATTTCAGTTTCTATTTTCTTCTTAAGTAGAGTGCTTATCGTTCAATTTTCATCTGTGACCGGGCCTCCATCCTGCTTTTCCCTTAAATTACCGAATAACGCAGATCCCTCGGCCAATACTTTTCTGTACAAGGCTACACTACAATACCTTCGTTTCCGACGTTGGTTCTTAACCTTTATTTGTTCCTCAAGGCACTCTCTACAGCCTATCGAAGCTTATCGCTATAGTTCTGTTACTCCCTGTAGACACCGTGTAGTGAACAGAGTATCACTGCGTGCCAATATTAGCGAATAATGTCGTATTCCACACACATATTCAGCGAGGCGAGAAACAATCTGTGTCGCAGCAAACGCTCTAATGTCACGTACCTTATTCCCACAATCCTTAATACCTTATTCCCATGATCCTTACGTTAGACATACGATGGGGGCAACGGAATTGACGCAAGTCCTACCAAAATTATTATAATGTAGTTCTCTAAATTTGTACAGCAGGAATTCTCGACACTAAGTAGCTTTTCTTCCAAAGATTCCTTGAATATCTTCATAATAAATTGATGTGGGTTGTACTGACATACTACACACATCAAAAATGTCTTGCATCACCTCGGTTCTGAGAGTTCCGGAACCTGTACAGAAAATTGGAATGGAGATCAACATAAACATTATTTCCGCCCATTTTATTGCTCATGAAAACCACACATTTCATGTTGTACCATCATACGGCGAGACCTTCAGAGGTGGTGGTCCAGACTGCTGTACACACCGGTACGTCTAATACCCAGTAGCACGTCCTCGTGCATTGATGCATGCCTGTATTCCTCGTGGCATACTATCCACAAGTTCAACAAGGCACTGTTGGTTCACATCGTCCGACTCCTCAACGGCGATTCGGCGTCGATCGCTCAGAGTGATGGTGAGTCACTTCGTCCATAAACAGCCCTTTTCAGTCTATCCCAGGTAGTCCGGTAGGGTTCATGTCTGGAGAACATGCTGGCCACTCTAGTCGAGCGACGTCATTGTCCTGAAGAAAGGCATTCACAAGATGTGCACGATGGGGTCGCGAATTGTCGTCCATGAAGACGAATGCCTCGCCAATATGCTGCCGATATGGTTGCACTATCGGTTGGAGGATGGCATTCACATATCGTACAATCGTTACGGCGACTTCCATGGCCACCAGCCGCGTTGCGATGTACTGTCGCCTTTTTTTTTTTTTGTTTGATGCGGCCCGCCACGAAATCCTTTCCTGTGCTAACCTCTTCATCTCAGAGTAGCACTTGCAACCTACGTCCTCAATTATTTGCTTGACGTATTCCAATCTCTCTCTTCCTCTACAGTTTTTGCCCTCTACAGCTCCCTCTAGTACCATGGATGTCATTCCCTCACGTCTTAGCAGATGTCCTATCATCCTGTCCCTTCTCCTTATCAGTGTTTTCCACATATTCCTTTCCTCTCCGATTCTGTGTAGAACCTCCTCATTCCTTACCTTATCAGTCCACCTAATTTTCAACATTCGTCTATAGCACCACATTTCAAATGCTTCGATTCTCGTCTGTTCCGCTTTTCCCACAGTCCATGTTTCACTACCATACAATGCTGTACATCCTCAGAAATTTCTTCCTCAAATTAAGGCCGGTATTTGATATTAGTAGACTTCTCTCGGCCAGAAATGCCTTTTTTGCCATAGCGAGTCTGCTTTTGATGTCCTCCTTGCTCCGTCCGTCATTGGTTATTTTACTGCCTAGGTAGCAGAATTCCTTAACTTCATTGACTTCGTGACCATCAATCCTGATGTTAAGTTTCTCGCTGTTCTCATTTCTACTACTTCTCATTACCTTCGTCTTTCTCCGATTTACTCTCAAACCATACTGTGTACTCATTAGACTGTTCATTCCGTTCAGCAGATCATTTAATTCTTCTTCACTTTCATTCAGGATAGCAATGACATCAGCAAATCGTATCATTGATGTCCTTTCACCTTGTATTTTAATTCCACTCCTGGACCTTTCTTTTATTTCCATCATTGCTTCCTCGATGTACAGATTGAAGAGTAGGGGCGAAAGGCTACAGCCTTGTCTTACACCCTTCTTAATACGAGCACTTCGCTCTTGATCGTCCACTCTTATTATTCCCTCTTGGTTGCTGTACATATTGTATATGACCCGTCTCTCCCTATAGCTTACCCATACTATTTTCAGAAGCTCGAACAGCTTGCACCATTTTATATTGTCGAACGCTTTTTCCAGGTCGACAAATCCTATGAAAGTGTCTTGGTTTTTCTTTAGCCTTGTTTCCATTATTAGCCGTAACGTCAGAATTGCCTCTCTCGTCCCTTTACATTTCCCAAAGCCAAACTGATCGTCACCAAGCGCATTCTCAATTTTCTTTTCCATTCTTCTGTATGTTATTCTTGTAAGCAGCTTGGATGCATGAGCTGTTAAGCTGATTGTGCGATAATTCTCGCACTTGTCAGCTCTTGCCGTCTTCGGAATTGTGTGGATGATGCTTTTCCGAAAGTCAGATGGTTTATCGCCAGACTCATATATTCTACACACCAACGCGAATAATCGTTTTGCTGCCACTTCCCCCAATGAATTTAGAAATTTTGATGGAATGTTATCTATCCCTTCTGCCTTATTTGACCGTAAGTCTTCCAAAGCTCTTTTATATTCCGATTCTAATACTGGATCCCCTATCTCTTCTAAATCGACTCCTGTTTCTTCTTCTATCACATCAGACAAATCTTCGCCCTCATAGAGGCTTTCAACGTATTCTTTCCACCTATCTGCTCTCTCCTTGCACTCTTAATGTTACCACCGTTGGTTTTGATGTCACCAAAGGTTGTTTTGACTTTCCTGTATGCTAAGTCTGTCCTTCCGACAATCATATCTTTTTCGATGTCTTCACATTTTTCCTGCAGCCTTTTCATCTTAGCTTCCCTGCACTTCCTATTTATTTCGATCCTCAGCGACTTGTATTTCTGTATTCCTGATTTTCCCGGAACATGTTTGTACTTCCTCCTTTCATCAATCAACTGAAGTATTTCTTCTGTTACCCATGGTTTCTTCAAATGGTTCAAATGGCTCTGAGCACTATGGGACTTAACATCTGTGGTCGTCAGTCCCCTAGAACTTAGAACCACTTAAACCTAACTAACCTAAGGACATCACACACACATCCATGCCCGAGGCAGGATTCGAACCTGCGACCGTAGCAGTCGCGCGGTTCCGGACTGAGCGCCTTAACCGCAAGACCACCGCGGCCGGCCATGGTTTCTTCGCAGCTACCTTCTTTGTACCTATGTTTTCCTTCCCAACTTCTGTGATAGCCCTTTTTAGAGATGTCCATTCCTCTTCAACTGTACTGCCTACTGCGCTATTCCTTATTGCTGTATCTATAGCGTTAGAGAACTTCAAACGTATCTCGTCATTCCTTAGTACTTCCGTATCCCACTTCTTTGCGTATTGATTCTTCCTGACTAATGTCTTGAACTTCAGCCTACTCTTCATCACTACTATATTGTGATCTGAGTCTATATCTGCTCCTGGGTACGCCTTACAATCCAGTATCTGATTTCGGAATCTCTGTCTGACCATGATGTAATTTAATTGAAATCTTCCCGTATCTCCCGGCCGTTTCCAAGTATACCTCCTCCTCTTGTGATTCTTGAACAGGGTATTCGCTATTACTAGCGAAACTTGTTACAGAACTCAATTAGTCTTTCTCCTCTTTCATTACTTGTCCCAAGCCCGTATTCTCCTGTAACCTTTTCTTCTAGTCCTTCCCCTGCAACTGCATTCCAGCCGCCCATGACTATTAGATTTTCGTCCCCCTTTACATACTGCATTACCCTTTCAATATCCTCATACACTTTCTTTATCTGTTCATCTTCAACTTGCGACGTCGGCAAGTATACCTGAACTATCGTTGTCGGTGTTGGTCTGCTGTCGATTCTGATTAGAACAACCCGGTCACTGAACTGTTCACAGTAACACACGCTCTGCCCTACCTTCCTATTCATAACGAATCCTACACCTGTTATACCATTTTCTGCTGCTGTTGATATTACCCGATACTCATCTGACCAGAAATCCTTGTCTTCCTTCCACTTCACTTCAGTGACCCCTACTGTATCTAGATTGAGCCTTTGCATTTCCCTTTTCAGATTTTCTGGTTTCCCTACGCGTTCAAGCTTCTGACATTCCACGCCCCGACTCGTAGAACGTTATCCTTTCGTAGATTATTCAATCTTTTTCTCATGGTAACCTCCCCCTTGGCAGTACCCTCCCGGAGATCCGAATGGGGGACTATTCTGGAATCTTTTGCCAATGGAGAGATCATCATGACACTTCTTCAATTACAGGCCACATGTCCTGTGGATACACGTTACGTGTCTTTAATGCAGTGGTTTCCATTGCCTTCTGCATCCTCATGTCGTTGATCATTGCTGATTCTTCCGCCTTTAGGGGCAATTTCCCACCTCTAGGACAAGAGAGTGCCCTCAACCTCTATCCGCTCCTCCGCCCTCTTTGACAAGGCCGTTGGCAGAATGAGGCTGACTTCTCATGCCGGAAGTCTTCGGCCGCCAATGCTGATTATTTATCAAAATTTAGGCAGTGGCGGGGATCGAACCCGGGACCAAAGACGTTTTGATTATTAATCAAAGACGCTACCCCTAGACCACGGGTTACCTGTCCCAGGTAAAATTTTTTCCAAACCAGTGCCCTCCTGCTCCAACCCTAAGTGGAAAGAGGGGAGTGCCATGGCCCGGAGTCTCACTGCAGGTACAATCCACAGAGCGTTGCTTCCCTGAATCACTCGCACAGCCAGGTCACCGGACCCGGCATTTATAGCCCCATCCATCTCTATCCCTGTTCTCCATCGCCTCTACTGTGGGTACTAGTTCTCTATGGCTACATATGCAGTTATATGAACATTATGCCCACAATTTCCTCATGTAAAGAAGTCATAAGCAACACATACTAAATGTAGCATTGGGGAACATCAGGCCTGAAATAGAAATAGTAATCTGACTGACAGTGTTGTTAAAATGCGGAAGTGGCAGCCACCTCTCCTTGTGGCCAATTTTGGACCTCACATATAGTTCGAATCAAAGAAACTCGGATTGTTACCTACTACACTAGTTCATAGAAGGGTAACTGTCCTAGTCAAGTAATTGCATAATAGAGTCGAGTGGTTCAAGACAATTAACATGTGGCAAATTTTAACGTATCAGTTGACTATATCACTGTCCTCATACAGAGTTAAGGAATCGAAAACAATCAAGATAGTGCAGAAAAATAATCAGTAAGTGCATCAAAACTGCCTTGCTAAATATTCATTGTTCATAGGAGTCAATAACCAATATTCCTCATGAAATAAACCCATGAGTGAAGAAAACGAACTGTATGCAATATATGCAAATATTTCAGACTACAGCACACTGCTCATGACAACAGAGATGGTGTTGCTCACTTTACTCTCAGGTGCAAACTTCCTGACCTCAGATGTGCTAAGTCTATACATAGTTTCACTTATGAACAACATGTTTAGCACTGCTCATTTTTGATGGCAGCCATCTTAAATAAAATATTTTATGACCCTCAAAATATTTAACTTTATAATTAGTGACTTAATTAACAAATGCTGCAGATCAAATGGAATATAAAAAATATACCAACAAAGTTATAATACACAAAGTTCAGAATCTAACAGTAATTTCGACATAATTTGTAATTGAAGTTAGCAATGGCTAAGCCTTTAATGTTAATTAGTTCAGAAGATACTTAGTGTCAGACAATTTTAGATACCTTACGGGAAAGATAGATATATGTACTCTCAAATGACAGGGGTTAATATGCCGAAATATATTTCCTCCTGTTCACTAAGTATGTAAGGTCACATTGTATGAACCTTGTCAGTTAGCAATATTTCATAATTAACAAAGTTTCTGAGTTAACTAATTATATCACTGCAACTATATTAGCAAGTGGTATGTAATGAGCAATGAAATTCAACTGGACTAAGGTAATTTATGAACCTGAAGTTACTAGGTGTTCACAGGGTACTATAGGAACGCTATCATACTGAAAGTATCATAGTTTAGGAAAAAAATTAGGAAACCTTTGCACACAGAAAACATAGCAGATGAGACTGCTTTATCTTAAACTCCTTGATAATGGTCCAAGATTTTCAGCAGGTCTCCATTTAGTTCAAAATGAGAATGCACCTATAAGTAAACTGTGTGAACAGTAAGCAGCTATAATCAAATTATCTGTCGTTTGTGGTGTTAGACTGATCAGCTAATAAAAAGAGCGAGATAGCTGATTTAACAGAGTGAAAGAAATTTCAGTAAATCCACGAGATATTTAAGACAATAGTGAAAAATGTCTTTTTATGCTGACTACTATCAATTCCACCCGGGACAGATTTTATGATGTTTTGATGTAACTGAAATGCTTCTTTGCCTACAAAAACATGTGGCGCTACCATGTCCGGATTCGGCAGTTTAGTGAGCGGAAGAAACATGTTACCTTTTTCAAACAATTTCTCGACATCACGTTTGTCAAAATTTCCACTGAGACCTACCTTCCCTCATCACATGACATCAATGAAAATGAATTTGTTGTCTGTATCAATCATAGCAAGAAGCATGGCAGAGATATCATGTTCTTAATTGTAACAGAATGACCCTTATGGAGTAGGGGAAGCAATTCGCACATGTATCCTACCGATGGCACTAACACAGTCAGTAAATTCCCATTTTCCTTCAAATTCCTTACATTTTCATTTTAATTGATGGCAAAAGGATCGGCAGTAATTTCTTGCATAGAAATAACAGCACAATTTGTATGACTTTGCCAATGTAAGACGGAGATATTCTGAGTGCAAAAGTCAGTAATCTGAATGTTTCTACCATAGCCATAAATCTTTAAACAACATAAAAATAAGATGGCTGTAATATGAAAAATTACTATTATTTTTACTTTTCACTAATATCATTCACATTTATTTGACTTAATTGTGTGTTTTAATTGAAAATTGCAGGATAAAGTGGAGGAACATCACGGACGCACGTCAAAAAATGCAGATGAAGCACTGATGTTCTATTTCCAATAAAGGGAATAAATGGGCACAGCCTAATATGTTTACATTTTTAAACAAAGGGGATCACAAGCGAGAGTAAGTTACCACTCTATTTGCTTGTTCACCTTATTTTAGGTTCTATTGACCTTTTATTAATTACATTATTAATTTCATAATTTAATTTACAGAAGTATATCCAACGTTAAAGGATAAGAAGCCCAAAGCCGACATGGCGATGGAGAAGCGAGGGAGACGGAGGCGTGTCAGACTTCGCGAATTTCGTCTAATAAGGACATTTCTCGGAAAAAATATCGTTCAGACCATGCACCAAAAGGATAACATCTTGGAGTTGATGAACTATGGGAGGGCCAGGAGGGGAACCATTTTGGGAATATTGGTTGGAGGAAAACGCGATATGACGACGATTTATTTTTTAGAAGTATCGCCAGCAGTGTCAAAATCTGAGTCACAATTTGATTAATGAGGCCAAATGAGTTTTCTGCAGAAGCTCATCGATTTGGAAAATCGCACTGCATTCGAATCTTACTTTCCCATGCATTATACTAACTCACTCTCACCAAATCCAGTGTCATTAACTGCGGATAACACTGCCACCACACTATTTGATTATACAGAGACTGAAACGTAAGCTCACCAATCATTTTTCTGCTCAAATCAGCTTTTATTTCATATTTATATATTATACCATCTGTATTATTAATCCCTCAATAACAGATAAGGGAGATTTAAATTTCTCATACCTCATTGTTAAAGCTAGTATTCCATCTGGACATAGAGGGTGCGGATATCTGAGAGAGGAATCCTTCTTGATATATTCTTTGACGAGATCGAGGAGGTAGTTGAAGTGCGCTGTGTTCAACACGAAAATTCCGGTCATATTTAGAAGTGCCGACTGATGTGTTGTTCAAAACAATCTTCTTCAGTCCTTTTTCGGAAAATCGGTTGTGTTCAGCATCTCCCGCACATACCTGTAGTTAATTTTTTTTCTTTTATTGTTTGATAAAACAATGAATAACGCTCACTCATCCTTTCAGAACAGACACATGAGGCGAATCAACGCTGAGTGGCTGACGCTTATAGGAATCGCCAGCTAAGCGTCGGTCGCACTACGTCAGACGCATAACGGCAGACGCATGCGTCAGACGCTGTGTAGGAATCCCACCTTTGTGCGACCTAGCCCGCGTTCATGCCACAGCACAGGACAACTGGCCAACTCACTGCGACGAATGGATGAGGACGGGGAGAGGAGGGAAGAATCGGAACAACATAGCTCCAAAAGTGAAACTGTTGTCAAGGAAAAAAAAACTTTTATTCATCCTGGATGTGGAACACTGCGACTGCGCTGAATAAAGGTTTTCACAAATTGCTGCAGCCAGTCGCCTTTTGTTTTATTATTCAGTTTTTATTTCCCATTACCGCTTTCGAATTGCCAAGCGATTCATCATCAGATGATACATCTTCATTGCATGTTTCCAGCATTGTGAGTGGTCGTTTATCTGTGGCAAATATATAAACGAGGTATTTAAGCACCGTATGTGACGAAAAGTTTTCACACTATGAGATCGATTTAGTTGCATTCCTTACAGTTAATAGTATGTGGTCATTTGTTCTTGGTGCACACATTATTTGGGAAAATATAACAGAGACGTTAATTTTCCCCACTTCATAAATTTAGTCACAGGTAAGAACTTCCACATTCTTTACAAAACGTAAATAAATCGAAGAGCATGAGTCAAGTTAAGTTTTAAGAGACTGTTCTGAAACAGGGAGTTTCTTTGTCCAGTACTTGCACTGTACATTGCGACTATAAGTACTGTATTCATTATTGCACGAATAACATATGCTTACATTAGAAACTTGACATTTTCTATATACGAAATCTATTAAAAAATGAATTTGGATGGTATTTCATCCACATTTATAGTGAATAAATTACATTTGACATATATCTTGATGTTTAATAGACATTCATCATTACTTATAAAATAAACATTAGAGCTCTGCAATACGCTTTTGAATGTGTGTGTGTGTGTGTGTGTGTGTGTGTGTGTGTGTGTGTGTGCCCTAGCAGAGGAGAGAGAGTGTTGGGTAGATGTGCCAGTGTGGAAAGGTGTGTTTGTGTGCTTGTGAGGGTGGTTTTTCCTGTATTCTGGGTTGTTTAGCTTTTCATGTTCAAAGATTCTTCGAAAATTTTTTAAATGGGTTGTTTGCTATGCCAGTTTCTTCGTTTGAGATGGTGTGGAGTGATTTATTGTCATAGATGAAAATCTCTAATTGTTCCAGGAGATCCATCGTTATTCATTTGCCTACATTGTGAAGGGTATATAAGTTTGTTTTTATGTCTGTAACTGAATACTTATTTTGTGCTAGGTGGGCTGCACAACTTGATTTGTTTTTTTACAGAGTGCCTCTGTGTGCTCTTTGCATCGAATTGTAAAATTTCTTCCTTTTTGCACTTTGTAGTAGCAAGAGCAAATGTCACAGGTTAATTTGTGTATACCATATTTATGAAATGGTGGGTTGGCTCTTCTCGTGTGATGAACTATTTTGTTTTGTATTTTGTTCTGTGTATGGAAACATGTTTTGACTTTGTGAGTATTAAATAGTTTTACAAGTTGATATGAGATGTTACAGAGGAAAGGCAAGGAGATATATTTAGTTTATTCTACTACTGAAAACTGTATTGGTGATACTGTTTCATTGGTTTTTACTTTTTATTTAATTTGTCAACTGTGGATGGGTCATCACCATTGTTGTGGGCTACTGTTTTTCAAATGCTTAATCCTTAAGTTTTTGCATCAGGTTCAGCAGTGATCTAGTAAATGCTAATTTGGTTGATTTGGATAGCATTGTCACTTGTTTGTAACGACATATGATATACTGGGTTTCCTATGAATTTGAAATTTATTTTCACTGTTGTAATGGGTTGTGCCTATATCAAGAATATTAATTTCATGTTGTATTTGTCTTCAACAGTAAAATGTACTTTGGGATGTATACTATTAAGTTGCTCAGCTAAGCTTTTTATTTCAGTGGTTATCCCACTGCATAGTATCAAGATGTCATAAACATAAGATTTAACTCAAGTAGATCCATTAGTTGATAGATTTCTGCATTGCTTAACTTTTTGTTTTGCAATGTGTTATCTTAGATTATCTGAGTGTTCCTGTTGTAGGTCTGTTAGTGTAGAGGTTAATTAAGTTGAGAAATGTAAACTTTTCTGTACTGTGTATAGTGATATCTTTGATGCTGTCAATCAGTTCACAGCTGCTTTTATAGAACCGTTGTTTGTAGTTTGTATGATTTGCTAACAATTTCAAGAAATTTTTTAGTTATTTTGTATTCAGAGCTGCCTTATTGAGTTGGGTAATGGATATATCAGATGGTCATGTTTGTGAATTTTTGGTTGTGATCAGAGTTTTGGAGCTGTATGGTTCATTGCTATGTAGTGTTAGGGTTAAGAGGATGTTAGGATGAAATTGTAGTTCTTTATCAGGTTTTGTAATTTAGCTTCGTATTTGTAAGTGGGGTCAGACTCTAATTCTTATGTTGCTATTAAAATTCTAAAGTTTTTTAAATGAATTCTGATTCAAACATTATAAAAGCAGTAATGATTTTGTCTGCTTTGATGACAAGGACATTATTTTTAGTTAGTTTTTTACTGATTTGCTTCAGTGTTGTGGCTTCTTTATGGGTATTCCGGTGGAGATTTTTTCCTTAGGTTGTTATGATTTTGTTTGTTTCATGTGCCAGAGCATTTTGTTCATTTTACTTGATTTTGCTGGTAGACAGGCTAATTTAGTGTTAGTAATTAGATCTTTAACAGTGTTTTCATCACATTTGGTGGCAATATTGTGTTTAAGCCCTTTATTTATCAAATTTAGTTCCCATTCTTGAAGTTATGTTTCTTGTGTTCACTACCCTGTTGGAGAATTTATGTTGTTCAGCATGTGAGTTAGATTGAGAACTGGTGGATTTTTTAGCTCTCGAGACAGCTTTTTCCTCTGTTTGGATGAGATTTTTGGTACTTCTTTATCCACAGACTATTGAACTACATCTAACAGTTTCACAAGTTGGGGTAGCATGAGATAGCTGCTTCACTTCTGGTGCAGCCTGTAAATGTCTTTGTTGAGTAAATATTTGTGTTTATAATGAGACCTAATATAATTTTCGATCCTATGAATTCACATATGCTTTTTGCTGCTTCTTCTGATTTGCTTTGGTCTTTGAATACAGTTTTAACACACACACACACACACACACACACACACACACACACACACACACACACACATGCGTGCACTCACGCACACACAAACTTCATGCAGAGTTATAGTGTTTGTTTCATAAGTAATGATGAATGTCCATTAAACATTCAAACCCTTTGTTTAGTAGATTTTATAAATAGCACTTGTCAGATTTCTAAGCCAAATATATGTTATTTTTCCAATAATGAGTACAGTACTTACTGTCGCCAATGTATAGTTCAAATACTGAACAAAGAACCTCCCCACTTCAGCACAATCCCTTAGAACTTAAGTTTAATCATGCTTTTGGTTTATTTACGTTTTATAAATCATGTGGAAGTTGTCACCTGTGGCTAAATTTGTGAAGTGATGTAAAATTTACGTCACTGGAAAGCATACATTATGTTTTCAAAAACAATATGTGCACCATGAACAAATCAACAGATACTATTAGCTGTATGTACAACTAAATCGATCTCATAATGTGAATAATTCTCAAATGGTTCAAATGGCTCTGAGCACTATGGGACTCAACTTCTGAGGTCATCAGTTCCCTATAACTTAGAACTACTTAAACCTAACCAAGCTAAGGACATCACACACATCCATGCCCGAGGCAGGATTCGAACCTGCGACTGTAACGGTCTCGCGGTTCCAGACTGTAGCGCCTAGAACTGCACGGCCACTCCGGCCGGCGAATAATTCTCGCCACACTCGGTGCTTACATGTTTCGTTCATACATACTGCCACAGCTACACGACCCCCTCAATGCTGCAAAGATGCAACGAATATATATATTATAAAAAACAGTAAGGGAAAATAAAAATTGAATAATAAAACGAAAGGCGACTGCTTGCAGTAATTTGTGGAAACCTTCGTTGTCAACAAGTCTGGTCTACGACTACTAATGTTCGTTCTACAGGGATGTACCACTTCACAGGAGCTAATTAATGCCTTTTGTAGCAAATTTATTTTCTAAGACTGTTGCATTGACGAGACATGAAACATATTACTTTAATTGGTGAAGCGAAGGACATGGGGCACCTTATTACGATTCATGCAGCATTATGATCAATCTCGGTTTCAAACGATGTTTAAACTCACAGCAACTTATATTTCATGACTATTTCATTCACACACTAAACATGAAAGTGCTATATAAGAATGAATACTAATTTTAATTTTCACTAAAGCATCACTGTCTGGTACCACTTTTTGAGCACAACTAATCAGAAGACAGTTTTAAGTTGGTCTCTCAGTGAGCCTCTGTGGGTGGATTTCGATTTCTTCATTGCAAAAAAGATTTGGTCGCCTACATATGTAAATAGGTTCATCAGTATAATCGCAGCTACAAACTTGCAAAGGTGCGAAAATATACGTTGAGGAAAATTTTTATAAAACTCTACGATATCTATTTTATTATGAAACGTATCATGTAACTGCCTATCACAGTAGGGTAGGTCTATAAGTTTAACTAGCTGTCCTACACAGACTTGCCACATAAACTAAAGAAAGAAAAGAAGAAAAACTTGTAAAAGCAGCATATTTTAATATAAACACTGCTAATGACAATAAAGAATTAACAAAATTTATTGATTCAATTATAAAGTCTGGTTCTAAACAAAATTTTTCAGAGTTCACCAGAGAAAATATTCACTCAGAAACATGCATCAACAACATTGTAACAAATTACTACTTTGATAATGTACATAAATGCTGTCTAGACTTGGGACTTTCTGATCACTCAGCCTTGTTTGTCTCACTGCCAAAAACTGATACACATAGGACAAGAAAAACTTACATCAAAAGAAGTCTCAATAAAAGAAATATTGAAATATTCTATGATAAACTAAGTAAAGTTAAGTGGTGTTTTGGTAATGGTGATTCAACAAATGAAAACTTTAGTTCATTCTTGGTTTGTTTTCTTGAGGTATTTAATGAAACTTCCCCACCAAGATCATATTGCAACAAAACATCAAGTAAGATAAGATGGGTCACATCGGGAATAAAAATGCTGAGTGAGAGGAAAAGGTAGCTAGACAATCAACTGAAGTACAAAAAAGATCCTGATTTTGTAAAAAACTATTTTTAAAATAGTTGTGAAACCTTCAAAACAAATGGCAAATAACAAATTCATTCTAGGGCAGAAAAATAAAACAAGGCAGTATGGTCTGTAGATAAGTCTGAATTGGATGTCCAAAATCACAAACAAAACTTTACAGAAATCAAACTTCAGGAAAAATCGATTGTAAATCTAGCTCATATATCTGAGTGCTTCAATGAGTACTTCATAAATGGAGCAAAATCTGATTTAGACATAGCAAATTATGAGCAGAAAGTAAATAGTTTGGGTTAAAAGGCAATACCAGTGAATGTCTCAAAAAATTCAACACAGTCTGAGCAAAAGTTGTTGTAAATATCATACCCTACTTAAAAGACAAAAACTCTGCTGGCTGGGATGGGACACCCACCAAAATAATTTAAAAAGTTTACAACATAATAGCTCATCCTCTGTATCTCTCATAATAAACAAATCCTTTGAAGAAGGTTACTTCCCTGATCTCTTGAAATAAGTGGAAGTAAAACAATTGTTTAAAAAAGGTTTAAAAGATGTTATGGGAAATTATCGCCCCATCTCTATACTCCCTGTCATATCAAAAATATTTGGAAAAATAGCTGCTTTACAGATACAAAGCTTCATCACACAGAATGATATCATTTCACATAACCAATTTGGCTTCAAACAAGGCCAAAACATAGTAGATGCGATAAATGAGTTTACTGAAAAATTACTTCATCACTAGATAGAAAAGCTAAGGTCACAGGAATATTCTGTGATCTTACAAAAACATTCGACTCTGTAAATCATGCCCTGACGCTTTTCAAACTCAAAAGGTATGGAATAAGGGATATTGCTTTGAAATGGTTGGAATCATATCTCTTGGAGAGAAAACGAAGGGTAGTAATCACATCAAATGGAGCAGATCACTTCTCAGAGTGGAAAACTGTGTTACTAGGTGTTCTTCAAGGCTCAATCCTTGGACACATTTTATTCCTGTTCTACGTAAATGACTTGTCTCTCAATATACGTACTCATTTGACTTTGTTTGCAGATGATACTTCTCCCTAATTGAAAATTAAAATTCTGACAATATACCACAGAGTGTTATGAATACGGTAAGTAACCTAGACACATGGTTCAGTCTAAATGGCTTAAGGCTAAACATATCAAAGACTCACATGATGAGCTTTGAAACCAAACAGTCAAAAATTGAAGAAATCTGTGTCACTCACACAATCAAAAAATGGAAGAACTTGACTCAGTTAGGTTCCTGGGAATAAACTTAAACAGAACTTTGAGCTGGAATTATCATATAGAATATCTAGCAAATAAATTAAATAGCCTGGCATTTGCAATGGTAATTTTAACCTGTGCCACTTACATAGCCACCAGGAAAATAGCATATTATAGATACTTTCAATCGGTTATTCGATATGGCATAATTTTTTGGGGAACTCGGGAAACGTTACACGAATGTTAAAGCTGAAAAAAAGAATCATTCGCAACATGTGCTCTGCACAGCCGAAGGCATAATCTCGACCATTATTTAAAGACCTAAAAATATTAACTGTCCCCTCTTCATACATATTTGAGGTGGTTCTTTTCCTACGCAGCAGAGCTGATCTATTTTAAAAAAATCATTTTGAGCACTCGTACAAAACAAGACATAAAGAAAACTTCATGCTCACCTTTCATCGCTTAAAACTGCGTGCTCAGACTCCTCAGTACATAGCCATGAAAATTCACAACACAATAAAAGGGTGTGACACAATGAATATGAAGATAAATATTTTAAAAATCAAGTTACATGATCTTCTAATTGAACAGTGCTACTGCTCTGTGGAAGATTTCGTGAAGGAAGATGTGATACTTTGAGCTGGATCCCTAAAATGGAATACCAATTTATGATAGTTATAGTAGATGTAAATATTGTAAGTTTGACCAATTTTAAGTAAGTAAATTCTGCACAAAGTATTATTGTAAGTGTGACAAAAATTTAAGTAAGCAAATTGTAACCTTGACATGTCTCCTCTATATCAGACATATGTTCTGAAATTGTGTACGTTGTGAGATGAATAAAACAAATTCACATTTCACGTGTTATAAGTCTATGTTTTCGAGATTGATTTCGCCTTGAGATTCCTAACCGGGCCATTATGATTATTTTCATCTATTTAAAATGAATTACTTTCTGCTTCAAGTACTGCGCCGTAAATATGTACACTGAGGTGAAAAAAGCATTGGGATGAGGTCTAATTCCGTGTCGGATCTCCTTTTGCCTGGCGCAGTGCAGCAACTCGACGTGTCACGAGCTCAACAAGTCGTTGGAAGCCGCCTGCAGAATACTGAGCCATGCTGCCCCTATTTAGCCGCCCCTAAATGCGAAAGTATTGCCGTTGCTGGACGTTGCGCATGAACTAAGCTCTACATTACATCCTATAAATGATCGACGGGATACTTGTTTGGCGATCTGGGTAGCTAGATTATTCGCGCGAATTGTCCAGAATGTTCTTCAAACGAATCGCGGACGTTAGTGGACTTTTGACATGACATTATTGTCTGGGAACATGAAGTCCATGAATGGTTGCAAATGGTCTCCAAGTAACTGAAAATAAATATTTCCAAATGACTTACAGGAATGCAGCTGGGTGACGTTGCCGAAAATGGTCGATATTTCGAGAGGAGCACACTGTGCCAATTTCAAGGCAAAACTGAAGCAAGAAAGCACTAGGCAAGCGAATTTAAAACGTCAGTCTTCAGAGAAACTCCGTAAGGATCACACACACACACACACACACACACACACACACAAACACATACACACATACATACAGTATCACTAGCGCCATCACGAACCAAATATGAGCGACGTCAGAAGTTACTGATAGTGAAATTAGTAATCAACTGGTGAGGTAGTATAAAGTCTGTCCCTCCGTTTTTTGAGAAGCGAGAGAGCAGGATTCCATGCAGAATTTAAACAAAAATCACCATCTCTATTAATAAGTTTACTGCTAACTTCATTTCAACAAATTCCTTAACAACAATATTCCAATAGCTGGAGTTGCATGCCGGAATCTCCATGCTCTTATATTCAATAACATGACCGGTGCCAAGACAGTATTCCGCAATGGCAGATTTGCTCGGGGTAGCCGTGCGGTCTAGGCGTCTTGTCACGGTCCGGGCGGCTGCCACCGTCGGAGATCCGAGTCCTCCCTCAGTCGTGGGTGTGTGTGTTGCCCTAAGCGTAAGTTAGTTTAAGTTAGGTTAAGCAGTGTGTAGGCTTAGGGACCGACGACCTCAGCAGTTTGGTCCCATAAGAATTCACTCACATATGAACATTTTTTGTAAGCGTGTTTGTCGCTTATGCGCAGTACACCTTTCTTCCACAGCCTTGGTAGTCTAACCAATAAATTACATGCCACAATTATAAGGAATACGGCTGATACCCGCCTTAAGCAAACCAAGATCATCCTTTACAGTACCTACAGGGACCTTGATCTTAGATGGTGATCAAAAAACACGCTTCGCAACGTATTTTCGCAAAATACGACCATCATTCTCTAAATGCTCCCTGCGTAAGGCAAAAAGGCCACAGACTTTGGTGCCATCTCGATATTATCATCTCTCACCTAGTGCACATTTGCTCTGTCTTTTACTGTAACCATTCTGACGACAGGTGACTTCGAGATGTGGTAACTTAATTGACAATCTATCAGGGTCCGAAATGACATGTGCCCTGTGAACCAAGGAACGAAGTACCCCTTCGCGTTGAGATGGTTGGTGACAACCTCAGGCTGCAAATACGAACAGTGTGAGTAGGCTTCCTATAAACAGCATGTCCCAACATATGATCCATCTTCCTCCTGACCAACACGTCAAGGAAGGGAAATAAACCATCCTTTTCTACTTCAAGAAACGAATATTCGGATGGACTGAATTCAGATGTTCTAAAAAGTCATTCAGATTTTCACTGCCATGAGGTCAAACAACGAAAGTATCGTCACGTCAGTGTACAGTTCCGTTTAAGGCTACTTCGAACCCAACGCGTGGTCATTCCTCTGCACAAAGCGAACAGCTTGCACTTCCCCTGAGCTACGTAACATCTGACTGCCTTATTTTAGCTAGAGCGCTCACTTCCCATGAGACGAGTGAGCGCGAGTGCTTGTGCTCGCCTAACCACCTCCTTAACAGGCCTGAAATAAAACGTGCTACACAGGTTTTAGCTCGTTTGTGTGGAGCTGGGTTGTCTGTTAAACCATCTAAAGTGAATCTTGCACAGCATGAAATTTTCTTTTTGGAACATTTTTGGTGTCGCCGGAGTGAAGATCAACCGGGATCTATCCAGAATTTTCCTCCACCTATTTATAAGAAAGGTATTATCGATAATATTTTTAGGAAATTCATGCCCAATTGTGACCACTTAGTGGCCCCCATCAATCAGCTACACTAAAAAGGGGATTTTTTAGCAGACTCATAGTGAGCAGATGACGTTTGATGCTACGAAACATTCCCTAAACAGGGCTCCCGGTTTGGTGTTTCCAGATTTTTAGCAGCCCTTTATAGTTCAAATCGATGCCTCCAGTTCTGGTGTCGCTGCGACCCTCCGTCAGGAGCAAGACGATGTCAGGGGACTGGTCGCGTATGCTTCTAGGGCCTTGTATGATGCTAAACTAAAGTACTCTATGTATTAGAGGCGTTAGCGTTCCTTTTCTCTTAGGAAAAATGTTAAACTTTACTTGGATCAGAAATTTTTGCTAGAAACTGACAGTCAGGTGTCGAGTGGGTGCTTGCCCTCCTGGAAATATCGCGCGTTGGGCCGTCGGCATTTCTGCCTTCCGCTTTTCAGAGAAACGCGTGAGAGGAGCAGACAATAAGGTCGCGGATGCCTTGAGTTGGATGTTTCAGGGCATTGTTCTGATCCGATCTTTTTCATGGTACTGAGTGTGAGGCCTGAGTCTCTGCAGTATTGGCCGAGAGACTTTCGTTATTCGGTAATTTGAGGAAAAAACTGAATCGAAACTCGATCACAAATGTTGTTAAACAAAAGTTTCTCATTGGGGAAGAAGTATAGGGTTGTGAAATTTTAAATTTTCCCTGCGAACTAAATATTCAAAAAGATTTCGAGCTTGCAGCCGGTCGTCGTTAGCTTCCATCCACGATATTTCGACTAAACACCTGCCAGCCATCCTCAGGTGAGCCATCGAAGACTGACGAAGACACCTTCCGTTCCGTAATACATAGCGTGCAGCGAGTATTCCGCGCATGCGTCAAAATCATATGGACAGACGAACCACACCGCCCGTCAGCAGCGCCCTCGCTGGTGGAACTGCAGAACTCCGGCGTTGTCAGTTGCCGCGGCCATCGGAGTACTCTGACGTCTCCGTCTAGAGCAGATCTTAGAGATGACTGGGTTCCACACATTAGCTAGCTGGTAGCCATTGTCACGGTTAATAAGATTGTCTGTCATGCGAATTTCCACTGATTCTTTTATGACGGAGTCCCAAAAGGATGTTGCTGTGGCCAAATTGTTGCCAACAAAGGGAAGAAAAGCTAAAGCTTTAGTAGGCGTGCTCTCTTCTTTCTTCACTCCCTGTTTCTTTGGCTTAATTGCAAGTGCCTTGCAAATTTGCGGGGTAGAATATCCATTGTCTTTGAAAACCCTCTGCAGATGGGCAAGCTCTTCAGCCAAGGGTAGCCCCTTGTCTCCCTTCGCGGCCAACCTTTTTATGGAGGATTTGGAGGAGAGGGCACTTGAATCAGCAGCCCTCAAACCAATTGTTTTTTTGGAGGTACGTGGATGACACTTTAGTAGTGTGGCCTCATGGAAAAAAAAATTAATGGAGTTTTTAGATCACCTCAACTCCATTCATGAGAACATCCGGTTTACCATGGAATTAGAGAAAAATGGTTGCCTCCCTTTCTTGGATGTGATAGTTAGACGGAAGAGTGATGCTCTCTGGGTCATTCGGTTTATCGAAAGCCCACACATACTCATTCGTATTTAAATTCGTCCAGCTGCCATCACCCATCGCAAACAATGAGTGTACTTAAAACACTTGTACACAGAGCTCATGTAGTGTCAGACGCAGATAGTTTGTCTGAAGAGCTTGCCCATCTGAAGAGGGTTTTCAAAGAGAATGGATGTTCTACCCGGCAAATTAGCAAGGCACTTGCATTTAATCCAATGAAATAGGGAGTGGAGAAAGAAGAGAGCACGCCTACTAAAGCTTTAGCTTTTCTTCCCTTTGTTGGCAACATTTCCTTCAAAATTGCAAGAATCCTCCACGGTTTCGAAGTGAAAGTAATTTTCCGTCCACCATCGAAGATTTCCGACCTGCTGGGATGAGTGAAAGACGATCTGGTATTGCGTAAGGTGGGAATTTATAAAATACCTTGTCAGTGTGGCATGTCATATATAGGACAAACATTGCGAACAGTAGAAGAACGTCGCACTGAACATCAACGCTGTACTCGCCTTTTGCAACCTAGCAAGTCTGCAATTGCTGAGCATTGCATTTCCACTGGACACTCAGTGGACTATGACAAGACAACAATTTCGGCCACAGCAACATCCTTTTGGGGCTCCGTGATAAAAGAATCAGTGGAAATTCGCATGACAGACAATCTTATTAACCGTGACAATGGCTACCAGCTAGCTAATGTGTGGATCCCCGTCATCTCTAAGATCTGCTCCAGACGAAGACGTCAGAGTACTCCGATGGCCGCGTCAATTGACAACGCCGAAGACAGCTGAGTTCTACAGTTCCACCAGCGAGGGCGCTGCTGGCGGGCGGTGTGGTTCGTCTGTCCATATGATTCTGACGCATGCGCGGAATACTCGCTGCACGCTATGTATTACGGAACGGAAGGCGTCTTCGTCAGTCTTCGATGGCTCACCTGAGGATGGCTGGCAGATGTCCAGTCGAAATATCGTGGATGGAAGCTAACGACGACCGGCTGCAAGCCCGAAATCTTTTTGAAAGTATAGGGTTACCAACTTAATAAAGGGCTCATTTGTTACGTCACCATTTATAATAACAAGTGAAATATTTTTCCCCACAAGAAATTTATCCCTGCTGTTCTGTGATGTTTAAAGGAATCTCTGCTTGCGAGGCATTTGGGAATTTATAAAGCTATAATGAAAATCAAAGAGCACTTCATCTGGCCTGTGGTACATTGAAGATATCAGATGGCTGATTAGTGAGTGTGAGGCCTGTAAGGTCATTAAACTCAGTCCGAATGCTCACTGTGGTCTTTTTCATTCTACCTGTGTATAGAAGCCCATGGATGAGGTATTTATAGTTTATTTGGCACCCCTTCCTCATTTCCGAGAGAAAGTCAGGTACCTTGGTGTCTGGCTGGACCGGAAACTTACATGGGGGGACCACATCGAATACGTTGCCAACCGAGCGCACGCGAGGCTCAAACAGCTCTACGCAATGCTCAACAGGGAAAGCACACTGAATAGGAGGGTGTCGAGGTCCTTATACATGACACTGATTAGACCTCTGATGACGTACGCAGCTCCCGTCTGGGGATATGCAGCTCCCACACGACTGCGCCGCCTGCAGATCATACAGAACAAGGTGCTACGAATCATTAGCAATGCTCCACGCTACACACGCACCGTGGATCTTCACCATGAATACCGCCTTGATACCCTCAAGGAAGTATTCAAAAAACACGCCACACGACTATACAGGAACTCGAGACACTCGAACAATCCTTTCATCCTCACTCTGGGAAACTACGATCACAACCACAGGTGGAAACACAAGCGGCCAAAGACACTGCGAGCTAGGGCATAGCCACCTATGGTTAACTAACATACGCAAACAGCGACAAACGTCGGCAAGCCCCTGCATATCAGCATCACTGACTGGCAACTACCAGCTGCTATTAGTGCCGACCAACAGGCCACAGCAGGGACACCGACGAGCTCGCCCACAGACGCACAAACAATCTGCCAACATTCTCTCACACTGTGCCTCCGGTATATGACCTGTCGGACACAAGATCGATAACAAACCTAACTGTTGCAGATTGCTGACGCTGAACGAGGACTCTGTACCAGCACCCAGCGCCAGCCGCCGAGCAGCACAAATTCACAACGTCAAGGTATCGACATGCATGATACCCACTACTAACAAAGCCTATCCTTGCACAGCCTATCGCAGGCAGCAAGACAACCGCTACTGCTCTTGCCGCCCGACCTAACTTTCGCAGAGGTTTTTTTCCCTTGGCTCTTGCCTTGGCACTTTTTTCCTCTGCCCTACAAACCGCTACCCTTCGTCAGATTTCGACCAATCTGTCTCCAGATGAGCGCGTATTAATGGTTCATCCTAACCAGACGTACGCAAACATCGCAGTACCCACATCCTGCGACACCTTTATGCAGAGATGGCAGTAGACCTTTTGCGTTGGCCATCATGCCGGTGTGGGCGTGGAGGGGCTCCACCTCTTTCTTTTTGCTCTGGAAAAAAGGCCCTTCCTCATACCCAGATTGGCAACAGGTGCATACGCGTGATTGTTGATGCAATCCCTCGCTTCCCCTTTTTGATACCTAGTACAAGGGTGCCGACACCCAGGTTAACTATTCAGCATTTGGCTAATGTTTAATGGATTTTTGATCCCCTAGGACCTTAGTGATGGTGCTCTCGGCTTTTTTTCTCAAAGAGCTCAGAAAATTCTGCTTTGAGAATGTGATCTCACGTTATCAACATTTCTTATTATGCACAGCTTTCCTTTGCTGAACTGGTGAATTATAAACCTAAATCTGACGCCATTTTTTTCCTTCTCACCCTCCGAATAAGTGGGACAAATCTACAATCTGGTAGAATCTGGCTTTTAATACTACTGCCAGTGAGACTACAAAGGTACCCCAGCTGCTCTGATGTTCGCTTCCCCTGTGTCCCATGTACGTCTTTTAATGATCTCCTTCTTGAGCAGGTTAACCCTGAGATTATCTTGACGAATTAGAAATGTTCCAAAAATAATATTGACCTACCACACTGGAGGGAACTGGGCACTGTAATGGGGATAGACGTCCTACCAAGCTCAATTCTTATCAGAAATTTTGGAGTCCAGTGCCTGGAGGATTATGAAATTTCTAAAAAGTTATTGCCACGTCTCGTGGGACCTTGCCAGGTCACTACGGTTTTGGCCCCACTTAGCTACATGGTTAAAATCTGTCTACTTCAGAGCCTAAGCCAGGTTAAAGATGGCAAATTTAAGTTCCCTACCCCCTTCCAACATATTTTAGTTTAATGGAGAGTGGGGGATGGGGAATAAATGAGCCATATCGGCTCATATCGATAGCGGTTCTCTAGTATTATCTGTGATAGTTACCCAGAAACGTGATCCGCCATGTCTCCCATGAAAGGATACGGCTTGCCTGCCTGCGGGGCTTTTACAGGGCTCGCCGCACGGGATCGCACTCATCCTATCTTGGCGTTCAGACTGGAGCGGATGGGCAACGCAGCAACTGTCCAGAACCTAACGCCGGGACTGTCCAGACTCGTAAGAGGAAGCGTGCGTGCAGGCAGTAGTCCGAAAACACCGGCACCGGCAGGTGGCAGGCAGAAGCTAGACAGACAGGAAACTGTTGCAGGGGACGCCATCTCATGCATCAGCTGCCATCACCAGGTGAGTAAAGGTTGGTGAGCGTGTTTCTGAAAATTGCTTCCGACGCTTCTGCATTCTGCAAACCATGCCTATTGACATTCATCTTGGCCAGTTCTGTTTGGTTCAAATGGCTCTGAGCACTTTGGGACTTAACATCTGAGGTCATCAGTCCCCTAGAACTTAGAATTACTTTAACCTAACTAACCTAAGGACATCACACACATCCATGTCCGAGGCAGGATTCGAACCTGCGACCGAAGTGGTCCCGCGGTTCCAGACTGAAGCGCCTAGAACCGCTCAGCCACACCGGCGGCGTTCTGTTTGGTCTCTCACGCTTTATCATTTGCTGTTATGACTGATGCTGATGCTGTATGAGGTGCTTGGCCCTGCTTTTGGTTCTGGTTATAGTAGAACCGTGTGAGCTTGATTACACTGAATCTCCTGTTTGTATGGATTATCCACATTGATGCAAACATACACTCCTGGAAATGGAAAAAAGAACACATTGACACCGGTGTGTCAGACCCACCATACTTGCTCCGGACACTGCGAGAGGCCTGTACAAGCAATGATCACACGCACGGCACAGCGGACACACCAGGAACCGCGGTGTTGGCCGTCGAATGGCGCTAGCTGCGCAGCATTTGTGCACCGCCGCCGTCAGTGTCAGCCAGTTTGCCGTGGCATACGGAGCTCCATCGCAGTCTTTAACACTGGTAGCATGCCGCGACAGCGTGGACGTGAACCGTATGTGCAGTTGACGGACTTTGAGCGAGGGCGTATAGTGGGCATGCGGGAGGCCGGGTGGACATACCGCCGAATTGCTCAACACGTGGGGCGTGAGGTCTCCACAGTACATCGATGTTGTCGCCAGTGGTCGGCGGAAGGTGCACGTGCCCGTTGACCTGGGACCGGACCGCAGCGACGCACGGATGCACGCCAAGACCGTAGGATCCTACGCAGTGCCGTAGGGGACCGCACCGCCACTTCCCAGCAAATTAGGGACACTGTTGCTCCTGGGGTATCGGCGAGGACCATTCGCAACCGTCTCCATGAAGCTGGGCTACGGTCCCGCACACCGTTAGGCCGTCTTCCGCTCACGCCCCAACATCGTGCAGCCCGCCTCCAGTGGTGTCGCGACAGGCGTGAATGGAGGGACGAATGGAGACGTGTCGTCTTCAGCGATGAGAGTCGCTTCTGCCTTGGTGCCAATGATGGTCGTATGCGTGTTTGGCGCCGTGCAGGCGAGCGCCACAATCAGGACTGCATACGACCGAGGCACACAGGGCCAACACCCGGCATCATGGTGTGGGGAGCGATCTCCTACACTGGCCGTACACCACTGGTGATCGTCGAGGGGACACTGAATAGTACACGGTACATCCAAACCGTCATCGAACCCATCGTTCTACCATTCCTAGACCGGCAAGGGAACTTGCTGTTCCAACAGGACAATGCACGTCCGCATGTATCCCGTGCCACCAAACGTGCTCTAGAAGGTGTAAGTCAACTACCCTGGCCAGCAAGATCTCCGGATCTGTCCCCCATTGAGCATGATTGGGACTGGATGAAGCGTCGTCTTACGCGGTCTGCACGTCCAGCACGAACGCTGGTCCAACTGAGGCGGCAGGTGGAAATGGCATGGCAAGCCGTTCCACAGGACTGCATCTAGCATCTCTACGATCGTCTCCATGGGAGAACAGCAGCCTGCATTGCTGCGAAGGGTGGATATACACTGTACTAGTGCCGACATTGTGCATGCTCTGTTGCCTGTGTTATGTGCCTGTGGTTCTGTCAGTGTGATCATGTGATGTATCTGACCCCAGGAATGTGTCAATAAAGTTTCCCCTTCCTGGGACAATGAATTCACGGTGTTCTTATTTCAATTTCCAGGAGTGTATTTGGAGTCTCTTTGGCACAATGTGTTTCTTATTGTAAGACTTTCGGCAACTATTAAAACTTCTTATTTCACTATTCATTGCTGGCCTGAGCAAATAAAATTTTGGTTTATTTTGGAGAATGATGCTGTTTCTTTACCTGGCAATTTTCACTTCCATTTCCGGACTCCTTACCTTCCACAGTGTACTAGTTTACCACCAATGGTGTACTTAGATTCTACTGAATTTCCTGCCTGATTGTTTATGGAGAAATTTAGTCAGAGGCAGATTTCATTCGTTACACCAAATGAAAATTCTAGTGCTCTGCATTAACATACAGTCTTCCAATGACGCTACTTTCCTGTAGACAATGGCTTCCTCAGTGAACAATCTGGCTGTTGTACAGAGCCTATCTAATACGTATACTGAGAATATTCACGGTTATTGAGGCACACCCGATTTTACTTTCGTTTCTGCTAAACAAGTGCCCTCCGGTGTAACGAACTTGGTCCTACGTTTCACAAATTTTTGAGCCAATCACTTATTTGTGAATATACCCTGCACAATCTAATTTTGATTATCAGTCAACAATATAGCATAGTGGTGAATGCTTTGTAGACATCTAAGAAGAAGGAATCTGCCTATTCACGTAGATCTACGACTTGCAGGATTCATTTCTGTATTTATTTATCGTATGGCACATATATTTTATTTAGAGTTTTTAATCACAACAAAAGCTTTACATATAGAAAGCTGACTAAACTGCTACATATCAGCACAGCTCTTCTGCATAATACGAGCAAATTACAATACTTCTCGTTCTGCTTCTTCTTCCTCTGCAGCTTCAGGGTAAGGCATAGAGTCTGATCCCGTCGCAGAGTCTCGTCCTCGGTCTTCCCACACTTCTCTTGCACGAAGCTTTATAATCGATTGTTAGTTCAGGACGCGTTTCTGGCGCCGTACAAAGTATATATTCGCTCCATTTTTCTTTGTATTGGATTTTCTTTTGGGCTATTGGTTGCATCCCTAATTCTCCCGTATTACTTCATTTATAATTTTGTCTTCCTTGGTGCAGCATTTCGTAGGCGTTAGAAACTTTATATCTGATGTTTTTAGTTGTAGTATATCTTTGTTTCTCAGCGTCCAGCATTCCGCCACACGTGATAAGGTGGGGACTACCATGACTTTATAAAATTTCAGTTCTGTTTCTTTCATTATCTCTTTATTGTGGCAAATGTATGCTGTATAAGTTCTTTTCTGTATACCATATCGTGTTCATATGATACGTCATATCTTAAAAATGGGAAATAGGTTATCTGTTCCTTCGGTTTATAACTGAAATATTATTTTTGTTCATACTGGGTAAATACCTAAAAGGGGATGGTTTTAGTTTTAGTTATAGATGTAGACAGATTGTAGGATCTGCTTATTTTATTTAGTTTATCTAATGCCATTTACAATTTATCTTCACAGTCTTGCTGATACTTGATCATCCGCGAATAACATGATGATGATATGTTTATTCCTCCCGTATGTATGCCTGCTGGTGTTCTATCTCGTTCCCATTCTCTGATCATGTAGATCCTGAATAATGTTGGTGTAGGTGACTTGTTCATTCTTTGGTTTCTTTATACTTCAGGTGTTCGCTTTAGCGATGTTATCTGGTGTTTATACACAGTCCTTTCCCTACTTTGGTCAGATGTTTAGTGATTTCTCTATTCTTAACTACTGCCCACAGTTATCTCTGTGGTTCTGGTAAATGCTTTTTTATAGTTCGGAAATGCTAGTTGAGTTTCCAATTTAAATTCTTGCCTCTTTTACGGGGTATTATCTGTTTCACTGGGGAAACGTCATCGGTGCATGGTCCTCCCTTTCGAAAACCTGCTTGTGCCTCTATTAAAATTTTGTCCGAGATATTTTGAAGCCTTCCATATATTATTTTTCTATAGATTCTGTTAACATTATTCAGGATATTAGTTAGATGTATTACTTCTTCCGCCTTTATATACAGGTTGTTAACTAAAATGTGGGGAACATCTGAGAAATGGAGAGACAGTTTAAAAAGAAGCAAAAAAGTTGAAATATACAGATGGTCAATTTTTTATTTTCTTGGTTACAGAAACCTTCTGCGGTCACATATTGGTTTTGTCTTTTCGTTTTCAAATTTCCAGCTTAGTTCTACAGACATTTTTACTTTTTAAATAGTATTTGCTTGAGGCAGTGTCAAGTCAAAGCCTTCTTAAGTTTATTTTAGTTGCCTTAGTACCAGTAAATAACTACATCGTTTCAGTATTGACAACATAGTCAGTAGTAGAAACTTACTTTACAGTTCCTATTAGATTAGGGTTTATGTATACTGAACACACTTCCCCTACCAGGAATCGAATCGGCTTTGTCCGAGATGGCGCCACCGAACAAGCGTGCGTCAGCGGCCTCAGCTGAAGAGCGGTGTGTTGACTTCCATTCACGGGCGTGGCCATGCTAGGCCGTATTCTTACCGGACTAGTCAATGTGTGCTGTACATTTCTGGATAAAATATGTTCTAATCAGTATATGCGCGTGATGTATGGGGTTTCAAATTGTATTGCGTATAAAGCCAGACGTTTTTATGCTGAAAGATTTCGTAGTAAATATTTACCGGAAAATAAGACCTTTCAAAGAATACTTGAACATCTTATGTAGACAGGCTCTGTTGAGAAAAGGTCAGTTGTCTGTGAAAGAACAAATAATGTTAGAAAACCTGAATATAGTAGACCAAGTACTTCATCATACTCAGGACAATAATGGCAGCAAAACCAGAGACATAGCAGAAATTGAGACTGAGATTTTCAGAATGAATTTTCAGGACGAAACAGATTTCCTATGCAGAAAACATTTTTTACTTGGTTAGTGGGGATGTGTGCTCAGGACCAAGACTTTCTGGCTACCATACTATTCACCACACTCGTATATAGACGAATGAGAAACCTTTTGCTGTTTTGAAACAATATATCAATGACTGGTCGTATAGGATGGTATAATAGGAAACAGATAATTGGACCTTTCATTTTTTATGGAACACTGACTGACGCATCATACAGTGAAGTTTTAATGGAATATTCAAATCTTTTGTCGAAGACATTCCACTGCACTCACGTCAGAACATCTGGTTCATGCACCGTGGGGACCACCTTTTCAATAAGCGGTTCCCAAATAAAAGGATAGGTAGTGGAGCAGGGACATCTTAGCGTGCTCGGCCTCCTGACCTCCATCCATTGAATATTTAATTTGGGAGGCATTTAAAGAATATAGTATATTCATGAACCATGGACCTTGCCGTTGGTGGGGAGGCTTGCGTGCCTCAGCGATACAGATAGCCGTACCGTAGGTACAGCCATAACGGAGGGGGATCTGTTGAGAGGCCAGACAAACGTGTGGTTCCTGAAGAGGGGCAGCAGCCTTTTCAGTAGTTGCAGGGGCAACAGTCTGGATGATTGACTGATCTGGCCTTATAACACTAACCAAAACGGCCTTGCCGTGCTGGTACTGCGAAGGGCTGAAAACAAGGGGAAACTACAGGCGTAATTTTTCCCGAGGGCATGCAGCTTTACTGTATGGTTAAATGATGATGGCGTCCTCTTGGGTAAAATATTCCGGAGGTTAAATAGTCCCCCATTCGGATCTCCGGGTTGGGACTACTCAAGAGGAAGTCGTTATCAGGTGAAAGAAAACTGGCATTCTACAGATCGGAGCGTGGAATGTCAGATCCCTTAATCGGGCAGGTAGGGTAGAAAATTTAAAAAGGGAAATCGATAGGTTGAAGTTAGATATAGTGGGAATTAGTGAAGTTCGGTGGCAGGAGGAACAAGACTTTTGGTCAGGCGAATACAGGGTTATAAATACAAAATCAAATAGGGGTAATGCAGGAGTCGCTTCAATAATGAATAAAAAATAGGAGTGCGGATAAGCCACTACAAACAGCATAATCAACGCATTATTGTGGCAAAGATAAACACGAAGCCCACCCCTTCTACAGTAGTACAAATTAATATGCCTACTAGCTCTGCAGATAATGAAGAAATTGAAGAAATGTATGATGAAATAAAAGAAATTATCCAGATAGTGAAGGGAGACGAGAATTTAATAGTCATGGGTGACTGGAATTCGGCAGTAGGAAAAGGGAGAGAAGGAAACGTAGTAGGTGAATATGGATTGGGAATAAGAAATGAAAGAGGAAGCCGCCTGGTAGAATTTTGCACAGAGCACAACTTAATTACAGCTAACACTTGGTTTAAGAATCATGAAAGAAGGTTGTATACATGGAAGAAGCCTGGAGATACTGACAGGTTTCAGATAGATTATATAATGGTAAGACAGAGATTTAGGAATCAGGTTTTAAACTGTAAGACATTTCGAGGGACAGATGTGGACTCTGACCACAATCTATTGGTTATGAACTGTAGATTAAAACTGAATAAATTGCAAAAAGGTGTGAATTTAAGGAGATGGGACCTGCATAAACTGACTAAACCAGAGGTTGTACAGAGTTTCAGGGAGAGCATAAGGGAACAACTGACAGGAATGGGGGAAAGAAATACAGTAGAAGAAGAATGGGTAACTTTTAGGGATGAAGTAGTGAAGGTAGTAGAGGATCAAGTAGGTAAAAACACGAGGGCTAATATAAATCCTTGGGTAACAGAAGAAATATTGAATTTAATTAATGAAGGGAGAAAATACAAAAATGCAGTAAATGAAGTAGGCAAAAAGAAATACAAACATCTTAAAAATGAGATCGACAGGAAGTGCAAAATGGCTAAGCAGGGATGGCTAGAGGACAAATGTAAGGATATAGAGGCTTATCTCACTATGGGTAAGATAGATACTGCCTACTTGAAAATTAGAACTTTGGAGAAAAGAGAACCACTTGTATGAATATCAAGAACTCAGATGGAAACCCAGTTCTAAGCAAAGAAGGGAAATCAGAAAGGTGAAAGGAGTATATAGAGGGTCTATACAAGGGTGATGTACTTGAGGACAATATTATGGAAATGGAAGAGGATGTAGATGAAGATGAAAAGGGAGATATAATACTGCATGAAGAGTTTGACAGAGCACTGAAAGACCTGAGTCGAAACAAGGCCCCGGGAGTAGACGACATTCCATTAGAACTACTGACAGCAGTGGAGAGCCAGTCCCGACAAAACTCTACCATCTGGTGAGCAAGATGTACGAGACAGGCGAAATATCCTCAGACTTCAAGAAGAATATAATAATTCCAATCCCAATGAAAGTAGGTGCTGACAGATGTGAAAATTACCGAACAATCAGTTTAATAAGTCACGGATGCAAAATACTAACGTGAATTCTTTACAGGCGAATGGAAAAACTGGTAGAAGTCGACCTCGGGGAAGATCAGTTTGGATTCCGTAGAAATGTTGGAACACGCGAGGCAATACTGACCTGCATGGAGAGCTGCATCAAACCAGTCTCAGGACTGAAGACCACAACAGCAGTGTATTCAAGGTCTCCTGCTGATGTTGACATTCTTCGCAAGCGTATTCAAGAAGGATTTCTGCAGGTACAGCAACACCTGGAAAATTGGAGCGAGTAAGACAATCCACAATGCGGTGTTTGAAAGCTTGTTTTAGACTGATGGTTAACATTTTGTTTATTTTATTTAGCTACCAGAAGATATTTGAAAATAAAAAATACCTCTAGAACGAAGTTGGAAATCTGAAAACAGAAAGACAGAAAAGAAGCAAACATTTAATAACAAAGAACTTTTGTGCTTCTTTTTAAGCCCACTCCCCAGAGGTTGCTAAGATATTAGTAAACACCCCGTATAATGAAATGACTTTTGCTATTTTCCATTGTTCCGGTAACCTCATATTTTACGCAACACCTGCTAAATGGATGTAGCACTCTTAAATTTAAGAGAATTCCTCTACGTTTAATAAGTTCGGAATTTAACATTTTCTTCAATTCTATCATGTCCCTAAAATCTACCCTAAAGTCTATTTCTTGCAGTTCTTCTTTCATATTTGAATTGTGCCACAGTCCTTTATAATGACCGTCTCTAATGACTCTTATGTCGACGGGACGTTAAACCCTAATCTTCCTTTCTACAATGTGTAATCGCGTCAAATTTTTACGGTATGTCTTTCTTCTTTTCTGAGGTGGTTCATTAATTTGTATGCTATTTCGTGTCTCCCAGGGATGTAATGTTCAACTCTGCTTATAAACGAGTGCCATGATGTCCTATATGATGATCTTACTATCTATTTTACTTTGTTTCTTTCTTTAGCTTCAAATGACTTCCTATGACAGTATTCATATGTTTTCTGTTAATCGTTTATAGTTTTTTTATTTCTTCCTTCCAAAATTTTTAAACTTGTTTCCGATCTGTTCTATGTTTTTCACCTAGTGCTTCACTTGTTATTTGTTTCATAGCATTTGTTACAATAAACCATTCTTCTTTTTTGTCTTCACTTGCACCTATTTCTTTAAGCAGTTTTGGAAGTCTTTTCTGATATACTTAAGCACTCTTGTTACAGATTTACCTTAAATCTTTTGTTTAAATTTATTTAATCTTTTTTTTATTTTTTGTTTAATTTTCCGCCTTGACCATAGCTTGAAGTTTGATTTTACAAAGTAGTTATTTGTATTTATTTTTCTATCTCTCTCTCTCTCTCTCTCTCTCTCTCTCTATATATATATATATATATATATATATATATATATATATATATATATATATATATATATGAGAGTCTATTAGCCTCTGAGCTAACTCTCGGTTTACTATATAATCTATTAATAAATGGTAACCTCGTGCAGGCCATATAAATTTGTGAATCTTTTTTTTTTTTTTTGGCAGTAAAATTCATGAACAAGTAGCGACGGGTTGAACTGTGTACACGTTTGATGGGAGGTCACTTCCAGTATCTCTCCTAATAGTACTTCTTTTCTCAAAACTTTAAAGGCATTTCAGGTAATATTTTAGCATCATATCCCATTTTATTAAGGTATTTATACCACTTTTCCCTTAAGAGTGGGACAATCTTTACTAAGAAACAATATGTTGTGGGACGAACACATAAAAATCTGTATTAGGAAACGGGAATCGAAGTCGTAGATACGTTGGCAGGGTTCCGGGAAAATGCAGTGCAGCTGTAAAGAAAACCACATCAAAGAGGTAAGTACTACTAATTGTATTGTTCCAATATCTGAAGTCCTTATCAAGTAGGAGTAACAACAAACATCGGACGAATTCAGAGACAAGCTGCTACTATCGTCACAGGTCGGTATATCCCAGGGTGTGCAACCCCAGCCCGCGGACCGCATGCAGCCCAAAGCAAGTATCAAAGCGGCTTAAGCAGTGAACACCTATCGCACTATTGGTAAAAATAAATAAAATAAAGTAAAATAAATAAAAAATCCACAAAACTCCGTTTATGTTATGATGTTATGATAAATTGAATATTTTCAATTGAAAACTCCCACCATACGATGGTATTCTCTGATTGGTCCATCCCGCCCGTGATAAACTTGAACCAGCAATCTCGTTTCTATAACCGGCCAATAGTTCAGATGCACTTTTATCATACGTCCATTTCAGTTGCAACTGCAAAACTAGAGCTTTAGAGACGTTTAATGAAACTAATTTGTTGGAATGTAAGGAAATTGTGTGTTATTTCTCTACAATAGTTATAAAGAGCTGTTTTCACTGTAGTTTTGATCACCCCAAGTCGATGGAAGTTAGAAATTTACGTGTGGATTGCAATTACTCTGAATACTTGCAATCTAGCATTACCATAATTCTATTATAACAGGATTAATTTGCTATTGGAAGGGGTTTATTTCAATAAAATGATGATTAGGGACCCTAGGCGGGTCAGCCAAATGTCGGGGGGTTTCAACAAGAATGCTTTTATTTGTTCACTTTGCCTACTGGATCGGGTCATTGGCTCTGGCTGAAGGCCTGTTATGAGACCAAACCTGTTAATTAAAACTGCCCCTTCACTAATTTTGATTAATATTTAATAACTAGTGTTCAGGGAACTGATCACTACTAAACAAACAAGAATAGCATTGAACACATTTATTGAACAACAATCTTCCTAACATCAAACTGAACTATGACATACATTTATAAGTGATAAAATTAAGCTAGTAATGGCAATGGCCCTTAAATTCCAAAACTAACTCTTAAGGTCGGATAACGCATCTGTACTTGTTATCTTCTACTCCCTTCCCTTGTCAGACGGCATAAAATACGTCAGACAAACCTACTGCAATTGACAAATTCTCAATAAGAGCGTGGCTGGAAAACTGAGCTCTGGTAATCACTGGCGTGCGTAATATGGGATTAAATGCCGAAACTGAGCATCACGTTACCAAATGCAGCATCGTGTACAGGTCAGCAAGCTGCCGATGGCGTCTGCGTCGTCGAGGAGCCTCAATTGCAACAAAATGAATTTATTTTCGCAAACAGGCTTCCTCTTCGTAAACACCTATTCAAAAGCTAATTCTGCTATCTTTCCAATCGTCTCGCACTCGTTAAGACAGGACTCACCAGCCCAAAGGCGGAATCCAGTAACGTCTTTAATAAAGTGTGGCTCAAGGAAATTGCTCTGCTCCTGTCTGCTTCCTGTGAGACAGTATTCCCAACCGTAATTAGCGGAATCAACCTGTCTCTAACAGTAAAACATGACAGTACCCCTAACTGAATACTAGTTTCAGTTGCAGCTGGCAGACTTATTCAAAGTTCTGCACAGCACACCGAAAAGAATTTACTCTCCTACAGCAGAGCCGAAAGCACGACGTCCGCTCGCTACAAGAGCTAAGACGCTTCTCTCGATAACAGCTCCAAAAGCTTCCCTCTGCAAAAATCAGCACCCCCACGCTATTTTTCGAGCTGGCCAATCCCGTGGCTCTAGACCAGCACAGTTCGCTCCCACTATTATTTCCTGGCTTCTTCCAGCCAATTAAAACATTCGGCGCCTTACTGCGCCTAGAATGTTCTGGAACAAACTGAAACTCCGTTCAAAATTGAACCCACCAATCGTGTCTCTCTGTTCGCCCTCGCGCGGGAGAAGGTCATTGCACTAGCTTAACCGCGTTTCTTAGAAAGCCCCAGAAAACGTTAAGATTCGTGGGAAGGCTCCCTTAGGCGCCTGCTCATCCAACACCTTCTGATACACAGGCCTCACGGCGGAACTATGACGTCATCAGCGCTAGGCTAACATCTGCCGCTGCAAGACAGCCTGTGCGCTAGAGCCGATGAACGTGTATTTCTTTCGTGAAACCATAGCAAATTCACTGATCGTTAAATTTGCCCTTTACAGAGAAATTGTGCCGCCCTTGTATGATATCGCGCGCAATGTGGCACACTGATCACAACACAGTGTGATCTCCTTCTGTTGTGTTTAAAATCGTACGCAAAATCTGACTTACTTGTTAAGAAAAACGTCGCTACAGAAACCTAGATCCATTAGTCAGTAAATGACACTAACGGAGATACTTCGTAACAGTTAACAGACAGCATGACGAAATTATTGTAGTGATCATAAGTTTATTACTGGGGCAAAAATGTAATTCACTGCGGCATGAATGTCTCATCAATGATCGCATAGATATTGGAGATATTGTCACAGTGAGAAGTTTAATTACAAACGCTCATTTAGCCAATGCAAAAGCGTGAAATAACTCATTTGTGGTGTACATTCAAGAACATAATGTATAAACCTACTCAAAGAACTGGTTATTTTAACCACTGCTTCCCAGTATATTTATTCCTTAATGCAATCTGTTGCAAACAATATGTCTCTACTTCCAACCAATAGCTCAATACATAGTACCAATACTAGGAATAAGAACAATCTATATAAAGACCTAAAATCACTTACCTTGGTCCAATATTCAGGAATACACATTTTCAATAAATTACCAGCAACCATTAAAAACTTGATTTAAGATAAAGCACAGGTTGAAAAGCTTCTTGGTAGGTAACTCCTTTTGTACTCTATAGATGAATTTTTTAACAGGGACTGTTAGAACAGCTGAAGTAAAAATGTCTGTTAGATTTAAGCTCTGACAGCACTTGGCCACAACAGTCAAGATTAGGTAATTTGTGTATGACATATTTAGTAAAAGTGTATAATTATGTTTCGTTCTGACTGTGTACATTCTGTAGAAAATGATTCAAATGGCTCTGAGCACTATGGGACTTAACTTCTGAGGTCATCAGTCCCCTAGAACTTAGAACTATTTAAACCTAACCAACCTAAGGACATCACACACATCCATGCCAGAGGCAGTATTCGAACCTGCGGCCATAGCATTCTGTAGATATTAGCAGTTTCAGTTTATTGTTAAGTATCTGGATATCTTGACAATCTACTGGCAAAATTATCAGGGAAGTGAGTATCATATTAAAGTGTCCTATGTTTTTATGTTATATCTTCTGACATGTCCCACACCCATGAGACTCATATCATCTTTGAGTCTACAGTACAAAAACTGAATCTACTCTAACCTTTAACCCACAAAGCAAAATCAGGGATTTTGTAAGTTTGACACCTTTGTCTGTCTCTCTCATCAAAACTCTCAAATATTTAACAGAATATTCTTGATAATGATATGACATCATTGTAAATAGAATATAGGCCTAATTTTATGCACATTCATTTTAAGCAATGCAGCTACACACATCAAGTAGATGAAAGTAGGAATTAGGAGAGAATGACAAATGTAAATGTTTGTTAACCTGTCACAAAATTTATTCTAAACTACTTTACAGTTGACAGTTTTCTCTTTTTCATTTTACTGCCAATATGGCTGTCATTAATTTTTTTAACATAATTATTGAGAAATATATTACATGCTACTTTTACTACAGACTGAAAAATTTTGTCATCAGTGTGATCTACCTGACTACAAGAAAATTCCCTTAGGAAAAAGTCTTCCCTTTTAATTACATCAACAGCTAATCTTATAACTAGATTTCTCTGGGATGTACATCTCGTGAAGGAGAGCTCATGTTCTCCAGACACCAAGTTTTTAACAATCAAATAAGTGAAAATAACAGCATTAATGACCTCATTATTAGGGCAATACAATCCACCTCTATCTACGTTTCTTAGAAGTCCATAGCTTTCATCACTTTCTATTACTGATAATGTTTTATCAAGCACTAAGTATGTTTTACATGTTTCACACCTCAGCTTCTTAAGAACAGCTCTGGCACAGTATCCTGACAAGTATGTGAAAACAGGCAAGTATACCTGAACAGACTGAACTTGTTCTTCACTGAAATCCATTATGCTCTGAAAGTTTGATGGTGGTGGTAAGGTAATATCATCTACACAATCACTTTCAAAAGAATCTAAATCCATGCCAACTTCACCAAGAGCAGAGGATGAAATTTTCAAGGAAAGCAGAGTCTGAATTCTTAGCTTGGATTCAATTTCAAATTTAATTAAGTCATTTAAATGGTTTATAGTTAAAGGGAACTTTCTTGTACCAAGTTTTGAGATAACACTTTTACCCTCATATAAATACATGCTCAGGTCAGTAGTCACCACAACAGAACACAAAAGTGTAGGAATACCTTTGACGTCTATTAGAACAAAAGTTATTGAACTTTCTGACTTTATCAGATGCCAGTCATTAGGCAGCTTGATACCCTCTAAACACTTAACAAAACCATTAAAGTCCACAAAATGTCTTTCCTGTTCATACTGAGCATGAGTTGCTACACTCGCTGCAATAGCTATTTCTAAGTCTCTATTTTCCAGACGCTTTCGTCTCTCATCTCCACTTTCCCTCGAACAAGAAGCTGACGAAAGATACTTCGGACAGTTAGGCAGAATGGATGGTATGGCTCCTGTTTTAAGGCGAGGTTTTGGAAGTGACACAGAATATTTCATCCCTGTGGAACTGTCGAAATATTTACTGTGTTTCAGAATGAGGTCTTCAGTGGAGTGGAGCTCGCAGACCTTGAAATAATGAGAAAATCTTTTATCGGCTACATGTAATAATCCCGAGGGGATACTAATGCTAACACATGGGATTAGTGTCAGTTATCTTCAGATCAAATCGATTATTGTTCACTCGGTATTTCAGGTTAAAAGGCTAAAGCTATTCTTGCATAAGTAAATCACAGTTTTCCAGTGACTCAGTAATGTATGTAATGCAGTTGATCTTCTAGAGAAGGGCATTAATTCAATCGAATTCAGCTGTTAATGAACATCTAAAGAGCGTGCTACTTAAATATATGATTAGTTGCTCCCGCTCTCTAAATTACAGAACACACACCCTGAGACAATCTAACTGAATTATAAAGAACCTGAGCTTACCTTCGAATTCTGTGTAACCTGGAAAGTTTCACGATGTATTGCAGATATCCATTTCTGCTGTAGTTCAATGCTTTTAGGAAAAGAAAACACCGCTGCTCGTGGCCCATTTTCGTAATTTCCTCTACAACGTGGAACACAACACTTACACACCATTTCGAACGATTAAATCAAATCTCAGAGTTAAACGGAGATGTAATTTCGACGAATCAACCACTATACTTTGAAAGTAAACAGAACACAAGTTTTGTTTCCCGGGTAGGTTAGCCAACATAAACACAGAATTTCGAATTGCTTATAAAGGTAAATCCACACAAATTAAGCACAGCATCTCGCGATGCAGATTTCTTATCGCATATTGCTTTGTAAACGGTGCTACTTTTTCTTGCAGTGCTTCATATACTCATTTTCAATTAAACGAACAATGTATTCTACCGGTGCCTTTTGTTGCATAGTTGGTATGGCTATTAGATCCAGTTTTGGCCACCAGCAGCGCTAGTTGTAGCAAAATCTGTCTTTCCACCACTGGCCTAGTGAAAGTGACGTCACATGGCCTACTCGTCTTGGCTGGGAGGCCTGTATGTTAGAAGGTGTTGGCTCATCTCGACATAGTGGCGTCGGCGTAACGTCCAGCGCCAACGAGGCGTCGTCCCTCAAAGGCCCCGCCTACCTGCTCCTGCGGTGCTTCTCCCCCAGTGGTACGCTTTCGCATGCCGACTCGTAATGGTCGGTTGTAAACTTCCGCACCCCTCTGCCCTGCCTTTGAGCAGTGCCACTCGTCCACTCCAGCCAAACTCCGTGAAAACATCACCTGAACCTCGACTTCATGCAACATGCGAATTTCTTAAAGTTAATACAAGTCTTATGCCGTCTGTACTCCCTATATTAATTTCAATAGGATGATTGCCTGATAAATAACATAATAACCGATATCTAACTCGTCTTTGCAACAATTATTATATTTCAGTAAGGTGCAAAATACTGCTACCTTACAATATCACATTCATTGCTACAGATAAAAACCACATTTGAAGATGAACGTCTCTATAATGAACTTTCACGATGTCTTTTTAATTTCGTGTGCACTTTCTACCACAGCAGAAGGCTGGTACAAATCAAAATGTGTTAGCATTGCACATGATGGCGGAAATTGCTTCCCTTGCCCTTTGCCGCGCCCCACAAGGTCATAATGTTCATTCCCCCACATCCACAGCAGAGAAAGTTTTTATCCCTCGCTGCTTAGTTATGCGCTATCAATGTCATCTTTGTTTGGAAGCACGTACGTTTGTGAACAGTTACTTTAAAGAGTAAAGCAGACAAAGACTAAAAGTAGAATCAAAATGTCAGATAAACACCTTGATAACACCGTCAGAATTCCAACCACTCCGGCGAACCTGATATTGATGAATTAGTTTCCGATATTCAGAGTCAAATGTCACATTAATTCTATTATTTATAATTACTTATAAATATAATTATTAATGAACTCTCACTCAGAAAATGTCAAATTTATTCCGCTTCGCTTATTGAGAATAAAGAGTAATATATTAATAAGTTTTAAATGACTTAAACGTGTTAACTGTGTGCCTCCGGCCGTCCGTTATATTCCTTTCCGACTGTCCACAATCCTACCCCACCCCCCTTTTCTATATTCTCAGCAATTGTTGTTACTGCTAAATATATCAGTTATGTGTGTCCCAAAAATACTCGTCTTCTCCCAATGTGGCCCGGGTAAGCTATAACATTGGACACCCCTTGTATACCTGCAATGAAAGTTTAACAAATATGCACGGACAACTTAAATGGGAATCCTTGGAAGAAACACGTATTTCTCTCGAAAACCTGTTGGGTAACTTCAGAGAATCTGCATTCCAGGAAGACTCATTGATCTTTCTGCTGAAGTCATCGTTTCTTTCGCTGTAAGTAGGCTGTTTAGGTTTTCTTATTGGTAACGCCACGTAGCGCTCTGTATGAAAATCACTGGCTGTGCTGTGTGCAGTCTGTGGCTAGTTTGCATTGTTGTTCGCCATTGTAGTGTTGGGCAGTTGGATGTTAACAGCGCGTAGCGCTGTGCAGTTGGAAATGAGCCGCCAGCAGTGGTGGATGTGGGGAGAGAACTGGCGGAGTTTTGAAATTTGTAAGACTGGATGTCATGAACTGCTATATATATTATGACCTTTGAACACTATTAAGGTAAATACATTGTTTCTTCTCTATCAAAATCTTTCATTTGCTAACTATGCCTATCAGTAGTTAGTGCCTTCCATAGTTTGAATCTTTTATTTAGCTGACAGTAGTGGCGCTCGCTGTGTTGCAGTAGCTTGAGTAACGAAGATTTTTGTGAGGTAAGTGATTTGTGAAAGGTGTAGGTTAATGTTAGTCAGGGCCATTCTTTTGTAGGGATTTCTGAAAGTCAGATTGCGTTGCGCTAAAAAAATATTGTGTGTCTGTTTAAGCAGTCATGTATAATTTTTCAAGAGGGGACATTTCATATGTCGACCCTTAGCCGAGGATACCTCACTGGAATCTTCTGATTTTTTTCTTGTAGTTTGTGTAATTAGTGTTGTCTTTGTTTATTGCTAGCGCATAATCATAGAGAGAATTACCTTTGTAATTGTAGTTTTTCATTGTTGTACAGTAAAACAGTTGTGACATGCATGTAGATTTGCACCAAGTATTTCGCAGTTGCGCTTGCAATTAAGTAGACATTATTTCCATTGCTATGTTATCTTATTTTGCTCTTCAAATTGTGCTTTTCTGTGTTACCGTGTGAAATAATGTGACAATTATGGCGTGTGAAAAACGTAATACTAGGCTCCAAAGTAAACTGAGAAATGACAGTGAAGACGAAAGCAGTGTGTTAGCGCCATCGTGTAATGAATTAACTAATGTTCAACATAGTAATTTGGTAATTGTGCGTAGGGAAATGGAGCGGGCGGCAAACAATGGCGTAGGCAGTGAAACAATTAGTGAACAGGGAAGCATTATCGATCGATCGCTCGGCAACAGCTCGCCTCAGGAATCCGAAATGACAGGACACAATTTTGTAAATACTGTAGATTCAGGTTTTGCGTCCTCACCGTTTTCTCAAATAAGTCAAGACACATATTCTGCTTGTCAAAATGTGAATGTTGCCGGTGCAAATGCACTGCCGAAAAGCGTAGATGAACAGATTCCAGACACTAGTGCATTGTTATTACAGCTAATGCAACAAATGGAACATAATCAGAGACAAACACAGCAAAAGCTTCCAAACTTAGACACAATGGAACAACACCAGAGATAAACACAGCAACAGTTAGCCACAATGGAACAAAATCAGAGACAAACACAGCAAAAGGTTCAAAAGTTAGACACAATGGAACAAAATCAGAGACAAACACAGCAAAAGCTTCAAAAGTTAGACAACACACTTGAACAAACACGTGCAGATTTAACTACTGAGTTACATAACATTGAATCGAAATGTCAAAAAGTCTGTAATGAAGTAAAAACACAAATTTGTGAGCATTTTCAACCTATTTTTTCTCGGCATGAAAATGCATTACAGAATCACGAAGCAGCCATAAAAGAACTGCAAACCATTGTTCATGAAAATCACGACACCTTGCAAGCTAAAATTGACTCAGTTGCATCTACCGATTCGGTTACGCAACTTGCAAAAACTCAGGAAAACTTAAAGGACACAGTAGATACTCTGAAACTTGGTTCAGAAAAACACACTGAAGTACACTATCGGAGAAAGTAGCCAAACTTTCGGATCAGTTCACTAACTTATCTACAAAGGTAGATGATGATTTGAATGACACAAGACCTGTAGCCATCACTGACACAGAAGAGTATGAACAAATTAAGAAAATCAAACAAAATTAGAATCAAATTAATACGCAACACAAAAGAAAAATCCAGGAAGTACAAGATCAGTTGGCACAAGTAATACAAAAATTACATATTTCAGAGGACACTCGCGCTCCAACACGGGACTTAGAAATACGGAACAACCACAAAATAATAACACAGGACACTTCGGAAATTATGAAAGAAATTGGCATGGCACACCGAATATTGAGATGGAACCGCCGAAACGACGTAACAATGACCGACATGCGACTCGCCGACATGACGATTTTCACTGTAAGGTGTTCATTACTACACGTACATTCAAAACATTTAAGAATTCTGGCAACGACATTCATCCACAAGCATGGCTCCATCAATTCTCTCATTGTTTTCCTCCCAACTGGTCGTTAGAACACAGATTAGAATTTATGTGTGGCTACTTAGAGATTGAACCAGCTGTAAGAATGTGATCGGTCATTCACGAGTGTCACAGTGAAGGAGAATTTTACCATGCCTTCCTATCAGCATACTGGTCTCAAGCTACACAAGACCAAGTAAAACATTGCATCATGATGATGAAACACTTTGAACAATCTGAATTTCCCAGTGTTGTCAAATATTCTGAAGACATGTTGCATAAGAATCAATATCTTTCAAACCCTTACAGCCCTTCAGAACTCATCCGCATTTGCTTAATGAAATTGCCTGAACATTTAAGAAATATTATTTTGGCAGGACGTTGCAAAGACGACATTGAAGCTTTTCAGGGACTCTTACAAGAATTAGAAATTGACACAGACAGTCGCGGGATGCGAAAACAGGAAAACAATCACTACATATCACATCCGTCACAATTCCGTGACGACATAAACAATAACTGGACACGACAAGTCTATTCTTACAACGCAAATCGTGACCAAAACAGACACCACCCATATGGCAACAACTGGCAGAGTAATAATAGTTACAGAGAAAGATCGCATTTCCGTAGTAATGAATATGACAGAGATTACCATAGAAACAGACAATATGGGAACAAAAACAATTATTATCAAGGGAGACAGAACAACTTCAGACACAACAGTTCAGCGCGCAGTTACGATTCAGGGAGAAATTCTCCACCACATGACCGACAAACAAGAAACTATGTAAACTACCGACAAAACGACAGACCTGAATCCCATCAGAACTGGCGGGATTCAAACAGAGCAGGGCACTCTCGACAAGGTGAACTTGTAGAAGTTAGGTCTCCTAATCCCAATAACGACACGCGCCAACAAAGAGACAGACAATGACCCGACCCGCACCGCAGCCAGCCACGTGCGCTGGCTCGGCTTGAGGAAAATAACATAAGGTAACCTTGAGATAAATTCCAGTATTTCTTACCGACGTATACCACATGATAATTTCGTTGGAACTGAAACTCTGCATACTAGGAAGAGTAGAGGTTTACACCATATTTCACTTGTAAAACCAATTACTGAAAGATAATCTGTTTTTTAACTTAGTCTTTGCCATAAAATCTTTCACTTCACGTTACTGGGACTCACACTTACAGACTGTTAACATGCAACTATGTTTTAAAGTTAACTATCCATTCAAGAACCTAGCGAACTTAGACAAGTAATTACGAATGCATTGTTATAGTGAACAGACGTCACAGTGTTATTGTGTGTGCCGGCCGGAGTGGCCAAGCGGTTCTTGGCGCTACAGTCTGGAACCGCGCGACCGCTACGGCCGCAGGTTTGAATCCTGCCTCGGGCATGGATGTGTGTGATGTCCTTAGGTTAGTTAGGTTTAAGTAGTTCTAAGTTCTAGGGGACTGATGACCACAGCAGTTAAGTCCCATAGTGCTCAGAGCCATTTGAACCATTTTTTGTTATTGTGTGTGTACATTCGTGCTTGTTAGTTGCACGATTACGTAACGACTATAAGGCTTACATACTAAGAACATATACTGGTACTGCTAATGAGATTTTAATGCAACAGTTTTGTTTACTTGAAAATACATTCTGGATTTAAAGTACTTTCTGTGAGATACCAGACGACACAGTGGTTAGTTTATGTAACAACTACACGGTTTTATCATGACGCTACTAATGAGTGACAATTTACAATGTTGCTTTTGCGGTGTTTCTGTTTCATATCTGCACAGTTTTTCTGTATTATACGTTACTGTACAGTACTTTCTTCATCACGCCAATAAGCATAATAACTACGATATCTATACGCAAAGCATTTCACTTTTGTTTATCATAAGGTAAGTACATTGACTTCTGCAGAACTTAGCTTTCGGAGGACGATAACTATGACACTTCCATAGAGATAATGTTGCAACAAGAAGCACAGTTTAGCGCGACAGTACACGTATTTGAGTGATTAATTTTATACTTAAAACATTTATTTTTAAAGATTTTTGAATTACAAAGAAAGTTTTCCGTGATACATTTCATTCCATTGCTGTAATCTGTAACACCTGAGGGTATAATTACATTAATCCTCGGGGGGGGTACACGCTTACTTTGTGTATCATGTGTTTGGCAAGCACAAGGAGCCCTAGCTAATATGGTATTTGCTTACACAACTTTACACATCGGTACCATATTTCTCTAACACAAAATTACACAGCTATCTGATCATTTAAATGAGAGAGACAAACTTTTTCACTATGGCAGTGACAGATGTTTACGTAATTACACCGTTGGATAACTTCACACTTACGAAATTGTATTTTGTCTGTACTTTGTGAACTGTTCATATTTTTTCGGACCCATTGTGATATTATGAGAGCTTTGAATGATATATTTGGTATGGTATCACGATTTTTAAAGTACGTTTGAAGCAGATGACACTTTTGACATGAGCAGAGAATTTTTTTTAGGTTTTGAAATTATTGGAGGAAGCTACGACGATTTTGAAAGTTGACTGAGGTGTTATGATGTTATTATTACGATGACTATGTGTATTATGCTGTTGTGGTACGTTTATGATCAATAAGCTGATGCTATATGAGTTATTTGATTATGCTATGTATCTGTTATGATGAAATGTTGAAGAAGTGTCGACAAATAAGGTAAGGAATAATGAGTAGTGGTTAGGGACTCTGGTTTGTGAAAAAGGTTGTTGGAAACCAAGAATCGTACTTCAAGAGTTATGAAATGTATGTAAATGTGTGAATGTATTACAATGCCGACAAAATTTTTTGGACACTGTTATATCAATAGGATTTTGTTTCTACAGATTTGTAGCGCAAATTCTTGACCTGTGAAATATTTTTATATGAGACTGTCACTGTAGCGGAAACTGCTGTCGTAAATATTTCGGTAAGAAAGTTAAGTGACCACCTTCACGTAATGCGTCGTAGGCACCCAGCTGCGCGACACACACCTGGAAAAAAGCCATTAGTGTGTGCCTTTCAGAGGCACAGGCGGAGAAAAAAACGGGAGGCCATTATCCTCGCTATTGACAGTCCTTTGTAGGAAGCATCGTAAATACGACACCCTCAAACTTGAGAACATGATTACACTGTAGAGTTCTTAATTTATGATATTTACTGATATGAAATAATGAGAAACATTTCATGTCTATTGTCTTGCTAGTTGAAAGATTGTTTACTGCATTATGAAATGCCATATGGCTAGTGAATGACGTTTCACACCTTGCTTTGCCTATTTTGTTTAATATCTAGTTCCTAGCTGTACTGCAGCATTGGTTAAAATAAAATTTTATAGATGTACTAATATAAATATTTTATGCCTACAGATCCAGTAAAAAATAACTTTATGATGGATGTACTCCAAAAAAATGAGGGAGCACAGAAAGACATTTCCACTTCACAGGAATTGCATACATAATTTTTGTCAGTGACTTGGTAACTTGTCTGCTAGAGCAAGTTACAGTGATGCATCACTCTAGTGTTAAGATGTGACATAGGTATTAAACATGGCCATTTTTACTGTAATATTTTTTCTGCTTGAGCTTTGTCATGTTTAGATATAAGTTATTGCATTTGCTGCTGCTGTTTGCCAGGCATAATGTTACTGAATTTGACTTTGTATTACGCTGTTAAGCCAGTTTTACTATGGATTTATTTTTCTTGTTTGCTGCACAGTGCCTTATATTAGTTGTAATATTGCAATTGCTTTGGCAATTTGAATTTTTTGTCATTGATGTTTGTGTTAATTTGTTACGTGCTGCTGCATTGCCTCGTCCCTTGGTATATATATCTGAGCTCAGTAGATTTAAGTTAGCTTAAGAGGGGGTAGACTATATAAGAGAACAAGTTGTGGTGAATTGGAAGAATTGCATTGAGAAGTTATAAGAAAATGGTTTGGCCAAAAAAGTATTTTGAAAGAGGATATGAACCAAAAAAGTAGGGTTTAGGGACAACAGGTTTAGGTAGGATTTTCTTGGAAATAAATGATGAGGTAAGATAATGGAAAATAAATAATGAGGTAAGAAATATGTGAACATATAAATACAGAAAGCATGCTTGGATAGGATTTTTTTGGTGGAAACAAGTGTTGAAATAAGACGAAAGATCTATGGAATGAAGTTTTGGGTTGGACTGCAGTACCAAATGTCACACTGAAAACGAACCCTGTCCTTTCCTTTTGTATTATTCCACTATGTGTTTATGTATCCTTGTGTATTTATCTTTTTCCTGTCTTCAAGTGTTCAGCTAATAAGATTTATGTTGTATAATTTTTCAAATACTATGTTATTTACTTTGTAACGATGTTTAGACATTATTTATTCTGTTTTGTTTTAATGCTCATGTGTGAAGTTGATGTTTCAAAAGTTATTCTGATCTTTCATATATGTACGTATGTCATAATTCCTGTAACACTGATGTATATGTATATTTCTATTCTTTTGTAAAGCCCCTATTACTACAAATGTTATCTGTATTGTTATGTTCTTTAATGATGTATTTTGTACCTTTGTTATTGTATTCTTATGTTATAAAATTGTAATTGACACCAGTTCATCAGATTAAGTAACCTGCAAGTTACATTTCACTGCACACGTTTCTGTTGGTCATAGTATATGGACAATATGTTAGAAGTAGGGACTGTTAGCGTTTGCACGTGTGTTAATAATTCAGCAAGGGACTGGATAACAGCGTTGCTGGTTCTAAGGACAATTCCAAAAACTTAGTGAGTGCACAATTGGTGGTTATGGACTTGCTATATTATCCACAAGACTCTTCAATGGTGATTGTGCACCTGCACAGTCACAACAGATAGCTGCTGGCCATCTCTACAAGGACTACAGTGGGTCTGCATCTTTGATGACCCACCAATACCATTATTTCTACAAGGACTGCAGTGGGTCTGCACCTCTGGTGGCCCACCAATACCGTAATCTCTAACAAGACTGCAGTGGTCTGTTCTGTGATGACCTACCTACCAATATTCTTCAAAACTTCGACTGCCTCTGCTGTGGGTTTGCTCTATTGTGACCCATTATCTGTCAGCATGTCAAGAGTCAGCATTGTCTTTCTGTTGGAAGGACAACACTACTTCTTGAAGACTGCATGGAAATCCACTACTTCCGTGTGCATTTTCTTTTACTGCTCAGACTTTGAGAAAAACACTGCAATTTTACTGTGATGAATGATCAGGACTGTCTTTATGGACTGTGAGAAAATTTTAGCTCTTGACCAACATTGTATTAATAAGTGTGTGCATTTGATATCTTTCTTACTGTAATTATGAAAAATTTTTTCAAATCTGTATTGGCCAGTGCCCAAAACAATTTGTAAAATTCTTTGTGGGTAGCATGGGGGCTATGTAAGTAGGCTGTTTAGGTTTTCTTATTGGTAACGCCACGTAGCGCTCTGTATGAAAATCACTGGCTGTGCTGTGTGCAGTCTGTGGCTAGTTTGCATTGTTGTTCGCCATTGTAGTGTTGGGCAGTTGGATGTTAACAGCGCGTAGCGCTGTGCAGTTGGAGGTTAGCCGCCAGCAGTGGTGGATGTGAGGAGAGAACTGGCGGAGTTTTGAAATTTGTAAGACTGGATGTCATGAACTGCTATATATATTATGACCTTTGAACACTATTAAGGTAAATACATTGTTTCTTCTCTATCAAAATCTTTCATTTGCTAACTATGCCTATCAGTAGTTAGTGCCTTCCGTAGTTTGAATCTTTTATTTAGCTGACAGTAGTGGCGCTCGCTGTATTGCAGTAGCTTGAGTAACGAAGATTTTTGTGAGGTAAGTGATTTGTGAAAGGTATAGGTTAATGTTAGTCAGGGCCATTCTTTTGTAGGGATTTCTGAAAGTCAGATTGCGTTGCGCTAAAAAAATATTGTGTGTCTGTTTAAGCACAGTCATGTATAATTTTTCAAAAGGGGACGTTTCATCGCTAGACGTTAATGAGAGTAAGGTAATGGAGAGGAGAGTCAAACAGAAGGAAGAGTCATTTTCCTCTCGCTCAGTGCATAATATTGGTACGAAATACACTCAGTCATGCACTCTGCAGTGGCTTGTATAGCATACGTGTGGGTGGAGGCGCAGACCTCTGTCTAAGAAAGTGAGGTGGAGACTGATCACGCCTTCTCCCGGGATGGGTCCCTGGACCGTGCAGCTACGAAAACTGGCAGCGGTGGAGAGCTGAGCTGGACGCATCGGAGCGTGTAGACGTGACGCAAGAGGCGTCACCGCGGAAAGCGGCTTTGCGACGCGGCGGGCTTCAGCCGGAAGCAGCGCGCTGCCAGCCGCTGCCGGGGCAGCCACGGCCGCTGCGTGACTGCCCGGAGTAATCGCTGACGTCAGCGGCCGCCGCGGAATGCAGCTCAACTGACCGGCTGACGTTTCCACTGGAATCAGTGCCGAATTTCATCTATTTGACAAATAACTTGGGATGTGCTCTGCAGTTCGGGAACACTAGCAAAAAAGTTCCTCAATACCGACAACTTTATTCCAAATAATGGTACATATTTCATATTACTGCAATCTACATGCACTCAAACCTGCTTGGTTTAGTCGAGACTTGGTCTCCTTTTACAATTTTTACTGTTTCACATTTCCCTCCAATGAAGTAAGTACAGCCGCCCGCTGTTACCGAGCGGTTCTGGCCGGCCGGTGTGGCCGTGCGGTTCTAGGCGCTTCAGTCTGGAACCGCGTGACCGCTACGGTCGCAGGTTCGAATCCTGCTTCGGGCATGGATATGTGTGATGTCCTTAGGTTAGTTAGGTTTAGGTAGTTCTAAGTCTAGGGGACTGATGACCTCAGATGTCCCACAGTGCTTAGAGCCATTTGAACATTTTTTGAAGCGAGTATTTCTTGACGCCTCAGGAGATGTACCGTCAATCGATCCCTACTCTTAATAAAGTTGTACCGTAAATTTCTTTTCTTCCCATTCCGATTCAGTAGGACGACCTCCTCATTAATTATCTAATCTACCCATCTAATCCTCAGCATTCTTCCGTAGCACCACATTTCGAAAACTTCTGTTCCATTCTTGTCTAAAAAGTTTATCGACCACCTTTCACTTGCGTACAAGGCTACACTCCAAATAAGTACTGTCGGAAAAGATTCCTGAATTCGTAAATTTAGTTGGATGTTAAAAAACTCCCCTTTTCAGGAACTCTTTCCTTGTGGTTGCCAATCTGCGTTTTATGTCCGCGCTACTTTAGCTACTGCCATATTCTGACAGTCGTTGTGTACCCAAGAGTCCATCTGCTGTCACTAACTGATCCTTCCCTTCCCTGTTCCACTCGCGAACGGCGCTTGGGACGAATGATTGTCGATAAGCCTTTGTACACTACTGGCCATTAAAATTGCTAGACCACGAAGATGACGTGCTACAGACGCGAAATTTAACCGGCAGGAAGAAGATGCTGTGATATGCAAATGATAAGCTTTTCAGAGCATTCACACAAGGTTGGCGCCGGTGGCGACACCTACAACGCGCTGACATGAGGAACATTTCCAACCGATTTCTCATACACAAACAGCAGTTGACCGGCGTTGCCTGGTGAAACGTCGTTGTTAGGCCTCGTGTAAGGAGAAGAAATGCGTACCATCATGTTTCCGACTTTGGTAAAGGTCGGATTGTAGCCTATCGCGATTGGGGTTTATCGTATTGCGACATTGCTGCTCGCGTTGGTCGAGATCTAATGACTGCTAGTATAATATGGAATCGGTGGGTACAGGAGGGTAATACGGAAAGCCGTGCTGGATCCCAACGGCCTCGTTTCACTAGCTGTCGAGATGACAAGCATCTTATCCTAATGGCTGAAACGGATCGTACAGCCACGTCTCGATCCCTGAGTCGACAGATGGGGACGTTTGCAAGACAACAACCATCTGCACCAACAGTTCGACGACGTTTGCAGCAGCATGGACTATCAGCTCGGAGGACATGGCTGCTGTTACCCTTGACACTGCATCACAGACAGGAGCGCCTGCGATGGTGTACTCAGCGACGAACCTGGGTGCACAAATGGCAAAACGTCATTTTTTCGGATGAATCCAGGTTCTATTTACAGCATCATGATGGTCGCATCCGTGTTTGGCGACATCGCGGTGAACGCACATCGGAAGCTTGTATTCGTCATCGCCATGCTGGCGTATCACCCGGCGTGATGGTATGGGGTGCCACTGGTTACACGTCTCGATTACCTCTTGTTCCCATTGACGGCACTTTGAACAGTGGACGTTATATTTCAGATGTGTTACGACCCGTGGCTATACCCTTCATTCGATCCCTGCGAAACCCTACACTTCAGCAGGATAATGCACGACTGAATGTTTCAGGTCCTGTACGGGCCTTTCTGGATACAGAAAATGTTCGACTGCTGCCCTGGCCAGCACATTCTCCAGATCTCTCACCAATTGAAAAGTCTGGTCAATGGTGGCCGAGCAACTGGCTCGTCACAATACGCCAGTCATTGACTCTTGATGAACTGTGGTATTGTGTTGAAGCTGCATGGGCAGCTGTACCTGTACACGCCATCCAAGCTTTGTTTGACTCAATGCCCAGGCGTATCAAGGCCGTTATTACGAACAGAGGTGGTTGTTCTGGGTACTGATTCCTCAGGATCTATGCACCCAAATTGCGTGAAAATGTAATCACATGTCAGTTCTAGTATAATATATTTGTCCAATGAATACCCGTTTATCATCTGCATTTCTTCTTGGTGTAGCAATTTTAATGGCCAGTAGTGTATTAGCTATAATTTCTCAAATTTTCTCGTCGTCGTCATTTCGCAGGATGTGTGTACGAGAAAGTAATACGTTGTCCGACTCTTTGTGGAAAGCACTCTCGGTGTTGCACAACGCCACCGGAGTTTGAGCATCTCTGTATCTCTCTCGCGCGGGTCAGGAATCATCAAAAATATTCCATTCTACTGCGGCAGGGAACTACGGCAACCAGTTTAACATTATTTCAGAATAAAACAGTCTCGGTTGCGAAATTATTAAATGTCAATGAGGCACTCCACTTTTTTGGAGCATCGTCAGATTGTGTAATAATAGCTGTATATGAAACCCATTTGTCATACAGCCATATAAAATGGAAACTGCTCGCAAAAGTATCTGGATACGTAAACCATCTGTCATAAAAACCTTGTTCAACGTCCACCTTGCATTTTAAATTTCTGTGGCGGATGGATAACACAGCCAATTACTGCTGCGACTAATTTCCATTTTATATGACAGTGTGACTGGTGGGTTTCATATCCAGCTATTTTTACACAATCTGATGAAGCCTCGAAAGGGTGAAACACTTCACTGACATTAAATAATTTCGCAACTAAGACTGTCTTATTCTGAAATAATAATCGGTCGAAGAAGCTCCTTGAAAGCCACCCCTTTAGTGGATGAGTTACATGGGATTTTTCCTGTGACGCATCTGCCTTTCCTACTATTTGCTTTATGTGATTATGCCACTTAAAGTCGTTGTGGATAGTTACTCCTAGATATTTTACGATGGATACTGTTTTCAGCAATTTGTCAATAGTGTAGGTGTACAGCGTTGGAATTCTTTTTCCAGTGTATGCACAATACGCTGAATTGCCTAATATAATTTCCTCAGCATAGGCTTACCCTTCACTCTTATTGATACTAATCTTAACTGTCTCTCAAGGCGCTATCCAGTCCGTTCAACTTATCTTGCAAGTCATTTGCAGTCTCACACAATTATAATGCCCACGGTAAACCTCAAAGTTTTTATTTTTCTCCCTTTTCATAATTCTTCTTCGTTTCTTGACTGCTTACTGAATGAGTTGAATAATCTGTCTAATTACTATCTCAGGTGCTGCTTTCCTTTATACTCTTCTGGCTCTTGTAACTGTTGTCTGCTCTGCTTTCTGTAAAAGTTATTGATACCCTTTCGCTCCTGTTTTATCCCTGCTACATTCAGAGCTTAAAAAAGTGTATTACAATCAACATCGCCAAAAGCTTTTTCGTAATTTACAAATGGTATAAACGTAGGTTTGCCTATCTTGTAAGGTAAGTTATACCATCTGTCTTGACTCGCGTGTCTCCAGACTCCAAACTGACCTCCACAAGGTCGGCTACTTTCAGCTTCCTTGTTTTCTGTAAATAGCTCGTGTCAGTATTTTGCAAATTTTGCAACCACAACGTGTTAAACTGATGATTCGGTAATATTCACTTCTGTCAGTACATGGCTTCTTTCCAATAATTACTACATTAATCTATATGAGTAGTAATTAAGAATGCATTCACGTATGAGGATCCTACTTTAGGTATACAGAAATACGCACTTTCGACATGTGCGGTTAAGATCGTTCCAAGCTAACAAGGCATCTGACCTTGAAGGAATGCTTTTCAGGTTTTATTTTGAATACGTTGTGGAATTAGCTCTTTCCCCACCTCATGCTTAACGAAAATCTCAGGCGTTACGAATAGCCTTGCGTAGCTGTAAATGAATCTAAGTCATTCTTGTTCGTATTGTGAAACTACAGTTGAGCATTTAGCATATCCCTCAGAAGCTTACAAGATATGAACCCAATGACCTATAAAGTGAACATACCACTCCCCATAAGATCTTGTGAAAAATTAATAAAAGTCTGTGCAACAGAAACTAATGAACATCTAAATTTAATCATGGTTGGCTCAATTAAATACAAATATGGGTACCATGGCTCACATAAGTATAGCGAGAAAGGGGTTTCATCGAACTACAAAATGAAACCAAACGTTAAATAAAATCCTGTTTATTATTACTAAGATGCATTAACTTGATTCCAGTCATTCAATAGGCAAAACAAATAATTATAATGTGCACAAATGCTCAAGAAAATCATTAATCGTACACGATGATACCTTGACACAGGTGGGTGGAACTGGAAGTGAAATGGTACACTTAGCTCTGTCCACATAAGCCGCTGCTGAATTAGGTAGCAGATTAAATAGAAACCCAGGAAAGTACATATGAGCACCATTCCCTTTCCTAAGTGCCTGTTGTGTTTAACTAGCTGATTGCTTGAATTAATTTTCAAAAGCAAGACTCTAATCTGAAACAAATGACTTCGCAAACCCCTCGTCACGATACTCGCAAATGCTGCTCATGCTTGCCATCATTCTAAAACGCAAGTGCAGAGGACCGCTGCAGTGGTAGGTGAAAGTAATAAGTTCATCCCCAGCACCCGTGATCAGCTCTAGGACAGAAGTCCTCCCTCTGTACAGCGAACTAAAGGCCTCTCTCCTTCTGCTGACCTAGGACCGCCTCTGGAGACCTAAAGTAAGTGTGTACTTGCTCTCCTTCACAAAACCTTGCTGGTTCAGCAAGCAACAGGTTCTCGTCAGCTATTCGTTGTAGACTTTCAGTGTTTCGACCAACGAAAAATGTATAACAATAGCAATTATCTCCCTTTTCCCTCCTAGAGTAAGGCAGAAAGCAGAAATTCTCTCCCACTATGAAAGTCGTTTCACGTTTCAGCCAATGGTAGCGGCTGCGCGTATGCACTTGCGAATCTTCATCTTTGTTATGAAAATAATTTTGGTGAACCACTCCTGATCTCCCTTACAAAATAGAAACATCAACAACTGCTGACCTCCTTTGAATCCGACAGTTTCTTCTCGCTCTGAGCGTGTCATGTTTTCCCATCCCCTTGCAGATCTCTTACCTTTTTAGAGAGGATTCTTTACACTGCTTCGCACAATGGACGTTTATAGCCTGCCGAAGACTGCCTTCATTCCTCTGCGAGGTTCTCACTGGAACGTGAGATGCAGTCTCTGACATCACTCATCTGTCAGAACTCTGCCTTTCATGGTGGAACGTTTCTACGACATGCTTGCAGCTCTACCTCTGTGGTCCTCACTATTCCACAGTCAGCCAGCGAACCCAGCTTACAGAAAAACATTACATGTCTTTCACCGTATGGAAATTAAAATAAGAAGTATTTTCTGGATTCACAGTCTTTGGCGTTTGTTTCAGTTGGAACCACAGTTACATGCCTCGTTAGAAACTTGAATTAATTTCATAGTCTAATTTGAAGAGTTGATTATTAATTAGGCTCCAGAGCAGTTTTGGAAAAAACTGTCCCATAACAATATAAAAGGAAAAAGAATGGATTCTTATACAGGCCAGTGTCCTTAAGGGAGGAAGGTTTATCAGTTTAGCAAGAGTAATAGGAGGCAGATTTCAGACTACCTAACAGATCAAAACGAAAATTTCTGTTCCGACACTGACAATGTTGAGTGTTTATGGAAAAAGTTCAAGGCAATCTTAAAATGCGTTTTAGACAGGTACGTGCCGAGTAAAACTGTGAGGGACGGGGAAAACCCATCGTGGTTCAACAACAAAGTTAGGAAACTATTGCGAAAGCAAAGAGAGCTTTTCTGCAAATTTAAACGCAGCCAAAACCTCTCAGACAAACAGAAGCTAAACGATGTCAAATTAGCGTAAGGAGGGTTATGCGTGAAGCGTTCAGTGAATTCGAAGTAAAATTCTATGTACCGACTTGACAGAAAATCCTAGGAAGTTCTGGTCTTACGTTAAATCAGTAAGTGGATCTAAACGGCATATCCAGACACTCTGGGATGAAATAGCATTGAAACAGAGGGTGACACGTGTAAAGCTGAAATACTAAACACCTTTTTCCAAAGCTGTTTCACAGAGGAAGACCGCACTGCATTCCCTTCTCTAAATCCTCGCATAAACGAAAAAATGGCTGACCTCGAAATAAGTGTCCAAGGAATAGAAAAGCAACTGAAATCACTCAACAGAGGAAAGTCCGATACCAATTCGGTTCTACACAGAGTACGCGAAAAAACTTGCCCCCCTTCTAACAGCTCCAGAGGAACGGAAGGTTCCAAATGATTGAAAAAGAGCACAGGTAGTTCCAGTTTTCAAGAAGGGTCGTCGAGCAGATGCGCAGAGCTATAGGCCTGTATCTCTGACATCGATCTGTTGAAGATTTTTAGAACATGTTTTTTGCTCAGGTATCATGTCATTTCTGGAAACCCAGAATCTACTCTGTGGGAATCAGCATGGATTCCGAAAACAGCGATCGTGTGAGACCCAACTCGAGACCCAAAAATATTAGATACAGGCTCCCAGGTAGATGCCATTTACCTTGACTTCCGGAAGGCGTTCGATACAGTTTCGCACTGTCGCCTGATAAACAAAGTAAGAGCTTACGGAATATCAGACCAGCTGTGTGGCTGGATTGAAGAGTTTTTAGCAAACAGAACACAGCATGTTGTTCTCAATGGAGAGACGTGTATAGACGTTAAAGTAAGATGATGCTGTAGTATACAGAGAAGTTGCATTAGAAAATTGCAGCGAAATGCAGGAAGATCTGCAGCGGGTAGGCGGCAACTGACCCTTAACATAGACAAATGTAATGTATTGCGAATACATAGAAATAAGGATCCTTTATTATATGATTATATGATAGCGGAACAAACACTGGTAGCAGTTACTTCTTTAAAATAATTGGGAGTATGCGTAAGGAACGAATGATCATGTAAAATTGTAAAATTAATTGTTGGTAAGGCGGGTGCCAGGTTGAGATCCATTGGGAGAGTCCTTAAAAAATGTAGTCCATCAACAAAGGAGGTGGCTTACAGAACACTCGTTCGACCTATACTTGAGTATTGCTCATCAGTGTGTGATACGTACCAGGTTGTGATGACAGAGGAGATAGAGAAGATCCAAAGAAGAGCGGCGCGTTTCGTCACAGGGTTATTTGGTAAGCGTGATAGCGTTACGGAGATGTTTGGCAAACTCAAGTGGCAGGCTCTGCAAGAGAGGCGCTCTGCATCGCGGTGTAGCTTGCTGTCCAGGTTTCGAGAGGGTGCGTTTCTGGATAAGGTATTGAATGTATTGCTTCCCCTTACTTATACCTCCCGAGGTGATCGACAATGTAAAATTAGAGAGATTCGAGCGCGCACGGAGGCTTTCCGGCAGTCGTTCTTCCCGCGAACCATACGCCACTGGAACAGGAAAGGGAGGTAATGACAGTGGTAAGTAAAGTGACCTACGCCACACACCGTTGGGTGGCTTGCGGAGTATAAATGTAGATGTAGATGTAGACCATCTGTTGCAGGATCACAAAGCGTATTCTATGCTCAAATATTAAAACATTCCTGAAGGTACACAACCCCCTCTCAGAGAACGTGCGTGATTACGGGAAAAACTGCTCACATGAAACACAGATTTTTCATCCATACTACGTTTTGTTACAGTTTTTAGGAATAGTTCTCGGAAAATCGGGTATCTAGAGAGCAGCATTGTTTAAAAGTGAAGCGATGACCATGACGAAACTGGAGGACAGGACCAGAAATCATTTGAAATTCAGTCTTTCAGGTGGGTACTAGCGGTATGTGGGCAGTTAGGACACGACATGAAGCGTTTCTAGAATGAGCTGACAAGTAAAGAAGTCTGGGAAGGCTCTTATCAGAAGAGGGGCATAGGCAAAATCGTAAAGTAATGTTTGGCAAGCCGGCCGCGGTGGTCTAGCGGTTCTAGGCGCTCAGTCCGGAACCGCGCGACTGCTACGGTCGCAGGTTCGAATCCTGCCTCGGGCATGGATGTGTGTGATGTCCTTAGGTTAGTTAGGTTTAAGTAGTTCTAAGTTCTAGGGGACTAATGACCACAGATGTTAAGCCCCATAGTGCTCAGAGCCATTTGAACCATTTAATGTTTGGCAGAGGGTTATTCATCGCCTGGTTAGCATAATGACATGGAGAGCAGTGCAAAATTGACGACAAAAAAATTAGAGTAACTTTTCAACACTTTAGCTGTAGTTCATAAAATATGCGTTCGCTAGTTTACATCTAAAAACCTTTGTTGTTTGTTATTTATTATTTGTTAAGTGAATTTTAAACTCATTGTCCTGTAGGGGCGCGCTCACTGTGCTCAAAAATAATCTACAGTTACGTCTACCCTCTCCAGGCCACTTTTTGATGTGTTGTGAGGGAGACATCCATTATCTTTATCACTCCATACTTCCCTTTTTTATTGCAATACGGTCCATGGGAAGAAGTAATTGCAAGACATCTAGTTTCTCTGATTTTTCCTTACTGATCATTTCACGAGGTTTAGATGGGAGTATTTAATGGTCCCTGATTTCCTGAAACGTCTCGTGTCAGAATTTTAATAATGAACTGCGATGCACTAAAATTTACTTATTTCACCTGTCACTGGAGCTTGACACAACGGCTTACCGCTTACTGAACGAATCCATGACTAAATGTGTCACTCTTCTTTGGATCTTCTCCATATCCAACATTAATTATTATTCTACGAAAAAGGGTCCTACATCGAGGAACAGTATACAAGAATCAGTCCAACTATTTTGCAAGCCACGTCTTTCGTGGATGAATTACAGTTACTTAGGATTCTTCCAACATGTGTCAATCTGCCAGCCGCCTTTCCGGCAAGGGTTTTTAAGTGGTCGTCCACTTTAGGTGGCGCCGAACAGGTACCAGATACAGGTATTTCATCGTTGTTAATGTTTCCAGTATATTAGTGTAATCGAACAGAAAAGGTACTTTCCGCCTATTTGCATGCAGTACATTCCATTTATTGACGCTGAGGATCAAGTGTGATTGCTGCTTCAAGCGTCGATCCTTTTCAGGTTGTCCTGCATTTCGCTCCATTTTTCTGGCACTGCTGCCTTCTTGTAGTCAACAACTTCGTCCGCGGACAGGCTAATCGAGCTTCATACCTTATCCGCTAATGTATTTACTTTCGCGGCCAACAGTAATAATCCTATGACAATCCCTTAGGGTACTCCAGAAATCACTTCTATCGATATCGTCTCTTTATTTTCTCTTTATTTTCTGCTGCTATAAAACTAGCGGACTCAAGTAAGGGAGCTTTACATAGAGAACACATTTCGTTACCAGATAAATCTGACCGTGTGCCTAATATGTATACTTAGGCGTAGCGCCTTGCATAGCGTCTATGTCAGTAATACACAGTAGCAGGCAGACAACTTCCTAAATGAGTCACGTCCCACGTGACAGACGCACTCTCTTCAAGTAGCTAGTAGCAAATTATCACTGTGGCCAAAAGGTGGCATCGTCTTACAGACTATGAAATCATCAAGTAGTTATTTTGGAAACAAAATGATGTTTACTGCGATTATTGCGACTTCCATTAGTTATTGTTAATCGGTTTAATTATCAGTGGGAATGATGACGTGAATGAGACGTATTAAATGAATGAATATTGTTATGTTTATTAACGGAGTACACGTTTGTCTGAGCTGTGTGCTGAGGAATCATATTCAGGGAATTTTATAATTTACAACTAGCCAGTTTATGGAACTGGGAAAGCAAGAGACATTTTACGATAATTTTCTGATTTAAAGAGCGAGTTATTTTGATATCTGTTGGCTTTATAAATCTGTTCTTTCGGTAAACTGTTCATAAAAACTATTAAGCTGTGACGGTCAAAAGTAAAAGACATGGGATTACGCGGTTTAATACTAAGATTGAATTGGTTACGACGTATATCAGCCAATTAGAGGACAGTTTGTTCGTGGGCTAACAGAACTGCTTCGTGAAGCCTAAGTTCGGTTCGGATCTCAGCCATGATCACGTCCGTACGTGCATAGAGGAGCTCTGAATGGATGTGAAAATTTTACGGAATGATATTTAAAATTTGACCGTGAAGTGCCGCAATGTGGACGCGAGCATGTGAAAAAGACAAACTCGTGAAATTATACAAGGTGCGACCACAAACTGAACATTCGTAGCGGTCAGATTGTATAACATTTGAGAGAGCTTTCTGTCAGATACGGTCCGTTTGTTATTCCTTTTGGCAACGTGTTTGGTTAGTTACCATAAACTGACTATCACGAGTGAGTATGATATTGCGTTTGAACGACGAAACTATAACTTGAGATTACCACGAGCTTGGCGGTATTTTTATCAAATAAGGCTCAATATATTGAAGTTTTTGCTCGCAGACTACCTTTCAATTAATCGCTCAGCTAACCTGATACTGAAAAGAATTTGTTGCAACTGTTGACTCGTGTAATGTTACTGGTTCTAATATAGCTTTCCCAGTAGAGGAACATTATTCGTTTTTAACAGGAAAGGCGTGCGGACCGAACTGCAGAAGAAGAAATCATCGCAACGTGAGTGGACACAAATTAACTGCGACATCTCAATACGTGTCTCTTTTACTTTTCCAATAGTGAGGTTACTCAGTTAAAGAATGAAATACCACGTTGCAAAAGCAGTAAAAGTCAATTACTCACTTTTATTTTCCCTTTAGCACGTAACACACTTTTCTAGTTACGCTTACGTTCATCCAGTCTCCATTAACAGTTATGTTTCTTTCACATCCGCACTGAAGAAACGGCCGATACGTTGCGTTTCCACATTAATTAAACAGCTAGTCAATAACAGAATGAAATTTTCACACTGCAGCGGAGTGTGTGTGCTGACATGAAACTTCCTGGCAGATTAAAACTATAAGGTAGACCGAGACTCGAATTCGGGACCTTCGCCTTATACGGGCAAGAGCTCCACCGAATGAGCCACTCGTAAGAAACTGGAGTAAACAAAGGATGAAAATATTATCGACAGAGGAGCAAAGACATGAGTACCGAACAAGCGTAAAGCCCGAAAGACAAGCAGGTATTTCGAACTAACGAAGTCCGCAGATGGTCCAAACGGAAAGAAGAAGAAGACGAAGAAGAAGAAGAGTGCAGTAGAGGTTTCACTTCGATAATAAGATTAAGAGAGTATCCGATCGCACTGCACTCGAACATAAAAAACGAATAATAGAGGTGGCTGGCCGTGGAAGTGTTAATACTGGCTCGCTGGTGGCGAAATTGTCTTCAGACGGGTATGTGCCTACTTCAGACGGGAATGTGTCTGCTGGAAATGTGGTGTACAAGGTGGAGTCGATACGTATGGCAGTCAATATTTCGCTTATAACACGCCAAAAGCTCTAGAGTAATCTTTTTAGAGTTCCGTGCCTCAGTCACTAAAAACGGAACCCTTGCACATTCACTTTGTTGTCCATCTGTCTGTCGACTATTAAGGCTCCTTATTGTCAGGAATGAGTGTAGGCATCATGTTGAAATTTGTCCCTCGACAGCGTGAAAAACTTAAGCTACTAAGTAAATACAGGCAAAAAATACGTCCATTTCTGTCACTTATTTCTAAACTCGGATACTCATTCATCAATATTTAGAGGATATTTCCCACTGACGTAGAATCATAAAATTTGGCAAGAAGCAAGGCTTCACAGTAGTAAAGGAAATAAAACCCGACAATTGTTAATTTGTAATTACACTCCTGGAAATTGGAAAAGCACACATTGACACCGGTGTGTCAGACCCACCATACTTGCTCCGGACACTGCGAGAGGGCTGTACAAGCAATGATCACACGCACGGCACAGCGGACACACCAGGAACCGCGGTGTTGGCCGTCGAATGGCGCTAGCTGCGCAGCATTTGTGCACCGCCGCCGTCAGTGTCAGCCAGTTTGCCGTGGCATACGGGGCTCCATCGCAGTCTTTAACACTGGTAGCATGTCGCGACAGCGTGGACGTGAACCGTATGTGCAGTTGACGGACTTTGAGCGAGGGCGTATAGTGGGCATGCGGGAGGCCGGGTGGACGTACCGCCGAATTGCTTAACACGTGGGGCGTGAGGTCTCCACAGTACATCGATGTTGTCGCCAGTGGTCGGCGGAAGGTGCACGTGCCCGTCGACCTGGGACCGGACCGCAGCGACGCACGGATGCACGCCAAGACCGTAGGATCCTACGCAGTGCCGTAGGGGACCGCACCGCCACTTCCCAGCAAATTAGGGACACTGTTGCTCCTGGGGTATCGGCGAGGACCATTCGCAACCGTCTCCATGAAGCTTGGCTACGGTCCCGCACACCGTTAGGCTGTCTTCCGCTCACGCCCCAACATCGTGCAGCCCGCCTCCAGTGGTGTCGCGACAGGCGTGAATGGAGGGACGAATGGAGACGTGTCGTCTTCAGCGATGAGAGTCGCTTCTGCATTGGTGCCAATGATGGTCGTATGCGTGTTTGGCGCCGTGCAGGTAAGCGCCACAATCAGGACTGCATACGACCGAGGCACACAGGGCCAACACCCGGCATCATGGTGTGGGGAGCGATCTCCTACACTGGCCGTACACCACTGGTGATCGTCGAGGGGACACGGAATAGTGCACGGTACATCCAAACCATCATCGAACCCATCGTTCTACCATTCCTAGACCGGCAAGGGAACTTGCTGTTCCAACAGGACAATGCACGTCCGCATGTATCCCGTGCCACCCAACGTGCTCTAGAAGGTGAAAGTCAACTACCCTGGCCAGCAAGATCTCCGGATCTGTCCCCCATTGAGCATGTTTGGGACTGGATGAAGCGTCGTCTCACGCGGTCTGCACGTCCAGCACGAACGCTGGTCCAACTGAGGCGCCAGGTGGAAATGGAATGGCAATCCGTTCCACAGGACTACATCCAGCATCTCTACGATCGTCCCCATGGGAGAATAGCAGCCTGCATTGCTGCGAAAGGTGGATATACACTGTACTAGTGCCGACATTGTGCATGCTCTGTTGCCTGTGTCTATGTGCCTGTGGTTCTGTCAGTGTGATCATGTGATGTATCTGACCCCAGGAATGTGTCAATAAAGTTTCCCCTTCCTGGGACAATGAATTCACGGTGTTCTTATTTCAATTTCCAGGAGTGTATATCACACAAAAATATTTTTTTCGCATTTATTATCCATATGCCTGTGAAGATCCCATGAGCCGTGCATGTCGTGACCCATGACGTACGGTTACTAATAGAAAGATAATTGTTGGTACACTATGCGTCAAATCTGATGCACTGAGGTAAAGCAATACTATAATTGTATTGAGCTGTAATTTTTACCGTTTATTTATAGCTCCATTACACAAGGGCGTGAAATATCTTTCATCTTTCTGATGACTCCTTCACGATACTGCAGTTTCCATCCGGCAGAACATAACGAAATATTTGTAAAATGTTCCCAGAAAAAGAACGCATTGTCGTTCCCGGGGGTCCGTAGTTTTTTCCACGCTCCCGCGAGAGTGGCGGGCTCACATTTTTTCGAAGGGCCGCAACTGCTTTCTATCGAGAGCGTTTCAAATGCTAGGCACAATTCTTGTGAAACTTTGAGCTGCAAAATATCCTCTCTGGGTGACGAGCCCGCTGCTCTTGTCGAAGGCGCAAGAGAAGAAAGTTCGCGAAAGGGCATTTCTGTCTCAAGGACAGTTGGCGCCTTGCCAGAAATTTCACATTCCGTTTCTGTAGGGACGTCTCTGCTTCTACCTTCCTTTTACATGAAAGAGACAAGTTTACCGTTGAATGAACATCCAGAAACAGTATCTTATCGTTTGACGTGTGTTACGGGAACATATTCACATAATTTAGTCTTCTGTTTCCTAAATACTATAACGTAGCAAAGCTTTTTATTTTCTGAATTTGGTTTCGGAAATGTCTTGAGACGGAAACTATTCGTATGCCTTGGGAGTATCATTGTTGTTGCTCATTTCACGTTCACAGGGAAATTAATATGATGCAATATGGATGTTGCATCTAATACCGCCATCCTCCCATTTCCGTTTCTTCGCCCCATTTTTCTCTCTTCAAAACTTCGCAAAAATGTTGAAACGTTTAAGTAGAAAGCCTCATATATTGATCTAAACCACGTATTTTACTTAGCCTGCCCCTATAGTCTGTACCTCATGTTACTCAATTCGTGCATTGAGCAAGCAGGAAAGGAAACTGGGAGAAAGTTGGTAAAACAAAACGAAATTAAAACTTTGAGCGAACAGTCCACGGGTGTACTGCCGGTCCATAATGTCCAACGGGCACAATATTTAGGCGATCAGACATGTCGCCATCGACAGGTGCACCCGTGGACTGTTCGAGCAAGAAATACGGCGGGAGAAATTGAACAATCACATAAAACTTTGAGGTTTGCCGACAACGTTTTATTTTCAGCAATGATGCCAAATGACTCGAAAGATCATTTGAATCGAATGGATATCAACAACACTAAAACAAACATAATGAAATGTAGTTGACCAAAATAGTCATGCGATGTGAGGGAGTCAGATTAAGCAATGGGACACTAAAAGCAGTACTTGAGTTTTACAGTTCAAGTAAGAAATTAACTGTACATCAGCAAAGCAGAAAATATAAAATGTAGACAGGGGATAGCAGGAGAAAGTTTCTTAAATCGCAATTTAATTTACGTATTAGGAACAAGAAAAAGAATAAGATACAAGCAACAAAATAAATAAATGAATAAATAATCATCTCTGCAGATAGAAAGGAGGAACGTTAGAAGAAATATAGCGACTCTGTTAAGAAAATTAAAGACGGATCACAAGGTAGGACTTCACAAGCATGGAGCAGGTAGCCTCCATGGCTTTCTTTATCGGCGCAGTGTCAGCATAGTTGTTACATGGTTAGTACATGGGTTGGCAAGATGCCCTTCCTGTCCCGTTATCCCCCCCCCCCCCCCCCCCTCCATACCTAGGACAGAATATATATACGAAAACTGTCTGCCTGTTATGTTATTCATGTGAAAGTGAGCGGAAGTTTTCTAAATGTTCTCACTGTTTTTTTTTCCTTTCTTAGTCCAAACTGACCTCAAGTTTAATAACTGCTTATTTTCCTCAGTAGTGTTGGTACTACAAAACAGTAATTACATGGGACACTTTCTACAGTTTCCTTCAGTCATTATTAGCATTTTCTAACTGTTAGGTGGGAACATGAAGACAGATTTAAACAGACATAATAGAACAGAGTTTAGACAGAAGCATGTAATGAGCACCTTATACCACACAAATAATCCCTTTCTAACCTCAGAAGGTTTTTAAAAGCAATAAACAATCAAATAGAGAAAACATCTTCGGTATTAGTAAACCGCTTCAGCTGTATTTATTCCTTTATTTTTAGATCACTACCAGTTTCGTGGCACTAAAAGCGACATCTTCAGGTGACTACACTACTGGCCATTAAAATTGCAACACCACGACGATGACGTGATACAGAAGCGAAATTTAACCGACAGGAAGAAGATGCTGTGATATGCAAATGATTAGCCTTTCAGAGCATTCACACAAGGTTGGCGCCGGTGGCGACACCTACTACGTGCTGAGATGAGGAACATTTCCAACCGATTTCTCATACACAAACAGCAGTTGACCGGCGTTGCCTGGTGAAACACTGTTGTGATGCCTCGTGTAAGGAGGAGGAATGCGTACCATCACGTTTCCGACTTTGATAAAGGTCGGATTGTAGCCTATCGCGATTGCGGTTTATCGTATCGCGACATTGCTGCTCGCGTTGGTCGAGATCCAAAGATTGTTAGCAGAATATGGAATCGGTGGATTCAGGAGAGTAATACGGAACGACGTGCTGGATCCCAATGGCCTCGTATCACTAGCAGTCGAGATGACAAGCATCTTATCCGCATGGCTGTAACGGATCGTGCACCCACGTCTCGATCCCTGAGTCAGTAGGTGGGGACGTTTGCAAGACAACAACCATCTGCACCAACAGTTCGACGACGTTTGCAGCAGCATGGACTATCAGCTCGGAGACCACGGCTGCGGTTACCCTTGACACTGCATCACAGACAGGAGCGCCTGCGATGGTGTACTCAACGACGAACCTGAGTGCACGAATGGCAAAACATCATTTTTTCGGATGAATCCAGGTTCTGTTTACAGCATCATGATGGTCGCATCCGTGTTTGGCGACATCGCGGTGAACGCACATTGGAAGCGTGTATTCGTCATCGCTATACTGGCGTGATGGTATGGGGTGCAATTTGTTACACGTCTCGGTCACCTCTTGTTCGCATTGACGGCACTTTGAACAGTGCACGTTACATTTCAGATGTGTTACGACCCTTGGCTCAACCCTTCATTCGATCCCTGCGAAACGCTACATTTCAGCAGGATAATGCACGACCGCGTGTTGCAGGTCCTGTACGGGCCTTTCTGCATACAGAAAATGTTCGACTGCTGCCCTGGCCAGCACATTCTCCAGATCTCTCACCAATTGAGAAGTCTGGTCAATGGTGGCCGAGCAACTGGCTCGTCACAATACGCCAGTCACTACTCTTGATGAACTGTGGGATTGTGTTGAAGCTGCATAGGCAGCTGTACCTGTGCACGCCATCCAAGCTCTGTTTGACTCAATGCCCAGGCGTATCAAGACCGTTATTACGGACAAGGTGGTTTTTCTGGGTACTGACCTCTGAGGATCTATGAACCCAAATTGCGTGAAAATGTAATCACATGTCAGTTCTAGTATAATATATTTGTCCAATGAATACCCGTTTATCATCTGCATTTCTTCTTGGTGTAGCAATTTTAATGGCCAGTAGTGTATACAAGTAAAACATTACAGCTAAAAAGCTCGGAACTTTGTACACAACATTCGTTGTCCGTCAGAACAAAACTCACTAAAAGGTGGCATTTATGGAATAAAACAGCCGGATTTCAATATAGTGGATGGCAAGTGGACTGCATTTTTCCCTTGTGAGGTCAACTGAAGAACGACTCGATAGAGAAGTCGCAGCACCGGTCACATAAACTGACCACGGCCTGGAGAGCGGTGTGCTGACCACACACCCTTCCGTATCCTCTTCCGGTGAGCTAAGGACCGAGGACGACACTGCGGCCGGTCGGTAGCGTTGGGCCTCCAAGGCCTGTTCGGGCAGCATTTGTTTCTTTTCAAAGTCATCGACAGCCACCGACATTACGAAAGGTAAACACCCAACAACTTTCAAGGCGTAATTATGCAACGAGAGATTGCTGTGCACTAAGACAGTATCTGCAGGAAGACAACATACACAAGTAAACAACAAGGAGCCCCGCCCCACAACCGAAGTTCCTCAAAATCAGATACTATTGATTGCGGAACATTAAACTTCAAAAGTTGTGTAAGTTATTGTTTGAACAGTATCCTTAATTATCTGAATTACTGGAAGTGCATACTAGAATCTTTCTGTTGTTATAATCCATAGGGTGAGCAGTACCAAGGGGGATCGAAGGGGTGTTATCCGACCCTATGGGTGGATTCCCTGCGTATTATGGACTGCCAGGCGAAATCACACAGACTGATCTCAGAATCAGAGGGAAATAGTTCAACTGTTGTCTCATTTGTGTTCGTGACAAAACTGAAAAAAAAAGAATGGGGCTTTTTACAGTGAGTTGGGGAGGAGATACTAAGATAATTTACGATAATATGAATGCTAATTAGGAAAAGAAGATGAATGTGACACATGTATAGCAAAATACAGCCCATATGGTAACTGAAATGATATTGGGATCGTACTTCTACACTTTGCTTCTTCGAGAAATACAGGAGTCAGTAGTACAACTGTTAACCACAAAGATATATAGAGTTTATCAGTAAACTCTTCCGGGCTAAGTTGCCGTGGTCGATCTGTAGAACTTCTTCTCCCTGACGTTTCGTTCTCCGCAGTTGAGAACGAAACGTCAGGGAGAAGAAGTTCTACAGATCGACCACGGCAACTTAGCCCGGAAGAGTTTACTGATAAAGACGCCGGCCGTGAAAGCCTACATGGAATGATATATAGAGTTATTCCAAAGTAAGTGTACACACTTCTCGGCTGTGATGTATGGATCAAGATAACAGTAAAATGTTAAATATAGAAGATTTATAAAAGCTGTTGACGAAGTTTCAGGAAGGGTAGAGCGAGTCGTATACGATGGCTGATTTCAT